>NW_027361672.1:43457500-44057500 GCF_039654945.1 Dendrobates tinctorius
GTGCTAGTAATATCCCAAAAGTAATAGGAATGAAAAAATAACTTTTAACCATGAAAAAGGACTTGAAAAGAAAAGTCTTAAGTGAAGGAAAGAAGGGCTGAATTCTGGCTTTACTAGCAGAGGGATACAGTGAGTGTCATGCTGCCTCCATCCTTAAAACTTCTAAGATGGCAGTTCATTACAACAAGGTCAAGCAGCAGACATTGGGGACAACAAAGCTACAGATTGGCAGAGGGCGTAAACAGCTCTCCACTGACCGGGATGACCGTCATCTTATTCGAATGTCACTCAGCAACCGTAGGATGACATCAAGTGAATACAAAAGGAATGGCAACTGGGGTGAAGTGCACAGCAAGAACAGTTGGTAACAGGCTCCTAGAGGCAGTGCCCAAGTCATGTAAAGCTAGAAAAAAAAACCTATCAATGAGAAGCAAAGAAGAGGCAGGCTGAAGTTTGCCAAAGACCATAAGGATTGGACCATAGAGGACTGGAGAAAGGTAATCTTCTCTGATGAGTCTAATTTTCAGTTTTGCCCAAGACCTGGTCGTTTAATGGTTAGAGACCTGGAGAGGCGTAAAAGCCACAGTGTCTTGCACCCAGTGTGAAATTTGGTGGAGGAACGGTAATGATCTGGGAATGCTTCAGCAAGGCTGGAATTGGGCAGGTTAATTTTTGCGAAGGACGTATGAATCAAGCTGAATACAAGGTTATCCTGGAAAACAGTTGATTCCTCCTGCTCAGGCAATGTTCCCCCACTCTGAGGACTGGTTTTTCCTACAGGACAATGCACCATGCCACACAGCTAGGTCAATCAATGTGTGGATGAAGGACCACCACATCAAATCCGTGTCATGGCCAGTCCAATCTCCAGACCTGAACCCCACTGAAAACCTCTGGAATGTAATTAAGAGGAAAATGGACAGTCACAAGCCATCAAACAAAGAACTGCTTAAAGTTTTGTACCAGGAGTGGCATAAGGTCACCCAAAAGCAGAGTGAATGACTGGTGGAAAGCATGCCAAGATGCATGAAAGCTGTGATTAGAAATCATGGTTATTCCACAAAATATTTCTGAACTCTTCCGGAGTTAAAACATTTGTATTGTTGTTTCTAAGTGATAACGAACTTGTTTTCTTAGCATTATTTGAGGTCTGCAAGCACTGCATTTTTTTTGTTATTTTGACCATTTCTCATTTTCTGAAAATAAATACAAAATTTAGTGCTTGGAAATTCGAAGACATTTTCAGTAGCTTATAGAATAAAAGACCAATTTATATTTTACTCAAAAATGTACCTATAAAGAGAAAAATCAGACAAACTGAAAGTTTTGCAGTGGTCTTTGAATTTTTGCCAGAGCTGTACAGTATATATCCTGTGGTAGATCAGCTCACTTGGCTGCACATTGAGGTAGACACAGTAACGCTTCGGCTTTAAGGATGCACTTGTTTATTAGATAAGGCATAAACCAAGTTTTAGCACAAAATAAACACATCCCTCTGCATAACAAAAGAGAACGGTAGCACTGGATACAGTCCTTGCATTAGTGGGGGGGATCAGCCTGCTCAGGGTTAGCAAGACCCACAGTTCAGGCATAAAGAAAACCACAAAACACTTATCTGGAGTGTTCCACTCCAGACATTGAACACTGCTGCCTTTGGAGGCCAGCTACTTAAACACCAGACCACACCCTGAGGTGGAGATAAGGTAGACATCCTCCCACCCACTCTAGGATGTTCACATAAGTGTCAAGCTGGTTGAGGGAGAAGCTAGGTACACAACGAGAAGAGGGTGGGGGAGCCCAAACAATAGGAAAGGGGGGGGGGGAGTGGAGATCTGACACTTATTGCCAAGCAGGAATCTAATCTGTGACTGTCCCTAGCAATAGGCCCTGGATAGTTAGGGGACAGGGTGAGCACTAGTCAGCCCCCACTACAGCTAAAGACAAAGCAGGAAGACAAATGAGGGAATACACTTAGCTTGAGATGACGAGAGCGCACGCCAGCAATCCTCCAAGAAGAAACTAGTCAACTTCTAGCACTTCCAAGAGACAGAGGTAAATAGAGCCATCACTGGCACCTTGCTGAAGCGACTAAAGGTATTTAAACTTCCAACAATGGTGTGTAAATCAGCAGCAGATGGTGGAGATCACCGCTAGGTCCTAGATGGAGAAGGATATCACTCCACAGCAGAGATGTAAGATCCAGAATGTATCTGCAGAGCCAGGCGCAGTGACCTTCTACAGCCGAATCCAGAACGATTGCCTGTCACACCTGACACACCCGTGACAGTACCCCCCTTCTTCGAGTGGCCTCTGGGTGAGAGGTATGTAACAAATGAACTAGCCTAGCGGCATTTACCTTTGATGCAAAACCCCACAACCTCTCTTCTGGACCATAATCGCTCCAATGCATCAAGTAATGAAGGGAACAATCCTCTAAATCTGTTCTTGCCCTCATTTTTCTTCCTTGTGCAGCCCCTTACTACCACAGTTTTATAACACTGAATTTCAGGTCTACATTCCTTTTTTTAGTAATCCTTTATAAAAAAAAAAAAAAAAAAAAAAAAAAAAAAAAAGTGGGATCCTCTTTATTAATAACTAGCCAAAGTGAAACATACAGCTGGGGGCTGCAGACCTCAGCTGTCTGCTTTACCTTGGCTGGTTATAAAAAAATAGAGTGACCCCCATGGCTTTTTAATTATTCAAAAAATAATTAAAAACAATTACATGGGGTCCCTCGTATTTTTCATAAACAGCCAAGGTAAAGCAAAACAGCTGGGGGATGGTATTCTTAGGCTGGGACGGCCCATGATAATTTGACCTTTTTCAGCCTAAAAATAGCAGTCCGCAACTGCCCCAGAAAAGGTGCATCCGTTAGATGTGCTAATTTTGGCTTTTCCCATTTACCCTGGAGCGGTGGCAAGAGAGATAATATTCTGGGGTTGATGTTAGCTGTGAATTGAAGGTTGACATGAAGCTTGGAGGTTAGTAATGGGATGGCGTCTATCAGACACCCCCATTACTAACCCAGTAAGTGAATAGTTGAAAAAACACACACACAGGAGAAAATACTTAATTTGAATAAAGACTCTTCCACACTTCCTTTCACTAATTTATTAATATAAAAATTAATGAATGTGTGTATCAAGCCCAGCATTATGATGTCATAATGGTTGCCATTGCGACGCTGATGTCATAATAGGCTGCAATGGCAAAGATTAATCTCATAATAGGTTGTAATGGTGATGGTTATGTCATAATAGGTTGCCATGGTGACGCTGATGTCATAATAGGCTGCAATGGCGAAGATGTCGTCATAATAGGTTGCAATGGTGACGGATATGGCATAATGGTTGCCATGGTGCCAATAATGTCATAATAGGTCGCCATGGCGACGATGATGTTATAATATGTTAACAAGGCGAAGATGATGTCATAATAGGTTGCCATGGCTAAGATGATGTCATAATGGGTATATATGGGCACGGAACTAGGGGATGGAGGATGTATGATGGGAATATGGGCACGAGACTATGGGATGGAGGATATACGGGCACTGGACTATGGGATGGAGGATAATCATTATAATTTGTTATAAACACAGTTATTTACTATGCCCGGGTAATGCCGGCTCTTCGGCTAGTTTATTCTAAAAAAAAAATTAAGAAATTGAAAACCGGCATGGGGTCCCCCCCACTTTTGTTACCAGCCAAGGTAAAACAGACAGCTGGAGGACTGCAGCCCTCAGGTGTCTGATTTCCCTTAGCTGGTTATTAAAAAATAGGGGGGACCCATGCCGGTTTTAAAGTGTATTTATTACTAATAAAATAAATGAACAAAAAAACAAAAAAAACACAAAAAAAAAAAAAACACAAGTTGGGTCCTCTCCATTTTTAATAATCAGCCAAAGGAAATCAGAATGCTGTAAGCTGATCTTATTATGCTGGGGAGGGGCCAATATCTATTTCATCAGGCCCCAGCTGTCTGCTTTGCCAGTTATTAAGAGGAGAGACTGTAAAAAAATGACATGGGGTCCCCCTTATTTTAAATAACCAGTTAAGCCAAAGCAGACAGCTGGGGGCTGATATTAATAGACCGGAAATATCCATGGATATTGGCCCCTCCCAGCCTATTAAAACTAACCCCTAGCCACCCCAGAAATGGTGCCTCCGTTAGCCTCAGCTAATCCCTCAGTAATGGGATTGTGGGGTTGATGTCAGTTGTGTAATGCTGCTTACATCAAACCCACAGGTTAGTAACGAACAGACATCTATTGGACACCCCCCCTTGCTAATCCAATAAGTAAAAATGAGAAAAAAAAAATCTTTATTTTAAAATATTCCCCAACAATTCCCCTCTCTTTTCCCCCATTTATTAAAAAAATAATAGAAAAAAAAAAAAAATAATGGTCCACAATAATCCATAATATGGAGGTCCCACGACGATCCCAGTCTTGTTCATCCAGTCTGTGGAGCTCAGTTCAGAGAACGCAGCTCCACAGACTGGAGCATCAGCCACTGCCAGGTCTCGCTCTAAGTTCCGTGGATGGCTGTGAACTCAGGTGACATCATTAAGGTAAACTCAGTTCACAGCGGCCGGTTCTCAAGAGGGCAGTGCCACTCTGAACCTTACTGATGTCTCCTCAGGTCACAGGGGCCAGGTCTCATGACGGCAGAGCGAGTGCGGGACTGATGAGGGACCGTGAGTCATTAGTCTGGCACGTGTGCTGCCCTTGTGAGAACTTTATTGATGCGCTATTTTGAGAACCTCACTGACATCACCTCAGTTCAAAACAACCGGGTCTCGCATAGCCCAGCATCAGACCTAGCAGTGGATGCTGCTCCAATCTATGAGAATGTCATGGGACCTCCATATTTTGGATTATGGCGGTGAACATAGTAACAAAAAAACCCAAAAAAACAGTTGTGGAATTGCATTTTTTTTTTTTTAAATTTTGCCTCACTTGAAAATGTTTTTCCTGTTTTCCAGTACATAATCAGGTAAAACCAATGGTGTACAAAAATACAACTCATCCAGCAAAAAACAAGCCCTCACATGGCCATATTGATGGAAAAAAAAAAAAAAAAAAAAAAAAAAAAAAGTTATGGCACTGGGAAGAAGGGGAGCACAAAATGGACCTGGGGTGAAGGGGTTAAATGGGGCAATAGGAGACTTGAAGCCGCGATCATATGTGCTACACATACAGGTACATCTTACAAAATTAGAATATCATCAAAAAGTTATTTCAGTTTTTCAATACAAAAAGTGAAACTCAGTCATTACAAACAGAGTGATGTATTTCAAGTGTTTATTTCTGTTAAAGGGAATCTGTCAACTATTTTTTGGTATATAAGATGCGGCCACCACCATCAGGGGCTTATCTACAGCATTACAGAATGCTGTAGATAAGCCCCCGATGTAACCTGAAAGAGAAGAAAAGCAAGTTAGATTATAATCACCCAGGGGTGGTCCGGAGGGTGTCACGGTCCGGCGCCTCCCATCTTCTAGCGATGATGTCCTCGCCTTTGCTTCCCGTCGCGGCTCCAGCGCACTGCTCTGCCCTGTTGAACCTCTGTCAGCGAGATTACAGAGGTTCCAGAATTGCATGGATTTTTTTTCTATTTACCGTAAGTTGATGGACAAAATAAACAAATCAGAATTTTGAAGATAAAAAAAGGGTTTTCTGCTGTCCTCATTTTTCAAGACTTGTAACATTTTTATTTCTCTGGAATGGTGTGAGGGCTTGTTTTTCGCTTGGCAAGCTTTTTTATTCACAATTATTTTGGGTACTTACAACATTTTGATCACTTTTTAATACATTTGTTTTTAGTGTGGAGAGAGGACCAAATCCTTTGGTGTTAATTCTATATTTTGAATTGATGACATTCATCCACTCAATACTGACTTTTATTCCCCATTGACTTGCATTGGGGTCGGGTTTCGAACGAAACTGACTTTTTTTGCCCTAGTCGGACCAGTTTCATCCGAAACAAATTTTGTTTCATTCGGGTTTCACGAAACCCGATCCGACCAAAGTCGCTCAACTCTAGCGCCAAGTACAATAAGTGATCAGGATAGTCAGAATATCAAGACATGTAAACTCTCTATTGCTCCAGGACTGCACTCTCCACTCCTAGCAGTAAGTCAGTGCTTTAGAGAGAAAAGATACTTCTTTACTTCAAAAGAGAAAAATATCCTTAGTACCCAGAACATCCTTCAGTGAGCAGAAGGCAACTTATACCAGTTCCTAAAGGCTGGTCAACACTAATAGCGAGTTTGACTATTAGGTCTCATACTCCCATGCGAGAAACTCGGACGAGTCTAGCAAGTCCATACCCGGCACTGCAACCGGAACTCGGGAGCGGAGCATTCAGCTGCACGCGCCGTTCCAAGTGCCGGGTATTGACGTGTGAGACTCGTCCGAGTTTCACACATGCGAGTATGAGCCCTTAAACAGCTGCTGATCAGCTATATACAAGTTGATCGGCGATCATTTAGTAGCCTGTTTTTACTGGCCAACCAGAATACTATGCACAAGGAATTATCATACGATCGTTCTGTGAACAAAGAGTATAATGTTTTCGAAAGTACACCTGTTTACACAGGACAATATGCTGTCAAAACCATGATTTCAATGCTGGCATAAATGATCCAATCACTCGATGAACAAGTGTGTGGTTCATTCATCAGATGATTTCCAGTACATTTACACAAGATGCATATAGAATGTCTTCTAGAGAATACTCATATCTGATTATCGGCTTGTCTAAATGATTATAAAAGAAATCAACAAGCCATATTTAGTAATGGAAACCACTTCATGCTCCAAACGTGAACCACCACCAGGCCACAGTGTCAATGTCCGGCCTCAGTGTCTGGTGATCATCACTACTTGTCCTGCGGAGGCAGAACGGCAATGCTGGACTGGAAATTGGCAAGTATGGGCTTGTTCATCTCTTTTATAACCATCCATACGCTCTCTGGAAATGAACAAACGAGTGAAGAAAAAAAAAAAAAAAAAAAAATTAAATGGTGTAGTTTACGGGTAGGCCATACATTTCTGAGATGGAAATATCCCTTAAAATTGAATTCATGTCAATTTTATGCTCTGAATGCAAAGAAAAAAAAAAAAAAAACTAAATTTTTATCAAAGTGCTGGATTTTATGTTCAATAGTTTTTGGTTTTGTGTGTCCACTTTTACCATCGTCGTCATTCATTATTCACATTAAAAAAAAAATGACTAAGCTTCTCACAACCAGTGAAATATGTACAGCACACATTTGGTTTTTTTCAGACCCATCTCATTGACTAAAATACAAAATCCCAAATACATCATTAAGGACTGGAAGGGCAGAACAAGGTCACTTCCCAAATCCAGGCAAACAAGCACCAGCTCCAATATCAGTAAGAAAACACAAGGAGAAAAAAAAAAGGGAGCCAAACAGTGTCCTCAAAAGTAAATACATACAATAATTTTTTTTTTTGTGAATACAGACAACAATGTCACAAACTTAGAAACAAGTGAAAATGCAGAAAAACCTACCCTGGTTACCTAAACCCTCATAAATACCCCATACAATTTCGAAATTGTGAGGGTTTGGGCAACCAGGGTAGGTTTTTCTGCATTTTCACTGGTTTCTAAATTTGTAACATTGTGGTCTGTATTTACAAAATTAATTTTATGTATTTACTTTTGTGGACACCATTTGGCTCCCATCTCATGGAATGAACACATTTTGTCCACAAATCAGTGCAATTATTTTATTTTGGAAAGAAGTCAGACACATGAAAAAAATGTGTGTATTAACTGCTGAAACTCAGATCAGACATGCAAATTGGGTCTTAAAGGGGTTGTCTATTACTCGGATAACCCCGTCTCAATCACTCTTTTCACTATTGTTAGGTCACGTAAGTCCTGGGAAAGCTAGTGACTGCCAACACCACTGGAACAGCGCCTGCACCGGAGGGGAGCATAAATATTTTACTTGGTGGAAACAGTGATCGAGAAGGGATTGTCAGAGAAAGGCCGGGATCACACTATGTGTGATGCGAGAAACTCGCACGAGTCTCCCGCATCAACATCCAGCACTGCCGCTGATCCTGAGTGCCAGTGGCAGTGCCGGGTGTCGATGCAAGAGACTCTTGCGAGTTTCTCGCATCACACATGGTAGTGTGATC
Organism: Dendrobates tinctorius; assembly: GCF_039654945.1. Classification (NCBI taxonomy): domain Eukaryota; kingdom Metazoa; phylum Chordata; class Amphibia; order Anura; family Dendrobatidae; genus Dendrobates; species Dendrobates tinctorius. The sequence continues at coordinate 43,465,677 of NW_027361672.1, forward strand.
CCGGCCTAATAGACAAGTCAGAATCATGATTTATGAACTAGCTGAAGAGCCCGGCGCTGCCCGGGAATAGTAACCAACTGTGGTTAGTTATAGCAAATTATAATTATCCTCCATCCCATAGTCCCATGCCCATATACCCATCATACATATCCACAATCCCATAGGCCCGTGCCCATATACCCATCATACATATCCTCCATCCCATAGTCGAGTGCCCATATACCCATCACACATCCTCCATCCCATATACCCATCATACATATCCTCCATCCCATAGTCCCGTGCCCATATACCCATCCTTCATCTCATAGTCCCATATACCCATCCTCCGTCTCATAGTCCCGTCCCCATATACCCATCATACATATCCGCCATCCCATAGTCCCGTGCCGATATACCCATCACACATCCTCCATCCCATAGTCCGGTGCCCATATACCCATTATGACATGATCACCATGGCAACCGTTATGACATAACCGTCACCATTGCAACCTATTAAGACATCGTCACCATGGCAACCATTGTGACAGCATCTTCGTCATTGCAACCTATGACATTAGCGTCGCCATGGCAAGCATTATGACATCATGAGGGGCGGGGCTTGGTACACACTCCCCCCCCCCCCCCCATTATGTAGATAGGAGCAAAATTGTTTGGTGAATTGGAACGTGTGGGGTTAAAATTTCGCCTAACATAGACTGACGCTCTCGGGGTCCAGACGTGCGACTGTGCCAAATTTTGTGGCTGTAGCTGCGACGGTGCGGATGCCAATCCCGGACATACATACACACACACACACACATTGAGCTTTATATATTAGATTAATGTTGCCAATATCTTCCTCTACATTGCTTTTCTAGAAAGCCCTTTCATCTGAACCAACCACATTGGGGAACATTACTGGTCGGTCAAATTTAAAAAACAAAAAAAAAAAAAACCAAAACAAACACAACCTCTACAGCAGTGTATATTATAGTTTATCTACTACTGCTGCAGAAAACCATAAAATAATCAGCTGCTGCAGAACATCTTTACATACATCTCCACTGCTGCAGACCTTTTCTTTATGAAAATTTCCTAACAGTGACAAGATGCAAAGTGCATTAATACACGTCACGGGCCTCTGAGGAGACTTGTAATATTCTTTACAGTGGCGGTTACATAATTCCTTATATAATCCATTCATAGCAGCAGAATAGGTTTACAGAGCTGGTTGACGTTGACACAGCAAATGCCATAAATAAAGTTAAAAGTTGCAGATTATATTGTCGCGTTTTGGAACCGGGAGAGGAGGCACAAGTCATGATTTAGTAATGAACACTTGGCAGCTTTATGGAGTGCAGCACTGGAGCCTGGAAATAGTTACCGTTTGCCCAACTTTGCTTTTTAGACTAAGACAAACTGTAAAAGTGGAGCAAAGTGTCATAATTAGAGAAAACAAGGGGTATATTGAGAAACCTTAGCCTCACGTTCTATTAAACAGACACAAACCGTACAGTGGTGCGGGAGAAGAAGACTTTAATCATGTAAAAAATAGGAAAGTGCATAGATTAAAGAAATGCTGTAAAGTGCAGTGCTGTAAAGTGCACTCATCTAAAACTGTGCAAGACTCGTATAGATCACAGTGTCCAAGAAAAGTGCCAACGGCCATTCCCACCTAGCAAACATCCCACATCCCTGCCCTTAAGACACTGCTCTGCCGTTGTCTCACTACAAGTCCCAGCATATGATATCTTAGAATTGTAGCTCGACAGGTTGCAGTGCGCCATTTGTGTGTTAGGTATTGCCCTAAGCCCGTGCAAATCGGACTGACAACTCCCTTATGTCCATTCCTAGGAAAGCAGAGTAAGAGCATATATGGTTGCCAGCACGGTGTCATCCAGCTTTTCAATGTCCAAATTCATCTAAACAGTTACAAGTCCCCATACACACGCAGTGGCATGACCAGGCTGCATCATTCTACAAGAACCCGGGAAAGCTGGGTGATGCCCCTGGATGAGTAGTAACAATGGCCATCATTCCCATATACCCGTATTCATACACGGTGATTATTATTCGTTATCAGTCTCTTATTGTAAGGAAGATGCTTGACAGAAGGCAAATAAAAACCTGATTTAGTTCACATTATCCCATTTAGAGGCGTCGAGCAGTGCCATCACCCAGTCCATAAATGCCATCGGCAGATAATTCACAGATTATGTGCAGCACAGCGAGAATTAACCCCATCCCATTACATGGAAACCTACTGAATGCAATGTCCTTGTGACCTCCAGAGATCACGTCTCACTGTCAGCCGTGACAGTGCAGGGTATACAGGATATTCCTGGGTGGCTACTAGAACACTGGATTGTGTAGTCGCTTTCACAACGGTAGGAAGGGATTGCACATTGCCAGGAAGCCGATGGCCATTTCTCCATCAGACAGTTGCGTATTTATGATCCGGGTGACAAGTATCTGCCCAGATGTGGATAAGGTGCCAATCAGCAGACCAGTCAGTGCCATTGTGCTTATGAGTGACCCGTTAACCCTTTCGGCGCCAAGTGTCGGTGCTGCAGGTGCCATCGCTGGGTGCTACCAATGCTGGGGACCCCCAGACTCCTCCTGGCCCGGGCTGCAGGGCTGGAGCGCAGGTCGCCAGTTCTGCTGGCAGCTCACAGTGTAGTTCGCCCCATGGTTGTTGTCCCAGATCTCTTGCCCATGACTGGTAGTGAGGCATATGGCAAAGTGGATCAGAGAGGTAGAAGGGGGGTAACAAAGGTTAAAGTGGAAGCGCTGGGTGCCAGGGGCAGTGCTCTGCTGGGGGGCAGAGGCTGGGCAGTCCAGGAAAGACAGCCACTCATTAAAGGTGTAGCGGATTTTCACCTGGGCACTTTCTCCGGGCTCCTTCACCAGGACGTACCCGACCACCCCCCAGGCTGAGGCGGACACCTGCTCCAGGCACACCCCCTGCTCCTCCAGCCTGGCCAGCAGCTCCGCAGGGACGGGGCGATCGGACACGGCCATGTCCTCCACCGGCTCAGGCTCGGGCACGGCCGGGGGGTAGCTCTGCAGCCTGGCCAGCACAGCCGGGGGCACCAGCGGCTCCTCGGAGGGCAGAAAGTGCTTGACACTGGCCAGACACAAGCCCAGGGAGTCGGCGAACTGCACCTTCTTCTTCAGCTTACAGCAGCACAGGAGGGAGTCGTCCTCGTCCTCCGCCTCCGGGATGGGGTTCCATGGCAGGGAGCGCGCCCTCCTGCGGGGAGACTCCTCCGTGCTCAGGGGCTCCGGGTACCGGGCATCTATGTGGCTGCGCAGCCTGCCCTCCTCACTGTACCTGTGGCCCCGCAGGACTGGCACTGCCCGCTCCGCCAGGCGCAGGGCGCTCAGCTTCCTCAGCAGCTCCCCCTGCTCCTCCGCGGGTACAGTCGGTGCAGAGAGCTGGTCACACTCCCCGGACTCCGGCTCCGCCAGGGCTCCGTCTTCCTCCCCCCAAGCACGGTCGGTCATAGTCCCAGTCCAGTCCCGTGGCGTCCCCGGTAGGTGCTCGGCTTCCCCGCTGCGTCCTGTGTGAGGACTCGGCTCGTAGGCAGCAATGTCCTCCTCAGCGGGCAGCTCACTCGGCGGGCACAGGCTCTGCAGCTCCATCCTGCACGTGTGTGTTATAGTGCCCGGGGGAGAGAGGAGCCCGCCATGGCCTCACTGCTGCTCTAACGGTGCTATATGCTGGGGAGCAGCGGGGCTGCCGTGCCGTGCCGCTCCGCCCCCGGCCACACACTCCGTGCACGGCAGCATGTAGTGAGGAGGAGGACGCGAAACTTCCTCTCAGCAACAGGCAGGAAGCGTCCTCCCTCTCCCGCCCCTCAGTGACGGCCAGCGGGCGCCGCCCCGGCCACAGGCGGCAGCACGGCACTGTACACTCTCCATAGTCACAGGCGGTAGCACGGCGCTGTACACTCTCCATAATCACAGGCGGCAGCCCGGCACTGTACACTCTCCATAGTCACAGGCGGCAGCCCGGCACTGTACACTCTCCATAGTCACAGGCGGCAGCACGGCACTGCACACTCTCCATAGTCACAGGCGGCAGCCCGGCACTGTACACTCTCCATAGTCACAGGCGGCAGCACGGCACTGTACACTCTCCATAGTCACAGGCGGCAGCACGGCACTGCACACTCTCCATAGTCACAGGCGGCAGCACGGCACTGTACACTCTCCATAGTCACAGGCGGCAGCACGGCGCTGCACACTCTCCATAATCACAGGCGGCAGCACGGCACTGTACACTCTCCATAGTCACAGGCGGCAGCACGGCACTGCACACTCTCCATAGTCACAGGCGGCAGCACGGCACTGTACACTCTCCATAGTCACAGGCGGCAGCACGGCACTGTACACTCTCCATAATCACAGGCGGCAGCACGGCACTGCACACTCTCCATAATCACAGGCGGCAGCACGGCACTGTACACTCTCCATAGTCACAGGTGGCAGCACGGCGCTGCACACTCTCCATAATCACAGGCGGCAGCACGGCACTGTACACTCTCCATAGTCACAGGCGGCAGCACGGCACTGCACACTCTCCATAGTCACAGGCGGCAGCACGGCACTGTACACTCTCCATAGTCACAGGCGGCAGCACGGCACTGTACACTCTCCATAATCACAGGCGGCAGCACGGCACTGCACACTCTCCATAATCACAGGCGGCAGCACGGCACTGTACACTCTCCATAGTCACAGGCGGCAGCACGGTGCTGTACACTCTCCATAGTCACAGGCGGCAGCACGGCGCTGTACACTCTCCATAGTCACAGGCGGCAGCACGGCGCTGTACACTCTCCATAGTCACAGGCGGCAGCACGGCGCTGTACACTCTCCATAGTCACAGGCGGCAGCCCGGCACTGCACACTCTCCATAATCACAGGCGGCAGCACGGCACTGTACACTCCACAGAGGGCACACTCTCCATAGTCACAGGCGGCAGCACGGCACTGTACACTCTCCATAGTCACAGGCGGCAGCACGGCACTGTACACTCCATAGTCACAGGCGGCAGCACGGCACTGCACACTCTCCATAGTCACAGGCGGCAGCACGGCGCTGTACACTCCACAGAGGGCACACTCTCCATAGTCACAGGCGGCAGCACGGCACTGCACACTCTCCATAGTCACAGGCGGCAGCACGGCACTGTACACTCTCCATAGTCACAGGCGGCAGCACGGCACTGCACACTCTCCATAGTCACAGGCGGCAGCACGGCACTGCACACTCTCCATAGTCACAGGCGGCAGCACGGCGCTGTACACTCCACAGAGGGCACACTCTCCATAGTCACAGGCGGCAGCACGGCACTGCACACTCTCCATAGTCACAGGCGGCAGCACGGCACTGTACACTCTCCATAGTCACAGGCGGCAGCACGGCACTGTACACTCTCCATAGTCACAGGCGGCAGCACGGCACTGCACACTCTCCATAGTCACAGGCGGCAGCACGGCGCTGTACACTCCACAGAGGGCACACTCTCCATAGTCACAGGCGGCAGCACGGCACTGCACACTCTCCATAGTCACAGGCGGCAGCACGGCACTGTACACTCTCCATAGTCACAGGCGGCAGCACGGCGCTGTACACTCTCCATAGTCACAGGCGGCAGCACGGCGCTGTACACTCTCCATAGTCACAGGCGGCAGCCCGGCACTGCACACTCTCCATAATCACAGGCGGCAGCACGGCACTGTACACTCCACAGAGGGCACACTCTCCATAGTCACAGGCGGCAGCACGGCACTGTACACTCTCCATAGTCACAGGCGGCAGCACGGCACTGTACACTCTCCATAGTCACAGGCGGCAGCACGGCACTGCACACTCTCCATAGTCACAGGCGGCAGCACGGCGCTGTACACTCCACAGAGGGCACACTCTCCATAGTCACAGGCGGCAGCACGGCACTGCACACTCTCCATAGTCACAGGCGGCAGCACGGCACTGTACACTCTCCATAGTCACAGGCGGCAGCACGGCACTGCACACTCTCCATAGTCACAGGCGGCAGCACGGCACTGCACACTCTCCATAGTCACAGGCGGCAGCACGGTGCTGTACACTCCACAGAGGGCACACTCTCCATAGTCACAGGCGGCAGCACGGCACTGCACACTCTCCATAGTCACAGGCGGCAGCACGGCACTGTACACTCTCCATAGTCACAGGCGGCAGCACGGCACTGTACACTCTCCATAGTCACAGGCGGCAGCACGGCACTGCACACTCTCCATAGTCACAGGCGGCAGCACGGCGCTGTACACTCCACAGAGGGCACACTCTCCATAGTCACAGGCGGCAGCACGGCACTGCACACTCTCCATAGTCACAGGCGGCAGCACGGCACTGTACACTCTCCATAGTCACAGGCGGCAGCACGGCGCTGTACACTCTCCATAGTCACAGGCGGCAGCACGGCACTGCACACTCTCCATAGTCACAGGCGGCAGCACGGCGCTGTACACTCCACGGAGGGCACACTCTCCATAGTCAGAGGCGGCAGCACGGCACTGCACACTCTCCATAGTCAGAGGCGGCAGCACGGCACTGCACACTCTCCATAGTCACAGGCGGCAGCACTGCACTGTACACTCTCCATAGTCACAGGCGGCAGCACTGCACTGTACACTCTCCATAGTCACAGGAGGCAGCACGGCGCTATACACTCCACGGACGGCACACTCTCCATAGTCAGAGGTGGCAGCACGGCACTGCACACTCTCCATAGTCACAGGCGGCAGCACGGCACTGCACATTCTCCATAGTCACAGGCGGCAGCATGGCACTGTACTCTCCACGGCACTGCACACTCTCCATAATCAGAGGTGGCAGCACAGCACTGTACACTCCACGGACGGCACACTCTCCATAGTCAGAGGTGGCAGCACGGCACTGCACACTCTCCATAGTCACAGGCGGCAGCACGGCACTGTATACTCTCCATAGTCACAGGCGGCAGCACGGCACTGCACACTCTCCATAGTCACAGGCGGCAGCACGGCACTGTACACTCTCCATAGTCACAGGCGGCAGCACGGCACTGCACACTCTCCATAGTCACAGGCGGCAGCACGGCACTGCACACTCTCCATAGTCACAGGCGGCAGCACGGCGCTGTACACTCCACAGAGGGCACACTCTCCATAGTCACAGGCGGCAGCACGGCACTGCACACTCTCCATAGTCACAGGCGGCAGCACGGCACTGTACACTCTCCATAGTCACAGGCGGCAGCACGGCACTGTACACTCTCCATAGTCACAGGCGGCAGCACGGCACTGCACACTCTCCATAGTCACAGGCGGCAGCACGGCGCTGTACACTCCAGAGAGGGCACACTCTCCATAGTCACAGGCGGCAGCACGGCACTGTACACTCTCCATAGTCACAGGCGGCAGCACGGCACTGTACACTCTCCATAGTCACAGGCGGCAGCACGGCGCTGTACACTCTCCATAGTCACAGGCGGCAGCACGGCACTGCACACTCTCCATAGTCACAGGCGGCAGCACGGCGCTGTACACTCCACGGAGGGCACACTCTCCATAGTCAGAGGCGGCAGCACGGCACTGCACACTCTCCATAGTCACAGGCGGCAGCACGGCACTGCACACTCTCCATAGTCACAGGCGGCAGCACTGCACTGTACACTCTCCATAGTCACAGGCGGCAGCACTGCACTGTACACTCTCCATAGTCACAGGCGGCAGCACGGCGCTATACACTCCACGGACGGCACACTCTCCATAGTCAGAGGTGGCAGCACGGCACTGCACACTCTCCATAGTCACAGGCGGCAGCACGGCACTGCACATTCTCCATAGTCACAGGCGGCAGCATGGCACTGTACTCTCCACGGCACTGCACACTCTCCATAATCAGAGGTGGCAGCACAGCACTGTACACTCCACGGACGGCACACTCTCCATAGTCAGAGGTGGCAGCACGGCACTGCACACTCTCCATAGTCACAGGCGGCAGCACGGCACTGTATACTCTCCATAGTCACAGGCGGCAGCACGGCACTGCACACTCTCCATAGTCACAGGCGGCAGCACGGCACTGCACACTCCACGGACGGCACACTCTCCATAGCCAGAGGTGGCAGCACGGCACTGTACACTCCACGGACGGCACACTCTCCATAGTCAGAGGTGGCAGCACGGCACTGCACACTCTCCATAGTCACAGGCGGCAGCACGGCGCTGTACACTCTCCATAGTCACAGGCGGCAGCACGGCGCTGTACACTCTCCATAGTCACAGGCGGCAGCACGGCACTGCACACTCTCCATAGTCACAGGCGGCAGCACGGCACTGCACACTCTCCATAGTCACAGGCGGCAGCACGGCGCTGTACACTCTCCATAGTCACAGGCGGCAGCACGGCACTGCACACTCTCCATAGTCACAGGCGGCAGCACGGCGCTGTACTCTCCACGGCACTGCACACTCTCCATAATCAGAGGTGGCAGCACGGCACTGTACACTCCACGGACGGCACACTCTCCTTGGCCACAGGCGGCAGCATGGCGCTGTACACTCCACGGACGGCACACTCTCCATAGTCAGAGGTGGCAGCACGGCACTGCACACTCTCCATAGTCACAGGCGGCAGCACGGCACTGTACACTCTCCATAGTCACAGGCGGCAGCACGACACTGCACACTCTCCATAGTCACAGGCGGCAGCACGGCACTGCACACTCTCCATAGTCACAGGCGGCAGCATGGCGCTGTACTCTCCACGGCACTGCACACTCTCCATAATCAGAGGTGGCAGCACGGCACTGTACACTCCACGGACGGCACACTCTCCTTGGCCACAGGCGGCAGCACGGCGCTGTACACTCCACGGACGGCACACTCTCCATAGTCAGAGGTGGCAGCACGGCACTGTACACTGTCCATAGTCACAGGCGGCAGCACAGCACTGTACACTCTCCATAGTCACAGGCGGCAGCACGGCACTGCACACTCTCCATAGTCACAGGCGGCAGCACGGCACTGCACACTCTCCATAGTCACAGGCGGCAGCACGGCGCTGTACTCTCCACGGCACTGCACACTCTCCATAATCAGAGGTGGCAGCACGGCACTGTACACTCCACGGACGGCACACTCTCCTTGGCCACAGGCGGCAGCACGGCGCTGTACACTCCACGGACGGCATACTCTCCATAGTCAGAGGTGGCAGCACGGCACTGCACACTCTCCATAGTCACAGGCGGCAGCACGGCACTGTACACTCTCCATAGTCACAGGCGGCAGCACGGCACTGCACACTCTCCATAGTCACAGGCGGCAGCACGGCACTGCACACTCTCCATAGTCACAGGCGGCAGCACGGCACTGCACACTCTCCATAGTCACAGGCGGCAGCACGGCGCTGTACTCTCCACGGCACTGCACACTCTCCATAATCAGAGGTGGCAGCACGGCACTGTACACTCCACCGACGGCACACTCTCCATAGTCAGAGGTGGCAGCACGGCACTGCACACTCTCCATAGTCACAGGCGGCAGCACGGCACTGTACACTCTCCATAGTCACAGGCGGCAGCATGGCGCTGTACACTCTCCATAGTCACAGGCGGCAGCACGGCACTGCACACTCTCCATAGTCACAGGCGGCAGCACGGCGCTGTACACTCCACGGATGGCACACTCTCCATAGTCAGAGGTGGCAGCACGGCACTGTACACTCCACGGACGGCACACTCTCCATAGTCAGAGGTGGCAGCACGGCACTGCACACTCTCCATAGTCACAGGCGGCAGCACGGCGCTGTACACTCTCCATAGTCACAGGCGGCAGCACGGCACTGCACACTCTCCATAGTCACAGGCGGCAGCACGGCGCTGTACACTCTCCATAGTCACAGGCGGCAGCACGGCACTGCACACTCTCCATAGTCACAGGCGGCAGCACGGCGCTGTACACTCCACGGATGGCACACTCTCCTTGGCCACAGGCGGCAGCACGGTGCTGTACACTCCACGGACGGCACACTCTCCTTGGCCACAGGCGGCAGCACGGCGCTGTACACTCCACGGACGGCACACTCTCCTTGGCCACAGGCGGCAGCAGGACACTACACTCTCCATTGTCACAGGCGACAGCACGGCACTGTACACTCCACGGACGGCACACTCTCCTTGGCCACAGGCGGCAGCACGGCGCTGTACACTCCACGGACGGCACACTCTCCTTGGCCACAGGCGGCAGCACGGCGCTGTACACTCCACGGACGGCACACTCTCCTTGGCCACAGGCGGCACGGCGCTGTACACTCCACGGACGGCACACTCTCCTTGGCCACAGGCGGCAGCAGGACACTACACTCTCCATTGTCACAGGCGACAGCACAGCACTGTACACTCCACGAACGGCACACTCTCCTTGGCCACAGGCGGCAGCACGGCGCTGTACACTCCACGGACGGCACACTCTCCTTGGCCACAGGCGGCAGCACGGCGCTGTACACTCCACGGACGGCACACTCTCCTTGGCCACAGGCGGCAGCACGGCGCTGTACACTCCACGGACGGCACACTCTCCTTGGCCACAGGCGGCAGCAGGACACTACACTCTCCATTGTCACAGGCGACAGCACGGCACTGTACAGTAAATGTCCCCAGCCACAGGCAGCAGCACTGCACTCACTGTTCCCGACCACACGGCGCTATACATTGACTGTCCCAGGCCACAGGCAGCAGCATAAACAGCACTGTACACTGTCCCCAACACAGGCTGCAGCACAGAGTTGTACATTGTCACCTGACTCAGGCGGCAGCACAGCACTGTACACTGTCCATAGTCACAGGCGGCAGCACAGCACTGTACACTGTCCATAGTCACAGGCGGCAGCACAGCACTGTACACTGTCCATAGTCACAGGTGGCAGCACAGCACTGTACACTGTCCATAGTCACAGGCCACAGCACTGCACACTCTCCATAGTCACAGGCGGCAGCACGGCACTGCACATTCTCCATAGTCACAGGCGGCAACACGGCACTGCACATTCTCCATAGTCAGAGGCGGCGGCACGACACTGTACACTCTCCATAGTCAGAGGCGGCGGCACGGCACTGCACACTCTCCATAGTCAGAGGCGGCAGCACGGCACTGCACACTCTCCATAGTCACAGGCGGCAGCACAACACTACACACTCCATAGTCAGAGGCGGCAGCACGGTACTGTACACTCTCCATAGTCACAGGCGGCAGCTCTGCACTGTACACTCTCCATAGTCAGAGGCGGCAGCATGACGCTGTAAGCTGTCCATCGTCAGAGGCGGCAGCATGACGCTGTAAGCTGTCCCCAAATCACAGCTGTACATTATATTCTGACTTATGTGGGAGTAATGCTGTACACTCTCCGCAGTCACAGTTGGCAGCACAGCATTGTACACTGTCCGCAGTCACAGATGGCAGCATGACAAATTGCTGTACAATTTCCATAGTCACAGGCGGCAGCACGGCACTGTACACTCTCCATAGCCACAGGGGGCAGCACAGCACTGCACACTCTCCATAGTCACAGGCGGCAGCATGACACTGCACACTCTCCATAGTCACAGGCGGCAGCACGGCACTGTACACTCTCCATAGTCACAGGTGGCAGCACTCTGCTGTACAATTTCCATAGTCACAGGCGGCAGCACGACACTGTACACTCTCCATAGCCACAGGCGGCAGCACAGCACTGCACACTCTCCATAGTCACAGGCGGCAGCATGACACTGCACACTCTCCATAGTCACAGGCGGTAGCACAGCACGGCACACTTTCCATAGTCACAGGCGGCAGCACAGCACTGCACACTTTCCATAGTCACAGGCGGCAGCACAGCACTGCACACTTTCCATAGTCACAGGCGGCAGCACAGCACTGCACACTTTCCATAGTCACAGGCGGCAGCACAGCACTGCACACTTTCCATAGTCACAGGCGGCAGCACAGCACTAAACACTCTCCATAGTCACAGGCGGCAGCACGACAGTACACTCTCCATAGTCACAGGCGGCAGCACGGCGCTGTACACTCTCCATAGTCACAGGTGGCAACACGGCGCTGTACACTCTCCATAGTCACAGGCGGCAACACGGCACTGCACACTTCGTAGTCACAGGCGGCAACACAGCACTGCACACTATAGTCACAGGCGGCAACACTGCATTGTACAGTCTCCATAGTCACAGGCGGCAACACGGCACTGCACACTCTCCATAGTCAAAGGCGGCAGCACGGCGCTGCACACTCTCCATAGTTACAGGCGGCAACACAGAACTGCACACTTTCCATAGTCACAGGCGGCAGCACAGCACTAAACACTCTCCATAGTCACAGGCGGCAGCACGACACAGTACACTCTCCATAGTCACAGGCGGCAGCACGGCACTGTACACTCTCCATAGTCACAGGCGGCAGCACGACACTGCACACTCTCCATAGTCACAGGCAGCAGCATGGCACTGCACACTCTCCATAGTCAGATGCGGCAGCATGACGCTGTAAGTTGTCCCCAAATCACAGCTGTACATTGTATTCTGACTTATGTGGGAGCAACGCTGTACACTCTCCGCAGTCACGTTTGTCAGCACAGCACTGTACACTATCCGCAGTCACAGATGGCAGCACAAAACTGTACACTGTCCGCAGCCAGTCACAGGTGGCAGCACCCTGCTGTACAATGTCCATAGTCACAGGCGGCAGCACAGCACTGTACACTCTCCATAGTCAAAGGCGGCAGCACAGCACTGCACATTTTCCATAGTCACAGGCAGCAGCACAGCACTGCACACTTTCCATAGTCACAGGCGGCAGCACGGCACTGCACACTTTCCATAGTCACAGGCGGCAGCACGGCACTGCACACTCTCCATAGTCACAGGCGGCAGTATGACACTGCACACTCTCTGCCGGAAATAAGTTGCAGGCATAGTGGTTACTTGGGACCCCATGTCCACTAGGCACCGGATGGCCCGGCCCTCGACTTCTGCCCATACCACCGGACACTGTGCGACCAAATCTTTGGGACTTCCACCACCACTGATCGTGGTTTCTGGCTCCGAGCGGCATCCCCCCAGTCCGGAGCCCTTTAGTTTAATGGCCGCCGGGGTGGGTATTTCCGACACTACGGACACACTCGGGCGAAGTGGCCCAGTTCCCCGCACTCATAGGACCGGGTCTGTGAAGACCGGTCACACCGGGTAGCGCGGGGCCCCCAGGGTCCGGGATTGAAACTAGACTGTCCAGTCCCAGATTCAGTGCGTCTTTTCACTTCGGCCAGCTCGCCCTTGATGTTCTTCAACTCCTGTTTCATCTGCTCTACCGATTTAGGCTCCTCGACTGCATTCACGGAAGCCTCCACACTCCGGACCTTCCCCACGGGGACCGCCATTCCCTGCTCCTGCTCTCGAGCACGGGCCTGACTCCCCACCTCTACAAAATCCATACCTGGGTTTACTCTGACCTGCTCCCGTAATGCCTGCTTTATTAACGGATCCCGCAGACCAGTTGTGACGAACAGCCCACGGCCGTTCGTCCACTTATGGGCGACGACTAACGGGGGTCCCGCTGCCACCAAAACGCGACGGACAGCGGACCCTGTGTCACCACTATGTCACAATCCCACCACTGACACCGGTGTATCAGCGGACGGAGGGACGTGACACAATGCCGGCACACGGCTATCACAGGCGCAGTGGGGCTTATCTTAGTTATCCCACCACTGGCACCATGTGACAAAAATATCCAGCAAGCTAATCTCGCTCTACAATTTGCCGCAGGGGGAGTTTAATTTGGATGCCCCACCACTGCTATCAATCTTCCAAGTACTGCGGGGATTTGTGTATATCCCACTTTCTCAGTTCCACCTTGGAACTCGCAGCTCTCCGGCGCCCCCCTTACCCTCAGGTCAGTCAGGGAACTGCACCTAGGATAATTGGTCGCCGGACGGGCTGCCTGTTGTGAACCGGCAATTAGGCTTCTGCAGTAAGGGAATTATCAATGCTGTGGCCGCAGACCCTTATTCAGCAATATAAGACCCTTCTGTACTGCCAGCAAGCCGTAATAGCCGTACACAATGCGCTGCCACCAGTCACGGTTACTTAATTCACAGTGTTAAATTAAGAGGGTCCGTGGCAAACCCCTTGAATTAGTAGCGATTATCTATCAAAGGCGTATAGTTCGATTCTTAGAGCATGGAGACAGATCTAAATAATTATTTCATTTATTTTCCGAAAGAGGACAGTGATCACAGATAAAAGTTGCTATAAAATTGAGACATAAAATATGTACAGTACAGGTATAAAATAAAAGTGGAGAAAACAAAGAGATTACACTCACAGTTCCATATTGTTCCTTAGGCAGACCATGCGGCTAAGGTGGGTGGAGGCGGAGCTGCACTTCTCCGCTCATCTGAGTTCTTGTCAGCACGGATTCTGCAGCTGTTCTGAGCTGGTTTGCCCAGGAAATGCCTTATAGACTTTCCTATGTGACATCACAGAGAGGTGCATTCTGGGTTGATCCCACCTCTCTTATCCAAGTTATGTTTTGGCTACAAAACTTAGATTAGCTATAACTTTATGGGAGAAGCTGGTATGGACTCATCAGTGGTATCATGTTTCCCAGCGTAATGAGCCCATCAAGAAAACATCAAACATCTATGCGATATGACCGTCCATTTGGGCGCAAATCCTATCTCATGTTCTGGACAGGGTAGAACTTCGAAACATACGCGGTCTCGAAGCTGGGACCGCTCAGGTTATAAAAATATGATTTTCATATCTCTAGGGTATTTGGTTCTTATGGTATAGTCTCTCATAGTTTTATTCGTTTCAAACAAAGAAGTTTAGTTCCCGCACTTTTTTTTCTCTTTCAGCTGAGAGAAGCCAAATGGTGTGAGGAAGATGGTCTAGCTAATTAACATTCCTGCTCTTCCAGAGGAAGTGGCAGGGTTGATAAAACCTGGGGGGAAGGAATTCCTACTACTGACAGTTTACAATGTCCTAGGATGGAGGATTTGTTAGCACATTGCAACAGAAAACATATCTTCGGGCATTGTACATCACACCAGTCACCAACAAGTCGCGTAGTGTAATGTCAATAGGTCCTACCCCTACGCCGTCCTTCCGTTCAATGGCTGTGTGCAACTCTTGGAGGACATTAATAATAATAATCTTTATTTTTATATAGCGCTAACATATTCCGCAGCGCTTTACAGTTTGCACACATTACCATCACTGTCCCCGATAGGGCTCACAATCTAAATTCCCTATTAGTATGTCTTTAGAATGTGGGAGGAAACCGGAGTACCCGGAGGAAACCCACGCAAACACGGGGAGAACATACAAACTCCTTGCAGATGGTGTCCTTGGTGGGATTCCAACCCAGGACCCCAGCGCTGCAAGGTTGCAGCGCTAACCACTGAGCCACCGTGCGCGACATTCATACTTTATATTGGATGATGGTCTCCCCCTCCCCCTGCATACAACTGAACAACCGGGTCCTTAACTCCTCCATGTTGGTCGGGTCCCCATGACCCGGTAGCTTACCTGAGTCGGAAACTACTGCCCCGTGAAGTAAGCTATGCGGCCATCGAGAAGGAGTGCCTGGCGGTAGTATGAGCACTCAAGAAGTTGCAACCATATTTGTATGGACAACAGTTTTCCCTCCTAACGGACCATAATCCCCTAGTCTGGCTTAATCGGGTGTCCGGAGACAACGCCAGATTGCTGCGGTGGAATTTAGCCCTACAACCCCTGGACTTCACCATCCACCACAGACCCGGCAAACAAAATGGTAACGCCGATGGACTAAGTCGACAAACGGAACTTATACCAACCCCATAAACTTCGGTCATCCCCAAACCGATCCGTTAAGGATCAGACTGTGTATGCCGATCGCGTCGCTGAAAAGGGGAGCCGTGTTACAGAACCA
Source organism: Dendrobates tinctorius (assembly GCF_039654945.1). Taxonomy (NCBI): domain Eukaryota; kingdom Metazoa; phylum Chordata; class Amphibia; order Anura; family Dendrobatidae; genus Dendrobates; species Dendrobates tinctorius. Next base: position 43,481,667 of record NW_027361672.1, read on the forward strand.
CTTAGCACCCAGAATATGTTGTGCAGTTATATGTATGTATAATAGGTTCTATGTGAGATGCATGTCCCTAATGCATCAGCATTCCCCTTTTGTCCGCCCTCCCCCCACCTTTGTAATTTCCACAGTAATCATCGGCAGGCTCCGCTCACCTGCGGCTTTTGTAATGCATATCTGGCCTGCTGCTTTTCTATTGGCCGGCCCTGTGTATCTGTGTGATATATTCTGTGTCCTGTGAGTAAAGTGTCAGGCTGGAAATACATGGAGAAGCAGTGATCTTTTATATGCGCCCATGTAAACAAGGGATTCCAGCCAGCATCATTCGTTCAGACTCCAGCCAACGCAGAGCGGACCACCGAAAACACGGGGTGGTACTGAAAGAGGTACCCCAGCTTGGTAGACCCCGTTACAACGTGCTTCAGATGAAACCCTTGAGGGATCCATTCACTCTAATGAGGCAACAGAGTTACTCTGGACTCCGTCTGGCCTCTGTTCAGCGATGTCCATCTTATCAGAAGTGCACAAAACTGTGCCAACAGCACTTTTATGCAATCCTAAAAAGACGGACACCACCGTATCACAGGTCAGACGGCGTCCACAATGCCTCTATCTCCCTCGATATAGGAAATCTTCTGCCAGAGGTTCCGGCTGAATCATGTATTTTAGAGATTTACATGGAAACCTCAGTGTAAGCACTCAAGATTAAAGTGCGCCGAGCCTTACTGCGATCTTGGGAGGCAAAATGAAAAAATCAACAGCAGGTGAAGAATTGGATTCATTCCTCATGCAGTGCAAGTGATTAGGCGACTTTTTTCTTCTGGCTGCTGCGATTACAGTAATACCAGATTTATTTTGGGTTTTTATGTTTGGTTGCTGTCGAAAAGACTCTTATATTGCAAAAACTAGTTTTTTTGCATCACCATATTTTGAGAGCTATAATTTTTCCATTTTTTGGCTGACAGAGTCATGTGTTGGCTTGTTTTTTGCGGGATGGGTTGACGTTTTTATTGGTACTATTTTCAGACAAGTGACTTTTTTGATCGCTTTCTACTCCAATTTTTGTACAGAATGTACAAAAACCAGCAATTCATTTTTTTTGGGGGGGGTTATGTCACTCCACGTGTGGTAAATTTGATAAGGCAGATTTATTCTTCGGGTCAGTATGATTACAGCGATACCTCTTTTTTTTATCTTCTGGCACTTTTGCACAATAAAAACTATTATAGAAAAAAATACCGTATATACTCGTGTATAAGACGACCCAAGTATAAGCCGACCCCCCCTCCCCCCCCCCCCCCCTAATTTTGCCACAAAAAACAGGGAAAACTTATTGACTCGCATATAAGCCTAGGGTGGAAAATGCAGCAGCTGCTGGTACATTTCAAAAATAAAAATAGATCCCAATAAAAGTAACATTAATTGAGACATCAGTAGGCTAAATGTTTTTTAATATCCATATTGAATCAGGAGCCCCATATAATGCTCTATGCTGTTCGTGATGGGCCCCATAAGATGCTCCATACAAAATATACCCCATATAATGCTGCAAAAGGTTAATAATGGCCCCATAAGATGCTCCATAGAATAATATGCCCCATATGCCGCTCCATAAAGGTTGATGACCCCATAAGATGCTCCATAAAATATGCCCTATATGCTGCTCCATAAAGATTATGGCCCCATAAGATGCCCTATAGAATATGCCCCATATGCTGCTCCATAAAGGATATGGCCCCCTAAGATGCTCCATAGAATATGCCCCATATGCTGCTCCATAAAGGTTATGGCCCCAGAAGATGCTCCATAGAATTGACCCCATAAGATGCTCCATAGATTATGCCCCCGTATGCTACCCCCATAAGATGCTCCATAGATTATGCCCCCATAAGCTACTCCCATAAGATGCTCCATAGATTATGCCCCCGTATGCTGCTCCCATAAGATGCTCCATAGATTATGCCCCCTTATGCTGCCCCCATAAGATGCTCCATAGATTATGCCCCATATGCTGCCCCCATAAGATGCTCCATATATTATGCCCCCATAAGATGCTCCATATTTTATGCCCCATATGCTGCCCCAATAAGATACTCTATATCTTATGCCCCACATGCTGCTCCATAGATTATGCCCCCATATGCTGCTGCTGCAAATAAAAAAAAAATGACATACTCACCTCTCGTCGCTGGGGGCCAGGTGTCGGGTCCTGAGCAGGCGGCGACACCGGCGTGCTGTGGAGGACTGGTGCCGATGTCACCGTTGGCTCAGGCCCCGGCACCTTAGATATTCACCTGTCCCCGGTCCATCGCTGCTCGACGCTGTCTTCCGCGTCCAATGTCAGTAACGTTTAGGCAGCAGAGGGCATGCACTAACTACGTCATCGCGCCCTCTGCTGGCTGAATGTCACTGACAGAGGATGCAGTAGACAGCGGTGAGCAGCGATGGAACAGGGACAGGTGAATACTGCATATACTTACCGTCTCCTGGCGCGGTCTCTGCAGCCCCGCTTCTCTCACGGTCTCCCTTCCTTCACGGTCATGTGGTACCGCTTATTAAAGGCATGAATATGCACATATGCATGACTTTAATGAGCGGTACCACATGACCGCTGAAGGAAAGGAGACCGTGGGACAAGCAGGGGGGCTGCAGAGACGCGCCAGGGGGGTCAGTATAATCTGACACCCTTCTCCCCCTCCCCCGCCGACCCCCTGGCCTATATGACTCGCGTATAAGCCGAAAGGGGGACTTTCAGCTCAAAAAAATGGGCTGAAAATCTCGGCTTATACGCGAGTTTATACGGTAATTATTTTTGCATCGCTTTATTCTGAGAGCTATAACTTTTTTATTTTTCAACTGATGGAGCTGTATGGCAGCTTGTTTTTTGCAAGACAAGATGTCATTTTCAGCTGTACCATGTTTATCTATAGCCTTTTTTATCGCGATTTATTCCAAAAAACCCTCAATGCGCATTTTTGGCGCTTGTTACACAGCCAATAAGCATGCGGGTATTGCCTGTGTATCACTGTAATTTTGTAGCCATCTTGGTTGTGCCGTTACTGTGATCGACTGGCCATGTGACATCATTAGGGCTTATAATAGTATAGGCCCCCCCTGTCTCGGCACATTGAAGTCATTACACAGCTCTGTGACAATTCGTATTGGAAGGAGAGAGTGCTTGTCTAGGCTTGTGTGTACAGTATAATGAATCAGAGGTCTGTAGCGTTGATACTGGTGCTGAAGCTGAGCCATGATACTAACAGCCCTTCTGAGGACTAATCATGTGCCGCACATACAATCTGCATTTAGCCTAGGAAGGAAGAGAGAGTCGTAAGAGCAGGCAGAATGTCAGAATCCATTCTATAGACAGGGATTAAGCCTGTGCAGTCCATTCGCAAATATATAAGTTATTTTTGTTGTAGTTGAAAAAATTGAACATCGGTTTCCATTTCTCAGACCTACAGTGTTACGTGGTCTGTGAACATTTCTGTGATCTCTAAAAGTGAACAAAAACTTTTAAAAATGTTGTAGGCTTCCATTATTCAGACATACAGTTTTACGTGATCTGTGAACATTTCTGTGATCTCTAAAACTGAGAAAAAGCATTGAAATATTTTTCTGGATTGATTTTAATTGTCATCCATACACTTTTGAGTAATTTCTGTTACATTATGGTGGAGTAAACTCACAAAAACCACTTTGATTGTTGCAGGTAACCATTTTTTTTCTTTTATTTAAAATAAACTTGGTTTCAAGAGACCTAGCAATTACAAAATGCGTAAAGGGTGAATTAAGGGACTGGGAAGTGGAAGTGCTGATGATGGATCATGCAGATGCAGAGGACGTGGGGCAGGTGTGACTATACCTGTTGCTGGAGCACAAGAAACATACCCATCCATGAGACAAAGGTACCTGTCCCACTTTGCAGGGAGGCATGGTAACCACTTCTGAAGCAAGAGCAATTCAAGCAGGGGGGTGGATTGCATAGCAGATAATGCTTCCAGCAGGCTTGGCAGCACCACACAGCCTTCCACATTGTCAAGTATCACCAGCCTAAAGTCTGGATCACTTAATACTCACCCTGATCTTTCTTCCTCCCACGATTTTGAGTCCCAGAAAACTATTGATCACACACTAGAACACTCCCAAGTAGCTCTTTACAACATCATTTCTTGATTGTGGCCTCTCAACCTGCATGCACCAAGAGGGACTGGAGGACATGCTGTTTACTGATGCACAAACCTTAGAGCAGCCCTGGCCACAAGAACATGTTGGTGCGAAATGGCAAATTTAGGATGAGGAAAATGATCATGAGACACAGTTGCTTGTTGTTGTTAAGTCACAAAGTCAGGAGATCCAGGGTGCGGTGGTGGATGACGAGGTGGTGGATAACGAAGTCACCGACCCAACATGGGAAGCTCGCATATAGAGCAAGGCCAGCAGCACTGAGGGGGAGATATCAGCAGCATTGAAACAGACAGGAAGAGGCAGTGGGGTGACCAGAGGGAGAAGGCGAGCAACTGTTCTGCAGAGCACCAACACTCCTGAATTTCTCCGTCAAAGAGTTAGGTGCTTCCAATTTTGGGACATTTTTAAAATGGTCATTTGCAACCTGTACCATGCAAAGATGAGCAGGGGCCTGACTACTAAGAATCTAACAACCACCAGCATGATCAGTCACATGTCATCTAAGCATCCGACTTGGATGTCTGAATGCCTGGGTCCATGATTAATGCCATTGAGTGACACCACTGCCTCTTCCCCTGTGCTAGGTGCTTCCCAATCCCCTGTTCAAAACACTGGCACAGATGCCTCCTGCCCTCCACCTTTCCTTGTACATTCTGACTTACCATCATCAAGCACTTCCAAATCCTTGTCCCAGCATTCATCTGTCCCTACCCCAGGCCTTTGAATGAAAAAGAAAGACATGGAGGATTTCTGCCGACTCATGGCTGAAGCTGTCCCTCGGTACTCGGTCCCCAGCAGCCACTTTTCCTCCCCGTGTGGTGTCCCCACCTTGTACCATCAAATGTCCAGGAACATCGCCCGTGCCCTTACCAACCCAATTACTGGCATTGTCCACTTAACATCCGACACATGTACAAGCGCTTGTGGCCCATGACGCTACATTTCCCTCACAGCACACTGGTTGAACATTGTGGAGGCTGGGGCTGAGTCACACCCTGGAACGGTGCAAGTGCTCCCGACACCAAGAATTGCTGGCCCTACTTCTATCAGGGTTTCCTCCACCTCCTATAGCAGTTCTTGTACCACTCCTGCTAATCCTCATCCTCCATAGTCGATGTCCACATCAGCTGGAAGCTAGAAGATCTGCAGGAGTGCCTCATCGAATCGGCAACAGGCTCTGCTGAAGCTAATTTGTCTAGGAGAGTTATGTAAAGGAATTGTAAGAGAAAACCTTTGGCACAACATTTAATCTTGCTGAAAATGATGCATTTATCGTGAGACAGAATTCAAGACCAACGTTTCAGCCTACAGGCTTTTATAAATGTTATCTATATAAAAAATAAATAATAAATTCTTAAATAACAATATTGTAACAACAGAAAAGAATAATGAACTCTGGTATAACTATATAAAGTGAAGGATAACAAAAATAACAGTAAAAATAATATTTGGATACAAAAGCTATATCTGGTTTATCTGATTTATAGGGATATACTGAATTAGACCCATTTTCCAACTTGAAGTGAATAAGCACTGTGGGAAAGAGAACAAAAAAGATGATATATTACTTAAAAGAACGGAAATATTAACCCCTTAAGAAACGCCGATACGCCTTTTAACGGCGGCACTTAAGGGTACTTTTTCCTCAACGCTGCTTTTTAATGGTGCTGAGAAAGAAGGTTATAGCCCCCCCCAGCATTGGAAAATCTCTGGGGTCTCAGCTACCGGGGGGTAGCTGAGACCCCAAAGAACATGATTCGGGTCAGTTTTTACCATCCTCAGTCTCGTGATCACCATTATTCACGGAATAACGGCGGTCGCCCCCCAAAAAAGTCTGATTTCCCACTTATATCTCGCTCCTCTGATATGATCTAGCATAGGGGTCCCCAACGGCCAGTCCGCGGCCCAGCACCGGGCCGCTGCAGTACCCTTGCCGGTCCGCGGACACAAGGGGAGCCAGGGGCGGTGCAGCAGCTGATTCTCCTAGCCGCGGTCAGTGGCGTAGCGTGGGGGGCGGTCCGCCCCAGGTGGCACGTGTGTAGGGGCGGCGCGCATCAATTCCTAGATTGCCCTCATGTGTAGCGGCAGCCAGGGAGCGATCCAAGCAGCTCCGCTGCCTGCAAGAGGGAATAGCAGGAGCGGAGCTGCAAGGACCCATCCAGCTTCCTGCCCGCCGCCCGCGCTTCCTGTCTCTGACACAGAGAGGAGAGCGCCGTTGAATGACGTCATCATTCAGCAGCCGCTGATGTGTCAGAGCGAGGAAGCGCTGGCAATGCTGGGGACAGGTGTGAGGAGAGAGGTGGTGTCTGTGTGTGTGTATATATATAATGTGTGTATGTATGTCTGTGTGTGTGTGTGTATGTATGTCTGTCTGTGTGTGTGTGTATATATGTGTGTATGTATGTGTGTTTGTCTATGTTTGTGTAGGTTAGCCTGGCCCTGGAGGAGATGGGGACATGAGGAGAAGACCGTGATGGGGAGAGAAGGCCATGATGCCTGGGGTGATGGGAGAAGGCCATGAGGGGGTGATGGGAGAAGGTCATGATGGGGGTGATGGAGAGAAGGCATTGATGGGATCATGGGAGTGATGGGGAGAAGGTAATGATGGGAGTGATGGAGAGGCGGCAGTGATGGGGTGATGGAGAAGGCAATGATGGGGAGAAGGGAGTGATGGGGTGAAGGCAATGATGGGGTGATGGAGCAGGCAAGGATGGGGGTGATGGAGCAGGCAATGATGGGAGTGATGGGGAGAAGGCAATGATGGGAGTGATGGGGTGATGGAGCAGGCAATGATGGGAGTGATGGGGAGAAGGCAGTGATAGGGTGATGGAGCAGGCAATGATGGGAGTGATGGGGTGACGGAGCAGGCAATGATGGGTGCTCTTCGGATGCTTCCGGATTATCAACGACCAAAGGGGCAGCAAATTTTTCGACCGCCCCGGGCGCCACAAACAGTTGCTACGCCACTGGCCGTGGTCCCTGTCGGCGGCGGCTTCATCCAGCGCTGAGCGGTCACGTGCTACCGCTCATTTAAGGTCATGAATATTGATTCCACTCATCTCCAGTAGGCGTGGCGTCCATATTCATGGACCTTAATGAGCGGTAGCACATGACCGCTTCGCAACAGGAAGAAGCTGAAGCGCCACGAGATGCAGGGACGTGCAGCGACGGGAAGGAAGTTCAGCAACAGCGACGTGAGGGGTAAGTATGATGGGGGAGGATGGGGGAGTCGAGTGGAGCCATATATACATGGGATGGAGCGTGGGAGCGGAGCCATAAATAAGGGAGGGAGAGTGGGAGCGGAGCCATAAATACATGGGATGGAGAGTGGGAGCGGAGTCATAAATAAGGGAGGGAGAGTGGGAGCGGAGCCATAAATACATGGGATGGAGAGTGGGAGCCATGTATACAGGATGGGAGAGTGGAGCCATGTATACAGGATGGGAGAGTGGAGCCATGTATACAGGATGGGAGAGTGGGAGCGGAGCCATGTATACAGGATGGGAGGGTGGGAGCGGAGCCATGTATACAAGGATGGGAGCATGTGAGCAGAGCCATGTATACAAGGATGGGACAGGGGAGCCATGCATACAACAGGGGGAGCCACACAGAGCTGGACAGGACGGGGGAACCACACATACATTTTCTGATGATTAGAAAATAATCAGCATGTACAGTACTCCAGTACAATTTTTTCTAAGTGCTCAATGTTCCATTTCCTTGTAGGTTGCAATCATCTTTAGCAGTGACGGTCATCAGTAGAAGTAGCCCAGTGCTTCCACTGAAACAGAGAAACAAGCCAGGTGCTCCCACTCATTCAAAACCTGTGGTGAGTTGAGTCACATTATAAATGTTATAATTAAATGATAAGTATGCACTGCTAAACTACAACCGCGTCCATAGCCCCGCCCCCTTATGACCAAAGCCCCGCCCATGCCACAGCTCCATCCCCGCCCTGCCAGGCCATGGAAGAATGGTCTTGCTTGAAACCGGTCCCTGGTGCAAAAAAGGTTGGGGACCACTGATCGAGCATACCAGAGGAGAGAGAAAAGGGGTCTCCCAAGCCCCCCCGGTACCTCTGGTGTCCCTGGACCCTCCGACTCTGTCCCCCGGCCCCCGGTGTCTTCTTCCTGGAAGAAAATGGCGGGCAGATTTGCTGTGTCCCCACCGAGATCTGCTGGCCGGTACCCAGCAACAATAGGAGATTTTTCCTATTGGCTCATTTTGGTCACTGTGATAGAGTCTATCACAGTGATCAGAACAAAAACATAGTAAATCAAACCCCCCTGGGAGCTAGGGTTAGGGTTGGGCTAGGATTAGGATTGCGGCTAGGGTTGGGGTTAGTGTGCTGCTTTTAGGGTTGTGGTGTTGGGGTTAGGGTGGTGTTGGGGTTAGGGTTGTGGTTAGGGTTGAGATTATGGTTAGGGTTGGGTTGGGTTTACGGTTAGGGTTGGGATTAGGGTTGGGGTGTGTTGGGGTTAGGGTTGGAGTTAGAATTGTGGGGCTTCCACTGTTTAGGTACATCAGGCGGTCTCCAAATGTGACACGGCGCCTGCCATTGATTCCAGCCAATTTTGTGTTACAAAAGTCAAACGGTGCTCCCTCCCTTCTGAGCCCTGCCATGTGCCCAAACAGTGGCTTTCCCCCACATATGGAGTATCGGTGTACTCAGGAGAAATTGCACAACAATTTTTTTGGTCCACTTTCTCTTATTACCCTTGTGAAAATAAAAAAAGTTTGCGTTTAAAGTAATTTTTTTGTGAAAAAAAGTAAAATGTTTATTTTTTCCTTCCACATTCCTTTAGTTCTCGTGAAGCACCTGAAGGGTTAATAAACTTCTTGAATGTGGTTGTGCGTACCTTGTGGGGTGCAGTTTTTAGAATGGTGTCACTTTTGTTTTTTTTCTGTCATATTGACCCCCCAAAATCTCTTCAAATGTGAGGTGGCCCCTAAAAAAATGGTTTTGTAAATGTAGCTGGAAAAATGAGAAACCACTGGTCAACTTTTAACCTTTATAACGTCCTAACATAAAAAAATTATGCTTCCAAAATTGTGTTGATGTAAAGTAGACATGTGGGAAATGTTATTTATTAACTATATTGTGCGATATTAGGGTATGTGTCCACGGTCCGGATATGCAGCGCTTTGAATGCAGTGGAAACCCGGCTCCGCCCAAAGTTCTGCCCCCTTTTGTACGCACAGTGATTCCGCATGTGTTTATTGAACACATGCGGAATCACCGCATCCTATTCATAGACTTGGTTATTTATCTTGCGGAGACGGAGCGTTTCCGCAAGATAAATAGACATGCTGTGGTCTATAAAGACGCGCCGCAGGGTCGCCGGCCGTGCACGCATAGTGGATATGGGATTTCATAAAATCCCCTCCACTATGTTGTAAAATCTGGACATTGCGGATTGGATGCTGCGGCTGTACATTAATTTGGCACAGTCACACGTCTGGACCCCGAGAGCGTCATAAGCTATGTTGTGAGGTGAAATTTTAACCCTGCGCGTTCCAATTCACCAAACAATTTTGCCCCTATCTACATAATGGGGAAAAGTGTATGTATTGGCATCTGCACCGTCGAACCTACAGCCACAAAATTTTGCACAGTCACACGTCTGGACCCCGAGAGCGTCATAGGCTATGTTGTGAGACGAAATTTTAACCCCGCGCGTTCCAATTCACCAAACAATTTTGCCCCTATCTACATAATGGGGAAAAAGTGAAAGTAAAAGTGTTAGAGGCAAATTGACAGCTGCCAGATGTGAACAAGGGGGACTTAAAGAATGAGAGCGATGGCGCCAAAGAGTATATACCCTACAGTTGCTAAGGTGGGGCCCTGACATGGGATACTCACCACACACGGGGATATGAACACACACAATGCGCCACACACTACCACGTGCTTCAACACATATACCACCCTCAGCACACATTTCACCACACATACACCAACCTCGCCACATAAAAGTCGAAACACAAAAGTCGCCACTCAAAACTCGCCACGCTGTCCCAGAGCTGTTTAAAAGATGAAAAATGAGCTGTGATTGGTTGCTATCAGCAACAGTTTTCTTTGTAGACAGTTGTGGTAACTGAGGCCTATTATTCTTATCATTTCTATGGTGTTATCGTCCTTGCTTTTGGAAGTGCATTGAGCAGCAAGGTGGTGTGCTGGTAAAAGGGGAAAAAAAAAAACAAAAAAAACCTTTTGAATCTTCTGTCTGAGCGAGTGTGAACGAGCTGAGTGTGACCTGAGTGTAAGTGCGAACTGTGGTAAGTGTGTGACTTGAAATTCAGTGACTTTAGATTCAGGGAGTTTCCAAGGGAGGTCTTACTGAATTGCTGTTATATTAATACTTTTTTTTTTTTTTTTAATTTATTTTTGCTTATCTTATTGTCTGGTGCAATCCCCATTAGGATGTGCTCCACTATTGCCAATGCCATCCAGTGCACGTCTTGCCGCATGTATGAAATCCTTGAACAGCCGGTCGAGGGTGCATACTGCTGTGCAAGATGTGAGCACGTTGTGCATTTGGAAGCCCAGATACTGGATCTAAATGTGCAGCTGGCAACACTGAGATCCATAGACAATATGGAAAGGAGTCTTCTGCTCACTGAGCAGACGCTCAATGGGATAGATGAGGGGGGGGATGCTAGGTTGGAGCTGCAGGACAATGAAGCAGCTAGCTGGGTGACAGTTAGAAGGCGGGGTAGAGGGAAGAGCACCAGGGGGGCTAGTCCTGATCTGGCACACCCCAATAAGTTTGCTAAGTTGGCAGATGAGGGGAGTGTTAGTGCAGGAGTAGCACTGCTGCAGCAAGACATGTCCTCTGAAAGCCGGAGGAGTGTCTGCTCCAGTAAAGGGGGAAATAGGAGAGCAGGGCAGGCCAGACAGGTTCTGGTAGTGGGAGACTCAATTATTAGGGGAACAGATAGGGCCATCTGTCACAAAGACAGGGATCGTCGAACGGTGTGCTGCCTACCTGGCGCTCGAGTCCGACACATCGCTGATCGGGTTGACAGATTACTGGGAGGAGCTGGAGAGGATCCAGCGGTCATGGTGCACATTGGCACAAATGACAAAGTTAGAGGTAGGTGGAAGGTCCTTAAAGATGATTTCAGGGAATTAGGCTGTAAGCTTAAAGCAAGGACCTCCAAGGTGGTATTTTCGGAAATACTTCCTGTACCACGTGCCACGCCAGAGAGGCAACGGGAGATTAGGGAGGTTAATAAGTGGCTCAGGAATTGGTGTAGGAAGGAGGGGTTTGGGTTCCTGCAGAACTGGGCCGACTTCTCAGTGGGCTACAGGTTCTACGCTAGGGCCTGGCTGCACCTCAATGGGGACGGTGCAGCGGTGCTGGGGGAGAAAATGGCTAGAAGGTTGGAGGAGTGTTTAAACTAGGGACGGGGGGGAGGGTATTCCTTTTATAGGAGGGGAAGACAGTGCAGATAGAGACCTGGGCACAAATAATGACATTGGGGGTGGAGGTGGCATGGGGGGTGGGGTTAGAACAGTTAATAATTTAAGAAAGAATAGAGGTACAGAGAGATACATAAAGTGCATGTATACTAATGCCAGAAGTCTCGCCAACAAGATGGAGGAATTGGAGTTAATGTTGTTGGAACATAATTATGACATGGTGGGGATATCTGAGCTGGACGAGAGCCATGACTGGGCGGTTAATTTACAGGGCTATAGTCTGTTCAGAAATGACCGTACAAATAAGCGAGGGGGAGGCGTGTGTTTATATGTAAAATCATCCTTAAAACCCATCCTTCGTGATAATATATATGAATCTAATGAAAATGTAGAGTCCCTGTGGGTAGAGATAAGGGGAGGGGGAAAAAATAATAAATTACTGATAGGGGTTTGTTATAAATCTCCAAAAATAATGGAAGCTACAGAGAATATCCTCATAAAGCAAATAGATGAAGCAGCGACTCAAGGAGAAGTCATTATTATGGGGGACTTCAACTACCCTGAAATACATTGGGGAACCGAAACCTGCAGTTCCAGCAAAGGTAATAGGTTTCTGACAACGATGAGAGACAATTACCTTTCACAACTGGTTCAGGACCCAACAAGAGGGGGGGCACTGCTAGACCTAATATTAACCAACAGGCCAGACCGCATATCAAATGTAAGGGTTGAGGGTCACTTGGGTAATAGTGATCACAAAATAATAAGTTTTCATGTATCCTTTAATAAGATGTGTAGTAGAGGGGTTACAAGGACACTAAACTTCAGGAAGGCAAATTTCCACCGGATGAGAGATGATCTTGGTGCAATTAACTGGGACGATATCCTGAGACATAAAAATACACAAAGAAAATGGGAGACGTTTATTAGCATCCTGAATAGGACCTGTGCACAATATATACCGTATGGGAATAAACATGCGAGAAATAGGAGGAAACCACTATGGCTAAATAGAGCTGTAAGGGGCGCAATAAGAGATAAAAATAAAGCATTTAGAGAATTAAAGCAAGTAGGTAGTGATGAGGCATTAAATAAATACAGAAGATTAAATAAATTCTGTAAAAAGCAAATCAAGACAGCAAAGATTGAGACAGAGAGACTCATTGCCAGAGAAAGTAAAAATAATCCCAAAATATTCTTTAACTACATAAATAGTAAGAAGCTAAAAAATGATAGTGTTGGTCCCCTTAAAAATAGTCTGGGTGAAATGGTGGATGAGGATGAGGAAAAAGCCAATTTGCTAAATGACTTTTTTTCAACAGTATTTACACAAGAAAATCCCATGACGGATAACATGATCAGGGATAAAAATTCTCCATTAAATGTCACCTGCTTAACCCAGCAGGAAGTACGGCGGCGTCTACAAATCACTAAAATTGACAAATCCCCGGGCCCGGATGGGATACACCCCCGAGTACTGCAGGAATTAAGCACAGTCATAGATAGACCACTATTTTTAATCTTTAAAGATTCCATAATAACAGGGTCTGTACCACAGGACTGGCGTATAGCAAATGTGGTGCCAATATTCAAAAAGGAGACAAAAACTGAACTTGGAAATTATAGGCCAGTAAGTTTAACCTCAACTGTGGGTAAAATCCTGGAGGGTTTTCTAAGAGATACTATACTGGAGTATCTGGAGAAGAATAACCTTATGACCCAATATCAACATGGGTTTACAAGAGACCGTTCCTGTCAGACTAATCTGATAAGCTTTTATGAAGAGGTAAGTTCCGGACTGGACCAAGGGAATGCAGTGGACGTGGTGTACATGGACTTTTCAAAAGCTTTTGATACGGTGCCACACAAAAGGTTGATACATAAAATGAGAACAATGGGGATAGGGGAAAATATGTGTAGGTGGGTTAAGAGCTGGCTCAGGGATAGGAAACAAAGGGTGGTTATTAATGGAGCACACTCGGACTGGGTCACGGTTAGCAGTGGGGTACCACAAGGGTCAGTTTTGGGCCCGCTTCTTTTTAACATATTTATTAATGACCTTGTAGGGGGCATAGAGAGTAGAATTTCAATATTTGCAGATGACACTAAACTCTGCAGGGTAATTAATACAGAGGAGGACAATTTTATATTACAGGAGGATTTATGGAAACTAGAAGCTTGGGCTGATAAATGGCAAATGAGCTTTAATTGGGAAAAATGTAAGGTCATGCACTTGGGTAGAACGAACAAGTTGTATAATTATGTGCTTAATTGTAAAACACTGGGCAAAACAGTCACTGAAAAAGACCTGGGTGTATGGGTGGACGACAAACTCACATTTAGTGGCCAGAGTCAAGCAGCTGCTGCAAAGGCAAATAAAATAATGGGATGCATTAAAAGAGGCATAGATGCTCATGAGGAGAACATAGTTTTACCTCTATATAAGTCACTAGTGCGACCACACTTAGAATACTGTGTACAGTTCTGGTCTCCGGTGTATAAGAAAGACATAGCTGAACTGGAGCTGGTGCAGAGAAGAGCGACCAAGGTTATTAGGGAACTAGGGGGTCTGCAATACCAAGACAGGTTATTACACTTGGGGTTATTTAGTTTGGAGAATCGAAGGCTTAGGGGTGATCTTATTACAATATATAAATATATGCGGGGACAATACAAAGACCTTTCTAATGATCTTTTTACTCTTAGACCTGTGACGGGGACAAGGGGGCATCCTCTACGTCTGGAGGAAAGAAGGTTTAAGCATACTCACAGACGCGGATTCTTTACTGTAAGAGCAGTGAGACTATGGAACTCTCTGCCATATGATGTTGTAATGAGTGATTCACTACTAAAATTTAAGAGGGGACTGGATGCCTTTCTTGAAAAGTATAATATTACAGGGTATATACACTAGTCTCCTTAATATTGCGTTGATCCAGGGAGCTAGTCTGATTGCCGTATGTGGAGTCGGGAAGGAATTTTTTTCCCCAATGTGAAGCTTACTGTTGCCACATGGGTTTTTGTTGCCTTCCTCTGGATCAACATGTTAGGGCAAGTTAGGATAGGATATGGGTTGAACTAGATGGACTTAAAGTCTCCCTTCAACCTTAATAACTATGTTACTATGTTACTATGTTACTATGTTCTGTAAAGCTGGAAATAACACAATTTATTACCGTGCCAACACAGACCACCCTCTGACACAGACAGCAGGGGGAGCCCAGTATCACACAGGATAGGATTAGATACACGGCTCAGCAGTCAGTATCACACAGGACAGGATTAGATACACGGTTCAGCAGTCAGTATCACACAGGAGAGGATTAGACACATGGCTCAGCAGGCAGTATCACACAGGATAAGATTAGATACACAGCTTAGCAGTCAGTATCACACTGGATAGGATTAGATACACAGTTCAGCAATCAGTATCACACAGGATAGGAATAGATACACGGCTCAGCAGACAGTATCACACAGGATAGGATTAGATACGCAGCTCAGCACACAGTATCACACAGAATAGTATTAGATACACGGCTCAGCAGACAGTATCACACAGAATAGGATTAGATGCACGGTTTATATGTGCAATATAATCATTATAATCTGTTATAACTAACCACAGTTGGTTACTATGCCCAGGCAACGCCGGGCTCTTCAGCTAGTAACCTCATAAAGTGATAGTGGTCAGAATTGTAAAAATTGGCTTGGTCATTAAGTATAAAATTGGCTCTGTCACCAAAGGGTTAATGGGCATCCCAAAAATGAAAATAAAGCTGACAGAAAAAAAGTTTCTTCTTTTTATTACAAAGGACAGACAAGTTTCCTCAATTGAGAGTTAATGCTAATATCAGGTACCAAGATGAATATACAAGGATAGGAAACAGTTTAATGAAAAAAAAAATACATTTAAAAAAAAAAAAAATAACGATCAAAAGGGGAAAGTGGGGGCTAAAGAGAGACCATGTTGCAAAGGCTTTAACTCATGGTGTCTATAGAGTAAAAGGTAAAGAGGATCTATAGACACCATGAGCTGTTTGCTCTGAAGTCTGACGACAGTTGAATTGATGATGCCAATTCTTGACTACATCATATGATGGGGAATCATCACCATAAACCTCTTTCATCTCATCGAACATCTCCTTTGATGAGCGGCATTTTGAGTAAAGGAACTTGATGACTACTCTGTATTCCACTGGGTCCATTATCAAACATCACACCACTTCAGCACCTGTAAAATCAAGACCGTTATCAGTTCAGAGTTGCAAATTGGCACGTAACCTACAGAGACTTAGGGTCCCGTTTCACATAGCGACGCTCCAGCGATCCCGACAACGATACGACCTGGTAGGGATCGCTGGTGCATCGCTACATGGTTGCTAGTAAGCTGCCAAACAGGCAGATCTCTTCAATGACGCACCAGCGATCCCGATACCGATGCGGCCTGGTAAGGATTGCTGGTGCGTTGTCACACAGCAGCTATTCTGAACGATTCCAGCTGGCGTCCCTGAATTCTGCGTCGCCAATGAGGACGCTCGTCGGCGTCAAACACAGCAATGCATGCTGGCCAGCGGGACGCTGATGATGAAAATTGTGCAATTTCTCCCACTTAAAAAGGTGAGAGAGGCCTGTAATTGACATCATAGGTAGACCACAACTATGAGAGTCAAAATGAGAAAACAAATCCAGAAAATCACCTTGTCTGATTTGGCAAGATTTATTTGGCAAATTATGGTGGAAAATAAGTATTTCGTCACCTAAAAACATGCAAGACTTCTGGCTCTCACAGACCTGTAACTTCTTCTTTAAGAGGCTTCTCTGTCCTCCACTCATTACCTGTAGTAATGGCACCTGTTTGAACTCGTTATCAGTATAAAAAACACCTGTCCACAACCTCAAACAGTCCCACTCCAAACTCCCACTATGGTGCAGACCAAAGAGCTGTTAAATGAAAATGAAGTAGGTTATCGTTAGTGACTGGGTTGGAAAGTAAATAGGACACCACACCCAACCCCAGGGTAGTAAGAGAATACTAGAATAAAGGTCAAAATGATTGCTAACTTTGTAAAATTAAAGAGACACAAAACTTAAAATTACATTTTCATAGACTTTATAAGTAACACAGCATAGGGTCCATGTGCTAGTACAGTGAAGGATACCTATAATAATTACTCCACTGGATGTCTAATATATAATCCTGTATAATTTCACTTATTTATCTAGGTGTAAGAGGATCAGGGCCTAGCCCAGTAGAAGTTTATACTACTGTTTGCTTGAACACGTTTGCCATATTTGAATGTCTTGGATTTATGTATTTGTTCTATATATATGTGTTTATTGCTATATTATTATAAGTAAAGGGGTTTTACACATAGCGATATCACTAGCACTATCAATAAAGCATCACCGATTTGGTGACGCAGCAGCGATATCGCTATGTGTTTTACTTACCTCCGACCGGCTCCCCCGCTGTCTGTCGCTGATCGCGCACCTCCATTTCTCGTTGGGCGCTTCCTGTTGGCGCCGGCGAGCAACGCGTGGACGCGGACGGGAGGATGTCAGGATCGCCTCATCTGAAAGGTAAGTAACGACCGCAGTATCGCTGCTGCATCGCTGTGAGATCTGCCTGTGTGGCAGCTCACTAGCGACCATTTAGCAACGCACCAGCGATCCTGACCGGGTCGTATCGTGGTCGGGATAGCTGGTGCATCGCTAAATGTAAAGGGGCCTTAAGGGACAGTGTAGTTAGCAAGAAAGGACACAAGATGGGGGCACTGAGCACACTTAAGAATAGAGCACAATTGTAGATCACTTCAGGGTTAATTGTGGGAGTGGTAGTCGGGAACTAGTGGGAGAGATTTCCTGATTAGAGTCAGAGGGGGTGGACCTTTGTGCTGCTTGGTCTCTGTTCCTGAGCTGTGTAACTGCCACACAAAGTGTGAGGTAAATCCCTGGACATCTAGACTAGATGTGGGAGAATTGTGCATAGCAGAAAAGGAGTATATCGTATCTGCAGCAGAGAGGAAGCCTGTGGATGAAGTCACTGAGGAGATGTCAGCCTGAGTCTGGGCTCTGATGAAGTAGAGAAGCCAGTGGATGAGTCACTGTGGAAGCATCAGCCAAAGTCTGGGTGCTGATGAAGTAGTCTAGTGGGCCACCAGCAAGTGCACGAACAGGATAACTAAAAGGGGGTGGACGATCTAGTATTTCCGTGGGCTGAAGTCGATTCCAGGGAGAGAGGTCGAAGTGTCGTTTTCACCGGGCTCCTCGTTCCGCTGTTACTTTGTGGTCCATTCTGGTATAGCTGAGGAAGCTAAGAGAAGCTGTAGAAGATGTATTGCTGGTACCGTGTCGAGTGTGCAAATGGTGTATTGGAAGTTCTGTGTCCGGAAGATAATAAAGCTGAACTGTTTGAAATTATTCTGGGCTCTGCCTCCCATCCTTTGATCCCCAGGGAAGAAGCAGCTGCCAGCACTGTAAGTACAGATTGTGATGAAGTGTCCACCCCCCGACGATGGTATTACATAGGTCTGAGCACCAGAGCATTGTTCCCCAAATCACTGCATATTAGAGACTGTGGCCACTAAACTAGAGTAATCACCTTCAAGCAACACACATTCTCCCCATTTGGCTGTGGATATGCTACAGATACAGTATCTCAAGATAGAGTACATCTAGGGACTGGTATTACTGAACACCAAGAAATGAGTTCAATGAATAATTCAACGCTAATGACTGTATACCCAACGCTAATGACTGTATACCCAGCTTTAGAATAGTATGAACTGGGCAGAAAACGACTCTTGAGCTAGTGTTATAGTAGAAAACCCAAAACAAGGCACAAAACACAAATATCCTAAAATAAAAAAATAAACTGCAAAAAATGCATGAAGGTAGTAATAATAATAAGGGTATTTAGTAAACATAATTTTGATCAAAAAAATGTACAAGCCATCCCGCCACGTCAAGGCAACCCTTGTGGGACAGTCCTAACTCTTGTATTAAAACCTTTCCACTTGTCAAGTGACGTAAATGTGAACAAGGACCGAGGGACTGAACCACCAGTAAAAGCATAGACCAGACAGGATGGATTTCCCAGCTCAGAAACAGGACGGTCACACCCTTATATGCACAGGATGCACATTGAACTGAATAAAAAACTAGGGTCTGAGCTGAAAAAGTAAGTTAATGTGTATGCAGAATGTATTTTGTGTTAGTCTATGCCTGATGAAGAGACCTGATTTAATCTGCATTTAAACAAAATCTGCATTTAAATCTGCATTTAAACAAAATTTGACCGGTGCAAAAGTAGGGGCACCCTTATCATTTTCTTGATTTGAACACTCCTAACTACTTTTTACTGACTTCCTGAAGCACTAAATTGGTTTTGTAACCTCATTGAGCTTTGAACTTCATAGCCAGGTGTATCAAATCATGAGAAAAGGTATTTAAGGTGGCCACTTGCAAGTAGTTCTCCTATTTGATTCTCCTATGAAGAGTGGCATCATGGGCTCCTCAAAACAACTCTCAAATGATCTGAAAACAAAGATTATTCAACATAGCTTTTCAGGGGAAGGATACAAAAAGTTGTCTCAGAAATTTAACCTGTCAGTTTCCACTGTGAGGAACATAGTAAGGAAATGGAAGAACACAGGTACAGTTCTTGTTAAGCCCAGAAGTGGCAGGCAAAGAAAAATATCAGAAAGGCAGAGAAGAAGAATGGTGAGAACAGTCAAGGACAATCCACAGACCACCTCCAAAGACCTGCAGCATCATCTTGCTGCAGATGGTGTCACTGTGCATCGGTCAACAATACAGCGCACTTTGCACAAGGAGAAGCTGTATGGGAGAGTGATGCGAAAGAAGCCGTTTCTGCAAGCACGCCACAAACAGAGTCGCCTGAGGTATGCAAAAGCACATTTGGACAAGCCAGTTACATTTTGGAAGAAGGTCCTGTGGACTGATGAAACAAAGATTGAGTTGTTGGGTCATACAAAAAGGCGTTATGCATGGAGGCTAAAAAACACAGCATTCCAAAAAAACACTTGCTACCCACAGTAAAATTAGGTGGAGGTTCCATCATGCTTTGGGGCTGTGTGGCCAATGCCGGCACCGGGAATCTTGTTAAAGTTGAGGGTCGCATGGATTCAACTCAGTATCAGCAGATTCTTGACAATAATGTGCAAGAATCAGTGACGAAGTTGAAGTTACGCAGGGGATGGATATTTCAGTAAGACAATGATCCAAAACACCGCTCCAAATCTACTCAGGCATTCATGCAGAGGAACAATTACAATGTTCTGGAATGGCCATCCCAGTCCCCAGACCTGAATATCATTGAACATCTGAGGGATGATTTGAAGCGGGCTGTCCATGCTCGGCGATCATCAAACTTAACTGAACTGGAATTGTTTTGTAAACAGGAATGGTCACAAATTCCTTCATCCAGGATCCAGGAACTCATTAATAGCTACAGGAAGCGACTAGAGGCTGTTATTTTTGCAAAAGGAGGATCTACAAAATATTAATGTCACTTTTATGTTGAGGTGCCCATACTTTTGCACCGGTCAAATTTTATTAAAATGCAGATTGCACATTTTCTGTTAGTACTATAAACCTCATTTGAATCCAGAAACATAACTGAGTCCATAAGTTATTAGATATATGAAACTGAAATAGCTGTTGCAAAAACCAAAATTGTTATAAAGAAAAAAGGTTAACATTAATAGGGGTGCACAAACTTTTACATATGACTGTACTTCTTTCTTGTATCAGAATGTAAATGCATATTAACACATGACCATTCCATTACACAGAGGAAACCAAAAACAAGGCACAAAACACAAATATCCTAAAATAAACTGCAAAAAAATGCATGTATTTAGTAAACATAATTTTGATCAAAAGAATGTACAAGCCATCCTAACTGTCCCACAAGGGTTGCCTTGACGTGGCAGGATGGCTTGTACATAGTTACCAACCCCTGCTCCAGCACCGACTTTCCGCTGCTGCTCCAGTCTTTGTTAACAGGTTGCAGTGATGTCAGAAGTCACTAACTGGGTCACTGTGACCAGTGGGGTACTGCAGGGGTCGATGTTGAGACCTATTCTTGTCAACATATTAACAATCTGATAGAAGGTTTACATGGTAAAATATCAATATTTGCAGATGATACAAAGCTATGTAAAGCAGTCAATACAAGAGAAGATAGCATTCTGCTACAGATGGATCTGGATAAGTTGAAAACTTGGGCCGAAAGGTGGCAGATGCGGTTTAACAATGATAAAGTTAAGATTATACACATGGGAAGAAGGAATCAAAATCACTATTACACACTGAATGGGAAACCACTGGGTAAACCTGACATGGAGAAGGACTTGGGGATCCTAGTTAATGATAAACTTACCTGGAGCAACCAGTGCCAGGCGTCGGATGCCAAGGCAAACAGGATCATGGGGTGCATTAAAAGAGGTCTGGATACACATGATGAGAGCATTATACTGCCTCTGTACAAATCCCTGGTTAGACCGCACATGGAGTACTCCGTACAGTTTTGGGCACTGGTGCTCAAGAAGGATGTAATGGAACTAGGGCGAGTACAAAGAAGGCCAGGGCAACAAAATTAATAAAGGGGATGGGAGAACTACAATACCCAGAGAGATTAACAAAATTAGGATTATTTAGTCTAGAAAAAAGACAACTGAGGGGCGATCTAATAACCATATATAAGTATATAAGGGGACAATACATATATCTCTCCGAGGATCTGTTTATTCCAAGGAAGGTGACGGTCACAAGGGGGCATTCTCTCCGTCTGGAGGAGAGAAGGTTTTTCCACCAACATAGAAGAGGGTTCTTTACTGTTAGGGCAGTGAGAATTTGGAATTCCTTGCCTTAGGAGGTGGTGATGGCGAACTTAGTCGAGGGTGTGGCATGGCTAAGGGTACGTGCACACGCTGCGGAATCTGCTGTGGATTCATCCGCGTGGATTTTGCAAAATCCGCAGATAAATCCGCAGGTCAAAAGACCTGCGGTTTATCTGCGGATTATCCTGCGGTTTGGCCCTGCGGTTTCACCATCTCCACAATGGTGGAGATAGGAAACCTCTGCGGAATCCGCAGAAAGAATTGACATGTCAATTCTTTCTGCGGTTTAGAAACCGCAGATAATCTGAGTGGAAAATTCAGTAGCGTCTGCACAGCGGTTTCCATTTCCCATAGGGAATAATGGTACTGTACAACGCAACAGAAACTGCTGCGGATCCGCAGCGGCCAAATCTGCTGCAGATCCGCAGCGTGTGCACACAACATAAGGGTCGATGGGAGATATGTGTCACATAGATGGCTTGTCTCCAGGCCCGGATTGGTAATATAACCAACCGGGCATTTTCCCGCTGGGCCGCTGTCATGTGGGCCACGGGCGGCAGCGCCCGCTCATCTGGCCGCTTGCCAGCTGATGCGGCCACTGGCCTGGCTGTTGTTCCTGCCACCGGCTTTTTCTATCCCGCACTACAGTGAGATAAGCTGTCACGCACCCCATCCTCGCCCTAGCTTGAGTCTCCCCCCCGCAGCCACTCACAGCGTCGCTTGCCTGCTCTCTTCTCTGTAAACAGGACCTGTGATGAGGTCACAGGAGGGGAGGAGTCAGGGGTCACATGATTAGGAGCCTTTGTCCAGAGCCCTGATCACGTGACCCCTGACTCCGCCCCTCCTGTGACCTCATCACAGGTCCTGTGCGCACTGCCCTGCCTCTTGGTGTCTGGCAGACTCTGCTGTGCTGGTTGTCATGGTGCTGGATGAGGTAAGTATGTGTGGGGTCAGGAGGGGTTTACAGGGTAGATGTAGCAGAGCTGTGTGTGTATGAGGTGTACGGAGCGGAGCCGCGTGTGTACGAGGTGTACGGAGCAGAGCTGGATGTGTATGAGGTGTATGGAGAGGAGCCGTGTGTGTGTATAAGGTGTACAGAACGGAGCCGCGTGTGTACGAGGTGTACGGAGAGGAGCCGCGTGTGTACGAGGTGTACGGAGCAGAGCCGTGTGTGTACGGAGAGGAGCCGTGTGTGTACAGGGTGTACGGAGAGGAGCCATGTGTGTACGGGGTGTACAGAGAGGAGCCGCGTGTGTACGAGGTGTACGGAGCGGAGCCGTGTGTGTACGAGGTGTCTGGAGAGGACCCGCGTGTGTACTAGGTGTACGGAGCGGAGCTGGATGTGTACGAGGTGTACGGAGAGGAGCCATGTGTGTACGGGGTGTACGGAGAGGAGCCGTGTGTGTATGGGGTGTACGGCGAGGAGCCGTGTGTGTACGGGGTATACGGAGAGGAGCCGTGTGTGTACGGGGTGTACGGAGAGGAGCTGCGCGCGTACGGAGCGGAGCCGTGTGTGTACGAGGTGTACGGAGCGGAGCTGAATGTGTACGAGGTGTACAGAGAGGAGCCATGTGTGTGCGAGGTGTACAGAGAGGAGCCGTGTGTGTACGGGGTGGATGGAGAGGAGACGTGTGTGTACGGGGTGTACAGAACGGAGCCGCGTGTGTACGAGGTGTACGGAGAGGAGCCGCGTGTGTACGAGGTGCATGGAGCGGAGCCATGTGTGTACGAGGTGTACAGAGCAGAGCTGGATGTGTACGAGGTGTACGGAGAGGAGCCGTGTGTGTACGGGGTGTACGGAGAGGAGCCATGTGTGTACGGGGTGTACGGAGAGGAGCCGCGTGTGTACGAGGTGTACGGAGCGGAGCTGGATGTGTACGGAGAGGAGCCGTGTGTGTACGAGGTGTACGGAGTGGAGCTGGATGTGTACGGATAGGAGCCGTGCGTGTACGAGATGTACGGAGTGGAGCTGGATGTGTGCGAGGTGTACGGAGAGGAGCCGCGCATGTACGAGGTGTACGGAGAGGAGCCGCGCGTGTATGAGGTGTACGGAGAGGAGCCGCGAGTGTATGAGGTGTACGGAGAGGAGCTGCGCATGTACGAGGTGTACGGAGAGGAGCCGTGTGTGTACGAGGTGTACGGAGCGGAGCCGTGCGTGTACGGAGAGGAGCCATGTGTGTATGAGGTGTACGGAGAGGAGTCGTGTGTGTACTTGGTGTACGGAGCGGAGCCGTGTGTGTACGAGGTGTACGGAGAGAAGCCGCGTGTGTACGAGGTGTACGGAGAGAAGCCGCGTGTGTACGAGGTGTAAGGAGAGAAGCCGTGTGTGTGCGAGGTGTACGGAGAGAAGCCGTGTGTGTATGAGGTGTACGGAGAGAAGCCGCGTGTGTACGAGGTGTACGGAGAGAAGTCGCGTGTGTACGAAGTGTACGGAGAGAAGCCGTGTTTGTACGAGGTGTACGGAGAGAAGCCGTGTGTGTACGAGGTGTACGGAGCGGAGCCGCGTGTGTACGAGGTGTACTGAGAGGAGCCGCGTGTGTACGAGGTGTTCGGACCGGAGCCGTGTGTGTACGAGGTGTACGGAGCGGAGCCGCGTGTGTATGGGGTATACGGAGCGTAGCCGTGTGTGTACGGAGTGGAGCCATATGTGTACGGGATGTACGGAGGAGCATTTTAAAACTCACACATGACGTTCCACCGGAAGTGATATGCCGGAAGCTTACCGGAAATGAGATAATTTCATGAGGAGATTGTGACGGAACTAAGAATGCTTTAGATCCATCACCATGTCCTCCTCTGAAAGCGCGGACAGCGGGATCACCTTGGAATCGGGGATGCCGGACATGTGAGCGGATCATGATATGTCCTGCATCGGGAGGCTCAGGTGGGCACTACAATGGGAGCCGGGCTGCTATAGTATCTTTATAGAATCTTTCTTTCTTTATTTCTTTCTCTCTTTTTCTTTCTTTCTCACTTTATCTTTCTTTCTCTGTTCTTTCTTTCTCATTCTCTGTTCTGTCTTTCCCTCACTTTCTTTCTCTCTCTGTTCTTTCTTTCTCTCTCTAATCTTTCTTTTTTCTTTCTCTCTCTCTCTGTTCTTTCTTTCCCCTCTTTCTTCCTTTTTCTTTCCTCTCTTTCTTTCTTTTCTTTACTTCTTTCTTTCTCTCTCTGTCTCTCTCTGTTCGTTCTTTCCCCTCTTTCTTTCTCTCTGTTCTTTCTTCTTTCTCACTCTCCTTTCTTTCTCTCTCTCTCTGTTTTCTCTCTTCCTTAGTGCCAGTCAGTGTGCCCATAATGCCAGCCACTGTGCCCTCAGTACCAGTCAGTGTGATCAGCAATGCTAAATGGGTGCAGCTGGGCGTGGACAGGGGTGTGACTAGTTGCAAAATGGATGTGGCCGGGGCGTGGCCTAAAATTTTTCTCCCTCTTTCCCTTCTTCAAAAGTTGGGAGGTATGATAGGGGCGGCTATGACCAGGGGGTCTGGTTGCCCAATGGATAGCAGTTCTGCCAGGAATTCTGTCACCGTGCGTACAAAAGGGGACAGAGCTTTGGGAGGAGTACTGTACCTAAAAGCAATAAATAGAACTGAGCTGAAATACTGGGCACAGCTGTGACTACATGTTATATAGTCATGTTAATCTCCTCTCACTTCTTGTAACCTACAAGTGTACAAAGATATTATATAGTCACCATGTGACTAGTGGGCCTGTGTAACTTCAAATGCCAGGGCTGAATTTTAGTCCCAGTCCGGCCCTGCTTGTCTCCATAATGTAAGGCATAACAGATATTGCTGTATTATTGTTGTTTTGCAAGGACCTGTGGTGAGGTCACAGTCACGGGTCCAGTCAGCTGCTGGGTTTGTGGGTGTGGCTACACCCTTATAAGGAGGCCTGCTCCTGAACCAGGCAGCTGTATACAAGGAGGGTCAAGCCTCCTGTGTGTGTGCTGAGGCTCCAGGACTGAGCCTGAAAAACGGACATTTATATTTTTCCTTTTGAGCTGAAGGCTGTTTTCTTTTGGTGACCTGCTGCTTTGGTTTATGACGCAAATAAACCTCTTGAATTTTGGAAGAACTTGCCTCCTGATTGTCTCCCACTGCACCTGAGCTAGTCGAATCCCTATAATTGGTGCTAGACATGCGGGCAGCGATCCCAGCAGAACTGTGAGACTGTTACTGCATGTCCTGGGTCAAGTTTGCAACAAGACAGCAAGCATTGCCTGGAAAAATGGAGGACCTGCTGAAACTCCTGGCCCAGGCACAGTCACAACAACAGGAGACCAACAGACTGTTGTTACAACAGATCCAGCAGAGCCAGCAGGAGCAACGGCAGCAGATGCAGCTTCTGGCAACCACCATCCAGGAGGGCAGGACGAGCGCCCCAACCCCAGGTCTGGCTGATGACACCCACGTCAGGAAGGCGGTAAGACGCGCACTGAAAAAAATGACTCCTAATGATGATGTGGAGGTCTTCCTGACAGTGTTTGATAGGGTGGCTGAGAGGGAAAAACTTCAGCCAGAGCAGTGGGCAGAGGTACTGGCCCCATACCTGATGGGGGAGCCCCAGAAGGCGTACTATGATTTGACTTTGCAAGATGCCAAGGAATATCCCAAACAAAAGCCGAGATTCTCGCACGGTTGGGGGTGACAATGACTGTCAGGGCACAGCGAGTTCACCGCTGGACTTATCACCGGGACAAACCACCTCACTCCCAAATGTTCGACCTGTTGCCCCTGGTCCAGAAATGGTTGCAGCCCAAGTCTTCTATGCCTGCGCAGATGGTAGAGCGAGCGGTGATGGATCGGTTTGTGCATTCCATGCCGAGACCCCTACAGACTTGGGTTGCCCAGGGTGATCCCCAAAATGCCGATGAACTGGTTGGGCTGGTCGAGAGATACCAGGGGATGGAAGGTTCCTTGGGGAAGCAGCCCATTCCGTATTGGGGGTCCCAGCAGGGGGCGGTGTCCCAAAAAGTGGTGGCGCGTCCAAGGTCAAAAGGGGTGGGGGAGGCGGTGCCCAAGGTCCCCACGGGTGATATTATTTGCTGGAAGTGCCATGGGCCAGGATATATAGCTGCCCGTTGTCCCCAGACCACTGAGCAGATGGACTGCAGCATGAGATGCCGTAGTTCATACTATGCATATCCAGCTTACAGTGTGAACTCGCCACCTAACGAGGGGCCACAAGCGTGTCCCATGAAGGTGAACGGTCGAGCAGCAATGGCGCTTCTGGATTCCGGGAGCTTGGTGACCCCTGTAAGGGCCAGTTTTCCTCTCAACCTACTCCCGGGTAAAAGGGTTGGCGTCCGGTGCATACATGGCAATGCAAAAGACTACCCTATGGCCAGTGTGAACATTGAAACGGCGCATGGCACTGAGTCCTATGAAGTTGGCGTCGTTCGGGACTTGTTGCATC
The DNA here is from genome assembly GCF_039654945.1 of Dendrobates tinctorius. Lineage (NCBI taxonomy): Eukaryota > Metazoa > Chordata > Amphibia > Anura > Dendrobatidae > Dendrobates > Dendrobates tinctorius. The sequence goes on from NW_027361672.1 coordinate 43,508,556, forward strand.
CGATAATTATAGGCCGGGATTTCTGTCTGTTTTGGGATCTGTGGGGTAAGGGTTCTGAGATTGCTAGCAAGAGCAGGGAACCCATGAACCCTTTATGTGTCCTTGTTGGTGATGAGGAGGAAGGGTCCCCTGTATCTGACATCCCGGAGTTAGGGGTGGCCAGGGAGAATTTTGGGACTGCCCAACATAGGGACCCCACGCTGAGGGAAGCCTTCAACAATGTCACCGTCATTAATGGGGTTGCACAAGAGTCGGGAGCAGACACAAGGTTTCCCTATTTTATGTTGAGTGGGGAATTGTTATACCGGGTCACGAAAATAAGGGAGAAGGTGGTAGAGCAGTTAATTGTAACAGGCCCCTATAGACGGAAAGTGTTGGACATGGCCCATTCACACATCTTGGGGGGACACCTGGGGGTGGAAAAAACGCAGGAACGGATTGTACGGAGGTTCTATTGGCCTGGGTGTCACCGGAAAATAGCAAACTATTGCAGGTCCTGCCCGACATGTCAGTTAACTGCCCCCACAACTCATTTTCGGAACCCCCTTGTGCCACTGCCCATTATTGAGGTGCCATTTGAGAGACTGGCCATGGACTCGGTCGGTCCCTTAGTTAAATCAGCTCAGGGCCATCAGTATATATTAGTCATCCTGGACTATGCCACACGCTATCCTGAGGTCATTTCCCTGAGTAACTCCTCCGCGAAGAGTATAGCCCGCGAGCTGGTCCATGTGTTTTCCCGAATGGGTTTGCAGAAGAAAATCCTGACCGACAAGGGGACACCTTTTATGAGCAAGGTGATGAGGGAATTGTGCAGAGTCCTGCAAATCTCCCAGTTGAGGACTTCAGTGTACCATCCGCAGTCAGATGGCCTTGTTGAGAGGTTTAACAAGACACTGAAGAGCATGCTGAGAAAAGTCATAGAGAAAGATGGGATTGTCTCTTACCGTATCTGCTGATTTCTATCCGTGAAGTCACCCAGGCCTCCACAGGGTTCTCGCCCTTCGAGCTTCTGTAGTACGGCCGACATCCGCGAGGTCTCCTAGATATAGCCAAGGAGACCTGGGAAGCTGAAGTCACGCCCCACAGAAGCGTCATTGAGCATGTGGCACTGATACATCAGAGGGTTGCGAAGGTGATGCCCATTGTTAAAGAACATCTCCGCCAGGCACAAGAGGCTCAGGCCAGGGTCTACAACCGGTCAGCAAGAGTGAGGCAGTTCAATCCGGGGGACCGAGTTCTCGTGCTAATCCCGACTGTGGAGAGTAAGTTCTTGGCCAAGTGGCAAGGGCCGTATGAGGTGGTGGAGAAGCTTGGAGATTTAAACTACAAGATCCTCCAACCCGGAAGACGGAAGCCATACCAGGTTTACCATGTCAACCTCATTAAGCCGTGGCAAGATAGAGAGCCAGTGGTAACTCCGTGCCTGCTGGGCAACCTAGAAGGGGAGGTTGGAGCGGTTACCATAGCAGAGACGCTATTGAAGGCCCAGAAACAATAGTGCCGGGAGTTACTCCAAAAAAACAGGGACCGGTTTTCAGAGTTGCCGGGGCGCACGAAGGTTGTGGAGCATGAAGTTCTGACCGAGCCACATGTGCGGGTGAACGTGAAGCCTTATCGAATTCCTGAGGCCCGTCGAGAGGTAATCTCCAAGGAGGTGCAGCGTATGTTGAAGCTCGGGGTCATTGAGGAATCCAAGAGCATACCTGGATATCGTCATCTTTACCCCGGACTGGGAGTCTCACCTGGAAAAGGTCCACGCAGTGTTTGATGCTCTAAGGGAGGCGGGGTTTACAATAAACCCAAAGAAGTGTGCCTTGGGTAAGGAGGAAGCCAAGTACCTCGGATATGTAGTGGGGCGTGGCGAGATCAAACCCCAAATCAATAAAGTGGAGGCAATTCAAACATGGCTGAGGCCTCTGTCAAAGAAGCAAGTTAAAGCCTTCCTGGGGATCGTGGGATATTACAGGAGGTTCATCCCAAACTTCGCCACAATGGCTGAACCTCTAACTGATCTGCTTAAGGGGACAAAGTCAGTGATGGTCAGATGGTCCGAAGAGGCAGAGTCAGCCTTCTAAGAAATGAAGGGAGCTCTATGTAAGCAATCCATTTCGGTGGCCCCAGACTTTAAACAAGAATTTGTCCTCCAGACAGATGCCTCAGATGTCGGGGTAGGAGCAGTCCTTTCCCAAGAGATACGTGGGGAGGAGCATCCTGTTCTCTACTTGAGTAGGAAGTTGTCTTCTTGTGCGAAAAATTACTCATTTGTAGAGAAGGAGTGTTTGGCCATAAAATGGGCAGTGGATACATTACGGTACTACCTGGTGGGACGGAAGTTTAGATTAATATCTGACCATGCCCCACTCAGATGGATGAGGGAAACAGAGGGTAAGAATGCTAGGGTCACCTGCTGGTTCTTAGCCCTGCAAGACTTCAGCTTCCATGTAGAGCATAGGGCCGGGAAGCTACATGGGAATGCCAATGCCCTCTCAAGAGTCCCTTGCCTGGTAGGTGTAAGTGCCAAGCCCCACGGCTTTAGGCAGAGGGGGGAGGTATGTAGCGTGGCTAAGGGTTGTATAATCGATGGGAGATATGTGTCTCATAGATGGCTTGTCTCCATAATGTAAGGCATAACAGATATTGCTGTATTATTGTTGTTTTGCAAGGACCTGTGGTGAGGTCACAGTCACGGGACCAGTCAGCTGCTGGGTTTGTGGGTGTGGCTACACCCTTATAATGAGGCCTGCTCCTGAACCAGGCAGCTGTATACAAGGAGGGACAAGCCTCTTGTGTATGTGTGCTGAGGCTCCAGGACTGAGCCTGAAAAACAGACATTTATATTTTTCCTTTTGAGCTGAAGGCTGTTTTCTTTTGGCTTTGGTTTATGACGCAAATAAAACTCTTGAATTTTGGAAGAACTTGCCTCCTGATTGTCTCACGCTGCACCTGAGCAAGTCGAATCCCTACAAGGGGTTCAAGAGAGGCCTGGATGTCTTCCTGGAGCGTAATAATATTTTATCTTACAGTTATTAGGTTCTTTAAAAGGACATAGATCTGGGGATTTATTCTGACAGAATATAGGCTGAACTGGATGGACAAATGTCTTTTTTCGGCCTTGCTACCTATGTTACTATGTTACAACTAGAGCACTACACCCAGTCAAAAGGTGCAATGGCCCTGCCAATGCAGATGGCACATGCCACTGAGCTCAGTTGATTGACTGTAGATGTCACGGGATCTGAGTCATTACATTACCACAGCATCCTATCAATACAGAGTTGGAGTAGCATCGGAGAGCCAGTGTCGTATCAGGGCAGAGTTGCATTTATTGGGGTGGGGGATCGGGGCATATACCACAGGCGTAAAGAGCGGGGGGTGCAGTCGGGCCGTCTAATGTGGAGGTCTGAACTGTCTCCCAAGCAGCTGCATTTTGCTGCCTCACGGACTGGGAGTTGGCAGATCTCTGAGCAGGCTGTGAAGCTGACAGCCAGTTCAGAGAAGTTGCAGCATGCCGGTTCCCAGTGATCAATTGTTCTTGTGTCTGTACATTGAGAGAAGGCTATGAGAATTTAGCAGGCAAATCACATACTGCCCACTCTATCTGGCAATAGAAGAGAATCCTGACACTATGCATAGTGCTCAGGTCAGGATTTGGCCTCTGTATGTGACTGCAGAACTTTAACTCAACCCAGTAGTGATGAGTTAACTTTTCTCGGATAACGTGATCATTTTCATACCAGATATGCTGAAAAGCTTTTAAAGCAATTTGCTTTTTTTCTAGTTAAAAAAAAGTCACCAGGTTTTGCCATACTACATAAGTAAATGTCACACATTTTTAAATGAATAATTTTTTTACAGCATGCAAACATTTAACTATGTTGATTTTTTCCCTGATCTATAACAACTAACAATTTGGCCTGATATACACTGTGTATTTTTGTAAGCATTAGTTTGTAGCCAAGATCTACACTTTTTATCCTTTTCTTGTATTTATGATCTACTTTTTGTTTTGGCTAAAATGCATCAAATACATTTAAAAGAGGTAATATGTTCATTCTCCACTCTTAATAGTTGAAAGTATAATGACAAGATGCTGATGGCCAAGCAGCCACAAAAAGAGACAACAAAAACGCTGAATTTTTCCTGAAGCAACTTTGCCTAGGAAAACCTCAGGGACTATTTAAAGACCGTGTGTACAGTATTTTTGTGTGGATTTTGTACTAAAAACCATACAAAAAACTCAGTGTGAACATAAACGTAAGTAATTTCTGGATTCATATGTCATGGTGCTCCCCTTAGGAACTGAACATGTTAACTGGAGGTAATCCAATACAAATCCATCAAAGTAAGTTGGGAAATATGTTTGTGACCAGAATGAAATTACGTGTCCTAATTATTTATGCTTAAAGGGGTTGTACACTACTTGGACAACCCCTTCTTAAATTCCCGTGTTCCCTAAATAAAATAACAAAATAATAGAAGCTTATGCTCACCTCCAACACTGGCACTGTCCAGTGATGTCAGCGCGGGTCTTCTGGAGCTCACTGTACTTTGTTCTGTCACGTGAGTGCTTCAGCAAATCCGTGGTTGCTGATCGGTTGTTGCTCATTAATATTCCTTGAGGGCAGAACTCCTAGACATCCCCTTTAAAGTCCCAAACAGCCCCTTTAATGTCATTCTCTAAACCTTCTGTAGTTCTGCTACAGTACTCTGAACTTTTATCATCATATACACCTACTGTATGAAGATCTCAGTTCAGGTCAGTAGAACCACTGTAGGTAAGTTTGGGTATTGCGTCTGCAAAATAAGCATTAAAGTATAGCCACATTATAAGTGTCTTATTATCAGATCTAGTGTAGAATTGACTAGGTCCGTATTACCTAGCAATCCTGTACCCTGAGCCAGATGCTCCGCTAACATCACATTTGGTTAAGCTACTTTATCATATGTGTTTGTATAATAAAAAGATCAGATCTTTACATAAGAGAAAATTCTAAAAATGCGAAGAGTATTTCCCCTCTTTGTGTGACCATCAAGTCTAAAAAGAGCAATGGAAAACTAAGGTTACCATTAGTCAAAACATTTATTGCCAAATTTCTGACGTAAAACACTTTAAAAAGTTGCAAAAATGAACGAAGCATTGGTGGGACAGGGTGTGGAGATTCCTTCCTGACAAAACGTTTGCAACTTTTCACAGCTTTTATGCGAGTATTCTGGCGTATCCCCAACCCATGACTCATGAGCCACACATGGCTCACGAAACCCTGACATACCCATTTTGGTGATATAATAACTTTGATAATTAGTTCAAAAGGTTTACAAGATTAGAATATAAGTTGTGGATTTTATTTTTCAGAGTTTTTTTTTCAGCAGCAAAACTTGATCTCTTGACGGGAAAGAAGCTGCAGTAAAAGCATATTTTCTTTGTTTTTTCTTGCGTTTTTCGCTGCATTTTTTGTGCATTTTTTTTGCTTCAGTTTTTGCATTCTAGATTTGTTTCTTGTGCATGCTGATAAAGTTTAGTGTTGAAAAAAAGTCCTATTCCAAAGAATGAAGTTTTGGTAGAAAAACTGCTGCTAAACATGACACCTTTGTTTTTTCACCACCCATTCATTTCAATGGATGAAAAACTCTGAAAAAAACCTGAAAAAAGTGACAGGCTCCATTGTGCAAAAAAAACACGCAAAGCACAAAATTCTGATGACAAAAAAAACAAACTGTGTGCATGAGATTTCTGAAATCTCATAGATTTTTCAGGTAATGTAAAACGCAGCTGAAACTTTGCATAAACAAAGCATAACAAAAACGCCTAGTGTGAACTTAGCCTAAAATGTAACTATCATTTCAGGAGAACTTGCAGAAAGATGTCAGTGTTTGCCTCTAGCTCCTCGCTCCTGCGCTCTCCATAGAGTCTTATGAGTAACGGACATCTCCTATTTCAGTAATAAAAACATTTATCTTCACTCAATACAGATTGAATTAAGAGTGAATGATCTGTCCAGGAGGAGAAAGGAGCAGATGACTTTGATAAGATATATTACAAAGTACAAAGTTCTGATCCAAAAATAGAGAAGGAAATATGCTTGTCTGAAAGATACCCAAGGATGGGGCGACTTAGGTCACAACATACTCTATGTATGTAAACATTGCGCATGCTGCTGCTACATCGCAGGATATTGTAAGAAGCGAATGTGTCGTGTAATTTGATTTTTTTTACAATTTGCAATGTGAAATTGTAAAAAATCCTAATGAGTTTGTTTTTTTTTCGGACTTGCATTTCACAGTAACTTGTGAGTTGCACCGCAATGCTCTTAATGACATTAGGCCGGGGTCACACTAACCGACGCAAAATACGGTCCGTAGTTTACAGGTGTAATACGGATGAATGACCTCTAAATAGTGCTCCGTATGTCATCCGTAAGCAAGGTGAGGTTGCGTATTTTGCGCATGTAAGCATCCGTATGTAATCCGTATGCTGAGATTTTCTCGCCGGCTTGCAAAATGGACATATAATGGAGCCCTATGACAGGTTTTCTAACACAAACGAAAGAATAGATATAGACACATAGAATACATATATACCGGGTGAGTCATAAAGGACGGACGTTTTTAAACTAATCATAAAATCGTTAAATATAAAGGACGGATGTATTTGAAGTGGCTATAACTCACCACCAGGTGGAGGTAGAGATGTGCGGGAGGCGGGGTTATGTTTGTGAGGTGAAAGCATTGTTTTTATTTTAGTTTCAGTTTAAGCTATGGTGCCGTGGACGATAGAACATCGCGTTTTTGCGTACGACAGTTTTGTCAAGAATAATGAGTGTATCACAGCCGTTCAGCGTGAGTTTCGGCGTCATTTCAATATTCACAGAAATCAAGCTGTTCCCGCTCGTAACACTATCCTACGTTGGGTTGAAGCACTCCGTACACGAGGTACACTAATGAACAAACGACCACCGGGGGCTCCACGAACGGCACGTACCCCTGAAAATGTGGAACGCGTCAGGCAAGCCATGCTGCGTAGTCCGAGTCGATCTGCTCGGAAACATTCTTTAGAACTTGCCCTCAGTAATCGTACAGTAAGGCGTATTTTGCATTTAGACCTGCATTTCCACCCCTATAAATTGGCCATTGTGCAACAGTTGGAGCGCGGGGATTACGCAGCGCGACTGAAGTTCGCACATGAGATGGAAGCAATTATTGAGCAAAACGACAACCTTATTTTATTCATGAGTGATGAAGCTCATTTCCATGTCAATGGCATGGTTAATCAGCAGAACTGCCGTTATTGGGCCTATGAAAATCCGAAAGAATTACATGAACGACCGCTGCACAGTCCTAAGGTAACGGTGTGGTGCGCTATGGGCAAATATGGCGTGATCGGTCCGTACTTTTTCGAAGGCGATAATGGCAATACTGTTACCGTGAACTCACAACGTTATATCGCCATGATAAATAACTTCTTTGTTCCTGAGTTACGACGGCAACATATCCCCATCTCTAGTGTGTGGTTTCAACAAGATGGGGCAACGGCCCACACAGCCGGAGCAACAATGAACGTTCTTCGCCCTCTCTTCCCTGGTCGCATCATTTCCAGGTTTGGCGATATTAATTGGCCTCCTAGGTCCCCAGACCTGTCCATGTGCGATTATTACTTATGGGGTCACCTCAAATCACGTGTATACAAGCTTAAGCCTCGATCATTACAAGAACTGAAGGAAGCTATTCGAGTGGAAGTTGCCCAAATCGACAGAGTTGTGTTGGAACGTGTTGATGCCAACTTCCAAGAACGCCTTTGGAAATGCATCACTGATAATGGCCACCACATGGCAGATGTTGTTTTCCACACTTGAATTTGTCAAATGCTATTAGTATACGTAACCAAATCTGTGAATACATTTATATTTAATAAATATTTAACGATTTTATGATTAGTTTAAAAACGTCCGTCCTTTATGACTCACCCGGTATATATATATATATATATATATATATATACATGTCATTGAGACACACATATATATATATATTTCACAGAGTTCTTCATAGCAGAATAGCCGCTAATTCAATTGCCGGCTTTTGTCAAATCATTCCCCAAGCCGACATGAAATGACACATGGTTTACATACAGTAAAGCATTTCATTTCATGTTTTGTTTTGTATGTCTTCCATTAGTAATTAGATGAGGGTTGATGTGTGAAATTTGGGAGGTGTAGGTGTTAATTTAAGGGGTTAATTCATTGTAAAAAAATGTGTGGGCTCCCGTTGGTAATTTGTCAATGCGGGAGCCCACACATTTTTTAACAACTAATTAACCCCTTAAATTAACACCTACACCTCCCAAATTTTACCCATCAACCCTCATCTAATTACTAATGAAAGACATACAAAAAAACATGAAATGAAATGGTTTACTGTATGTAAACCATGTGTCATTTCATGTCGGCTTGGGGAATGATTTGACAAAAGCCGGCAATTGAATTAGCGGCTATTCTGCTATGAAGAACTCTGTGAAATATAAATATATATATATGTGTCTCAATGACATGTATATATATATATATATATGTATTATATGTGTCTATATCTATTCTTTCGTTATTAAACCTGTCAGTGTGATTTTACTGTATCACACACTGAATTGCCGGCTTTTCTAAAGGACACTGGGTGCGTATTTCTCGCAAGTCACACATCTGGTCCGTGTGTAATGTGTATTTTTAGCGCACCCATAGACTTGCATTGGCGTACTACGGGCGTAGTACGCTGACAATCGCAGCATGCTGCGATTGGCACGGACCGTAGAATACGGACGAGAAATATACGGCTGATGGGAGCTGCCCCATAGAGAATCATTGGTCCGCGTGTAATGCGTGCTTTTAACGCCTCTCACTCGTCCGTATTCCTCGCCAGTGTGACCCCGACCTTATGCTGTGACATAGTAATGGCTTTGGCTTTTATTTTAGCAATGAATCTTTCAGAGTAAGACACTTTGGGGACTACTGGTATATCACGTATTTCACTAAAGGGTTAATAATAATAATGCATTATGAATTAAAGAACAAAAGCCTGCCCAAACTCTGAAGCTCATGCACAAAGGCTATTGTTAAACTACTGAGTTGTAACTTTCCTTCTGTTAGCTATCAATCTGCCAGATTTACCAAAACGTTTTATTTCTTACTTTAGTAAAAAGCCTTTGGAGCCCTAACACCACAAAACTTCATAAAAGCCTGCATCTGCCAAATAGCTCATATCATATTAGCTGACGTACACAGATTGCTTTCAATATGCTGTGAAGCAAAATGTTCTATTACATTAAGCAATCTATTTCACCTGTTTAACTCTGTAAACAAGTAAACCTACTTCTATATAGTTATCGGCTGTAATGTTCAGAAGGAAATTAACCAGGCTGTTCATTTAAGTTGAATTGATGTCTAGATAAATAAATCTTTACTGTACCCCACATAGAGAAAACATAGACACATTTTGTACCTTTCCTTTCTATGCGATTTCAGATCCACCAAAGTGCCTGCCATTATGTATTCCTGTGTCACTATACGAACATACAAATACCACCCCATGCCACACTATACAGAGTCTTGACATGTGAATCACCAAACAAAATCCATGCAACATGCCACCATGTGCTGTACATTTTCAGTCATAAGCCCCAAAAAGTCGCATCCACATACTACTATATAATGCAGAGTGCAGACACATGACCCAAAAAAGTAAACCATTTAGCTTCTCCTCATATACGATTTGTCGATATGGATCTGTCCATCAGCAGTAATCAGCATCACAGAGTGCTTGCCCCACATGTACATCCTTGACTTAGGTTCCGTCCGTGTCCAAATAGGGCTGATAGAAAAGCATCTGGTAAAAGACCTTTTTTTAAATTTCTCTTTATTTTGACATTGGGACTTTGAAGTTATGTCATGATTTGGCCGAAACCAGGAATCCCAGGAGCATCAGCTTCATGGGAATTTGATATAGTAGATAATAAACTCATCTGAAATGCAACTTGAACACTATGGGCCTGATTCTTGATGGTGTTTGACAGTTTTCTGGCGTAAAACATCTTCCAATGTTACAAAATTTGTTAGCTAAGTAAGCGGAGCTGGGATAGGGCACAGAAAAGTGCACCCAACGAATCCATGGAAAGTTGTGGCTTCCTTTAGGCCAGAAATATTACTCCAGTCTCTGTAGCGGACTAATATTTCTAGCGGAGGTGCACGCTAGTTGTAAGACGCACCAATTTAATTAAGTGGCGTGCAGCTCCTAACGAATTACAGTAGGTAGCTGTTACACCAGCACGCCCGTCATTAAGTTCTAAAGGAGGAGCTCAATGATTTAGTACAAGGTGTTTGGAACACTGAAAACTGGAAGGTGGGGGTAAATAAGAAAGAAAAAGAGGGGAATGTTAGGGGGAGTAGAGTTAAGTATAGGATATATGGAGCGCCCCCCAGGGCCGGGGGTACTCGGTACCGGGTCGGTCAGGCTCTTTCAAAGGAGAAGTGTGTCACGATGGTGATAGTGACCCGGTCCGTGGCCTTGGGTGTCCAGTGTAGATGATGGAAGTTCAGATGAAAGGGGAAGATGGTAGGAAAATGAATTAGGAAAAGGGGAATCGTGACACCACCCATGGTACTCGGCTAGGATAGCCGATGCTGCGATGCAGACCCTCTGGGATGATGATTTAGCAGCTAAGATGGTGAAGCTCTCCACGGGTAGAGCTGTGTCCCAGGACAGTTGAGCCGGTGACTGATGGTAGTGTTTGCAGTGTGAGGCAGGCAGTTGTAAAATAACTCAAAGGACACGGTTGGGTGCAGTTTCTGGGTTTTTACTCACAAGTTTCGTGTACACGTTGGTCCACTTAGTGCTGCGTCCTCCGAGGGAGGGTTCGGCAAACTCCCAGGCAGATTGGGTACACCTTTCAGGACTCCTCCTTGTGTCTCTCTCAAGGCCATGTCTCTGCGCTGAATTCTCCTTACTTTCCTTGCCCTGTGCCTTCACAAGTAGTGCCCCCAGCTGGCAGCCACGGATCTCCTCAGGCGACGTGGGTCAGGCCCGCGAGATCCGTTACTCATACCGCTGCCTTTTGGAGGGTGCTTGTGGCTGAGGCACTTAACGTTACCTCAGCCTCCGGCTTCCCAGCTGAGTCCTGTAGTCCTCCAATAGTTTCAGGGGCTGGCTCCCTCGCTCTGGCCTGGTCCTTCCCTTCTAGGATGCGGGCACCACGGGTGGCCAGTCGCACTACCTGTGCCCCTAGGACCCCTTCTTTCCAGTCCAGGAGCGTGGTTAAGATGTTTCTCTCTTTGCCACCCACAGTCCTCTACAGCAATCCTGCTCTTTCGCTGGTCCTGTCACCGACTGACTAGTTTCTGGAAGGATCTCTTTACCTCAGAACAAGCTCCTCCCACCAACTGTCACCTTTCTCACTTTGATTGGATGCCTAACTATCACTCCACTACCTAAGCTCCTCCCACTCTACCTACCTTCTACACTAACCCCCCACCCCTTTCCTAGCCAGTCTGGGATGAGGCCATCCTCCCGAAGGGTACGCCCAGGTGCCCTGACTAGCTAGTGTGTGTGTTGAGTGCAGTGTTAGGAGTCTTGGGTGGTGATCCCTCCTTACCTGAGGCGACCGGACCCTCAGGGGTGCCACATATACAAATAATTAAATGGGTTACTGTTACTCCCGGTCCCCATCCTGGCGCTGCGCCCAGGTCTGTCGCTGTTACACCTGGCCCCCATCCTGGCGCTGCGTCCAGGCCTGCCACTGCTTTCCGTTCTGGGCACTCACCTCGAGCCTCTCAGGCTGCTGCTCAGCATTCTATCCTCCCTCCTGCCTCCTCCTCCTGGCGCCCTGTGAGGAGATCTGTAGCTAAGACTATTAGGGCATGCCCGCCCGCTCTCTTGCCTTCTTAAAGGGGCGGCGTGCATTATTCAAAAAATACAAATAACCAATGGCAGCTCACTGGCTGCTATTTCTGTCCTCTCCTCCATAGTGAGAGCGCCAGAGCAACGAGTATCTATCATTGCTACATCCGGTTCTCATGTTAACCTGTCTGCGCTGCATCTGCAGTCTCTGTGCATTGTCTAATGCTCTCTGTTTCCACAACATATCAGTATCCTGTGTTACCTGGTTATATCAGCAACCATCTGGGCCTAAGCCATCCCGTTCCACCTACAGCCATCCGAGTCCAAGGACTGTATGAAGGTCACTGGAACCGACTCCTTACCAACTAACTGGATCCAGGACCCAGCGCATTACGGACTCTGCTGTAACATTTGTCATCCCTTTTGGTCCTGCTGGGACAGCTGCCACGTGTTCGGGGTCTAACTGGAGGTAGCACCTGTGTCCTCCGGGTATTCCATTCTAGCCCTGCCTGAGGGGCTTTACTACGGGTGCCCGGGGCTCACGAGTCACGCCCCCTTCGGAGCCCCCCGGACCGTGGTCCAGAGGTTCCACTTAAAAAATAAAAACGAATGTGAACTTCACCATCTCTGCCTCCGCTTCCATTCGTTACAGTTACCATAAGGTTGAAAGTGCATCTGGGTTATTTAAGATTATTCCATCAATAAAATTAGTTTTTAAGTCTGGTTTTAAAGGAATATGGAAAGAAGAGGTAAAAAAGTGGTAAAGTTTTGATTTTTATTGTTTCTTTATAGGTTTATTGAAAGTGGGGAGCAGGGCAGGTCTGGGCTCAATGTTGGACCTGGGTAGGGTTTTGGAAAGACTTCACTTTAGCTTTAAATATGGTGCCCATTGTATAAACACCATCAGGGCATCAGGGAGTGGGGCACAAAACCACCAGCCGTGCATCATGATAGCTTTACTCACTATCTGACAATCTATTTGTTTTCTTGAAATTGCAAAATATACTCGTGTATAAGCCGAGATTTTCAGCACATTTTTTTGGGCTGAAAATGCCCCCTTGAGTTATTGTGCAGAAACGAGTGGGGAAGGAGGAGTGGAGGCAGGAGCAGGTAGCTGGGACATCATACTCACCCTCCTGTGCAATCGCTGAACGTCCCCTGCATCCTCCGTTGTCCCAGGGCTGATAGCTTCTTCCTGCATTGAGCGGTCACATGGTACCGCTCATTGAGGTCATGAATATGGGCGTGACTCCACTCCCATAGGTGTGGCATCCATATTCATGAATCTTAGTTAGCGGTATCACGTGACCGCTCAATGCAGGAAGAAGCTGCCAGCCCTGGGACAACGGAGGATGCAGGGGACGTTCAGCGATTGCACAGGAGGGTGAGTATGACAGAGCAGAATGGGGGGTGCACGGAGGAGGATGGGGGTGCACTGAGGAGGATGAGGGGTGCACGGAGGAGGACGGGGGGTGCACTGAGGAGGACATGGAGCCGAACCATACATACTGGGAGGGGGAGAGCCACACATACCAGGACAGGGATGAGGGGACAATTCATGCCCGGCTTATACTCGAGTCAATAGGCTTACCCAGTTTTCCATGGCAAAATTATGGGCCTCTGCTTATACTGGGGTCGGCTTATACTAGAGTATATGGTATTAGTAAATAAATTCTGCAGTTATTCTGCAACTTGTTTTCCAAAATTCTTGGAAAAGGTGAGACACAATTACATGTTAGAGGGAAATAAACAGATGTAGTGTTAATAGGGTAATCATAATCTTTACCAAGTTAGGACACATAGACTGACGTAAAACAATTGTGGTATAACCTTTTATCTATTATCCTATAATAAGACATATTTGGCACAGACGTTTGCATACTCAAAATGCTTTCAGATTTCAAGATCCACAAAATGTTATGGAGGCCTGACCAAGCTAAATGGATCTTATTAACCGAGCTATCCAATATATATAAATGTATTGTTAACATTTCATCAGTACAGGTCTTTTAAGGGAAAAGGAAAATGTAATATGTACAGAAAATGTGTAAATGAATAAATAAACTGAGAAAGTCATTCAGTAAATAAGCTTTCATTTCATTAATTCATTTCCGTTTTCATAGAGTGAGAGTAAGACATTCTTGGTTATCTGGTAAAGGAAACAAATTGATAGAAACATCTCTGTTGCTCTATAGGCCCGTATACACATTAGATGAATGTCAGCTGAAAGGCAAAAGGAAAATTCCGAGTGGCATAAAATACAAGTGCAGGGAAATACTGTGAAGGAACAACACCTTAATGAGCAACCCCTTCATAATGAAGATCTGTATTGGTCACAGCAGTTGGACCCTTCCGAAAAAGTATGAGATAGCATGTTCAGGCAATATGCTACTACTGCTGACCAGGTGTAAGGGGTGCACTTTTAGAAAATAATCTATTTGAGAGTTTAGTATAAATTTCATCTTTCATAATATAAGTTTTATAACTTAGGCTACGTGGCCACTGTGAGAAGGCCACTAGTAACATACTTGAGGGGAGATATACAGCTTTGGCAAAAATTAAGAGACCACCACATCAATACCCTTTCATGGGCAGCCCATTCTCCAGACCTGAACCCCATTGAAAACCTCTGGGATGTAATCAAGAGGATGATGGATAGTCACAAGCCATCAAACAGAAGAACTGCTTAAATTTAATGGGCCAGAAGCAGTGTGAAAGACTGGTGGCAAGCATGCCAAGGCTCATGAACGCTGTTATTTAAAATCATGGCTATTTCACAAAATATTGATTTCAGAACTCTTCCCGAGTTAAAACATTAGTATTGTTGTTTCTAAATGATTATTAACTTGTTTTCTTTGCATTATTTGAAGTCTGAAAGCATTTTTTTTTTTATTTTGACCATTTCTCCTTTTCAGAAAAAAAAAAAAAATATTGCTTGGAAATTCGGAGACATGTTGTCAGAAGTTTGTAGACTAAAAGAACAATTTACATTTTACTCAAAAATAAACCTATAAAGAGAAAAATCAGACAAACTGAACATTTGAAAGTGGTCTCTTCATTTTTGCCAGAGCTGTATGTGTTGCCCACTTTCTTCTGAGCTTAGTGATACCCCACATAAGGTAAGGGAAGGAGCATCATTTGAATTTAGGAGCAAAAATTTGGCTGAAATAGATTTGGGGCGCCGTGTCGCATTTGCAGGGCTCTTAAGAGGCCTAAACAACAGAAATCCCCAACAAGTAACATTTTGGAAACTACACCCCTCAAGGATTTTATCCAGGGGTATAATTAGCATTTTGAACCCACAGGTACTGCACAGCATTTCATAACATTAAGTCGTCATATTGAGTCATTTCTATTTTTTCACAAAAATGTTGCTTTATTCCCAAATTTTTCACTTTTGCAAGAGGAAACATGAAAAAGTAGATTCTTCAGTTTGTTACCCACTTTCTTCTGAGCACAGCAATACTCCACATAAAGTCAAAAAGTTCTGTTTAGATACACGAAGGGAAGAAGCGATATTTGGTATTTGTAATGTAAATATGGCAAGAATAGATCGCAGACACCATGTCTTATTTGCAGAGCCCCTGAGGTTACTAAAACAGCAGAAAACCCCCCGAGTGACCCCATTTTGGAAACTGGACCCCTTAAGGAATTCATCTAGGGCTATGTTGAGAACGTTGAACCCGTAAATGCTTCACAGAACTTTTTAAAATGTAGATGCGAAAATAAAAATTATTTATTTCTGCAAAAATGTTGTTTTAGCACCAAATTTGTAATTTTCACAATGGACAATAAATAGGAGAAAACGGACCCCATAAGTTGATATGCAATTTCACTTGAATGTGATACTACCCCATATGTGGTCAAAAACTGGGCTCAAAAAGGCAAGAGTGCCATTTGATTTTTGGAGCATAAATTTGTCTGGAATAGATTGGGAATGCCAGGTTGCATTTGCAGAGCCCCCGACAGGCCAAAATAGCATAACCCTCTGTCAAGTGACCCCATTTTGGAAACTGCATCCTTCAAGAAATTCATCTAGTGGTGTACTGGGCATTTTTAACCTACACCTGATTCACAAAACTTTCTAACATTTATATGTGAAAACAAAAAATTACATTTTTCCACTAAAATACTGTTTTAGTGCCAAATGTATAATTAACATGAGAGGTAATAGGGGAAAATGGACCCTGTAGTTTATGCAATGCTTACTGAATATGGCAGTACCCCATATCTGGTTGCACACTACTGTTTGAGCACAATGCAGGGATCGGACTGGAAGCACTACTTGGCTTTTGGAGTTCAGATTCAGTTTGAACAGATTGTGGGTTCCTTTAGCAGAGGCCATGGGGTGCCAATGTGAGCAGGTTGCAAGATGCAGTAACGGAGGCAGAGCAAGGGTTAATGTGTGATTTGCTTTAACAGGGAATACTCCACGCAGGGAAATGGTAGAGTAAAACAGGCTTGCAAGAGATTATGCAAAATAGGGATATGTCACAGCAGCGTTGACCTGGTCCGGGACCCAGGGCGTGCAATGTAAATAAAAGATGGAGGTAGTAGTTTATGGGGAAATATATTTGTGATGCCACCCGTTGTGTTTGGCAATGAAGGTGATAGCCGACGCTGCAAAAGAGACCGCTGGGGCTGTTGGTGATGCACCTGTTAGGGCTGGCGGAATGCACCAAATTATAAAATAATAGTAGGTGCGTTCGCAGCCCGGGGTCCACCGTGCAGAGGTGGTACACTGTGGCTAAGTAATGGCGGAAGAATAGAGCGGCGTAAAAACAGTCACACGTGGGTTACGTCACCCAATGTGAACAGGTGCGAACTCTGTTGATGCATTAACTCCAAGGCCAGCGTCCGGAACTGGATGGCAAAGTGGCTGACCATGGACGAACCCTGTGACAATGCCAGCAGCCAGAGCGCGGTGTCATGGGTAACTCGCGGTCCCACGAAGACATGCTTCAGAGTGTCCAGGAATCGAGAGGCACTCTGCACCACATAATCACCACGATCCCACAGCGGTGTGGCCCACTCCAAAGCCCTGCCCGACAAGAGGGAAATAATAAATCCCACTTTGGCCCGCTCGAAGGGGAATTGTGCTGCCAGCAGCTCCAGCTGTATCGAGCACTGGCTCACGAAATCCCTACAAGAGGCACTATCACCCGAGAACTTCTCGGGCAGTGGGAGGCGGGACAAAGTCGGGGCAGGGATGGCAGTGGTCACACGGGAGACAGCCTCTGTGGCTGCCTGAACAGCGACCGCAGTAACATCCGCAGCTGAGGCTGGACGCTCGAGAGCCGCCAACCTGCCCTGCAGCTGCCGAATGTACTGCAGCAGTCGCTGTTCGTCTGCCATTACTAGCCAGACCCTGGCGCTAGGATAATGTTAGGGCTGGTGGAACGCACCAAATTATAAAATAATAGTTGGTGCGTTCGCAGCCCGGGGTCCACCGTGCAGAGGTGGTACACTGCTGCTAAGTAATGGCGGAAGAATAGAGCGGCGTAAAAACAGTCACACGTGGGTTACGTCACCCAATGTGAACAGGTGCGAACTCTGTTAACCCTCCGTCAGGCGCAATATAGATTCTCCTCAGTTCATGCGCAATGTGCCTGACAGGTCAGAAAACCACCTATAGTAGCTACATATTTCAATTTCAGGACTATAGAAGTAGTCAGTGACCTTCATAGGAATGTATTAAAAGAGATTACACCAAATCAGATGCAAAAAAAAACATTTATTAACCATAAACTTATTAAAACTAAAAGTACCACTTTTCGGTAGTACCGCCAAATAGGCTCCAGTTATCTTTACTTAACTATTGCTTAAATATAAAATTATGGAAAAAAACTTAAAGGATATTGCACTTAGATGTTACTTAATTATTTTCTACTCATCTTCAGTGGTTTCAATTGCAGCAGAAGCAGCACAGGTACACTTAGAAAAGCAAGGCTGGCAGACGAAAGTTGCATGGGAAAGGCAGATTGATTCTTTACATATTTTGCAGTCATATTTAGAAAGCCTTCTGAAACCAGATACAAATGAGCAGGTAGTACAACTGCGTCTTTTAGAAGGTGGTAGAGTCGGTGTTTGTTCTGGAACGTCCTTGGGACGTCCTTTGTATTTTTAGCTTTGCCCAAATAATAAGCTAGATCTGTGTCTGTTTCCTCTGCATCAGTGTCATCACCATCCTGCTCTGTTCCAGAATCAGTGTTACATTCTGCTACCTCATCTTCAGATGAAATGTCACTAGATTCCTCTAAATCCTCAGTTACTGCTGGTTCTTCCTCATCATCTTCTAACAAAAAAATCTTCATTTCTTCTAAATGAAGGGGTTTAGATGAATCATACTGTTTTCTGGCCATTGCAGCAGAAAATCTGAAGCAAGAGGGAAAGAGTATGTGTTAGGGCGCAATGTGCCTTAGAAGCCACCCTCCTTTTGTCTAAGAAAACAGTACTTATGTACACTAACTTAGCATTAATCCTTCATAAAACAAGCTAAATACACAATCGTGATGAATAAAAAAAGAAAATACTAACCTTTCAATTTGTGTTGAAATCAGGCGCAATGTGCCTGAGAAGCCAAAGTGTTGATATCTGCTCACTAGAAGGTCTGCTGAGTCACTGTGATATCAGGTTTCACAGAGCCTGTAGAGTCAGGAGATAACTAGGAGGGGTGGGGTTTTCTGATAAGTGGGCAAGGAGAGAGAAGTGAAACTAATTAGTGTGTGCCTGTCAGATCTATTGCGCACAGAGTCGCACAACCGCTGAACGTAAATGCCGGAGCCTATTTAGCTCACAGAGCCCGGCCAAAAGAGCGCACAGTGTACGGCCACAGAACTCTACCCAAGGACATGGGGTTAGAGTCCCTCTAGGTCCACTGAGCGCGTGGCGTCGACGCCGTGAACGCCGCTATAGACGCTGGCTATGAAGTGGAGCACGTGCACTGAGGCGTGCCGAGTCCCTGGTGAGGACTGATGCCTGACTCAACCTCTGTCCTACCTACACCTAAGCCTGGGCGCTAGCAGGCTAAGCTGCACAACACATGGGTACCAAGGGTAGGGGTTTCTTAATGAGTCATTCACCTGAGACATTCATACGTGCATACATCACTCACTCCACATAGTCTGTAAACACAGTCTTATCCTAGTGCATGGCCGAGCGGCCATGCGAACCTTTTATAGCCGCGAGCGTCCGGGACCTTCCTAGCTTCTCGGATGGGCCAATCCGAACGGGACCTGAGCACGTGACCTTCGATCTCCAATGGGAGATCACTACACAGGCATGCTCAGTGGCCCGACATGGGGACTTAGTCCCTGAAGAATCTTGCTGCTGAGCGGCATGTATTGACATAGCTGTGCCAGAGGTGGCAGCAGCAAGCAAACCCATGGAGCTGGTCTGGGCAGAGCGCCTGGACTGAAGAGTTTGCTGAGCAACCTCCTCTGTGGCTGGAGAGGAATGGGAGACCGCTGGAAGTAAGGCTCAGGATTCTCGCTGTGCAGCGACAGAAATCCGACACCTAACATTACCCCCCCAGGGCCCCCCCTCTCTGAGCCTCACTCTGCTCAAATTCCAAAATGAGAAGAGCGTGGATGTTCTCCACCGGCTCCCAGGTCCGAGCCTCTGGACCATGACCCTTCCAATCCACCAAGTAAAACTTTTTGCCCCACATCATCTTGCATCCCACGATGGCATTGACCGCAAACTCGTCTGACGACAGGTCTGATGTTCCGGCAGATGGCTCAGAAAACCGGGACATGTGCACCGGCTTAAGGAGAGACACATGAAATGTGTCCGAGATAGCCAAGTGTGGTGGAAGAGCCAGGCAGTAGACCACAGGGTTGATCTGCTCGAGGACCTTGAAATGGCCAATAAGCATGGTGCAAACTTAGTGGATTCCACCCGCAGCCTGATGTTTCGAGCGGAGAGCCACACTAAGTCGCCAGGAGCGAAGGTCAGAGCCGGGCACCGGCGAGTGTCAGCGGAGGACCTCATTCTCTCCTTGGAGGCCCGGATAGCATCCTGCGTGCGATCCCAAATGTCACGTGCCTCCACCGCCCAGTCTGACACCCTAGAGTCGGTGGATGACACGGACACGGGGATGCGCGGATGCTGGCCGTAATTTAAGAGGAATGGGGTCTGACCGGTGGAGTCGGCCACAGCGTTGCTCAAGGCGAACTCCGTCCACGGCAGCAAGGTTGCCCAATCATCTTGCCTGGCTGAGACAAAATGTCGCAGATATGTCACCAGGGTCTGGTTGGCTCTCTCAACCAACACGTTCGTCTCGGGATGATAGGCCGAGGAGAGATTTAGCTCTATGCTGAGCAGAGAACAGAGCTCTCTCCAGAACCGAGACGCAAACTGAGGACCCCGGTCGCTGACAATCTTATCCGGCATGCTGTGCAGGCGGAAAACATGTTTAATAAACAACGCTGCCAGGCACCGTGCTGAAGGTAGCCGAGAGAGTGGTACCAGATGCACCATGTTGGAGAAATGATCGGTGACCACCCAAATGACGGTGCTGCCACTGGACATGGGCAGACCCACCACAAAGTCCATACCGACCATCTCCCAGGACCTGTCAGCAACCAGCAGAGGGTAGAGTAACCCAGCGGGCCGCTGCCGAGGGGGCCGATTCTGGGCGCAAGAGACGCACGCCCGTATATAGTCCCTGACGTCACGGGCCATATGCGGCCACCAGTACGTCCTCGCCAGAAGCTCAGAGGTCCGTTTGGTCCCAAAATATCCACCCTGCCTGGACGAATGAGCCCAAGAGAGGACCTCCGGTCGCAGATGGGCAGGGACAAAAGTCTTGCCCGGAGGTACAGACTCGAGGGCGACCGGAGGCTCGGTCCTCAGGCTCTCAGACGGGACTATCAGCTGAGGCGCCTCCTCCTCCGATGACACCACGGAGCGGGAGAGAGCATCGGCCGGACGTTCTTCTCCCCGGAGAGAAAATGCAGGGTGAAGTGGAAACGGGAGAAGAACAAGGACCATCTGGCCTGGCGAGAATTCAGCCGCTGGGCTGTTTGTAAATAGACCAAATTCTTGTGGTCGGTGAACACCTGGAAAGGGTGGCGAGCCCCCTCCAGGAGGTGTCTCCACTCTGAAAAGGCCAACTTCATTGCTAGCAACTCCTGGTCCCCGATGGAATACTTCCACCTCGCCAGTGTGAAGGTCTTGGAGAAGAAGAAGCATGGGTGCTTCCAACCTTGCGAGTCCTTCTGGAACAGGACCGCTCCAGCACCGACAGAAGAGGCATCCACCACCAGAATGAAGGGTTTATCCACATCGGGGTGATGTAGAATGGGAGCGCTAGCGAAATGGGATTTAATAGAGGAGAAGGCCTTGGAGACAGGTTCTGACCACAACTTGGGGTTTGCACCCTTCTTGGTGAGGACTACCAAGGGCGCTACCAAAGTTGAGAAGTGGGGAATGAATTGGCGATAGTAATTTATGAACTCCATAAAGCGCTGCACCGCTTTGAGAGAATGGGGTTCCTGCCAATCCATCACCGCCTGTAGCTTGGCAGGATCCATGGCCAAACCCTGGGCTGAGATGATATAGCCCAAGAAAGGCAAGGACTCCTGCTCAAACACACACTTCTCCAACTTGGCATAGAGGGAGTTTGCCCGCAGGAGGTCTAAAACTTTGCAAACATCTCTCCGGTGGGAGTCAATATCTGGAGAGTAGATGAGAATATCATCCAGATAGACTACTACCGAGGTGGTAAGCATATCCCGGAAGATATCGTTCACAAAGTCTTGGAAGACGGCTGGGGCATTACAGAGCCCGAAGGGCATCACCAGATATTCATAGTGCCCATCTCTGGTGTTAAATGCCGTCTTCCATTCGTCCCCATCACGGATGCGAATCAGGTTGTAAGCCCCCGCAGATCAAGTTTGGTAAACACTCTCGCTCCCCGTAGCCTATCAAACAACTCCGATATCAGTGGTAGAGGATACTTATTCTTAACGGTGAAGGCGTTAAGACCCCTGTAATCGATTCAAGGACGTAGTTCCCCACTCTTCTTCTGGACGAAGAAGAATCCCGCCCCCGCTGGTGACACTGACCTCCTAATGAATCCTCTTGCCAGATTCTCCCTGACGTATTAAGACATGGCCTCTGTCTCCGGGAGAGATAGGGGATAGACTCGACCCCGAGGAGGCTCAGCACCAGGCAAGAGGTCAAAAGGACAGTCATAGGGGTGATGCGGTGGAAGTGTCTCTGCCGCCTTTTTGGAGAACACGTCCGCATACTGTCGATAGTGTTTGGGAAGCGAGGAAAGATCTGCGGGGACCTCGATGGAGGCAACCTGGATGCATTCCCTCAGACATCTACTCTCAGATGACTTACTCCAACCAAGAATTCTCCCCGAGGACCACACTATATTGGGAGAGTGATACCGCAACCAGGGGACCCCTAGAAGGACCTGGTCGATACCTTCGGGCATGACGAGGAGGGATATCGTCTCCTGATGAGATGAAGACACCGAGAGTAATAATGAAGCAGTTTGGTGGGTAATCTGTGAGGGCAAAGTCGCGCCATTCACTACTCTGACGGTGACTGGTGTAGTCATCATAACCAGGGGTATAGCGTGCCGTTGAGCGAAGACAGATGACATAAAATTGCCCTCCGCTCCGGAATCCACGCAAACCTCCACCGCCAGAGTGGAAGAACCAAACCCAAGTGTCCCCTTAATGGACAACTTGGGGGAAAACGCCGCTGATTCAAGTGAGCCGCCTCCTATGGCCACTAGGGGCGAGCGTCTTCCCAGCCGCTGAGGGCACTGGTTGGCAAAGTGACCGGACTGCCGGCAACCATGACAGATCACAGGAGCTCGAGCGGGCCGGGGCCTGGATCCCTCGCGGGAAGCCCCCTGACGCTCGGACACCCGATCGGGAGATTCCAGAGGTTTAGCAAAACTGGGTGCCAACCTAAATCTCTGCCTACACTGGGTCCGCTCCAACCTTCGCTCGGCAAAGCGAAGGTCTATACGGGTGGAGACGGTGATAAGCTCCTCCAGTGTAGCAGGAATCTCCCTGGTGGCCAGAGCGTCCTTCACATGGCCAGCCAAACCTCTCCAGAATGCCAGAATGAGGACCTCATCTGGCCACTCTAACTCCGAGGCCAGCGTCCGGAACTGGATGGCAAAGTGGCTGACCATGGACGAACCCTGTGACAATGCCAGCAGCCGGAGCGCGGTGTCATAGGTAACTCGTGGTCCCAGGAAGACATGCTTCAGAGTGTCCAGGAACCGAGAGGCACTGCACCACATAATCACCACGCTCCCACAACAGTGTGGCCCACTCCAAAGCCCTGCCCGACAAGAGGGAAATAATAAATCCCACTTTGGCCCGCTCGAAGGGGAATCGTGCTGCCAGCAGCTCCAGCTGCATCGAGCACTGGCTCACGAAACCCCTACAAGAGGCACTATCACCCGAGAACTTCTCGGGCAGTTGGAGGCGGGACAAAGTCGGGGCAGGGATGGCAGTGGTCACACGGGAGACAGCCTCTGTGGCTGCCTGAACAGCGACCACAGTAACATCCGCAGCTGAGGCTGGACGCTCGAGAGCCGCCAACCTGCCCTGCAGCTGCTGGATGTACTGCAGCAGTCGCTGTTCGTCTGCCATTACTAGCCAGACCCTGGCGCTAGGATAATGTTAGGGCTGGTGGAACGCACCAAATTATAAAATAATAGTAGGTGCGTTCACAGCCCGGGGTCCACCTTGCATTGGTGGTACACTGCTGCTAAGTAATGGCGGAAGAATAGAGCGGCGTAAAAACAGTCACACATAGGTTACGTCACCCAATGTGAACAGGTGCGAACTCTGTTAATGCACAGAGTCGCACAACCGCTGAATGTAAATACCGGAGCCTATTTAGCTCACAGAGCCCGGCCAAAAGAGTGCACAGTGTACGGCCACAGAACTCTACCCCAAGACACGGGGTTAGAGTCCCTCTAGGCCCACTGAGCGCGCGGCGTCGCTGCCACGAATGCTGCTATAGACGCTGGCTATGAAGTGGAGCACGTGCACTGAGGCGTGCCGAGTCCCTGGTGAGGACTGATGCCTGACTAAACCTCTGTCCTACCTACACCTAAGCCTGGGCGCTAGCAGGCTAGGCTGCACAACACATGCGTACCAAGCGTAGGGGTTTCTTAATGAGTCATTCACCTGAGACATTCATATGTGCATACATAACTCACTCCACATAGTCTGTAAACACAGTCTTATCCTAGCGCATGGCCGAGCGGCCATGCGAACCTTTTATAGCCGCGAGCGTCCGGGACCTTCCTGGCTTCTCGGATGGGCCAATCCGAACAGGAGCAGGACCTGAGCACGTGACCTTCGATCTCCAATGGGAGATCACTTCACAGGCATGCTCAGTGGCCCGACATGGGGACTTAGTCCCTGGAGAATCTTGCTGCTGAGCGGCATGTATTGACATAGCTGTGCCAGAGGTGGCAGCAGCAAGCAAACCCATGGAGCTGGTCTGGTCAGAGCGCCTGGACCGACGAGTTTGCTGAGCAACCTCCTCTGTGGCTGGAGAGGAAATGAAGACCGCTGGAAGTAAGGCTCGGGATTCTCGCTGTGCAGCGACAGAAATCCGATGCCTAACAGCAGCAGAGTTGTTACAGCTCTCCACGGGCAGAGCTAGGCCCCAGGGCAGTTATAGGATTCCAAGATGATGATCGTCGTTGTGGTGCAAGGCATGTGACGCAGTAAATAAATCCATGGACACAACAGAGTGCAGTTTCCACTCTTTTACTCACAGTTCTCCAGATACATTCCCCAGCTGGGGTGCTGTTTCCTTCGGATAGGTGGTCCAGCCAGCTCTCAAGTAATTTGGGGTACACCATGTTAGAACCCCCTTCAGATATTCCTTCCCTGGCCGTCTTGCTGCGCTGGCTCCCCCCCCTCCTTCCCTGTGCCTTCACACACAGTGTCCTGAGCCAGCAGTCCCAGATCCTGTTGGGCGACGTTCCCTTGATCCTATATGGCTGCCTTTTCAGCGGGTGTGGCTACAGCACATGCAGATATTTCAGCCTCCGGTTAGCTAGCTGAGTCCTCAGTATCTCCACTAGTCTGGGGCCGGTCCCCTGCTGTGACCTAGTCCCTCCACCTGACTACAGTCGGCGTGGATTCAGGCGCCACAGGTGGACACCTTCTTTCTCTCCTCTTTTCTCTCACGCTGCGCTAGTCTGGGGACGTGCTCCTCTCCTTCAGGCCCCAGCACTAGCTGTCTACTTCCCTCCGTCTCTTGTTATCATGACAACTCTGACTCCTCCCCTACTACTTTCTCCACCCACACCCTCTACCTAGCTCCTCCCAGGCCCTGAGAGGTACAGTGTTGGATGTAAGTGTATGGGTTCTGGGTAGTGCCCCCTCCTTACCTGAGAGTGGAGTACCGCACCTCTAGCTGAGGTGCAGTACCTCTGTGGTGACTGAATCCTCAGGGGTGCCACAGGAGCACCAACACTGTCCTCCTGCGTGCCGCGCGTTCCTGCCAAGTCTGCTCTGTTTCCCTCGCGCTACGGCTTTTTAAGCTTAGCCGCGCCCCCATCATTGAGTGCAAAGGTCGGACCGGGGTTTTAAGCTTTTCCCTGTGCAACATGGGAGACAGCTCTGACAGTTCCAGGTTTGTCATGGAATATGTACGCCTGGTCTGGTCCTTCTCCTTACATTCCAACCTCTCTTTGTGCTCGCCATTCCACAGGTGAGAGATCTTGTAGTATGCGTTGACATTCTCCTATTCCTTGAACGATTTGTCAAACAAAGTGATCTTGATCATAATGGTTAGGAGGTGTTCCTGCTATCGAACACTCAGAGCATCGTAAATCAGAAGTAGTTGTCGATTCAAGTTGAGTAGTTGAGTCAGGTTGGACTGACGGGGGCGGGGACGCCCCCAGTATTGCTGAAACAGCCATTTCAGGAATCTCAGGAACCCCTGGGGCCTCGAGTATTTGCTCTTCTGGGCTCACTAGTGGCGGTTAATGACATTCTTTTTCACAATTGACAGTGACTGAAGGAAGATTCTCAGGAATACTGGGTTTTTCTTCTTCTTATACAGAGTTTCTTGACATACAGGGACGTAGCATGTTTCGATGTACAACACGAGTAGGGGCATATTCTTCTCCTTTAGGCTGAACTTCATAGACGGGTCCTTCAGAGTCAATTTGTCGCTTCACACGGTACGGTGTTTTCTTTAATCGACGCTCCAGTTTGTCTCGAGGACGTTTATCTTGTACCAACACCCGGACAGCAGCCTGCAGAGCTGTCCCTCGCAGAGGAATTGTCTCGGGATGTTCAAGCTCTTGAAACCTGGTCTGCACCAGATGATGTAGCATCTGTAGTCAATGGTGATGTGTTCAGTCCCAGGTAGACACCCCCGTCCATGGGTAGTTCTCCTCTGGGTCCAGCTCCAACTCTGTAATCTCTCATCCTGGCCGGCCGAAGAGTAATGTGTAGGGAGTGTACCTTGTGGAAAAAGTGTATTTTTCCCTGCATGTTGCTCACACACCTAGCCCTCATGCTGACCTTGTCCAACTAATTTAATAAAGGACTATGGTTTTTTAACGGATTCCACGAGTGCTGCATTTTTCTTCATTTTTGGCTGTATAACGCACATCCATAGTCATATATAGTAGTATAATGTACCACCCTCATAGTCATATATAGTAGGATAATGCATCCCATAGTCATATATAGCAGTATAATGCACCCCATAACCATATATAGTAGTATAATGCACCCCCATAATCATAAATAGTTGTATAATGCACAACATAGTCATATACAGAAGTATAATGCACCCCATAGTCATATATAGATGTGACGCAGTGACCACTGTTACAGCATGGAAGATCCTGGGAGTAGGATCGGATTCCTGGAGCATGTGGTGAGACCTTGGACCTGGAGGCCAGTGTGTTGGGAGATCCTGGGAGTAGGATCGGAGCCCTGAATCGCACCCAGTGAGGCCCTGGACCTGGTGGACTGGGTGTTGGACGAATGTCTTGAATAGCACAGGCCAGGTGTGTTTGCGGAGTCTGTGAAGGCATTGCGTTTGAGGGGAGCTACCTTCCGTCTGAGGATCTGGACTGTCGGTAGTGCACTGGACACAAGGATGGTGATCCCAGTTCGGCATCTTCCCCAGGAACCAGGATTGACAGGAGGTCAGTCTGTGGAGCAGGAGCTCCTGAGAGGTAACCATGGGCATGAGGAAAGAACTGTGTGCACTGGCAAAGGTCAGTTATTGAACTGTGCGGTCACCCGGTGACTTGAGAAAGTCAGGCATGACTAGTGAATGCTTGGTAAAGCTTATGTGATAAAGTAATGGACTATGTGTAAGCCGGTGATGTGCAACCTGGCTTACGGCACGGTTTATGGTGCTTAAGTAAACCATAAGGACTGTTTTGTGTGAAAAACCCATGCCTGACTACTTTAATCCGCTGCCAAGCGAGTGTTCCCCAACACGTGCAGTGAGTGCTACGTTACATATGGTGCTAGACTGTGGGCATCGGTCCAGGAAGCACGTGTGAGTGGGTCTTGTGGCAGCGGGAGCTGCAGTTGCAAGTTGGAGCAAGAGGTTCTGCAGCAGCAGGAGCTGCAGTGGCAGCAGCAGCGGCTTGTGAGCGGCAGCCGGAGGTGCTGGCAGTTTGTGGCTACAGCAGGAGCTGTGGCAGTGCCAGTAAGAGCTGGTGAGGTGCCATAAGGACGTCAGCGGTCCAGAGTGTGCAACCTCTTAAAGGGCCAGTACCAGCCCCAGAGAGACATAAGGGTCCCATCTTAGCGAGGGGTCTTGAAGAGTGTAAACTTCAGAAAGATTTTGAGCTAAGAGCTGAACAAGACAGTCACCCGGTTGTGGCAGATGTCTTGAGGGAAGTGTCTGAGGTAAGCCAGGAGCCATCTGTCCATGAAGAGAGTGAGGCTTCGCTCTTCAAGTGCGTGATGGAGGTACCCGAAGACATGCGAGAAGCGTGTGCCAGTGTAGGTGTGCATGAGGCCTTTAAAAAGGCAGTAAAAACATGTAGTGTGAACTGGGCACCAGAGATGAACCAGTTGGTGATACTGGCGGATAGGGAAGTCATAGAGAAGCGGGTGGCTGTCCTGAAGGATATGCATCTAAAATGTCTCCGCATGAAACAGATAATCATGTTGGTAATATGAAAGCCGCTCGACATCTGGAGCTTGCGAGGTGAGTAAAAATCGGCTGGGCTTTGTGGAGGACGTAATTCCAGTACCCAAACATCTGGTGGCGAAAGTCATTGAAAGGCTTGGAAAAGCGATGCAGGAGATGGTGAATAAGTCCAGGTAGCTGGTGAAGATGGCATGGTTCCAATTATTGTTGGCTCTGTGGAAAGCCTTAGGAACATCCGAATGCTCCTGGAATATCGGGTAACGAACCTGAAGGAGATAGAGCAGTTAAGACTGGACCGACTGCAGATTAATAAACGAATGCAGAACATCAGGTTGTGGCTGCCTTCTACCCAAGGTATAAGGACCAGAAGGGATACTCCAAATAATGAAATGGCAAGTAGCCGAAGACTTTCAGCAAGACAAGAACGTCGAGAATCTGCAAGTGGCAGTTCTACTCTCAGTATGAAACTGACAGACCTGGACAGTAGCTCCTGTGATATACTAGATGGTAGCTCCTAAGAGGTAACCCCGGGCATGGGGAAAGAACTGTGTGCACTGGCAAAGGTCTTTGGTAATAGCAGGTGCGCAGGATGCAGTGACGAGACGCGAGACAGATATGACTTTAAACGTTAACTTTTATAGATAAATGCTGTTAGGGCTATTGTTACGCAACCAACAGAATAACAGTAGTTGTCCTCGCAGGGAGCCAATACACATAAACAAGGATTTGGGAGAACAATACTAATCCGGCAAAGACTGGTCAATATAGGGCCGCGGAATGGCCCACTATGGGTCCTTAGTCACTATGTATCACTTATCCGTCCTGACATCCCTCGGCATTCTGTTCCACAGTGTGTCTGCGTCGCAGCCACTGGGCCCAGCCACTGAAGATCTGGCGTAGTCTTCGGGCGTTCCGACGCCCAGGAGAAGCAGGAGCATGTGACGGACTCAGCTTCTGCTGAGCCTATTCCTTTTTAGAGTGGACCCTCTGGGCCGTGGCACCCACCCACTTAGGGCGAGCTGACCTAGTGAGAACCCACCCCCTGTACAGGGAGTGTCAGGGGCAAGACCAAGGGGGTGAGCCACCACGATAGCTGGACCACACGGCCGGCTCAAGGAGACACTATTGAGTGTCTGACAACAGGACGGACAGGATACCAAACATAAAGCGAAGTCACACAGTTTCTTCCTCAAACGTGGATTAACACTTTATTCGGGTGCAAGGCATAACAGGGAATCAGGTGCAGGGCACAAACAGTGAAACACGGCAGGATGCGTGCAAGGGCACGCCAAATGTTCCAGGCATAACACGTGCACGAAAACATACCAGGGTCCAGGACAGGATACGTGATAGGGATCACACAAGAGTTCCTAGAAGGGATGTGTGCTAGGACACGCCAGGATCCAAGACGGGGTGCGATGGCATCGGACTCCGGACTACTGGCAACGACCGACAGGTTCCAGGCAACAGGCTGCGGACATCAGCTCCGGACATCAGGCCGCAGTCATCTGGTTCCGGACCTCTGGCAACAGTCGGCAGGTTTCGGGAATCCGGCAGGCAAGCCAAGTTCGAGGCAGGGTGCGTGCTTGGAGCCACGGCAGGGTTCAAGGCAGGGTGCGTGCTTGGAGACATGCCAGGGTTCAAGGCAGGGTGCGTGCTTGGAGACACGCCAGGGTTCAAGGCAGGGTGCGTGCTTGGAGACACGCCAAAGCACAAGGTAAGAGAGTGCGTGTGTAGAGACACGCCAAGGCACAAGATACTAGACAGAGTCCTGCGCGTGCAAAGGGGCACGCCAGGGTCAGGCGATGCAGAGTCCTGCGTGTTCAGAGAAGCACATCAGGGTCAGGGTTCCAGGACAGGGTTAGGGCCTGTGCGTGCAAGAGGGCACGACAGGGGACATGGCAAAGCCTGAGCGTACTTTTACAGAAGCACGGGGAGGTATGCCATGGGCAGGCGAGGGCCTGCGCGTGCTTTAGAGAGCACGCAGAGCACAGTGCGGAAACAGCGTGAGGTACAAGGGAGCACAGAGAGCACGGCTGGGGCACTGGCTAGCTGATCGGGCTGCGGCACTGACAGCCGGGCAAGACTCCAGCGAACCCGGCTGAGGCATGGCAGGAGACACAGCTGTCACTGACCGACGAGCACGGCTGAGGCACAAGCAGGCGGGCACGGCTAGGGCGGCACGGCTGAGGCACAAACAGGAGGCTAGGAACGTCAGGCGCATGCAAAGGGCACACGAAGAAACAGAGCAAGGGAAGACAAGAAACCAGGCAGAGCTTAGGCAGAGTACGGAATCAGGAGTGGAAGCATAGGCAGAAACACGAAGCAAGAACAGAGCAAGAACAGAGCTAGCAGCGGAGCGTAGGCCGAAGCCCAGAGCCGGGCCAAGGGAGAACCTTGGGACTAGCCTGGAAACGTGCAAGAGAGCACAATAGGAAAGAGTCTAGCAGCGGAGAGTAGGCGAAGCCCAGAGCCGGGCCAAGGCAGAGCCTTGGGATTAGACATGGAAAAGAGCACAAAAGGAAAGAGAGGAGGAATGGTGCGTGTGCCAGGGAGCACTACAGAGCACCATAGGAGAGAGAGAGGCAGAGCAAGCAAAGGCAGAGACCATAGGGAGGAACACCAGGCAGAGCAAGGCAAGGTACGGAAGCTAGACTGGAACACAGAACGGAATCAGAGCAAGGAAGGACTACAAGGCCAAGCAGAGCAGAGACAAAACATGGCACAAAGGACAAACACTAGACACGGCACGAGACAAGAGACGGAGTACGAGCACGGAGCGGGTGCAGAGATGCACTACAGAGCAGAGTGCAAGGGCACAGAATAGAGGGAGCGCCCCACAGACCAAGCAGCCATGCAGGGACACCACACAATACTCAGGCCCTGAGCACAGGAAGAGGCTGTCTAATATAGGGCACAGCACCTCCTCTTCCGGGTCAGGACCAGGGGAGAACTTCCTAGTTCAGATTCTCCAGGATCACAGAGCGCAGTCACATGATCAGGGTTTCAGACATGACGAGATGATCACCGATCCAGACAGTGCAGGATCTTAGGAAACATCACATGATCAAGGTTTCAGACATGACAAGATGATTGCAGAACCAGACAGTGCAGGATCCTAGGAAAGACACATGATCAGGGATTCTAGACATGACGCGAAGATCACAGAAGGCAAAGCAGAAACGCAGACATCTTGCAGCTCAGCAGACATGAGGTAAGTGTGCACACTGCTCTAGGGAACAAGCAGGATAGCATACATGAGATGCGCGTGCACACCGCTCCAGGGGTCATGAGGTAAAACAGACATGGCGAACATAACAGACATGGCGAGCATGACAGAGCACAACAGGCCCACAGAGAGTTCTTTGGCGGGATGTCCCCCAGCGGAGGCAGCGGGATATCGCCTGGGAGTGGGAGAGTGGAGGTCGCAACTCCCTGACAGGGAGAAATGAGGATGAATGAACTCATGGAGATCAAAATCCAACACTGCGGAGACACCATCACGTGTTTCTCAACGCAGTGATTCTAGAGCACTGCCCCCATCCCTTATGGGAAATATGCAAAACATGCAAAACAGAAGCCGCGGAGACACCATCACATGTTTCTCAACGCAAGCAATGACCAGCCAGGTCTTTCCCCGGGAAGGAACAACCACAGGAAACTGGCTGGTAGGAGCAATGCCTACTCCACACTGATGAGGGGCAATACCCCGAAACAGCTGTCTGTGGATGGATACCATGTTTTGGCATAGGTGGTTTCCTTCATTGGAGACTGCCCTTCCCGTGGTTGTTCCTTCCCGGGGAAAGACCTGGCTGGTCATTGCTTGCGTTGAGAAACATGTGATGGTGTCTCCGCGGCTTCTGTTTTGCAACTCCCTGACAGGGACTGGCAGCGGCGGTGATAAGTGGCGGTTGATAGGCCACAGGTGCAGTCTGCGGCTGCACTGGAGGATCTGCAGCGGGCACAGGCCCAGTCTCTACCACGGACTGGAGCGGGGCGGTGGCAGCTGCGGGCGGCAGAGAGGATGCCACAGCCGCGAGCTGGAGTGAGGCAGCAGTCTTCTTTTATCGGTAAGCTCGGCGCTGTCTCCCTGCGGTCCACCAAGAGTCTCCCTCCTGTTGCTGTCCTCCTCTCTGGTAGCTGCTTGTGGATTTCGCTCTCTGACCCTCACCAAGTCTCCACCTCTTTCTCGCCCGTTCTGCCGACTCACCCAGTCTGGCCCTCTCCGCCCCTCTTCTCTGGACTCCTCCCCCAACTGCCCTGTCAGTCTCAGCGGTCCATCCCCTAGCTCTGCTCCCTGGAAACAGATACCCCAGGAACCTAGAAGATGGTCCCCTCGATTCCGGTCTGGGTGCTCGGCGGAGGCCTCTCCTCCTACAGGTCAGTTATTGAACTGTGCGGTCACCCTGTGACTAGAGAAAGTCAGGCGTGACTAGTGAATGCTTGGTAAAGCTTATGTGATAAAGTAATGGACTATGTGTAAGCCGGTGATGTGCAACCTGGCTTAAGGCACGGTTTATGGCGCTTAAATAAAGTGTATGGACTGTTTTGTGTGAAAAACCCATGCCTGACTATGTTAATCTGCTGCCAAGCAAGTGTTCCCCAGCACGTGCAGTGAGTGCTGCGTTACAATGTATAATGCACCCCATAGTCATATATAGAAAAAACACAAAAATTGAGCTTAGTTAATACATGCAGCATATAAACGCATGTTCACTTTGGCCATAAAACATTGAAAAAACCTACAAGAAGCAAAATAAACATAAACCCTGCTATAAATAAATAGGTACAAAGCAAAAGTGCGTTTAAATAACACAGGGATCTTAGTAATACGATTTTTGATCAAAAATAGCATGAAAGCCATCTCACTGTCACCAAGGTGACCCTGATCAAGACGGTCCTACACTGTCTAATATTAAAAACCTTACCATGTGTCAAAGTTCACCTCAGTGTGTGAATAAGGGCAAACAAAAAGGAATGGGTCTCGACCTAAGGCCACCAGCCTGGGGAGGCTTTTGAATGTAGTTTACAGCTCAAGAGGGTGAGGACACACCCCAACTTGCACAGAATGCAAAAATACAAAGAAACAACACACAAAAATTAAGTAAATTGAGTAAATGATTGTTTCTTTGACATTCAATACTGTTAACGTTGCTGGTTCATAAGACCTTGGAAATAAGTGATTTTACAGCACTATCTATCTGAGAAAATAATCTCTCTGGTAAAAAATTTTTAAAGTTCATTGATCTATATACAAACCCATTTACAAAAAAATCACTGAACCTTGTATTCGAAGCTTGAAAGAAAAAGAATTATGCCACTCAAAGATAGAATATTGAATCTGCCTAGTGTGTGGTATTAGGTGGACAGGAAAATCAATCAGTGGAAGACATTTATTACCAAAAGGATGTTTTCAGCCATAAGTAAGGTATTGATCAAAGGCTGACGACTAGCAGCGTGATAAACTGACAGCTACCAGCTTAACAATTGTCTATTGCGCACATTGATGTATTTATAATTGAGAATATTGTCTTTGACATGACATATACTTTATTTTATTCTATGTAGTTTTACTGTATGATACTGCAAGAGTGATAGCAGTGCTATGGAAAGATGTAGTTTATTGTAACTATTATTAGCTGAGACTTGGGATCCGTCCTGAGGATGATTTTGTTGAGCTGGTGCCCGAATGCACTATTCTCCAGCCTGGCACCCTTTCCTGCAGTAGCAGCTTTATCCCCATGGCCTGCAACTACAGTTGTGGCCTAAAGTATTGACACCCCTGCAATTCTGTCAGATAATACTCAGTTTCTTCCTGAAAATGATTGCAAACACAAATTCTTTGGTATTATTATCTTCATTTAATTTGTCTTAAACAAAAGAACACAAAAGAGAATGAAGCAAAAAGCAAAACATTGATCATTTCACACAAAACTCCAAAAATGGGCCAGGCAAAAGTATTGGCACCCTCAGCCTAATACTTGGTTGCACAACCTTTAGCGAAAATAACTGCGACCAACCGCTTCCGGTAACCATCAATGAGTTTCTTACAATGCTCTGCTGGAATTTTAAACCATTCTTCTTTGGCAAACTGCTCCAGGTCCCTGATATTTGAAGGGTGCCTTCTCCAAACTGCCATTTTTAGATCTCTCCACAGGTGTTCTATGGGATTCAGGTCTGGACTCATTGCTGGCCACCTTAGAAGTCTCCAGTGCTTTCTCTCAAACCATTTTCTAGTGCTTTTTGAAGTGTGTTTTGGGTCATTGTCCTGCTGGAAGACCCATGACCTCTGAGGGAGACCCATCTTTCTTACACTGGGCCCTACATTATGCTGCAAAATTTGTTGGTAGTCTACTGACTTCATAATGCCATGCACACGGTCAAGCAGTCCAGTGCCAGAGGCAGCAAAGCAACCCCAAAACATCAGGGAACCTCCGCCATGTTTGACTGTAGGGACCATGTTCTTTTCTTTGAATGCCTCTTTTTTTCTCCTGTAAACTCTATGTTGATGCCTTTGCCCAAAAAGCTCTATTTTTGTCTCATCTGACCAGAGAACATTCTTCCAAAACGTTTTAGGCTTTTTCAGGTAAGTTTTGGCAAACTCCAGCCTGGCTTTTTTATGTCTCAGGGTAAGAAGTGGGGTCTTACTGGGTCTCCTACCATACAATCCGTTTTCATTCAGACACCGACGGATAGTATGGGTTGACACTGTTGTACCCTCGGACTGCAGTGCAGCTTGAACTTGTTTGGATGTTAGTCGAGGTTCTTTATCCAACATCCGCACAATCTTGCGTTGAAATCTTTTGTCAATTTTTCTTTTCCATCCACATCTAGGGAGGTTAGCCACAGTGCCATGGGCTTTAAACTTCTTGATGACACTGCGCACGGTAGACACAGGAACATTCAGGTCTTTGGAGATGGACTTGTAGCCTTGAGATTGCTCATGCTTTCTCACAATTTGGTTTCTCAAGTCCGCAGACAGTTCTTTGGTCTTCTTTCTTTTCTCCATGCTCAATGTGGTACACACAAGGACACAGGACAGAGGTTGAGTCAACTTTAATCCATGTCAACTGGCTACAAGTGTGATTAGTTATTGCCAACACCTGTTAGGTGCCACATGTAAGTTACAGGTGCTGTTAATTACACAAAGTAGAGAAGCATCACATGATTTTTGGAACAGTGCCAATACTTTTGTCCACCCTCTTTTTTATGTTTGGTGTGGAATTATATCCAATTTGGCTTTAGGACAATTCTTTTTGTGTTTTTTCATTTAAGACAAATTAAATGAAGATAATAATACCAAAGAATTTGTGTTTGCAGTCATTTTCAGGAAGAAACTGAGTATTATCTGACAGAATTTGCAGAGGTGTCAATACTTTTGGCCACAACTGTATCTGCTCCACTGCTTCTCACACGCCCGGCCCTGGGCAAAGGTGCCCTGGCTTCTGCCTCTAACCAGGAAGTCCTTCTCCTATATCCCTGTATCTCTGCCCTGCTCTCTGACTCCTCACAGCTGCTTAACCCTTATGCTGCCTGTACCTTACTAACACTTCCATCTATTCTATGCTATCCTATCTCTATGATGCCCCCCTCTATTCTAATCCCCTATGGTCCTATACTATCCATAAGCTTAAGCACAATACATAACAAATGCACCACATTACAGTACATGACAATAACATGAAGAAAGCGCACATTACATTAATAAGCAATGAGATGCTATAAAGAGGAAGACCGGGTTGCAGGCACTTGAACTGCGCCAGGTCTGGAACTGTCGAGGCTGCATCCCAGGGGTGGGGGAAAGCGGGGGAGAGTGGTGCAGAGCAGAGGTGTGCAGAGCGTGCTCCGCTTAGTGTGCAGCAGCACCGCAACATACCATGGGCGGCTTCACATGAGCACGCTGTTGAGACCAGCAGCAGAGGAACAGCCTTAGGCTCCATTAAGCTGAGTGCTGCGCGCAGGCACAAGAATCGGGGCCAGATTCAGGACTGTTCTTTGTGGCCCTCCTTGCCATACAGCACGCCGCAGAACCCCCTTGTTAATAGATTGCATGCAGTTCCCTTGACTTTGGCAGCACAAGTTTTTGGACTAATTGGCTCATCTGATAAAAATTGGAGACCATTCGTTGCCACCAGATGATATACCATGAGCTGTGGCATTTCCTCTGCGGACACTGCTGGGATTACAGCCCTCATCGGATCATCCGTGGCCATGGAAGCTACGAACACAATAAGTTGATTGTGTGGACTGTTATCACATTGTGGTTGTCTATCTCTCTATCATTTTCCCCTTTAACTGTTCATCTCCCTGTGAGGAGTATCTTTACTGTTAAACTAAATTGTTAACCCTTGCTCTGGCTTTCTTGCAACACTGCATCCCGCAACCTGCTTATACTTGGTGTAGTCGGCAGGATGCAGTCCACAAGCGCAGAAGTGGCAGACCAGGTGGTCATGGGTGCCCCAAGGGCCAATTTACCGCTGGGGTCATGCTCAGCAATCTCCCAAAGTTTACAGGGAGCAACTCGCTGCTATGGGACTGGACTGAGAGGGTCAAGGGAAAGCTGAGGATGCACTCTATGACACCCGCTATGCAGGCAAAGATTGCTGTGATGGCCTTCGACAGGGAAGCCCGATGTTCTGACATATTTTGGCCCCCGCATGAGTGGAACAGTTTCACTAAGGTGTTACAAATTTTGGAGGAGATGCATGGGGACCCCACGAATGTCGGAGAATTGTGCATGCACTTGTTTAGCTGCATTCAGGGTGAGGGGGAGTCCGTGACCGAATATATGAATGCCTTGAAGGAGATTCACGTGGCCACAACCAAGCGAGACGATGTGAGCATGTGGCCCCTGACGTGATTCTGAGAGACCACCTCGAAGCCGGTCTCAGAAGTTAACTGCTTAACTTAAACAGGCTCTGCGGGAGCGCTTGCTAGTTAATCTGCGCATGTCTTTCTTAGAGATTGGGCTGGAAGCGAGCGTGTGGGAGCAGGAGCTAGGGACGGCAGCCTCGGCAGGGAAGATTTTGAGCGGGGAAGTGCTTGATTCACTCATAGCTGAACCAGGATGGGTCAAAGAGATCCGGAAGGAGATACAAGAGCTGCAGGAAGAGTGTTCCAACCTCATCAAAGCCCCCCTGTGGCTCCGAATCCACCCAAAGGCAGAACTAGCCCCGACTGTTGTGAATTCACTTTCTGGCCTGCCTCTGGTTACTAGTGAAGGTAATGGAGCTGGTTGTATTGACGGAGGGGTCGCGAGTTCTCTTTCCGGGCTCCCTCTGGTGGTTACAGGAGGTAATGGAACTGATCTAATTAACAGAGGCCTGCCACCTGATAATGAGGAGGACGATTGGACATTTGGAGTTTCTGACTGGATTTACAACAGCTGACTCCCTCTATCCTTGCTGGTGATTTTTTCCTGCCTCCTGAGGTCTTAGTTTCCAGCTCATTCCCTGCATGCTCAAGCTAAGTGTTCTTTTGCTATTGTTCACATTTGATTTGGTTCTGTCTATTTCAGTTTTGTGTGGTCAGCCAGACCCGGCTGGGGCTGTGCTGAATTTCCATCCTTATGTTACTGTTTGTGCCAGTTTGTTTTTGTCCCTTACTAGATTGGCCTCTCTTTGCTCTGCTTTCAGAATATACCAGAGTGCTGATATAGTGGGCGAAGTCTAGTGACTTCAGTATTTTTTCTATCAGACGTGTTGGGCATTTTTTGCAGGGTTTTTTGCGTGATTGCAGACAGTGTCTTTCCTTTCCTGTCCTGTCTAGTTAGTTTGGGCCCCATCGAATTGAGGAATTATTGTCCACCTTGGGAAAAGTGAAACACTTCTCATCCCTAGATCTGGACAGTGGATATTGGCAGGTGCCCATGGCTGAGCATGACCAGCCAAAGACAGCGTTTGTACTGCCCATGGGATTATTTGAATTCAATCGAATGCCTTTCAGCCTGACTAATGCTCTTGGCACGTTTCAGCGATTAATGGAAAGATGCTTGGGAGATCTGAACTTTTAAGCTATTCTCATCTATCTGGATGACATCATTGTCTATGCAGCCACCTTTGAAGAGCATCTCCTACGGTTGGAGTAAGTAATTTATAGAAGCACGGCCTAAAAGTTAAGCCTCAAAAGTGTCACCTTTTTTGCAAACAAATTGAATACTTGGGACATGTCGTATCCGCTGATGGAGTGAGAACAGCATGAGTGAAAATAGCGGCAGTGCAGGACTGGCCCACTTCGAAGACAGTCAAGGACGTTCGAGCCTTCCTGGGACTCACTGGGTACTACCAATGGTTTGTGAAGAATTTCACCCGAATTGCTAATCTGCTGCTGGAGTTTCTAAAGGGAGTGCAGTCTGGTGCAAAGAATTGGACCATCCAGTGGGGTGATAGCCAGGAAGAAGCCTTCCGAGCATTGAAGATGGCCCTGACTGAGGCCCCAATATTAGCCTATGCGGATTTCTCCCAGCCCTTCATCCTTCACACTGATGGAAGTCTACATGACTTAGGACTGGAGCTGTCCTGTCACAAATGCAGGATGAGAAGGAGCGAATAATTGCCTACGCAAGCCGATCCCTTCATGATTCACAACAAAACCCTGATAACTACAGCTCTTTCAAGCTAGAATTGCTGGCACTGGTGTGAGCGATGACTGAGAAATTTGCTGAATACCTGTCAGGGTCTGAGGTCTTGGTGCGCACCAACAACAACCCTCTGGCCCACGTAGCAAATGCGAAATTGGCGGTCTTGGAGCAGAGATGTGTGGCCCACATGGCAAAGTACCGGTATAAAATTGCGTGCCGAAAGGGGGCTGATAACACATGCTGATGCTCTGTCGAGAGTGACTCTTGACCAACCTGGACATGACCGAGATGAAGAGCTAGAGGCCGAAGAGATTCCTGGGTTCCGGGGCCTTGCCAGGACTTTGGTAGCAACGCAGGGACAGATCAGAGAGGTGTCGGAAGAACAAGTGCTGGGACGACCTTGAGATGACTGGGTGCAGCTCCAGCAGGAAGATAGGGAACTTGCCCAGTTGAGACAGTGGGTGGCATTGAAATGACTCTCTCGCCGAAGTGAAAGAGATGCTCTGTCCCCAGGAACGCTGCAGATTCTCAGGCAGTGGGAGAGGCTTCAGTTGGAAGACGGCTTGCTGTATTGGAAAGTGAAGTTGGTACGGGAGTTGGGGGTTACCTGGCAAGTAGTACTCCCGGAGAAGTTGATCAGCATGGTAGTTACAGAGGTTCATGAGAGAGGGGCTCACTTTGACCCAGAGAAGACATTCCAGTGGTTACAGAAGTTGGTCTACCACCCCCGATTGAAGACTGCGGTAGAAGAAGCCTGCCAGCAATGTCGGAGCTGCAAGCTGGTTAAACCTCCATAACTGAGAGCCCCCACACAGAACATCGTGATGTCTGCTCCCTTAGAGTTACTGATGATTGACTACTTGATTGTGGGCCCAGCTAATCTGGGATATGAACATTGCTTAGTGATGACCGACCACTTTACCAAATTTGCTGTGGTGACTCCCACTCGAGATCAGACTGCTGAGTCAGCTGTCCGAAGTGGATTCATTCTGATCAGGGCGCCTGTTTTCAAGGCCAAGTAATGGAAGAGCTGCACTGTCTGTACCAGGCCAGATTGAGAAGTCCAGGATGACGCCCTGTCATCCCCAAGGGAGTGGAGTCTGTGAGCACTTCAACCGGACACTGATCCAAATGTTGAGAATGTTGGAAGAAGACAGGAAAGTCCACTGGCCTGAGTATGTGGCTGAGCAGGTCTGGTGTACAACAATCGGGTGCACAGCAAAACTGGATACACCCCATTTACCCTGCTGTTTGGGCAAAAAGGACGGGAGATTGCGGAGCTGGAATTGGATTCAGCAGAAGACTACCCATGGCTAGGGATGTCTTCCTGGGTCCGACAACATCGGCACCGGTTGCATCGGCTGGTGCAGACCAGGTTTCAAGAACTTGAGCATCATGAAATGGCAGCTCTTCGAGGGACAGCTCTCAAGGCTAGAGACAGTGTGTTGGTCTGGGATAAGCAACCTTGAGGAAAGTCATAACACCGTCGGGAGACTACTTATCGGGTGAAATGCCGCGTTAGGTCCAATGGTCCCATCTATGAAGTTCAACCCGAAGGGGAAGAGGGGGCATCAACCCCGAATAGTCCACCAAAGTATGTTGCATCCTTGCCTGTCTCGAGACCCCAACGCAGGAGAGAGAGTACCAAGAGTACCAAGTGTTCCTGCAACACTCACCCCTACGGTTGCTGATTGCAATGAAGACAACACAGTTGTTTCATTACCTGAGAGGGATGGCTCAGTGCCCGTCAGTCCAGAGGAAGTACATTGGCCTGAAACTCCAGAGATGGCTGCTCCAGAGAACTCAGGTGAACCCCCGTCCTCCACACCCCAACCCGGTTCTACCACTCAACCCGAGTTACATCGTACCGAGCAAACGACAGCTGGAATACCCCCCACTCGATATGAACAAGACCAATTTATATGGCAGCAAATTGTTCAACAGATGGAAGAATGTCAATGTTTAATACAGGAACTCTTGCCTTGTGGAATAACGAGCTAAAGGTGATGAGGAGTGTAAGGAGGAAGACTGGGCAGCGCCGGGTACTGCTCCGGGTCCTGGAACTGTCGAGGCTGCATCCCATGTTGTCTGGGGGGAAGAATAGGGGACCGGACAGACCTAGTGACCCGGAAGCAGGGGGTGTGATAAAAAGGAAAGCGCGCAAAGCGACGAGCAGTTTCCCACCACCGGTGACAGAGCAGTGGTGTGTGCAGTGTGCTCAGCTTAGTGTGCAGCAGCACTGCAATGTACCACAGGCGGCTTCACACGAGCACACCGTTGAGACCAGCAGCAGAGGAAGAGCAGTGGGCTCCATTGAGCTGGGTGCCGCACGCGAGCACAGGAACGGGGGCCGTGGTCAAGATTGTTCATTGTGGCCCTCTTTGCCAGACAGCACGCCACAGACCCCCCTTGCTAATAGATTGCACACAATTCCCTTGACTTTGGCTGGTTTATGGACTAATTGGCACAATGGGTAAAAACCAGAGACCACCCTTTGCCACCAAAAGATATACCATGAACTGTGGAATTTCCTCTGAGGACACTGCACCGGCCATTGTTGGGATTACAGCCCTCATCGGATCATCCGTGGCCGAGGAAACTACGAAAACGATAAGTGGACTGTTATCACATTGTGGTTGTCTACTTCCCTATAATTTGCCCCTTTAGCTGTTCATCTCCCTGTGAAGAGTATATTTACTGCTAAATTGTTAACCCTTGCTCTGCCTTTCTTGCGTCACTGCATCCCGCAACCTGCTTACAGTGCCGCACGCAATCCTGCGAGCAGCCACTTGAGTAGGGGAGAGGAGGCACGTGAGGGTCCCTGCCACCTCCTTACACTCCTCCCTCTTAAAATATGGTCATCCCCAACCATGGCGGCACCTCTCAGTATAAAACTGTTAGGAAATTTTTTTTAAAAGCATATTTACAGTTCTGTAAGGCGGCCAGAGTGGTAGATGTGTCAACAAGCTGTAGTGTTTCCACACCCTGGTGCCCCACAGATGAACTCGAATATCTCTCCTGCTGTGTGTGTAATATCGCTGAAGTCCTCTTGTCGTCTGTCACAGTTCTCACAAAACATTTCAGAGTCACAGTCCTTTTCAAACAGTTCAACTTTGCTAATACAAATGGCACTCATCACTTTAGCAGCACGATTCATACAGAGCCACATATCTTGCGCTTTCCCTGCCTTCTGGGAAGACTCCATTCCTACTGTAATCGTTCTCTCTTTTCTCCCGGCAATTCCTGCCATCTCTTTGGACAATCCGTGTCCAGTCTGTGCCTTCCATTTACCTGCCATCTGGGCAGCCTCTTTGGACAGTCCGTGCCCCATCTGTACCTTGCATTTCACCAGCTCCCTGTCAGCCCGTTGTCCAGTTCCAATTGGGAAAGGTGCCAGGAAAGCAATCTCTTAGACTCCGGATCCATCCTGAGGATGATACTGTTGAGCTGGTGCCTGACTGCACTATTCTCCAGCCCGAGGCCCCTTTCTGCCGTAGCAGCATTATCGCCACGGCCTGCAATTATCTGCTCCACTGCTTTTCACAAGCCTGGCCGTGGGCAAGGATACCCGAGCTACTGCCTCTAATCAGAAAGTCCTTCTCCTATATCCCTGTGGCTCTGCCCTGGTCTCTGGCTTCTAACAGCTGCTTAACCCTTATGTTGCATGTACCTTACTAACACTTCCATCTATTCTATGCTATCTTATCTCTATGATGCCCCCTCTATTTTAATCCCCTATGGTCCTATACTATTCCTAAGCTTAAGCACAATACATAACAAATGCACCACATTATAGTACATGACAATAACATTAAGAAACCGTACATTACATTAATAAGCAATGAGGTGCAGCAAGCAATCCTGCGAGCAGCCACTAGGGGATAGGAGGCACATGAGGATCCCCAACACCTCTTTACATCCATTTACATTATACCTGTGATTTTAACCCCTTTGAGATTAAGCTTGTTTTCACCTTAATGACCAGGCCAATTTTTTAAATTCTGACCACTGTCACTTTATGAGGTCATAACTCTGGAAAGCTTCAATGTATCCTGGTGATTCTGAGTCTGTTTTTCTCGTGATAAATTGTACTTTATGATACTGATAAAATTTCTTCCATATAACTTGCGTTTATTTGAGAAAAAATGGAAATTTGGCAAAAATTTCGCAATTTTCAAACTTTTAATTTTTATACCCTTAAATCAGAGATTCATATCACACAAAATAGTTAATAAATAACGTTTCCCACATGTCTACTGCACATTCTTGGAAACATAATTTTTTTTTGTTAGGACGTTTATAAGGGTTAAATGTTGACCAGTGATTTCTCATTTTTACAACAAAATTTGCAAAACCATTTTTTTAGGGACCACCTCACATTTGAAGTGACTTTGAGGGTCCTATATGATAGAAAATACCCAAAAATGACACCATTCTAAAAACTTCACCCCTCAAGGCACTCAAAACCACATTCAAGAAGCTTATTAACCCTTCAGGTGCCTCACAGGAATTTTTGGAATGTGGAAGGAAAATATAAACATTTACTTTTTTTTCACAAAAATTTTCTTTAGACCTCATTTTTTTTACTTTACCAAGGGTAACAGGAAAAAATGGACCATACATTTTGTTGTGCAATCTCTCCTGAGCATGGCAATACCCCATATGTGGGGGAAATCTATTGTTTAGGCACACGGCAGGGCTCAGAAAGGAAGGAGGGCCATTTGACTTTTTGAATGTAAAATATGCTGGAATAATTAGTGGTTGCCATGTCACGTTTGAAGATCCCCTGATGTACCTAAACAGTGGAAACCCCCAACAAGTGACACCATTTTGGAAACTAGACCCCTTAGGAAACTTATCTAGATGTGTATTGAGCACCTTGAATCCACAGGTGCTTCACAGAAGTTTATATCATTAAGCCATGAAAATATAAAAATCACACTTTTCCAAAATAAATCTTTTTTAGCTCCAAATTTTGCATTTACATAAAGGTAAAAGGAGAAATTGC
Organism: Dendrobates tinctorius; assembly: GCF_039654945.1. NCBI lineage: Eukaryota > Metazoa > Chordata > Amphibia > Anura > Dendrobatidae > Dendrobates > Dendrobates tinctorius. Next base: position 43,552,160 of record NW_027361672.1, read on the forward strand.
ACCAATTTGTTGTGCAATTTCTCCTGAGTACGCCAATACCCAATATGTAGAGGAGAACAACTTTTTGGGCGCACGGCAGGGCTTGGAAGGGAAGGAGCGCCATTTGACTTTTTGAATGCAAAATTTGATGGAATAATTAGCGGACGCCATGTCGCATTTGATGATCCCCTAATGTGCTTAAACAGTGGAAACCCCCCCACAATTTTGGAAATTAGACCCCTTATTGAACTTATCTAGATGTGTATTGAGCACCTTGAACCCACAGGTGCATCACAGAAGTTTATAGCGTAGAGCCGTGGAAATACCTCATATGTGGGGGAAATCTACTGTTTGGGCACACTGCAGGGCTCAGAAAGGAAGGAGGGCCATTTGACTTTTTGAATGTAAAATATGCTGGAATAATTAGTGGTTGCCATGTCGCATTTGAAGATCCCCTGATGTACCTAAACAGTGGAAACCCCCAACAAGTGACACCATTTTGGAAACTAGACCCCTTAGGAAACTTATCTAGATGTGTATTGAGCACCTTGAATCCACAGGTGCTTCACAGAAGTTTATATCATTAAGCCGTGAAAATATAAAAATCACACTTTTCCAAAATAAATCTTTTTAGCTCCAAATTTTGCATTTACATAAGGGTAAAAGGAGAAATTGCACCATACAATTTGTTGTGCAATTTCTCCTGAGTACGCCAATACCCAATATGTAGAGGAGAACAACTGTTTGGGCACACGGCAGGGCTTGGAAGGGAAGGAGCGCCATTTGACTTTTTGAATGCAAAATTTGATGGAATAATTAGCGGACGCCATGTCGCATTTGATGAGCCCCTAATGTGCTTAAACAGCGGAAACCCCCCCACAATTTTGGAAATTAGACCCCTTATTGAACTTATCTAGATGTGTATTGAGCACCTTGAACCCACAGGTGCATCACAGAAGTTTATAGCTTAGAGCCGTGGAAATAAAAAAAATCACATTTTTCCCCAATAAATCTTTTAGCTCCATATCTTGCATTTTCATTAGGGTAACAGGAGAAATTGCTTGATACAATTTGTTGTGCAATTTCTCCTAAGTATGCCAATACCCCATATGTGCTGGAGTTCTACTGTTTGGGTGTACTGCAGGGCTTGGAAGGGAATTAGCGCAATTTGAATTTTAAATGCAAAATTTGATGTACTCGTAATAATTAGTGGACTCCATGTTGCATTTGAAGAGCCCCTGATGTTCCTAAACAGTGGAAACCCCTAACCAGTGACACCATTTTGGAAACTAGACCCCTTTGAGACCTTATCTAGATATGTATTTAGCACCTTGAACCCCCAAAGTGCTTCACAGACGTTTATAACTTTAAGCCATGAAAATAAAAAAACACATTTTTTTTCCCACAAAAATCTTTTTTAGCTACAAATTTTGTTTTTTTTTTACATGAGGCCAAAAGAAGAAAATGTACCCCCAAGTTTGCTATGCAATTTCTCCTGACATTATCGATTACCCATATGTGGTCGAAAACTACTTTTGAGGCATAGTGCAAAGCTCAGAAGGGAAGTAGCGCCATATTACAGTGCAAATTTTGCTGCACTTGTTTGAGGGTGCCATGTTACATTGACAGAGCCCCTGAGGTGCCAGAACAGCAGAACCCCCCATAAGTTACCCTATTTTACCAATTAAAACTTTCAATGAATTCATCTAGGAGTGCAGTGATTCTATTGACACCATAGGTGTGTCGCAAACTTTTATACTATTGGGCAGTGAAGAAAAAATAATTTACATTTTAATCACCAAGATTGTGTGTTAGCCCCAAGTTTTACATTTTCACACTGGGAAATGGGTAAAAAAAGGCACCAGAATTTGTCCTACAATTTCTGCTGAATGTAGAAATACCCCATATGTGGTTGTACAGTACTACTTTGCCATACGGAGTGCCTCGGGAGGGACAGAGTTCTATTTGCCTCCTCTAGCGCAGATTTTCCTAGACTAGTTTGTGGATTCCATATAAAGAGCCCCTAAGGCTACTTTCACACTTGCGTTTTTTTGCTGCGCGTTTTTTGCGCACACAGACGCCTGAAAAAAACGCATCATGCGTTTGTGTGTGTTTTTTAAAAAAAACGCATGCGTTTTTTGCACATTACAATGCGCACCCATAGACTATAATGGGTGTTTTGCTGTAAAAAAATGCATTGCGTGCGCATGAGTTTTTTGGGGCAAGTCGGACGCACAAAAAATGCAACAGGACGCATTTTGTGCGCCCGAGCGCACACTACAAAAAAGCGCATGCGCGTACAAACGCATGTGTATGCGCACCTATGCGCACCCATGTAAAGGATAGGGGGAAAAACGCATGCTTTTTTTGCGCTAAAAGACAGCGCAAAAAAACGCAAGTGTGAAACTAGCCTAAGTGCTAGAAAAGCAGAATCCCCCTGAAGTGACCACATTTAGGAAATTAAAACCCTTTGGGAATTTATGTACAGATGTAGTGGCTATTTTGACTCCATGGGTGTCAACAGGCAGCAGTGGATGTTGCTGAGTGACAATTGCAAACTGCCGCTGTAGTGACCAGTATGTTGCAGTCACGAGTATATTATGCCCAGCCCCATGCTTCTGGAGACACGCACCTGTAAATTAGGCAGGCTCTCATCACTACAGAAATGCCAAACATATGGGTGCTAAATGTTGTTTAGGCACACTGGGGCTCAGAAAGGAGGGGGATTTGGATTTCAGAGCAGAGAATTTGCTAAATTTCTTTTGGAGGATGAGAAGCCATTTCACTTTTCCTGAGCCTTTGTGCTACCAGTAACATGGAAGCCCCTATATTTCCATTAACAGATGACAGATCTGAGTGGGGATTTGCTTTTTTTGTGGATTGAGTGGGAACTTTTATTGGGAATATTTTACATAATGTTTGGGATCACAATTATCCGGCGCTCTACGCTGACCACTTACTTTGTGGTTTCCAACTAAATCTCTGAGTGACATGATTCAGATGAAACCCCTGATGGATTCATTCACTATAGTGAGGCAGCAGAGTTACTCTGGACTCTGTCTGGCCTCTGTTCCATGGTTTCCCTCTTTCAGAAGTGCACAAAATTGTGGCCGACGGCACTTTTATGTAATCTTAAAAAGACGGACACCCCCGGATCACAGGTGCTATGGCATCCACAGTGCCTCCATCTGCCTCATTATAAGGAATTTTCCACCAGGGGTTCTGTCTGAATCATGTATTTCAGAGATTTACACAGAAACTCCGGTGTAAGCGCTCAGTGCAGAGCGCAGGATAAATGTGCGCCGAGCCTTAGGCTAGGTTCATATTGCGTTAGAGCAGTCTGTTCAACGTATGCGTTAAACGGATTGTGCTAACGCTACTCCTTTTTTTGATCGCATTATGCGATCGTGTTAGCGCAGATGTTCCATCTGTGCTAGCAGTGACGGACCCTTGAACGCTGCAGATTGCGTCCGAGGGTCTGTCACAGCATGACGGCACATCGCTAATGCATGCCAATTATGACATGCGCTATTGGGTTTTTATGTTTGGCTGCTGTCACACACTAAAAGGCGCTTTTTATCGCAAAAACTAGTTTGTGTGCCACCATATTTTGAGAGCTATAATTTTTTTATATTTCAGCCGACAGAGTTATGTGAGGGCTTGGTTTTTGCGGGACTGATGTTTCTAGTGGTACAATTTTTGGGCACGTCATATTTTTGATCTCTTTTTATTCTGATTTTTGGAAGACAGAATGAACAAAAACCAGCAATTCAGGATTTTTTTTTTATATACCATTCCGCGAGTGGTAAAATTGGTAAAACAGATTTATTCTTCGGGTCAGTACGATTACAGCGATACCTCATTTATATAGTTTTTTTTATGTTTTGGCTCTTTCACACAATAAAAATTATTTTATAGAAATAAATAATTATTTTTGCATCACTTTATTCTGAGAGCTATAGCTTTTATATTTTTCTGCTGATAGAGCTGTATGGTGGCTTGCTTTTTGCAGGACAAGATGCCGTTTTCTACAGTACCATTTTTATTTACATCTGTCCTTTTGATTGCATTTATTGCACTTTTTGTTTTGCGGTATGATGATAAAGCATTGTTTTTTGCCTTGTTTTTTTTACGGTGTTTGCTGAAGGTGTTAACTAGTGGGACAGTTTTATAGACAGGGTCGTTACGGACACCACAATACCAAATATGTGTACTTTTATTGTTTTTTTTATTTACCAAAATAAATTTATTTATTGGTAAAATATTTTTTTTTTCTTTATTTGGGGATTTTTTAAAAAATTTTTTTTTACACATTATAATATATATATTTTTTAACTTTATTACATTGTCCCAGTATGGGACCTTACTATTTTACCTCAGATCGCTGATCTGACACTGCACAGCAGAGTATCAAAGGGGTTAAATGCCCACATCAGTGATAGCACCGATCATGGGCATTGCTGCGGGGTGTCAGCTGTCACATACAGCTGACAGACACCCACACCCGATCGCAGCGGTGCTCAGCATGAGGCCGCGCAATCGCGGCACAGTACTTGTACTGCTCTGGCCACAATTGCACCTCCCACAGAGCAGTAGTAGTACAACGCATGTCACGAAGGGGTTAATGAATGTGGCTGAAACATTTGTGGGTTGTACTGTCATCACAAAAGTGATACCTGAGCAGTCCTTCAGAGCATGGAAGTGGACAGAGTGTGATGGGATTGGTGCAAGGGGGGGCCCACCACCCATGCCAGCGACTATTCCATCTGGATGTGCATCCGAGGACACACAAACCACTGAAATGTATTGCAGCACTGTCAGGAATGGTAGCTCGTGCTCCAGGGTGGGCTCTCGCTCTCCGGCGGGACGCGGTTGCCCTTTACTGGCCATGAGGGGTTGAGTGTCACCTCCGGGGAGTGGAGCCTGCGAGGTGCTCGCTCAGTCCAGATATGGCATTCTATGAGATGCACTCTTAGCAGTGTTCAAGTGACTGCTGGGAGACAGATTTAAACCTGATATTTCCTCCATTTGTTGCTGATTATTCCCAGTTCTGTTGGGTAGATAAGGTCAATGTCTCTGTGCTTCTGAGGAGGTTCATGCCTTGGTGTCTGTGTTTGGTTTATCATTGTTCACCTTAGATCATGCAGTTGCACTGTGTTTTTTTTTGTTTCTGGTGTGTTTGCCCTGTCTGCTGTTTGTGTGTCCAGCCACCAGCTGCTGAGCTGCTTGCCACCTGGGAAGGGTTCTGTTAAAGTTCCCTCTTGCCAGGACAGGGAGGTAGATGAAGAGTATACCCGGCCTTCTGGGTGCATGGCAGAGCGACGACTAGGGCCAAGTGTGACCCACACACTGCTCTTGCTGGCTAGCAGTAGGTCATTACACCATCACCCAGCATAGCAGGCACAGACACCTGCTGGCTGCCTGTACTGAAATACAAACCATCAACTAATCAGAGGCTGATAGCTGATGTCGGCGTGCCCATCTCGGTAGTCGCGACCATCTCGGTCGGCGCATGGCAGTTATGTCATGTCCTACCTGTGGCAGGAACGACAATTGCCATCGACCGGTGTCTGTGGCAGCTATGGAAGAAAATGACATACTGTATGATGGGGGAGCGTGCAACTGTTTATTTTATTTATAAATGTGTTGGAGAAGAGTGGCAGAACAGGGAACATTCCTGGAAGGGGTCCAGGATGGGAGACATTATACCAGGAAGGGGTCCAGGATGGGAGACATTATTACAGAAAGGGGGTTCAGGATAGGAACATTATTGCAAGAAGGGGCCAGGATGGGAACATTATTATGTGGAGCGTGAAACACATATGTCTTTATAGGATCTAGAAAGCTACAACTCCCTGTACATCAGACCAACACTTAGGTATCGGGGCTGCTGACTCTAGGTACAGCACTGAGTACATGTTTAGTCGTATTACCCTAACTTTATTAATCTCTATTCAGTAAATCTTTTAATGATTTAATTCACAGGGTAAAACACTTATCAGATTTAAGAGTAACTGGTCAGGATGATGTTACCCGTGAAACTTCGGCTATGGCTGTATATATAAATATAAAAAATAATATCTTTGTAATAATTTGATATGCCATAGCTGAGAAATCAAGTTTGTAGCCCCATACAAAGTTAGCCTGAAAGTGCCCACTAGGGTGACCGGATCTCATATGGGGGGGAAAAAATGTCAGAATCTTGTTCGTCTGGACCCCACAAAACGATTCCCCTTTCCAGATATTGAGAGAGCCAAAATTTGAGCTCGATCAAACGACGTTAACCCGTGCCGCTCGTCGCTCAAAGTTTGAAAAAATCCAAATTGAGGTATTTTAAGATTTAGGTATTTTGCATAGTCTGTTAGACTATAAAGAATGTGACAACAACATGGCAGAAATAGCCCTGACCAAATTTCCGAACCATTTGTGGTATTTGAATGCAGAGTTGGTGGGATTATCGTTTTTTGTTCCCACCATTACAGACAATGAAAAGTTGTTAATGGCTAATAAATTGCTCAGTAGCACAGATGAACCATCAGAGCACGCTAACCTACATGAGTTGATAATTTTACATAGTTATCTAATCTATTCTAGAGCTTTTGTTAAAGTAGTTTTTGAAACGTCAGAATATAATGCTCGGCATTTGCTTACAACTTGCAGGACATATTGCTTTTGTTCTTCATCTTTTGTCAGAAGGTCGTTAAAGTCGGTTACTTCCTACCTCTTTTAATTTTTCTTTCCTAACTTTTGGATTTACAACCCTAGCGTGCTCTGATGGTTCATCTGTGCTACTGAGCAATTTATTAGCCATTAACAACTTTTCATTGTCTGTAATGGTGGGAACAAAAAACGATAATCCCACCAACTCTGCATTCAAATACCACAAATGGTTCGAAAATTTGGTCAGGGCTATTTCTGCAATGTTGTTGTCACATTCTTTATAGTCTAACAGACTATGCAAAATACCTAAATCTTAAAATACCTCAATTTGGATTTTTTCAAACTTTGAGCGACGAGCTGCACGGGTTAACGTCGTTTGATCGAGCTCAAATTTTGGCTATCTCAATATCTGGAAAGGGGAATCGTTTTGTGGGGTCCAGACGGACAAAATTCCGACATCGATTTTATGCGGTCACCCTAGTGCCCACCCATAAGGCAAGCTGGGCTGATTTACATGTGGCTTCAAACCTTGATTTCTCAGCTATGGTATACTAGATTACTACAAAGCCATTTTTATTGTTGTATTAGGACCTATACAGTGATACTACTAATTAAAGTAGTAAAATCTTCCTGTCAGGTTTTTAAAATAAAAGTTCCTACTAATGTTCATGAGATAACATTTAGGCTGATCTGATAAACCCAATGTTTTTCAGAATGGACCACAAGTGATAGGTGGTGCTGTGTACAGGTTCTCTCAGTTGATGTATATGTACAATATATTAGATATAGGATGTTGCAGTATATCCAAAATTATTTAAACTCATTAAAAGTTCAATATGAGACACTAACACAGTAATGCTTGTTAATCTCTATATGAAAAAAAATCTGTTTTAGTTCTAGATCATCAGTAAATCATAATTAGTTATGTAATTAATTAAAGAAACTTTATTATCATAGGAAAGAATTATGGAAGCTAATCATAATCAACTGATATTGTTATTGTTGTCACGCTAAATAAGATAGCAATGCACAAAAATGACTTCTTATGGATATCCATTCTCATTGTTTAAAGATATTTTGTAGTGTTATGGGGAAGGTGACTTGATGGACGGACTTGACTGAAGGGAGAAGGGACGGTTTGTGCACTGTAGACGGATGTTTGTAATGACGGAAGGGAAACAGCTGGGGAAGATGGAAAAGGAGTGCAGTACCTAGATTTGACCACAAGATGGCAGGGGGGAGTGTAGTTCAGGACTTGACAGCAGCTTAGGGCTTTAGAAACCGCTTAGTCATGGGGGCGGGGAGATAGGAACCCAGGAGGGAAATTCCCGACGAGGGGGATAAATAGAACAGGAGTGGGTTCCAGAGGGTGCTAGTCCCGGGAGGAGCTCAGGAGGAAAAGAATCAGTATGGAGAACTGACAACGGTGGAGAGCTCGACCAGGGGACTGATAGGAAGAGACAGTCAGGGGGGTGGCCCTGACACAAAGAACCGCAGGAGAGACGAGGCCCCGGGGGTACAGATTGGACGACGACCTCGGACTGGTGAAGCGCTAGCGGTAGATAGGCCTAGGGCAGCCCCAGCGAAAGATCCACGAGGAACGTCACTACGACTGAAGGAAGGTGAAGGTACCCGGGCCTGAATACGGAGAGCTATAAAGGAGCTGCGGTGTATGGCTACGGTCGTCAGGAGGACGGCCAATAAACTTGGACCTGTTGCAACCAAAATCCGCCTCCGTCTGGTGTCTGTGTCGTCTGGTCGAGGTAAGCAGTGGACCACCCCCCAATCTGGGCCCCTACCACAGTGTAATGAAAATAATTACATGAATTCATTCTTATGAGCAAAATCCACTAATCACAGTAAAAGTAAAATAAATAATTGAATTTAGCTTGGTTTTATGAAGGCAGTTAATCACTGGAAACACAAAAGACAGCTAGCAGTAAAATAGTAATTTCTTGCATTAGATAAATGCTTTGTAGATCATTGATTGCATCTTACGCTTTACCAATTTGCATTTGTACATTTTTTTTAATGTAGCAGAGTAGCTACTAAAGTGGCATATTCTTCCCACAAAATGCCTACTACCTACCGCCTCAAAACTATCAGGGTATGCTTCCAGTATTTTCTGCGGATTGGACTGTGCGCACAGCCGCAACATTCAATCTGCAGCGGCCAGATGTTACAGCATAATGGAGGGGATTTTATGAAATCCCATCTCCACTCTGCGTTTAAAGATGCAGGTGGCAGACCTGCGTAACCGGACAAGCGGCACGTATTTCTAGACTGCAGCATGTCTATTTATCTTGCGGAGATGCTCAGTGTCCGCAAGATAAATAACACAGTCTAATGTATAGGATGCGGTGATTCCGCATGTGTTCAATTAACACATGTGGATTGCGGAATCACCACATCCGTCCAAAGCGCTGCCATTTCCTGAACATGGAAATGTACCCTTGTGGCGCCCCTGAGGCTCAGTCGCCACAGAGGTACTGCAACCTCCTCCTGAGGTGTGGTATCCCACCATCCAGGTAAAGTGGAGACACCTGACCACACTCCAACACCTGCACCCCACACCACAAAGTAGTGTAGCAAAGCACTTTCGGCAGCTCCCTGCTTGGAGTATAGCATAGCACCCCTTGGTGGCTCCCTGCTTGGAACACGAAACGTGCTGGGAGGTGGGTGGAGTTTAGTTTACACTAAAAGAGAGGGAAGAGTTGAGCAGAGAGGTCAGTTGTGGAGGAAGTCAGTTGGTTAGAGAGTTGGAGAGAAGAAGATTCCCGGAGAGAGGAATAGATGGATGGAAGTGCTGCAGCAGATCCCAGTGACCTGGGTCTGCTGGCACAGGAAAGAAGAGAGAAAGAGCAACATAGATTGAAAGCCTGACTCTCCATAGAAAGAAAGATTAGTACGGAACGTGAGGAGTAAAAGAGAACAGAGGACGTGGGTTAGAAGAGAACCCTTCCTAGAAGTTCTAAGTGCAAGGCCAGGGCCCGGTCCCCGAGGTTGTGTGGATACTAATGGTCCTGCAGCAGACACCGGAGGAATAGAAGTAGTGACCACTTTATTCCCACACCAGACTTGGGGGCACAACAGCAACTGGATAGTGAGCCGGGACTTAGTAGCAAGGAGTCCCCGAAGCAGGCTACAGCTGTCTGCCGTACAAGTAGAGTTCATAAGAACATCGGACAGGAGGAACTCCAGTGTAACTCAGTACTAGGAGTATTTCATTTAAAGGCGCTATAAGAGGAGACGTTCAGAAAGGCACATGTTGGCGGAATGTTGTAAAGGAGTATTCCATCTGGCCTGGAGGTTAACTGAGTCCCTGACACGAAGGACATGGCATGGAGGCAGGCACCTGTTTGTACAACAGACTGTGGGTAAAGCTTTGGAACTACATGCACCTGGTGTCCTCCACTTATTCGCTGCGCCAACCTGCCCAGCACTGCTACCCCCTCTGCGCCTGACACTATACCATCTACGTGTCACTTCACCTACACTGCTGTTGTGAGTTCATTTTCCCCTTCATTACAGAGGCCCGAGGAACTCCCTCTTCTGGTAAAGAAAGGTAGTGAGCCTGATTATCAAACACCTGAGGCTGATGATGATGACTGGCTGAGTGGAGTTACTGACTGGATATAAGGCTGCCGACGCCCTTCTGCCCTGCGGGTGATTTCTCTGTGGGATCCTTGGAGACCAGTCTGAATTCCTGCTCCTCTAAAGCTAAGTTTGCTGCTCGGCCTTTTGCTTTGGTGCTTTGACTTTGTTTTGCTTTGTTTTTCTGGATTTCTGCCATTCCCTGCTGGGGTGTGCTGAAATCATTTAGCTCTGTCTTCTGAAAATACCTGAGTGCTGATTTAGTTTTTGAAGCCTAGCTGCTTCATGGCCTTTTTCATATCAGCTTGTTGGCTTATGTCTTTGATAGGGTTTTGGCAGATTGCAGACAGCAGCCTTCCTGTCCTTTCCTATCTAGGTAGTTTTGGGCCCCGTCTTTGCTCAGTCTATCTTTCTGTCTGTGTTAGTATTTTCATCTTGCTTCACCGTCATTATATGTTGGGGGCTGCCTATTGCTTTGGGGTCTGCTCTGGGGCAGTTTAGATTTCCCCTTTCTTTCTTTAGGCCTATGTAATTCTCCGGCTGTGATTGAGGGGTCTAGGGCATCGTAGGAAGGAACCCCCCACGGCTACTGCTATTTGTGTTGATAGGTTCAGGGGTCTGCAATCTGATAGTTGCCAACTTCTCTGGTTTTCTGGACTTAGCTTGTATTTCTGCTTTTGCCTCCTACGGTGACTAATTCATAACAGAATCACCCGCCATACCGCAGATCCTAGGGTACTCAATAGCAGGAAAGAATTGTAAAAAAAAAAAAAAAAAAAGTGTGTATATTTTTTCCTCTATATCTCTGAGGCCGTAGGGGGAATTTTTTTTCTCTCAATGGAGATAAAGCAATTGTCTGATCGTGTGGAGCAGCTCGCTGCGGAAGTGCGGGGAATTTCCGCCTACCTTGCTCATTCACATGCTGCTGAACCAAAGATTCCTACACCTGATGTATTTTTTGGGGATCGGTCTAAATTTTTGAATTTCAAAAATAATTGTAAATTATTTTTTGCCTTGAAGCCTAACTCGTCAGGGAGCTCCACACAGCAGGTTAAAATTGTCATCTCTTTGCTGCGTGGCGATCCCCAGGATTGGGCGTTTTCTTTGAAACCAGATGATCCTATTCTGACTAATGTGAACGCATTCTTTCAAGCTTTGGGGTTGTTGTATGACGAACCTAATGCCATTGATCAGGCTGAAAAGACCCTGCTGGCATTGAGCCAGGGTCGTGATTCTGCAGAATTGTACTGTCAAAAATTCCGAAAGTGGGCAGTACTTACTGCCTGGAATGATAATGCCTTGGCTGCTCTCTTTCGGAAGGGGTTGTCAGAAGCCGTAAAAGATACTATGGTGGGATTTCCTGTTCCCTCTGGTCTTGACGATTCTATGTCATTAGCCATTCAGGTTGATTGGCGTTTGCGCGAACGCAAAGCTGCACGAGAGGTGTTGCCACCTGTTGAACAAATGTCTGAACCTATGCAATGTGATAGAGTTTTTTCTAGAGAGCAGCGTCAGGAGTTCAGAAGGCGTAATAAGTTGTGTTTTTTCTGTGGCGATGCCTCGCATATTATTTCTGTCTGTCCTAAACGAGAGAAACGCTTTGCAGACACGTTTTCTGTTGGGGGTGTTCAACCTAAGTCTCTTCTGGCTATTACTCTGATCTGCTCCCTGTCCACATTTTCCGCCAAGTCTTTTGTGTATTCGGGAGCAGCCCTAAACCTAATGGACTTGGATTTTGCTAAACGTTGTGGATTTCCGATGACACCTCTGCAGACGCCTATCCCTTTGAGGGGGATTGATGCTACTCCTTTGGCTAAAAATAAACCCCAGTTTTGGACCCAGGTGGTCGCCCCAGACCATCAAGAAAATTGCAGATTTTTGGTGTTGCATAATCTGCATGATACTATTGTTCTGGGGTTTCCCTGGTTACAGATTCATAATCCAGTTTTGGATTGGAAATCTGTGTCTGTGGTGAGTTGGGGTTGTCGGTGTACCTTTAGTGAGGCTCCGGTGTTTTCCACCTCTCCTCAGTCGCATGATGTTCCTGATTATTTGGCGGACTTTTATGATGTATTTGGTGAGAATGAGTCTGCGTCTCTGCCTCCTCATAGGAGTTATGACTGTGCAATTGAACTGAGCCCGGGGTGTAAATTTCCCAAGGGTCGGCTCTTCAATTTATCTGTACCTGAGCACGAGGCTATGCGATCCTATATTAAGGAGGCGTTGGAGAAGGGTCATATTAGACCATCCTCGTCACCCTTAGGTGCCGGTTTTTTTTTTGTAGCCAAAAAGGATGGATCATTAAGACCTTGTATTGATTATCGTGCCCTCAACAAAATTACTGTTAAATATCAGTATCCGTTACCCCTGATTTCTGATCTATTCTCCAGAGTTAAAGGTGCTTGCTGGTTTACCAAGCTTGACTTCAGGGGGGCGTATAATCTTATTCGCATTAAGCATGGGGATGAATGGAAGCCGGCGTTTAATACTCCGGAGGGACATTTTGAGCACCTAGTGATGCCTTTTGGGCTCACTAATGCCCCTTCTGTCTTCCAGTGCTTCATGAACGATATTTTTCGAGATTTTGTCGATACATTTTTGATTATCTATCTGGATGATATTTTGATCTTCTCCAAGGATTGGGATTCTCATGTGGAACATATTCGGACTGTGTTCCGGATCTTGAGGGAGAATTCCCTGTATGTCAAAGGATCTAAATGCCTTTTTGGTGTACAGAGGATTTCTTTTTTGGGATTTATTTTGTCCCCGTCAACTATTGAAATGGACCTGGCCAAGGTACAGGCCATTCACGATTGGGTTCAGCCCACTTCTTTGAAGGCCCTCCAGAAGTTTTTGGGTTTTGCTAATTTTATCAGAAATTTATAGCAAAATTTTCTAGTATTGCCAAGCCATTGACTGATTTGACTAAGAAGGGTGCTGATGTGTTAAATTGGTCTCCGGAGGCTGTTTCTTCCTTTCGGGAGCTGAAGCGAAGATTCACCTCCGCCCCGGTTTTGCGGCAACCTGATGTCTCACTTCCATTCCAGGTAGAGGTGGATGCTTCTGAGATTGATGCAGGAGCTGTTTTGTCCCAAAAGGATCCTGTAACATCTAAAATGAATCCCTGTGCTTTCTTTTCCCGAAAGTTCTCTCCATCTGAACGTAACTATGATGTGGGGAATAGGGAACTGTTGGCCATGAAATGGGCATTTGAGGAGTGGAGACATTGGTTGGAGGGAGCTAAGCATCAAGTCGTGGTCCTCACTGACCACAAGAATTTGATTTACCTAGAGTCGGCTAAGCGCTTGAACCCTAGACAGGCTAGGTGGGCCTTGTTTTTTACACGTTTTGATTTTGTGGTTTCTTTTCTTCCTGGAACAAAGAATGTCAAGGCAGACGCCCTCTCTAGGAGCTTCTTTGCTGATTCTCCTGTGGTGACCAAGCTTGCTACCATCTTAGGCGAAGGGGTAGTTCTTTCTGCCATCTCGCCCGATTTGAGACGAGCTCTGGAAGAGTTCCAGGAGGACAAACCTGAGCGTTGTTCCAGTGGAAAGTTGTATGTTCCTGACCAGTGGAGATAGAGAGTGATGTCTGAAGTTCATTGCTCTGCTTTGGCTGGTCATCCAGGTATTTTTGGTACTAGAGATCTGGTGAGTCGTTTTTTTTGGTGGCCCTCCTTGTCTCGTGATGTCAGGAATTTTGTGCAGTCCTGTGGGACGTGCTCCCGGTCTAAATCGTGTTCTCGCTCTAGTGGGTTGTTGATGCCTTTGCCTGTCCCCAAGAGGCCATGGACTCATATTTCAATGGATTTCATCTCTGATATGCCTGTCTCTCAGCGGATGACTGTTATTTGGGTGATTTTTGATAGGTTCTCTAAGATGGTTCATCTTGTACCACTCCCTAAGTTGCCGTCTTCCTCTGAGTTGGTGCCCCTGTTTTTACAACAGGTGGTTCGTTTGCACGGGATTCCTGAGAACATTGCATCTGACAGAGGAGTCCAGTTTGTGTCTAGATTTTGGAGAACTTTCTGTTCCAGGCTGGGAATTCAGTTGTCCTTCTCCTCTGCTTTTCACCCTCAGACCAATGGGCAGACAGAGAGAACAAACCAGACCTTGGAGTCATATTTGAGATGTTTTATTTCTGCTGATCAGGATGATTGGGTTTCATTTTTGCCCTTGGCCGAATTTGTTTAAATAATAGAGCTAGTTCTGCCACTTTGATGTCACCTTTTTTTTGTAACTTTGGGTTTCATCCTCGATTTTCTTCAGGGCAGGTGGAGCCCTCTGCCTGCCCAGGTGTTGACACTGTGGTGGAGAGAATGCACCAGATCTGGGACCAAGTGGTGGATAAGTTATCTCTCTCCCAGGAAAAGGCCCAGCGGTTTTCCAACCGACATAGGACCATTGGTCCCCAGTTTAAGGTTGGTGATATGGTGTGGTTATCATCAAAAAATATTGCTATGAAGGTGGCTTCTCCTAAGTTTAAGCCTAGATTTATTGGACCTTACAAGATTGTGGAGATTATTAATCCGGTCTCTTTTCGTTTGGCTCTTCCTGTCACATTTAAAATCAATAATATGTTCCATAAATCTTTGTTGAAGAGGTTTGTTGAACCTGTTGTTCCGGGGGTGGCACCTCCAGACCCTGTATTGGTTGAAGGTAACATGGAATATGAGGTATAGAAAGTACTGGATTCCCGTCTGGCTAGACGGAGACTCCAGTATTTGGTTAAGTGGAAGGGTTATGGTCAGGAGGATAATTCCTGGGTCTCTGCCTCTGATATTCATGCCAAAAGATTGGTGCGTGCCTTTCATCGGGCTCACCCTGATCGCCCTGGTGGCGTAGTTGAGGGTTTGGTGACCCCTCCTCAAGGGGGAGGTACTGTTGTGAGTTCATTTTCCCCTTCATTACTGAAGCCCGAGGAACTCCCTCTTCTGGTAAAGAAAGGTAGTGAGTCTGATTATCAAACACCTGAGGCTGATGATGATGACTGGCTGAGTGGAGTTACTGACTGGATATAAGGCTGCCGACGCCCTTCTGCCCTGCGGGTGATTTCTCTGTGGGATCCTTGGAGACCAGTCTGAATTCCTGCTCCTCTAAAGCTAAGTTTGCTGCTCGGCCTTTTGCTTTGGTGCTTTGACTTTGTTTTGCTTTGTTTTTCTGGATTTCTGCCATTCCCTGCTGGGGTGTGCTGAATTCATTTAGCTCTGTCTTCTGAAAATACCTGAGTGCTGATTTAGTTTTTGAAGCCTAGCTGCTTCAGGGCCTTTTTCATATCAGCTTGTTGGCTTATGTCTTTGATAGGGTTTTGGCAGATTGCAGACAGCAGCCTTCCTGTCCTTTCCTATCTAGGTAGTTTTGGGCCCCGTCTTTGCTCAGTCTATCTTTCTGTCTGTGTTAGTATTTTCATCCTGGTTCACCGTCATTATATGTTGGGGGCTGCCTATTGCTTTGGGGTCTGCTCTGGGGCAGTTTAGATTTCCCCTTTCTTTCTTTAGGCCTATGTAATTCTCCGGCTGTGATCGAGGGGTCTAGGGCATCGTAGGAACCCCCCACGGCTACTGCTAGTTGTGTTGATAGGTTCAGGGGTCTGCAATCTGATAGTTGCCAACTTCTCTGGTTTTCTGGACTTAGCTTGTATTTCTGCTTTTGCCTCCTACGGTGACTCATTCATAACACACTGCCCTGGGACTACAGCCCTGCCTGTGGAGGGCTATAACATCATTGCTGCACCACACCATCTGTCCCAGAGGATCTGTCTGCAGCGTCGTCTTACATCTCCATTGCCGAACACCACAGGTGGCGTCACGAATCACTTATAAACTTTCACCACCACAAGCACACTGAAACAACTCCCCTTTTACAATGGTCGCCCAGGGCCACGAGCAGGGTCCCAGCTGCCGTGACATCTCCCATTGAAGCTCATCGGGCCCGGTACCGAGTACCCCCACAGCCCTGGGAGGGCGACCCACTCTCATAGTTTCATAAGTAGTTCTAAGGTTGACACAAGTCCATTGAGTTCATCCTATAACCTTGGGTAATTGTTGTTTGGATTTGATTACTCTTTTCTGAGAGCTGTGTGTAGGGCTGGTTGTTATTTAAACCCTGGGCCTCTAACTTCCTCTGCTCGACAAAACGTTCTGCTTACCTGATCGATAGCCCTAGTTCTTGCTCCTGTTGTGTCACCTGATTTAATCCGTTTTATGATCTCGGCTTTCATTTTGACCACCTGCTTACATTCTTATTATGTCCTTGATCTGACCTTTTAGTGCTTGATGATTTCTCACTGAAGAGAATTCAATGGAAAGGAGGACTCCACTCAGTGCAGATATGGTAGGAATGCCCAGGCCCCGCAGCCTCGTAGCACGGGGACATCCCCTCCTATTAGCCTGGGGCCCACAGCATTGCCCCACTCCTGCTGCCACCTGCATCCTGAAGCAGCGATCCTGCCTCCTGTGACCTCTCCCAGTAAGCTACCTTCCAATTATAAGAAGCACCCTCATTGTCCTTCCAAATTTGGGGGAAGAAAAGTGCGTCTTATAATCTGAAAAATATGGTATGTTTTTGACATGCACTCCATGATTTTATTTGCCTTGGCAGCAGCTGCCTTGCACTGTTCACTAAAGCCGAGTTTGATGTCCACCCATACGCCCAAGTCTTTTACAGTGAAAATGTTACCGAGTGTTCTACAATTTAGTACATAATTAAATAAGCACACGACTTAAGGGGGTTTTACACTAAGCAATATCGCTAGCAATATCGCTAAAACGTCACTGGTTTTGTGACGTTATAGCGATATTGCTAGCGATATCGCTATGTGTGATACTTACCTCCGACCGGCTCCCCAGCTGTCCGTCGCTGATCGCGCGAGAATGTCCGGCTCCATTTCTCGTCGGGCGCTTCCTGCTGAGACTTCCTGCTGTGACGTCCAGCGACGCGTGGAGGCGGGCCGGAGGACGCAGGATCGCTGTGTGTGAATGGTAAGTATCGTGCGCTGCGTCGCTGCTGCATCCTGTGAGATCTTTCTGTATGAAAGCTCACTAGCGATCATTTAGCGATGCACCAGCGATCCTGACCGGGTCGGATCGCTGGTTGGATCGCTGGTGCATCGCTAAATGTAAAAGGGCCTTTAGTTATCTACCTTAAACTTCAATTGCCATTTCTCAGCCCAAGCCTCCAGCTTACATAAAGCCCACTGTAGCATATCCTCTTCTGCATTTCTGCGCTGATTACCTTAAGTACATCTGCAAATATTGCAATTCTACTTTGTATGCTCTCCACACGGTCATTAACATGGTCATACCTAAAAGACCAGGCATTCAGCATCTCCCACTAGCACTCCACTTCCTCACTTAGCCCCTATCTGTTGGAGTCCCGCAAGGTTCAGTCCTAAGGCCCCTGCTCTTCTCCATTTACACCTTCGGCCTCGGACAGCTCATGGAATCTCACGGCTTTCAGTATCATCTCTATACTGATGAAACACAGATCAACATCTCTGGACCAGATATCACCTCCCTACTAACCAGAATCCCACAATATCTGTCTGCTATTTCATCCTTCTCCGCTAGATTTCTAAAACTTAATATGGTCAAAACAGAATTCATCATCTTTCCCCCATCTCACTTGATCCCCCAAATGGACCTATCCATTAAAGTAAATTGCTGTCCACTCTTCCCAGTTCCATAAGCTCACTGCCTTGGCAAAATCCTTGACACTGATGTCTTCTTCAAGCCACATATCCAAGCCCATTCCACTTCCTGCCGACTTCAACTCAAAAACATTTCCCAGATCCGTACGTTCCTCAACCACGAATCTGCAAAAACCCTAGTCCATGCCCTCATCATCTCCTGCATCGACTACTGCAACCTCCTGCTCTGTCTCCTCCCCTCTAACACTCTTGCACCCAACCAATCTATTTTAAATTCTGCTGTCCAACTAATCCACCTGTCCCCCCACTATTCCCCAGCCTCTCCCCTTTGTCAATCCCTGCACAGGCCCCCAGTTACACAAAGAATTATGTTCAAAACCCTAACCATGGCATGCAAAGCCATCCACAACCTGTATCCTCCATACATCTGTGACCTTGTCTTCTTGTACTTACCTGCATGCAACCTCCGATCCTCACAAGATCTCCTTCTCGACTCCCCTATTATGTCCTCTGCTCACCATTGCATACAAGTTTTCTGCCATGCATCACCCCTACTCTGGAACTCTCTACCCCTACATATCAGACTCTCACCTTCTGTGGAAACCTTCAAAAAGAACCTGAAGACCTACCACTTCTGACAAGCCTATACCCTGCAGTAACCACCGATCGACCAAACCACTGCACGACCAGCTCTGCCCTCACCTACTGTATCCTCACCCATCCCTTGTAGATTGTGAGCCCTTGCAGGGAGGGTCCTCTCTCCTTCTGTACCAATAATGACTTGTATTTTTTAAGATTACTGTACTTGTTTTTATTATGTATACCCCTCCTCACATGTAAAGCGCCATGGAATAAATGGTGCTGTAATAATAATAAATAATAATAATAATAATAATAAAAGACATGTTAAAAAGAAGAGGGCTTAATACTGACCTCTAAGGTACCCCTCTGTCTCTATCCATGTATTTCATTTCCATCTTCTGTTTTCTATCACTGGGCCAGTTGTTACCCCAGTTACACATATTTTATCATTATCCCATTTCTCTCATTTTGAGTACCAACTTTTTGTATGTAACACTATCAAACACATTTTATAAGCTCAGATACACAACATCCACAGAGCCTGGATTTGTGAACTGCTGAAACTTTTTTAAATGGATGTTCCACCATTTTGATAATGATGACCTACTCACTAGATAGATCATCAGTAGCAGAGATCGGTAGGAGGTTAAACACCTGGCACTCCCACCAATCAGCTGTTTGCAGTGGTAGCAGAGGTCAGATGTAAACAAAGTTCAGAGATCAGAGTTGTTCTGTAGATCCGGCAGAGGCCACTAGTGCTCTGTTTACATCTGGCCACTGTTGGTACTGCATACAGCTGATTGCTGGAGATGCCAGGTGCTGGAAACTCACAATCAAGTATTCATGACCTAACCTAAGAATAAGTCATTAATATTAAAATGGTGCTAAACCCCTTTAAGTAGCTATCTCAGCTGATTCCTAATGAGCCTAATGAGACATCTGACGACACAGACTGCTTGGGTTTTACCCTTAAACCAATCCCATTTTAGGTAAATGTCACTTTTTTTGCTGCAGAAATTCCCTTGTTGTCTGAAGTTTCACCTCGTGATAAAACCAAACCAAATCAATAGCTGTCTTGCTACAGAATATCTTATATATCAACAATTATGTAGAATTTACTGTAAATTTACTTAAATGAGAGGCTTGTCTGGTTGCCATTTATTTCTAGTTTTAGATATTTCTTAATAGCTAATAAAAACCTTTGCAACAATTACGGAAACCCCCAAAGTCCCATATATGACACAAAACATGTATGTTGAACCCTTCTTGCAACGGACATTTTTTTTAGTGTTTTTATCATTGACTGTACGTTTGTTCATCTCCTATCCTTTGTTATTTTCTATCAAGACTGCCATGTACTGTAAGTGCTTTTGACGACTAGCAGTTTTGAATGCCACCTTTTATTTAATATATAATGTACTGAATAATGGGAAAAATATGTTTGGGGGTGAAATGGAAAAAAACAGCAATTGTGCCTTTTTGATTATTTTAATTGAAGTATTTTATTCACTGTGAGTTAAAAAAAATTGCATGTTGTCTTCATTCTGCAGGCTAGTATGAATATGGCAGTATAATGCTCACTACAATAAAAAAATGAAACTTTCTTAACCCCTTTCCAACATCGAGCGTACATTTACTCTGATGTCAGACTACCTCCCTATGTCCGTAACAGCCGCAGGTGGAATTGCGATCCACCCGTGGCTATTAACCCATTTAATGCCGCTGTCAAACTCTGACAGCGGCATTTAACAAGCGCTTCCGGCAATCGTGCTGGGAATCTGCCCACCGGTGACCCACGTCATGTAATCGTCGGTCACTGGTGGGTTGGCATGACAACTGGGGGTCTCCTGGAGACCTCTATGGTTGTCACTGCTGGCTTGCTGTGAGCTCCACCCAGTGGTCGGTGCTCATAGCAAGTAAGTAATTATACTACATACTGTTAGGCATCGGATTCCTGTAGCTACACAACAGGAGTCCAGAGCCTCACATACTGCTTCGCAGCAAGTCATTCCTGAGGCTAAGTCCCGCTGCCGCTCCACTGAGCATGCTCATGAGCCGATCTGCCATTGGAGCTCGGGAGCCACGTGCTCAGGTCCTTCCCCTGATCTGATTGGTCCATCTCAGAGATCTGGAAGGTCCCGGCAGCGCACGGCTTTAAAAGGACCGCATGGCCGTTCGGCCATGCGCTAGTATAGACATTACTTGCTAGATGTGTGAAGGGTGACGGATGTATGATTCTGGTGACTGACTCATTTGAATCCCCTTCCCTCTGATATTACGCATGTGGATAGGGAATTAGTGCAGTAGTCAGCGCCAGTCAGTGGCAAGCCTTAGGCCACTGTGCACACCTCGCCTCTACACTAGCGTCCGATTGTGCTACTCCTCACGGCACTATCGTCTCACGGCAGTGTCCTACGCCGCACTGCAGTTGCAGCTCTCTTTGGCGCTCGCAGTAGGGATGCCACACACACGGTAGGTCTAGACAGACGCAGTTCCTTCTGCCTTTGGTCCTGCACCTGTGACCTGATACCGTGTGTGCATATATCTGAGACCTGTGATGCTAACAGACTCAGCCTTTTTGTGTTTACCCCTACTGGCATCTCTGTGATTAAACAGTGATTGCTCTGCGCACCTGGGTGACGTTTAACCCCGTGCGCATTATACTGCCATATAGCACGTCTGCCATTACTCAGCAGCAGTTATAACACCTTCTGCATGGTGGACCCTGAGCAGCGAACGCACGTTATTATTTATTTTATTAAGTGCGTTCCGCCGTTCCTAACACATACAGGCGATCTGATCATCGCCTGTAGGTAGCAGAACCGATCGGTTTATGGCAGCTTCTAGTTTCCCATGGAGACTATTAAAGCATGCCAAAAGTAAAAAAAAAAGTTTTTAAAAATATAAATAAAAAAAATATAAAAGTTCAAATCACCCCCCTTTCACCCCATTCAAAACAAAACAATAAGAAAAATCACCCATACACATATTTGGTATCGCCACATTCAAAATCGCATGATCTAGCAATAAAAAAAGGATTAACCTGATTACTAAACGGCGTCGCGTAAAAAAAATCAAAACGCCAGAATTACGTTTTTTGGTCACTGAGACATTGCATTAAAATGCAATAACGTGCGATCAAAAGATCGTATCTGCGCCAAAATCGTATTATTTAACCTCTTTACCCCCAAGGGTGGTTTGCACGTTCATGACCAGGCCAATTTTTACAATTCTGGCCACTGTCCATTTATGAGGTCATAACTCTGGAACGCTTCCATGGATCCTGGTGATTCTGACATTGTTTACTCGTGACATATTGTACTTCATGATAGTGGTAAAATTTCATTGATATGACTTGCGGTTATTTGTGAAAAAATGGAAATTTGGCAAAAATTTTGAAAATTTTGCAAGTTTCCAACTTTGAATTTTTATGCCCTTAAATCACAGATATATGGCACACAAAAAACTTAATAAATAGCATTTCCCACATGTTTACTTTACATCAGCACAATTTTGGAACCAAAATTTTTTTTTGTTAGGAAGTTATAAGGGTTAAAAGTTGACCAGCAATTTCTCATTTTTGCAACACCGTTTTATTTTTACGGACCACATCACATTTGAAGTCACTTTGAGGGGTCTGTATGATAGAAAATGCCCAAAAGTGACACCATTCTAAAAACTGCACCCCTCAAGGTGCTCAAAATCACATTCAAGAAGTTTATTAACCCTTCAGGTGCTTCACAGGAATTTTTTGAATGCTTTACAAAAAATGAACATTTAACTTTTTTTCACAAAATAATTACTTCCGGTCCAAATTTTTTTATTTCACCAAGGGTAACAGGAGAAATTGGACGGCAAAAGTTATTTTGCAATTTGTCCTGAGTACGTTGATATCTGATATGTGGGGGGAAGCACTGTTTTGGTGTATGGCAGAGCTCAGAAGGGAAGGAGCGCCGTTTGACTTTTTCAATGCAAAATTGGCTAGAATTCAGATCGGACGTCATATCACGTTTGGAGAGCCCTTGATGTGCCTAAACAGTGGAAATGCCCCCACAAATGACCCCATTTTGTAAACTAGACCCCCCCAAGGAACTTATCAAGATATGTGGTGAGAACTTTGAACCCCCAAGGGCTTCACAGAAGTTTATAACGTACAGCCTACAATTAAAAAATCATATTTTTTCCACAAAAATGATCTTTTCACCCCAATTTTTATTTTCCCAAAGGTAACGGGACCCCAAAAGTTATTGTGCAATTTGTCCTGAGTATGCTGATACCCCATATGTGGGTGTAAATAACTATTTGGGGGCATGGCAGAGCTCGGAAGGGAAGCAGCACCGTTTGACTTTTTTGGCTGGAATTGAGATCGGACGCCATGTTGCGTTTGGAAAGCCCCTGATGTGCCAAAACAGTGGAAACCCCCCAATTCTAACTCCAACCCTAACCCCAACACACCCCTAACCCTAATCTCAGCCCTAACCCTAGCTCTAATCCTAGCCCTAACCCTAACCCTAGCCCTAATGGGAAAATGGAAATAAATGCATTTTTAAAATTTTATTATTTTTCCCTAACTATGGGGGTGATAACGGGGGGTTTGATTTACTATTTATAGCAGGTTTTTATGTTTGACAGCTGTCGCATGCTAAAAGACGCTTTTTATTGTAAAAATAGTTTTTGCATCACCACATTTTGAGCTATAATTTTTTCATATTTTGACCCACTGAGTCAGGTGAGATCTTACTTTTTGCAGGACGGGTTGATGTTTTTATTGGTGCCATTTTCGGGCACGTGACATTTTTTGATCACTTTTAATTCAGATTTTTGGGACGCAGAATGAACAAAAACCAGCATTTCATGAATTTCTTTTGGGGGGTGCGTTTACACCGTTCCGCGTGTGGTAAAATTGATTTAGCGGTTTTATTCTTCGGGTCAGTACGATTACAGCGATACCTCATTTTTGTCTTTTTTTATGTTTTGATGCTTTTATGCAATGAAAACTATTTTATATAAAAAAAATAATTATTTTTGCATCGCTTTATTCTGCGAGCTATAAGTTTTTTATTTTTTTGCTGATGATGCTGTATGGTGGCTCGTTTTTTGCGGGACAAGATGATGTTTTCAGCGGTACCATGGTTATTTATATCCGTCTTTTTGATCGCGCGCTATTGCACTTTTTGTTCGGCGGTATGATGGTAAAGAATTGTTTCTTGCTTCTTTTTTATTTTTTTAAGGGTTTAACTTAACGGGTTAACTAGTGGGACAGTTTTATAGGGCGGGTCGTTAGGGACACGGCGATACTAAATATGTGTACTTTTATTGTTTTGTTTTTTTTTTTATTTCCAAAAAAATGAATTTATTGGAGAATATTTTTTTTTTAAATTTATTTTGCGATTTTTTTTATAAATTATTTTTACACCTTTTTTTTAACTTTATTACACTTATTACACTGTCCTGGGGGGGGACATCACTATAAGATGTCAGATCACTGATCTGACAGCTTAGACAGCACTCTGCCAGATCGGCGATCTGACAGGCACTGCACAAGGCTTCCTCATGCCTGCTTTCAGCAGGCAGTGAGGAAGCCGGCTCCCTGCAGGCCCCCGAAGGACCCTGCGGCCATATTGGATCACGGGGCATGCAGGAAGGAGGACCCTTGGAGCAGCGCTGCTCCGGGGGTCGCAGGGAAGCACAGAGGGAGCCCCTTCCCTGCGCGCTTCTCTCCTATACCCCTGGTACACTGCGATCATGTTTGATCGCAGTGTGCCAGGGGTTAATGTGTTGGGGGCGGTCCATCACCGCCCCTGACAAAAAGTGCCGGGTGTCAGCTGTGATAATCAGCTGACACCCAGCCACGATCAGCCACGCTCCCCCCGGGGGCGCAGCTGATCGCTATGACGTACTACCCCGTCCTTGGGAATTAAGTCCCAGGGCATATGGACAGGATAGTACGTCATATGGCAGAAAGGGGTTCAAATGTCATCTCGGCACACAAAAAAATTAGCCCTCACCCAATCCGAGATCACGAAAAATGGAGACGCTACGGGTATTGGAAAATGGCGCATTTTTTTTTTATCAAAGATTGGAATTTTTTTCACCACTTAGATAAAAAAGAACCTAGACATGTTTGGGGGTCTCTGAACTCGTAATGCCCTGGAAAATCATAATGGCAGGTCTGTTTTTGCATTTAGTGAACCTTGCAAAAAAGCCAAACCAAAAACAAGTGTGGGATTTCACTTTTTTTGCAATTTCACCGCAGTAGGAATTTTTTTCCTGTTTTCTAGTACATGACATGGTAAAACCAATGGTGTCGTGCAAAAGTACAACTCGTCCCGCACAAAATAAGCCCTCACATGGCCATATTGATGGAAAAATAAAAAAGTTATGGCTCTGGGAAGAAGGGGAGCGAAAAATGAAAACGCAAAAACGAAAATACCTCCTGGGGTCAAAAGATTTGTATTCACATATTCAGAGATTTGTCATTTTTTTAACTTTTGTTTAGATAGAGCTGTATGGCTGTGTGGCTTGGGAGTGAGCAGTTGTTTTCATTGATACCATTTTGGTGTACATACAATTTTGCAATTGCTTTCTATCCCATTTTTAATTGAAGGCGGATGTGTCCAAAGAGCAAATTTTGCATTTTTTACAAATTTGACAGTGACATTTATTTAATTATAGAACTGAGGGAAGTGTATATGTAAAATCCGCTGGGCTCTTTATAGCTAAGAGTTAACTGGATCCTGTGTCACTGAGGGATTAAGAAGTGAAACTAAACAATGTGCCCTAAAGACACTGTGGCTCCTCAGTCTGGAAGACCAGTGTGTGTGGGATATGGACAAGAAATGCAGGAAGCCGTCCACATCATTAGCCTCAACGTCTTCCAAATCAGACAGCATACAAAGACAAGCCAGGCTCTGCCCCAGATCAAGATTCTAATATGTAATCTGATGCTCCTTCTTGCACTGCCTCCCCTTCTTCGCAAAAGGATCTCTCCAGATAAAATATGCAAGAAGACGCAGGAAGGAGAGACACCCACTCCAACACCTCTTCTTTACTTTCACCAAGTTGTGTTAATGCCCCTGCGGTGACACCGTCTCAGAATTTGGCATTGATGATGGAAGAAATCAAAGATCTCTGTCCTCAAATGGGGAATATTCTTACCAAAACTGATATCTAAGGTTATATTACCCGCTTGGAAAATCTACAGAAGTCTGAGATACAAGGTCTGAATGCATTAATCTCACAAGTCGCTGATAGCGTGACCCAGTTGGAATCTTCCTCTGCCACAGCTGCCGCAGAACAAATGGTGCAAAGTCAAATAATAGAACACCATTCTACACAGACTGACTCATTATTTGGTATTTAGAGGACCTCGAAAATCAAAACCGCCACAATAATATTCGCATACAGGGTTTACCTGAAGCAACTGGCACAGTCAATCCTATTCCCACCCTTTGCGGCATCTTTAATATGCTCCTGGAAAGGCCACCTATGGTAGAAATACTTATTGACAGAGCACACCGAGCTTTAAGACCCCGCAACAATGACTCAGACATCCCCGGAGATGTAATTTGTCGAATTCATTATTTTAAAACCAAAGAAGAAATTATGAGGACCTATGGATTTTGATTTACATTTTATGGCGGACTTATCTAGGTCAACCTTAGCAAAACTTAGGGCTCTGCACCCACTGTTGGAATTTCTCAAAGAAAGAAATGTCCCCTGCTTGTGAGGTTTTCCCTTCCAATTACAAGTGTGCAATCAGCATGGAACTTTCTTTCTGAGGAACCCACATGGATTGCAGTCATTCCTAGAGGACCTGGATCTGCCAGAAATTACTATCTCTGATTGACCCACAAACCCATTGACTCCTCTGGACTCCTGTGTGAATCGTCGACAAATACAACAATCCCAAAGACCTAGAAGACGACCATCCTCGCATTCTTGTCCAGTTGAACAATGATATCTCTAGTTGTTTATGTTTCATTCTAGGAGATTCAATGAAAGCTTGTCTATTGAATATTATATATCACTCACCAAGTTCCTTTTTTTAGTGTTTATATTGTGGACTTAGGTGTAACTGGACCTGTTAGATTCATAAGAGACTATTTTCTATAATGTGATCCCTACCGTGGATATCAGAGGGTGATGTCATTTGAAATACCTTGCCTTTGAAGGAGATTCTACTAAGCCCTTAGACTAATAATTTAACACAAATATGTGATCTACATCATGTGAATGTGAGAAGATTTCTGAACATACAAGTTGATACCTGTAGTTAGTATGATAGACTAACACAACTTTCAGAAACACCTAATGGTCTAGAATGAACACTGGGATGTGTTCTAATAGGGTTAATTACTGCATTTTCCCTTCCTTACAGGTTGCCTAGTGTTATGCATCTTTAAATGGGCATGATCCTTGGGATAGTTCGAACATAGAGTTCTTGTTTTTGTAAGCGTTTTTATATGCTTCTTACAATCTTTATTTTGCCTGGGCCAAGATTCCCAGGAGTTATTCAATGTTGCCTTGAAAGTCTCTCCCCAATTAAGGTGACTTGTTTTATACAAGTTTACTTGGGAAGGACTCCACTACCACAGGGTTTCCTCTTCCCTTCTTTACATCCTCGGCCTAGGATCGAGGATTTGGCCTATTCTCTATATAGGCTTATTTCAACCTCGTCTATCTTTATTCTTTACCTATATATTCTCTATATCTGTCATTTCTTCCTTGTTCATCCACCTAAACTAAGTTGAAATTTGTAATACCAGACATAGCATCAATTAAGGTAGCTTTTCTAAATGTTAGAGGGTTTAATGTCCTGCGAAAACTTTCTCAAATTCTATACGTGATGCATAAAATGGGAGTGCAAATTCTTTTCTTACAGGAGACACATTTTAAAAATAATCACTTCCCAGAAATGAAGAACCGGTAATACACAACCTGGTATCATAGTTCGAATCCGATTACTAAATCTGAAGGGGTTAGCATTGCTATTCACAAAAATTTCCCCTTCACCCTATTAGGGCTTGGAGCTGATGATAACGTTTTTTGTTTTTGAAGATCTCTTTTTTTAATCAGATCTACACACTAGCTAACTTTTATCTTCCAAACATAGAGCAGGTGAGGCAGATACCTGAGGCGACTGGAGGGTTTTATGGAAAGCCTCTTGATTTTTGGGGGAGACCTTAACCTGATGATGGATAAGATGTGAGACTCATCAGTGGGTACGTCTACGATGCCCCCTATGCAATTATCCTCCTGGAAAAACAATCTCTTCAAATTTTAGGCAGTGGATGTGTGGCATGTCTTACATCCTAAAGATCGAGATTGTACCCACTACTCATCAGTTCACAACTCATATAGTAGAATCGACTACTTTTTGGTTAGTCATTATTTGCTTAGCTGGGTTCCCTCCGCTTCTGTGGGCACAATGATCTGGTCAGACCATGCTTCCATCTTCTTTACTTTCCAGTCACCCACCTCTGTACCACGACCATAGCATTGGTGTTTAAACCCAAACCTTCTTGAAGACATTAACACCAAAAATACTGTAGAACAAGCCATCTCTGAGTTTTTTCATCATCACGGAACGGATGATACCCCCCTCCCCATCCAATGGAAAGCTCTAAAATGCGGAATTAGGGGTGTCCTAATCAAAGAAGGCACTAGACTTAAGAAAGCAAAAACTCATGTGATAGAAAATCTTTTGAAGTAAATAGATTAACTTGAACAAGCAAAAAGATGACCTGTAGGGACTTCTAGACCAAAGTTACTCAAAACATAAGGATAGGTTACAGCAGTTATTTAATGAATTTGCAATTAAATGTGGTGGCCCTCTAGCTAGAAGCATCCATCCTAAAGCCTCAATGACATTTATCCAATCTATACAGGATGCTACAGGATCCATAATCAATGAATCCAAACAACTTGCTGAGGCATTCAAAGGATATTATAGCTCCCTGTACAATATTGAGGGCCAATATGTAGATATGCCGCCAACTCAACTTCATTTGAAAATTGATCACTACATGAAAGACACAGCTCTGCCCTCAATACCGGATGACACAAAGGCATCCCTAGAGCAATCATTTGAAGAAGAGGAGGTACTTTAGGTCATCAAAAGCTCCCCATCTAATAAATGCCCAGGTCCAGATGGTTACTCTGCCAAATTTTATAAAACATTTTCTACACAATTAACACCATTCTTAACCAAAGTATTTAATTCAGTTTCGACTTCAAACCCTTTGCACAAACTCTGGAAGCCCATATTTCGGTGATACCGAAACCTGGGAAAGACCAAACATTATGCTCAAGTTACAGGCCAATATCCTTAAATAACATTGATGTTAAACTTTTCTCTAAAATCATGGTGATCAGATTAGCCCCCCTGTTGCCTCATATCATGCACAACGATCAAGTAGGATTTGTGCCCCAGAGGGATGCAAGAGACAACACGATTAAAACTAGGCTACTTATGTCCTATATGAAATTGAAAAAGATTCCAGCATGCATTATATCGGTTGAAGCTGAAAAAGCATTTGACTGGGTTAACTGGCCATTTCTACATAGTGCTCTTAAACAAATCAGTTTAAGTCCCAACATTCTCAACAAAATACTGGCTTTATATCAAGACCCCTCTGCCAAGGTCCGCTGTAATGGCACCTATTCAGAGTCTTTTGGACGTCGAATGGAACAAGACAGGGGTGTCCACTCTCTCTGTTATTGTACGTTATTGTGTGGGAACATCTGGTAATGGCCTTCAGGAAAAACTCCAACATTCAAGCAATCCCAGTCAGGCACAAATCTCATAAATTGGAGCTGTATGCAGATGACCTCCTATTGTACATCACTAATCCTAAAGCATCACTGACCTCTAGTCTGAAAGAATTTGAGACATATAGTCGACTAAAAAATTTCAAGGTAAATCTTTCTAAGTCAGAGATTTTGAACATCAATATCCCACAGGAGGAGGCACATTTGTTAAAGGGGTTCTTTCCTTTCCATTGGTGCAATGGTTCTATGAAATATTTTGGGTCCAATGCTCTCAGACTTGTCCCAGCTCTTCCATCTGAATCATGAGCCTTTGCTCAGTTACCATATTTTCTGATGTATAAGACGACTTTTTAACCCCTGAAAATCTTCTTAAAAGTTGGGAGTCGTCTTATGCGCCGGGTGCAGACCAATCTCTGCATATAGTGGGGGAGTAGTCCCGATGACGAAGGGAGGGGGCATCTCACATCTGGTCCCAAGATCTCAGGAGATGAGATTTGAATCTGAGCTCGCGCCGGCTCCAGCGGCCATTTTCCCGGAGGCCACCGCATCGCAGCAATGGAGCTGCCGGGGGCCTCCGGGCTTTGGGCATATGCCGGCGGAGCCCCGACGCAGGACATAGAGCCGCCGCCGCCGTCCCCCAGCTGCACAAAGAGGAGCCGCCGCCGACCCCCAGCACAGAGCCCCCATGCTACACAAGAGGAACCGCTGCCGACCCCCAGCACAGAGCCGCATATAGCACCGCTGCCACCAATGAGGTAAAAGGGGATGATAACTCCAGTTACATCTTCCCTGTGAGACGCCCCCTCCCTTCGTCATTGGGACCACTCCCCCACTATATGCAGATTGCTCCGCACCCGGCGTATAAAATGACAAACGGCGTATAAGAAGACCCCCCGACTTTTAAGAAGATTTTCTATTTTCACTGGAAAAGTTGGGGGGTCGTCTTATACGCCCGGTCGTCTTATACGCCGTAAAATACGGTATGTCAAAGCTGAGCTCAAGGCTTATGACAAAACACGATTATCTTGGATCTCTTGACTTTTCCATTTTGTTATAATTTTCTACTAAAACTTCTTTTATTTCCTTTGTCAGGCTTGACAAAGCCCAACTTGATTGCATGAAGTTAATGATCAATTTGTTAATATGTCATACTTTTGTTACAAAAAAAGGAGTATTCTGATATGTGATTTGACATTGAGATATTATCTTGATATTTTTTAAACCTTTTGACAATATCATTATGGTTTGTACCACTATAATGAAAACTACCTCTTTGGTTGTATTTAGAAATGATGTAACTATATGCTGATTTCAATTAATAAATAAACTAGCTTATGAAAAACAAAAGTTACATATTATTATTATTATTATTATTTGGGCATATGCCGGCGGAGCCCCGACGCAGGACATAGAGCCGCCGCCGTCCCCCAGCTGCACAAAGAGGAGCCGCCGCCGACCCCCAGCACAGAGCCCCCATGCTACACAAGAGGAACCGCTGCCGACCCCCAGCACAGAGCCGCATATAGCACAGCTGCCACCAGTGAGGTAAAAAGGGAAGGATAACTCCAGTTACATCTTCCCTGTGAGACGCCCCCTCCCTTCGTCATTGGGACCACTCCCCCACTATATGCAGATTGCTCCGCACCCGGCGTATAAAATGACAAACGGCGTATAAGAAGACCCCCCGACTTTTAAGAAGATTTTCTATTTTCACTGGAAAAGTTGGGGGGTCGTCTTATACGCCCGGTCGTCTTATATGCCGTAAAATACGGTATGTCAAAGCTGAGCTCAAGGCTTATGACAAAACACGATTATCTTGGATCTCTTGATTTTTCCATTTTGTTATAATTTTCTACTAAAACGCCCGCTCATGCCGCTTACACCTAAAGAACATCTCTAGAATCCGCCCTTTTCTCATCATGGAAACAACAAAAACTCTCACTGTCGCCCTGATCCACTCCCGCCTGGACTACTGTAATGCTCTATTAATTGGCCTCCCTCTCACTCGACTCTCCCCTCTCCAGTCTATCCTTAATGCAGCAGCCAGGGTTGTCCATCTGGCTAATCGTTACTCAGACGCGTCCGCTCTTCGCCAGTCGTTACACTGGCTGCCAATTCATTACAGGGTACAATTCAAAGTACTTGTTCTCACCCACAAAGCTCTCCACAGTGCGGCACCCCCTTACATCTCCTCCCTCATTTCTGTCTATCGGCCTAACCGACCGTTGCGCTCTGCAAATGACTTTCGACTAACCTCTGCCCTAATCCGTACCTCCCACTCCCGACTCCAAGACTTCTCCCATGCTGCGCCAATCCTCTGGAATGCTCTACCCCAAGATATTAGGATCATCCACAATTTGCATAGTTTTAGGCGCTCGCTCAAAACGCATTTGTTCAGAGCGGCCTATCACATTCAGTAATCAAAGTCATGTTATGTTTGTGTGTGTAGCCCATTCACTATCTCCATCTAACCCCCACCCCCTGAAGATGGCTGGTCCGTCATTGTAAATACATCATTGTAAATACAAACCTATGCTTTGTATCTCCCCCACCTCATTGTAGATTGTAAGCTCCACAAGCAGGGTTGTCTTATTTCGCTTTAATTATTGTATTGTTAACGTTGTTACTTATGACTGTTGTGTTTGAAACTGTTCAACTGTAAAGCGCTGCGGAATATGTTGGCGCTATATAAATAAAGATTATTATTATTATTATTATTTGGGCATATGCCGGCGGAGCCCCGACGCAGGACATAGAGCCGCCGCCGTCCCCCAGCTGCACAAAGAGGAGCCGCCGCCGACCCCCAGCACAGAGCCGCATATAGCACCGCTGCCACCAATGAGGTAAAAGGGGATGATAACTCCAGTTACATCTTCCCTGTGAGACGCCCCCTCCCTTCGTCATTGGGACCACTCCCCCACTATATGCAGATTGCTCCGCACCCGGCGTATAAAATGACAAACGGCGTATAAGAAGACCCCCCGACTTTTAAGAAGATTTTCTATTTTCACTGGAAAAGTTGGGGGGTCGTCTTATACGCCCGGTCGTCTTATACGTCGTAAAATACGGTATGTCAAAGCTGAGCTCAAGGCTTATGACAAAACACGATTATCTTGGATCTCTTGACTTTTCCATTTTGTTATAATTTTCTACTAAAACTTCTTTTATTTCCTTTGTCAGGCTTGACAAAGCCCAACTTGATTGCATGAAGTTAATGATCAATTTGTTAATATGTCATACTTTTGTTACAAAAAAAGGAGTATTCTGATATGTGATTTGACATTGAGATATTATCTTGATATTTTTTAAACCTTTTGACAATATCATTATGGTTTGTACCACTATAATGAAAACTACCTCTTTGGTTGTATTTAGAAATGATGTAACTATATGCTGATTTCAATTAATAAATAAACTAGCTTATGAAAAACAAAAGTTACATAAGAAAAATAAAAGGACAAGGTAGACAAGGCAAAGTTTGGGCCATATTTGGCCCTTTTCAATCCAGAAATACAATAGTAAAAATACATCTAGCTATATTTTTACTCTTGTATTTCTGGCTTAAAAAGGCCAAATATGACCTAAAAGTTATATCTTGTGCCTTGGATCTCTTGGAACTCAAAACTCTTTTTTTTCACTGCATTTGTTTTTTATTTTGAGTATTACAATAATAATAATAATAATAATAACGAAAAGTTAAAATCTCTCATTTGCTGTTGCCATTAAAATGAGGCTGTAGTAAGAAACAGCAAAAGATGACCTTATTATAATTCTTTTTTAAATAGTGGGACTTATTTTTTATTCACTTATTTAGCACCATTCTTGTCCCCATTGGGGATCATAATCTTGATTTACTATCAGTATATCTTTAGAATATGGGAGGGGAGGAAACCCACACAAACACAGGGAGAACATAGAACAAACTCCTTACATTATGTCCTTGGTGGGATTTGAGTCCAGGACTCCAGGACTGCAAGGTTACAGTGCTAACCACTGAGCCACTGCACTGCTCATTTAAAGGCATGTTTAACTATAAAACCCAGCTATACTGATAAAGCCATTTTTCTGCAATGATGCAAAGAAAATCTTGCCTCTTTTCATTGTGAATTAACCCACTTCCCTGGCCTTCTGCATCTTCTGATGCCTGTCTCTGTATATGCCAATGTACTGTAACAGACACAAGTCTACTCATGTCTACTGTACAATATTCCTTAACTTTACACATGGTGCTATGATGTGAGAACTTTAGCTCCCAGTTCTGTACCTTTAGTACTTCTTAAAGAGTAACTACTCTTTTTATAAATGTAATGATTGACCAGTCTTTGCAAAGATATGAATTTATGTAATATGCTGTATTACCTTACCTTGCTTCATTTTCTCCTAAACTTCACTCTGTTTTGAACTATAGGTCTAACAAATTTCCGTACACGATGTGAACATCTCAGCTAGCCTCACCCATGCTCAGGCAAGGAGAGTATTTGTAAATAGTCTCTGACCCTGGGAGAAGGAAACAGAGATGGTCATACAGGAGTATGAATACTTGATAGACCTTGTGATGGTGTGATATGTTATGTGGGTAGCATTTTGTGTATATTTATATTTTACGGATTTCCATTGTGTTCTCTTGTTGCCCTGCATCGTTCTGTGTATTCCTCATATTGTCTAGATTCTCAATTACCTTCCAAAAGTCTGATAATTGAATTAGCTTACTTACTGTCTGCAGCCTGACTGTATCTATGACTCTTGCTGAAACCCCTGTAGTGCCTTAATCCCCAAGGCAACTTTGTCAGGTCTGGGAGGCCTGAAAACCACCCCAACCTGTCTGACTACCCCTGGACATAAGGAGGGGGCTGGGGAGGACTGGAGCTGTACAAGTCAGACCTTGTGTGGTGATGATAGTGTGAAGACAGCACATCAGAGAGGAGGGGAAGCATATGGACCCATTGTATCCTCTGTCTGCTGGATTATTGGACTCTCATCTCCTTGGATATTCATCCTGTTACTGAACTGCATTCGTGTTCTGGACTGTTGTATCCTCAGTGTGGTGGATTGTTTATGGACCTTTTAGTTTTGCCTATAATAAAGGTCTTGGGATTGTTCACACTTCCCTCGCTCTGTTGATTGTGTAGTATCAGAGAAAGACCCCGTAACAACTGGTGGCAGCAGTAGGATCAACAGAGTCTAACACAATGGAAAACCACACACAGAGTGACTACAGAAATTGGACTGTATCCAGTTTACAGGAGAGAGCCAGAGTCCTGGGCCGGAACTACGAGGGACTGACTAAAGAAGCCTTAATTGACCTACTGGTGGGTGCTAGCCCGCCCACCTCCTCCCAGATATCTGAAGGACAAGCACTGGAGACAGGGATCCCCACCCCAAAAAGCCAGTGGTTGGTGTGGTATGAAGAAGAGATGGCGCCTCTCAGGAGTACAAGGAAGAGGCTGCCTGCTGGGCACAGCGGAGACAAGAGGCAATGGAGCTTGAAAGAGGGAGTATTGCAATGTGGAGTGTAAACCCAACGATCCAGGAGCCTGTACGGATCACCCGGACAGAGTCTAAGCCATTTGATGAGGCTTCTGGAGATGTGGAGGGGTTCTTCAAGGACTTTGAGCAGCAGTGTGCTGTGATGGAGGTGCCCCTCTCTGGCTGGATGTGTTTGTTAGTGGGACTCCTGAACGGAAGCATGGCGGAGGCTTACCGTACCATTGACTCACAGCGGAATCAGAATTATAACACTGTAAAGCGGACTATTCTGGATTACCATGCTATCACCCCAGACTCATATAGGGCCAAGTTCCGAGACCTCCCAGGCACCACAGGGGTATCGTTTAGGATGTATGTACATAAGATGACCCAAGCATGTCGGAGATGGCTGGAAGCAGAAAACACCTTTACTGTGGAAGATGTTATACAGGCGTTCCTTATAGAACAATGTCTTGCCAAGTGCCCCTGGGTTCCCATTTATTGAATATACAAAAGGACAATATTTTCGCCATACTAAGGCCGAGAGCTGCTGCTTTCTCCTCAAAGCCGGGGAAGACTACTCTCACCAGCCACCATGTGGAAACCCCCGGACAACGCGCCATCCAGCAGGCTGCCTACCGGGTTCCAGAGGCTGTTCAAGGCATGAAAAAGAACGAACTGGAGGAGATGAAACAACTGGGAGTTGTTCAGCCATCTCACAGTTCTTAGGCCTCTCCTGTCGTCCTGGTCCCCCAGACGGATGGTACAACACGATTCTGCTTTGATTACAGACGATTAAATGATGCCACCAAGAGTGATGCTTACCCCATGCCCAGGATTGATGATCTATTGGATCGTCTGGCCAGTGCCCAATTTGTGACCACGTTAGACTTGAGCAAGGGGTACTGGCAGATACCCCTAACGGAGGATGCTCGGGAGCGCTCGGCCTTCATTACTCCATTTGGGCTTTTTGAGTTCCTGGGAATGCCCTTTGGGATGAAAACTGCCCCTGCTACTTTCCAGAGACTGGTAGATCGACTGTTAGAACAATGTCAGGACTTTGCCTGTGCTTACTTGGATGACATTGCCATTTTTAGCACAACCTGGGGGGAACATATTAAACACTTGGGCATAGTGCTAGACTGTATCCTTACTGCAGGACTGACCAATCGCCCTGATAAGTGCCAAATAGGGATGGCTGAGGTGCAGTACCTCGGGCATAGAGTAGGGGGTGGGACCCTAAGGCCTGAGCCTGCCAAGGTGGAAGCCATTAGCAACTGGTGTAGACCCCAGACTAAAAAGCAGGTACTTGCATTTTTAGGAACTGCTGGTTACTATCAAAAATTTGTTTCTAATTTCAGCACCTTGACCAAGCCCCTAACCGACCTGACCCGCAAGAACATGCCTAGGAATGTGACATGGACAACTGCATGCAAGGATGCCTTTTCAGCATTAAAGACTGCCCTCATCACTGCTCCTGTCTTGGCTGCCTCTGATTATAAGCGCAGGCTCCTCGTGCAGACAGATGCATCCACAGATTGGGGCCAAGTGAATGCTGCCGGAGAAGAACATCCTGTTGCTTTTGTCAGTCGGAAACTACTGGATCGGGAAGTTGCCTATGCCACTATGGAAAAAGAGTGCCTTGCCATCGTATGGACGCTAAAAAAATTGCAGCCATACTTGTATGGCAGAGACTTTACAATTGTTACAGAACACAACCCCCTCACATGGCTGAACCGCTTATCGGGGGACAATGGAAGATTGCTGCGGTGGAGCTTGTCCTTACAACCCTACAGCTTCTTCATCCAATACAAGCGGGGAAGCCAACACCAGAAAGCCGATGGACTGTCTCAACAAGAAGAACCATAGGCTCCCCAGGCTGACCTACCCCTGCCACTGTACAAGGAACTATAATCGATTGAGCAATGTGGACTAAAGTGAGCAGGCCAGAGGTCTGTGTAGACCTCATGGCATGCTCACTTATTATGAGGGGGGAGAGGTTGTGATGGTGTGATATGTTATGTGGGTATCATTTTGTGTATATTTATATTTCCATAGTGTTCTCTTGTTACCCTGTATCATTCTTTGTATTCCCCATATTGTCTAGAGTCTCAATTACCTTCCAAAAGTCTGATAATTGAATTAGCTCACTTACTGTCTGCAGCCTGACTGTATCTATGCCTCTTGCTGAATCCCCTGTAGTGCCTTAATCCCCAAGGCACCTTTGTCCAGTCTGGGAGGTCTGAAAACCGCCCCAACCTGTCTGACTACCCCTGAATATAAGGAGGGGCTGGGGAGAACAGGAGCTGTTCAAGTCAGACTTTGTGTGGTGATAATCGTGTGAAGACAGTACGTCAGAGAGGAGGGGAAGCATATGGACCCATTGTATCCTCTGTCTGCTGGATTATTGGATTTTCATCTCCTTGGACATTCATCCTGTTACTGAACTGCATTGGCGTTCTGGACTAAGTGCATGAGTAAGGAAGTTGAAATAGTTGTTACAGCATGTAGTTTGACAAATATGGGCTGTTTTGTTCTTTTATGGCAACATGGCTAGAAAACCTACTTCTATTAACCCCTTAAGTGCTGGGCGATTTTTTTTTTTAACCTTTTTGCTTTTTTATTTTTTTCCTCGCCTTCTTCTAGGAACAATAACTTTTTATCTTTCTATCAGCATAAGATATGAAGGTTTATTCTTAGTGAGATGGGTTGTAGTTTTGAATTACAGAAAAACATACAATAGAAAAATAGCCTCACCAAAACCTTGTCAAATGACAAATGCACTTGCAGGATGCTAGTTTATGTTGGCTTGGTGTACTGGGGCTCCTGTAATTGTGTGGTGCACACATAGTGCTGGGCAGCCCGCCTGCTAATACTATGGGCGTGATCAATAGGCTTTTATCCAGACACTTTGCATCACACTTACCTGTGTTACTGGCATTCTATGCAAGCCCTATTTGTGTGCATTTTTGCTACTAGGCAGCCAACCCCTCCATAATTTGCCAGGTGAGTGGGTGGATGTTTGTATCAGTAGCTTGCACCTGTGCTGCCCCTACCTTTACCAGTGGGGGTCTGCTGCATCCTGCTAGTGCATTTGTCATTTGACATGGTTTTGGTAAGGCTATTTTTCTATGGTATGTTTTTCTGAATTTTTCTATGTTCGCTAGTTTTGAATTACATCATTCTTTTTACCATATAATGTACTGGCAAGCAGAAAAAAAAATTGTTGGATCAAATGGTGAAAAAAAATAACTGCCATTGTTTTGGGAGTTTTGTTTTTATGATGTTCATTGTCTGGTAAAAATGAACTGAACATTCTGCAGGTTAGTTGGATTATGACAATACCAAGTGGCATACCGTATATACTCGTGTATAAGCCAAGTTTTTCAGCACATTTTTTTTGTGCTGAAAACGCCACCTTCAGCTTATACACCAGTCATTTG
This sequence comes from Dendrobates tinctorius, assembly GCF_039654945.1. Taxonomy (NCBI): domain Eukaryota; kingdom Metazoa; phylum Chordata; class Amphibia; order Anura; family Dendrobatidae; genus Dendrobates; species Dendrobates tinctorius. The sequence goes on from NW_027361672.1 coordinate 43,590,304, forward strand.
TCCCAGCGGAGCAGCGGGTGACAGAGGCAGGAGTCGGCGGCTGCGACTGTAACTGTGCCCGCAGCTAAAGAGAAATTAAAATTCATTTCTCTTATAGCACGCACAGTGACACCCACGGCCGCCGGCTTCCAGAAGACATCCTATTCACCTACCTGGCGCTCTGCATCTAATTGATTCCAGCTTCCAGCAGCTCTTCCTGTGCCGAGAGATCACGTGGCCCCGCTCATTAAGGTAATGAACATGCATGTCTCTCCACCCGCATAGGCGCAGAGATGCGTGCATATTAAATACCTTAATGAACGGGGGGCCACTTGATCGCTCATCAGAGGAAGAGCTGCTGGATGCCAGAACCAACGAGATGCAGAGCGCCAGGGAGGTGAGTAGGATGTTTTTTTTGTAACAGGAGCCATGCATACAAGGACAGGAGGGGAGAGCCATGCATATCAGGACAGGAGGGGGGAGCCATGCATACCAGGACATTGACAGGGGAAGCCATGCTTACAAGGATAGGGATGGCGAGCTACGCATAGCAGGACAGGGATGAGGGGACAATGCATACCCGGCTTATACTCGAGTCAATAAGCTTACCCAGTTTTTCGTGGCAAAATTAGGTGCCTCAGCTTATACTCGGGTCGGCTTATAATTGAGTATATATGGTAAAAAATGTTTTCAATTTATGTGAATAAGAATGGAAATTTATAAAAATAAATAAATGTTTTTGACTTGTGTCTCCATTTTCCAAGAGTCAGAATGCGTTTTATTGAGGTGACCTTACAGTTTTATTGATACCAATCTGGAGTACATGCAACATTTTGAACAGTTTGTACTGTATATTTTTAGATAGGTGTGGAAACAAAAAAAAGAACACAATTCTGATGTTTTTATTATTTTTCATCTTTATGGCGTTTATTATATGGGTAAATTAATGTTATATTTTGATAGTCTTTGCTTTTTGGTTTTATTTATTTTTAACTAGGTAAGGCTGGTTTCACATTTGCGTTTTTTAGCGCTGGAAAAAAACGCTAACCTGCGCATGCGTTTTTTCCCCTATATTTAACATGGGTGCGCATACCTGCGCGCTTGTAAGCGCATGTATGCGATTTTCATGCGCTGCGTTTTTTTGGGGTGTGCGATTGGATTTTCCAGACGCATCATGTTGCATTTTTTGGCCCTGCAAAAAAGCGCATGCGCACATATGCGCACGTTTTGCGCTAAAAATGGCCATTATAGCCTATGGATGCGCATATGTGCGCACTGGCATGCTCATGTAAGCGTTTTTTTGCATATGCGTTTTTTTTTTTTAACCATGGAATTTAGGGGTTTGAGTTAGAGTTAGGGTTAGTTAAGGGGGTTTAGGGTTAGGGTTAGGGTCAGGGTCAGGGTTAGGGTTGGGTTTTGGGTCAGGGTTAGGGTTTAGTATGGTTTGGTTAAGGGTTAGGGTCAGGGTTAGGGTCAGGATTAGGGTTAAGTATGGTTTTGTTAAGGGTTAGGGTCAGGGTCAGGGTTAGGGTTAGGGTTAGGGTCAGGGTTAGGGTTAGGGTTAGGGTCAGGGTTAGGGTTAGGGTCAGGGTTAGGGTTAAGTATGGTTTTGTTAAGGATTAGGGTCAGGGTTAGGGTCAGGATTAGGGTTAAGTATGGTTTTGTTAAGGGTTAGGGTCAGGGTTAGGGTTAGGGTTAGGGTCAGGGTTAGGGTTAGGGTTAGGGTCAGGGTTAGGGTTAGGGTCAGGGTTAGGGTTAAGTATGGTTTTGTTAAGGATTAGGGTCAGGGTTAGGGTCAGGATTAGGGTTAAGTATGGTTTGGTTAAGGGTTAGGGTCAGGGTTAGGGTTAGGGTTAGGGTCAGGGTTAGGGTCAGGATTAGGGTTAGGGTTAGGGTTAGGGTCAGGGTTAGGGTTAAGTATGGTTTTGTTAAGGGTTAGGGTCAGGGTTAGGGTTAGGGTTAGGGTCAGGGTTAGGGTTAGGGTTAGGGTTAGGGTTAGGGTCAGGGTTAGGGTCAGGGTTAGGGTTAGGGTCAGGGTTAGGGTTAGGGTTAGTTAGGGTTTAGGGTTTGGGTTAGGGTTAAGTATGATTTGGTTAAGGGTTAGGGTCAGGGTTAGGGTTAGGGTTAGGGTCAGGGTTAGGGTTAGTAAAGTCATGGTTTGGGTAGTGTGAGGGGCCACCTAAAAATGTTGGAAAAAAACGCAAACGCGGTAAAAACGCGCTAAAAACGCATACAAACGCATAAAAACGCTGCGTTTTTTTCATGCATGCTCATAAAAATGCTTGAAAAAAACGCAGCAGTTGTATGCTTATGTATGCGTTTTTTCAATGCGTTTTTTTGCGGGAAAAACGCGCTGGAAAAAAAAGCAAGTGTGAAACTAGCCTTAAAGGGTAGAGATTAAAATTTGTGTGTGTTTTTAATTTATTTACTTTATTTCTAGTATTTAAACATGTGATCCTTTGATCGCTTGTTCTATATACTGCAGTATATTACTATAATATACACTATATTATAATATAGACCGTAAATCTTATGGCAGCCAGAGGGACTTCTAGCAGGCCCCCAACTGCGTCGGTACTCTGCCATTGCGTTGCTTTGGGCCAATAGGAGTTGAACTATTGTGTATTGGTGTCTGTTCCTTTACTATGCCACTGCATCTAAATGATCGATAGGAGCAAGTATCAGTCACCACTGTTATTGATAGATGTTGGCGGTGCAACATGTGAACTTCAGGGTGGATGTACTAGTACGTCCATTTTCACTTAAAGGTTAAATATCATTAACCATAAGAGCTTGCTCTCTACTGGAGAAAGTGAGAGTGAGGACCCATCTGACCATGAAAGCTTACACACTGCAGGAAAGGCACGGACCTCAAATACGGACTTCTCCAGGAAGTTCGTGTTACTGTTCAGGTACGGCACCCCGAACATTGAGTGTTTTCCACACTGTCATCTGCATGACAGTGCAAAAAACATCGGTGGGTCTGATTGGCGGTAAGATTATTACCACCGGTCAGAGCGCTTCTGCTCCCTCTCTGTCATATGACAGTGTGAGCCAGCAGCTGTGACCGGCGTTAAAACATTTACCTCCGGTCACAGGCGTCAGCTGATGGGATAGTACTACTCACATCATCCTACACCGGCTGTTTCTGATAATAGATGGGAGTATTCATCAACCAGCGTGTGGGCTCTCTTCTATTTTTGATAGATGCATGGCAAAACTGACACATGCGGGCTACAACCCTCAGCTGTCTTTATCATGGACGGTTATCAAGAAAAGAGGGGACCCCACATCATTTTTTTTATTTAAATAAATAATTTTAAAAAATGGCATGAGACCCCCTATTTTTGACAACCAGCCAAGCTAAAGCAGACAGCTGGGGCTGGTATTCTCAGACTTGTAGGAGGCCATTGATATTGGCACTCCAGTCTAAAAATAGCAGCCCACAGCTGTTCCCAAAAAGGCGCATCTATTAGATGCGCCGATTATGTTGCTTTACTTGGCTCTTCCCACTTGGCCTGTGGTGATTGCAAGTGGGGTTAATATTTGTGGGGTTGATGTTAGCTGTTTTATGGTCTCTGACTTCAAGCCCATGGATTAGTAATGGGAAGGCATCAGATTGTAAATAAACACACAGCCAGAATAAAGTCCTTTATTTGAAATAAAAAAATACACACCATTTTACTTTTTTATTTAAAAAAAGGTACTCACCTTAAAGGGAACCTGTCTCTTGTTTTGGCTGCTATAAGATGCAGCCACTGCCTTTCAGGGCTTATCTACAGAATTCAATAATGCTGTAGATAAGCCCCTTGTCACGGAGTGACATGACCCAACGGGTGGTCGGTCAACTAACGGCACAACTCACATACAACGGGGTGATAAAGGTGAGAGGAAGGCCATAGCGATAGGAAATAAGGGATGTTCACCACCTGAGCTCCAACCTGAGCCTGTTCCTGCACTCACCTAACGCCCTATGCGAGTCCTTCCCCCCACCTCCATCAGGATACCTCGCTCCTATTTGTCACCTAACTTCCCAGGCTAGTGCACTGGCCGGCAAGGAGCACTAGCCTCACCTCTGTAGATAATAAACACAGGGGGAAGAGACAGACTCCAAAGGGACAAGGTAACAAAACACCAGACTTAGCTTATGTACACCGCTGCTAAGCTCCACCGCAGATAATAACAGCAACTGGACTTCAAATGCCATACGTGGCTGACACCAGAGAACTTCTTCTGCTTGGCTGGTCTCCAGAAAGGACCTGTATCACCAACATTCAGCTGATTCATCAGGTGACCTTTTAAAGGATGGTGGGAGTGGTCACCACCCACATCAGCTGACCCAGCAGCAATGCAATTACACCAGATTGCCAGCAGGGAAAAAAACTGACATTAACCCCCGATGGTCCAAAAGGAAAAAAATTGTAACTGAGAGTAACCAGAGCTGCCACAAATCCAAAAAAGGATCATAACAGTACCCTCCTTTCAAAGAGGGGCCTCTCGACCATCAACTCCGGACCTCACCAGAAAACAACATATGGTGAGGATGCCTCGAACCTCCAGATTTCACCTCTGCCATCACCTGATCCTCAGGTTTACGGCGAATGCAGCATGATGGAGATGACAATAACGTAAACTCAGGAGGTGCCACAAATCTCCAGAGCACCGACCTGTGGAATGAGTTGTGTGCGTGCATTACTAGGGGTAGCTCCAGCTGAAAAGTCCCCGGGCCGAGAATGGCCGACACCCAATATGACCCGATCACCCTAGAATTCCAGGTCCCAGAAACACCCTTCCATCTGATGCTTTTGGGGAACACCCACACGTACTTCTTCACACACAGGTCCGGACCTGAATGTTTATTGCCACGCATACGTTTTCCACAAGATGGTGAACTATTTTAGGTACCGACAACAGAGGCATCCACCACACTCACACCCCCACTATGCACAGAGGGAACCACCACCCTCCCCTGACCCCTCCTCCAAAGAGGACTCTGACATTCAGGGTTAGCTTGTGGTGAGGGTTAAGTCTTGCCCTTACTCCCTGGCAGCACCTTTGCTGCCCCCACCAGAGAAGAAGTGATAGGATGTAGAAGGATGGCAGATATTGTAGCTCCCGGGCAGCAGTCCTTAAACGACTGGTCCCAGCTGACTACTTCCTTGGATTGCCAATCTATGACCGGGTTGTGTTTCTTTAACCAAGCGAGGCCTAAAACAATGGGAGTTGGTATTCCCTCAATGACATAGCATGATAGGGACATTTCATGACGAGTCCCTATACGCAGGTGTAAATCATCTATGACTTGGGTCACCCTTCCCTGGCTGAGTGGGACAGAGTCAATGTACTGGACACTTAGGAGTCTCGCTAGCATCCTACTCCTCAGGCCATGGGTCTGGACAAAGTGAGCATCCACCAAATTGACTCCCGTTCCACTGTCCACAAGCACTGGTATAGTCTCAGTCACTCCGCCAACCACCACTTCAGCAGGTATGATGCCCTGAGATGAGAAGATGGAGGAAATATACACACGTGGTCGCCTCCCTCCAAACGACCAGGGGGACGTGGCTTTTTAGAACGTGCAGATACTTTGGTGCAAGCTAGGCAGACATTGATAAAATGACCGGTCTGCCCACAGTAAAAACATGCCCCCACACCACGGCAAACCGCAGGCAACCCCGTTTGAGAAGAAACTCCCCCCACCTGCATGGGTTCGTCCGTCAGCACCGGTGTGTCCTCCTCCCTAGCAAGGACAACAGGGGCAGATTTGGTGTATGCCTCTCCCTGAGGCATCTATCCACCCTGATAGCAAGGAACATGGTGCCCTCCAATGACCTGGGAGCAGCGAACTGGACAAGAATTTCCTGTAGCCTTGGAGACATACCCTGATACAAATGGCTCCTACGGATAGGGTCATTCCACTGTGTGTCAGTGACCCACCTCCTGAACTCTGAGCAGTACTCTTTAGCCGACGAGCCCACCTGCTTGATTTTACAGAGTCGGGATTCCGCCAGGGAGACGCCATCAGGATCCCCATATACCAGTGCTAATGCCGCTGAAAACTCGTCCACCAACCGCAAAGATGGTGAATCAGTCGGCAGTGAGAAGGTCCAGGATTGAGGATCATCCTTAAGAAGGGAATCATACGCTGTTCCTCAATCACTGATGAACAAGGGCGGAGCCTGAAGTATAATTTACAAGCTTCCTTAAAAAAGAGAAATTTTGGGTTCTGGTTGAGGCTGCGCCTGAGCCGAGACCCAGAACCCCGACAACTGCTGCAGCTGCTGCGTCACCTGACATCGCAGCTCCTTCAGCTCATGATGGTCTGGATCAGTTGGGCAAAGGTAATGATCTTACCTCCCGTAAGAGCCAGTGTTTGCTGCGCTGTCATGCAGATGACAGCGTGGAAAACAATGGATGTTCGGACCCCCCTATCATCTGAATGGGGTTCGGGTACTGTTTTGTACTCACATGTTCAGTATTTGGTCAGTAATTTACATCAGTATTTTGTAAGCCAAAACTAGGAGTGGATGATAAATACAGAAGTGGTGACGTGTTTCTATTATACTTTTCCACTGATTGGCCCACTCCTAGTGTGAACATGGCCTCAAACTCGATCCACTGAGGATTGATCTGCTCATCTCTGACTGTGGCAGTATTTGTCTGCATATTTTTCATCAATCAAAATTATCATATAATTACTTTGCTACCTCTTTCTGTCCACTGGGTGGCAGGCCTGTCATAATGATAACATTAGCACCGATAAAAGTTATTGCATAAAACACACAGCTATTAAAATATATATATTTTTTAAATAAATCAAATGCTAGAAAAATTAATTTTTTTACATGAAATGTATAAATTTAATTGATTCTAATACTAAATCAATCATCTGCATTGGAATTTTATTGTTTTTTTGGATAGTTTGCAACAGTTCATGTGAAGAACATGCCTACAACTATAAACATTTGTTTTTCATTTTTGTGTGAAGAAAACAAAAAATCGGGCAAAAGTGAAAACTTCAGTGTGCATAACTATTCACCCCCCTAAAGTCAGTACTTTGTAGAGCCTCCTTTTGTGGCAATTACTGCTGTAAGTTGCTTTGGATAAGTCTCTGAGCTTTCCACATCTTGCCACTGGGATTTTTACCCATTCATCAAGGCAAATCTGCTCCAGCTACTTCAAGTTCGATGGTTTCCTCTGGTGAACAGCAATCTTCAAGTCTGACCACATATTCTCAAATGGATTAAAGTCTGGTTTTTGATTAGGCCACTCCAAAACATTAACACGTTTCCCCTTAAAACACTGGAGTGTTGCTTTAGCAGTATGCTTTGGGTCATTTTCTTGTTTTGAAGGGAAACCTCTGTCCCAGACTCAAATCACTGACAGACTGAAACAGGTTTTGCTCAAGAATATCCCTGTGTTTCACACCATCCATCTTCCTTTTGACTCAGACCTTTTTCGCTGTCCCTACACAGAAAAAAAATCCCCACAGCATGATGCTGTCACCACCATGTTTCACTGTGGGGATGGTGTTCTTGAAGTGATGAGCTGTGTTGGTTTTGTGCCAAACATAGCATTTACCTTGGTGGCCAAAAAGTTCAATTCTGTTCTCATCTGACCACAGTACCTTTCCCCATACATTTGAGGAGTTTCACACATGTCTTTTGGCAAACTCAGAAAAGGTGTGTATATACTGACAGAACATGTAACACTCAGATTGCACACAGATGGACTTGTTTTCATTAAGCATGTGACTTATGAAGGTACTCTAATTGCTTGCAATACAATTTTAAGGGCTTCACCGCAAAAGGGGTGAATGTATATGCACATGCCAATTTTTAGTTATTTGATCCCATAGACTTAATTTCTGCCTGTATTTTCCTCACTACCAATTAGACTATTTATTGCTCATGCATCACACACAAATCTGATTACAAAAATATTTAAACAAGTTATAATGTAACAAAATAGGTCAAAAATCAAGGGGGCAAATACTTTTGTAAGCCACTGTATACATTGCAGGTCGGTAGCAGGTGTATGGAGCAGGCTCACAAATTGAGCTCACCCCATGTTTGGTATGTAATGGCTTTGTGTTACAGCCAAGTCATTCCCAGGATGAGCTTTTGGTGAGCTTTGGACGCTGCAGAATTTCTACACCTATCATTAAAATTAGGTTACTTGTGTTTCTTCATTGTTTTTTTGTGAGTTTTTTTTAACTTGTTTTCATTACAGTTTTGACTCTGCATTTCCTGTCTGTCATTTTTTTTATACTTTTTGGTATTTGGCTTTGTCAAAAATGTATTGACATGCTTAGGTGCCAATACATGTGTTCTTGATAAGTTCCACCTTGGAAACATACTAAAAAGGCATGTGCGTTTTTTACCTACAGATTTTCCGCATCTAATGCAATTCTATGGCCGGGGTCACACTTACGCGTGCAATGCGAGAAACTTGCATGAGTATCTCGCATCAATACCTGACACTGCCGGCGGCACTTGGACCGGAGTGTGCGGCTGCATGTGTTACTATTGCGGCAGTGTCGGGTATTGATGCGAGAGACTCGTGCGAGTTTCTCGCATTGCACACGCGTGTGACCCCGGCCTATGGGGAAAATCTGCTCAGATAACTCAGCGTACCCGCAAGAGAAATTGACATGCTGTGGATTTGAAACAAGCACCACAGGCCAGTAAAACAAAGAAGCAGTGGGCAAGAGATTTCTGTAAATCCCATCAACTTTGCTGGATTTGTAAGACACTGCATTTTTTATGCAGAAAAAGAACAAAGTGTCAAAAACGCACCAAAAACTCATTGTGAGAACATAGCCTAACAGTTTCCGGGGGAGAAGAGCTCTGCCTGCGAATGTTAACCTGTTAAGTGCCACTGTCAAATTCTGACAGTGGCATTAACAGCACCTCTGCATGGTGGCACGTCATTCTATGCTCCCATCGGTGCCCCTGTGATGCAATTGTGAGGTGCTGATGGGTTGCTATGATAGCTGGGAGTCTGTTGTAGACCTCCATGCCTGTTATTACAGTGCTCCCTTGAAATCTAGCCTAAGACCTCTTTCACACATCAGTGTCTCCAGTATGTGTGGTGACAGTTCTCTCACGTACCGGAGACACTGACACACGTAGACCCATTCAAATGAGTGGGTCTGTGCACATACTGTATCTATGTTTTCTCATGTACTGTGTGTCCCTGTGCACTATACGTTGACATGTCCTTTTTTGTGCATCTGCACGGATCACACGGCCCCATACAAGTCAATGGGTCCATGTAAACACGTACTGAACACGGGTGGCGTTCATGTGCCATCCGTGTGCGTTTTTAAAGTCATAAGGTTAAAATTGAAACAAATTGTTTCAATACTCGAATACTAGGCTCTGGTATGTATCCACACGGACAGCACACGGATCACACACGGATGGTACACACAGACACACGGATAGCACACGGATGTTGTGACAAATGGACACACAAGCATATACCGGAAATATCAGGACGTGTGAAATCGGTCTAAAGCTGGGCTTCAAAGGACACCGTGATTTGTGTTATTGCTGTGTATAGCACAAGCGATCAGATGATTGCAGGTTCAAGTTCTCTAAGGGTACTAATAGATTCAGTGAAATGGAAAAAAAAAATAGAAAAAACATAAGTTCAACTCACCCCCATTTGAAAGACTATATGGCCTTTCTATCATGGGCACTGATGTTGGATGCTTGTCTCCTGTTAGTGTCTATGATTTTGGATACAATCGTATATGTTCCAACCCCATGGATAGAGACAAACACCTTGGTCGCCTCAAAAAGACCTTTTTGAATCAGGACTACCATCCAAGAACAAGTGAAAACCAAATTACAAGGGCCACCAGAATATCAAGGAATCACCTGCTACATTACAAAACTAAAGAAGAAAATAACCGGGTGCCTCTAGTGGTCACCTACAACCCAAATCTGGAAGTACTAAGGGGAGCTGCACGGAAATTACAACCTTTACTACAAAAAGATGCCTGATTACAATCCATTTTTCCAGACCCCCCACTACTGTGCTTTAGGCAGCCCCCAAATCTAAGAAGCATCATTGTCAGAAGCTCCCTGTCCTCTCCAACAGCTGCAGGAACCTTACCTTGCAACCAGAAAAAATGTAAAACCTGTCCATTTATAATGACCACGGACAAGATAAAGATCCCCAACTCACATCAGGACTACAAGATCCCAGGTACTTTCACCTGCATTACATCTAATGTGGTGTACTTGATTATTTGTACTAAATGTCCAACTGGGGGTCTGTATGTGGGGGAGGCAGGGCAAAAACTGAGAACAAGGATGAATTCTCATTGTCACACAATAAGAGAAAAAAGAATGGATCTACCTGTGGCAAAACATTTTTGTATGCCTGATCATAACACCATGGATATGAAGTTATTGGTATTGAAAAGTAACTTCACATCCCAGAGAGAGAGAGAAGAGTCTGGGAGTTCAAGCTCATGATGACCTTTGATACTTTCAATGCTGGAATGAATGTGTCGCAAGGATTTATGTCTTTTTACATCAATTAAGGAATTTGCTCCTAAGACCTTGTGGGGGCATCACCCAGTCAGAGGACAATAAAACATCCAGACTCCTTATCTATGAACTGGTCCAATATTTATGTTTCTCCCTCTCCCACAATGATAGTTATGCTTCATGTCACTTGTCTTATCTATTAAATTTTTTCTGTGCTGTGTTGTGTATAAATATGTGATTCTTCAGATTTTGTATTAGTCGATGCCTAATGAAGAGACCTGAGTAGTCTCGAAAGCTTGCAATGTGTTACCATCTTTTCAGTTAGCCGTTAAAAGGTATCAACTACTGAGGACTCTCAATTCTGAATATTTTTCTATCTACTGGCTAACACGGTACAAAGATTTACATCTTTCCTGTATAGTCCATGAGCCGGGCCAGATATCGGTACTACCCGGAGTGACTAATTCTCTTTGGTGTTTTTAGGTAGATGCATGTCTGTAGTTTATGTTTTGATATGATAGCCCTTGCACATCAGTAGCTTAACCCCTTCAGGCCTATTTGTACCCAAATACCTAGGCCATTTTTTGTAAATCTGACCTGTCACTTCATGCGGTAATAACTTTGGGACGCTATCACCTACCCACGCCATTCTGAGAATGTTTTCTCATGACATATTGTACTTCATGGTAGTGCTAATTGTGAGTCAATAGATTTTACCTTTCTGCATAAAAAAATTACAAAATACACGAAAATTTGGGAAAAATTCGCTATTTTTGAACTTTGAAATTCTCTACTTTTTACAAAAACGCTGATACCCCCCATAACAGTTATTAGTTTACATTCTCCACATGTCTACTTCACATTGGCATCATTTTGGAAATGAAATTTTATATTTTTCGGATGTGATAAGGCTCATAGTTTTATACGCAATTTTTAAAGTTTACGACTAAATTTCCAAAACCCATTTTTCCAAGGACCAAGTCAGTTCGGACGTCACTTTATGGGTCTTGTATAACATAACCCACCCATACATTACCCCATTTTGCAAACTACACCCCTCAAGGTGTCCAAAACGGATTTTCAAAACTTTGTTAATCCCTTAGGTGTTGCACAGGAATTCAAGCAAAATGACAGTGAAATATCAAAATTTCAATTTTTTGGCAGATATTCCATTGTAATCCAATTTTACCTGCAACCCAGCAAGGGTTAACAGCAAACCCAAACCCAAAATTAGTTACCCCAATTCCGCAGTTTATAGAAACACCCCACATGTACACGTAAACTAAATTATGGGCGCGCAAGAGGGCTTAGCACAGAAGGAGCGCTAGGCGGTTTTTGGGATAATAGATTACACTGGAAGAAATCCAGTGGGCCATGTCGTATTGGAGAGACCCTGAGGTACCCCCAGAGTGGAAACCCCCAAAAGTTACCGCATTTTGGAAACTACACCCCCTAAGGAATGTTTTAGGGGGTATAGTAACCACTTTGACCCAACAAGCGCTCCATTGGAGTTTCATGCACTTGGTTGAGGAAATTGAAAAGTACGTTTTTTACCGAAAAATGACGCTTTAGGCCCACATTTTTCATTTTGAAAAGGGGGACCAGGAAAAAGTACACCCCACTTTTTATTCCCCATTGTCTCCCGAACACGGCAATACCACAATTGTTGTCTAAAACCACAGTATTGGCACCGGCAGGCTTTGTAAGCGAAGCTGCGGCAAAATTCACTGTAAGAAATCTATGGGGCCATGTCACATTTGGAGACACCCTGAGGTCCCGCACAGTGGAATCCCCAAAAAAGTGACCCCATTTTTGAAACTACACCCCCTAAGGAATGTTTTAGGAGGTACAGTAACCACTTTGCACCGGTAACCGGCTCCCGACCCGCGGCGATCGCCCGGCATATGATCCGGGTTCGATTCGCCGTACCGCTACGGCGGCCGGTGCGAAGGGGTTAATGGTATTTTTCACCTTTTGAATAGATCCTACCTATATTTCCAAAAAATAATGATTAAAGGTCGATTTAGGGGAAATGCCAAAATGTCAATACAATGCATGTAGTATTTGTAACAAAATTTAATCCAAGTTATGTAAATACACACTGAACATGTCATGGGCTTGTCCATACTAATGTGTGTGTGTGTGTAGGTGTGTGTGTGTATATATATATATATATATATATATATATATATATATATATATATATTGTGTGTGTATGTATAATTATATAACGTTACTCCATAATATCTTCAACATCAGACAACAAGCTTTCCGTCATTATCTATCATCCAACCGCAGTCTGTTGGGTTTGCAACAAATGGCTGGCTCTGCAGACTTCTCCTCCAGATCGCAGCCTGGTAGTTTGCACGCAGTGCATGCATGAAAAGGCAGTCTTGGCAAGGAGGGAGTTGACTTGACTCTACCACTCCACGTCTGGCACAGAACAGCTGATACCGGAGCCTGTTTACCTCAGTTGTTTGGGTAGTTGGCAGGTACATGTGGCAGGTGATTTCCTGTAACTTCTCAAAGAGTTAGGGAGACACTTCCCATGAACGACCAACTTCCTGAAAGGCATCCTGGTATGTCTTGTTCATCTTCAACTGCTTGAGTGTCGTCATCTTCCCACGGCCAGCAAATGCACTGACTGTGTCACAGCCTGTAAATGCATGCATACCAATCAATGAATCACACACGCTGCCTCCCAATGTTCTGCTCAGAGTGGTGATATCCAGGAATCTTGTCCGGTTCTGTGTACCGCATTTCTGGAACAGGTGGGATGGGATTTTGTGGCACATGCCCAGACACAGGACCATGACATCAGTATCCTCTGAAGTGATGATGACAGACTTGTAACCAGATTCTGCTGCATGAAGAGCATGGAGAAGGAGGTGTGTGTCTGCTTCTTCTTGACTTGACTTAAGGTCAGCAGCCTCTTCCCACTGTTCTTTGGTGATCTTAAAGCAGAGCTGCTCACATGTGACATACATCTCCTTCTCCTCAAGCTTCTCCCTGTGGTGTTTCGCCTTCCATTCTTCTACCAGAAACTTTATGAGACTTGCCTTGTTGGAGGAATTACTTAGTAGCTTTCTCCACTGCTGGATGTTGTGCCCATGTTGAATGTTCTTGAAATGGATCCCTGTGCCTTCATATCTGTAGACTCTTTCTGTATCTTTGATGGATGTCTCCTTGTAGACGTCAAAGACAATATCAATGCGCTTGCTCTTAGCACCCTCATGGATAGCGCGACTCATTGCTGTGCCTGCTAGCTGGGCAAATGTTGCATTGTTTCCCTTCAGTTTCTGAACCAGGCTCATCCCATCAATGATGGTTGCAGAGGGCTCAGGGATCACCTCTGCAGGAGGAGCATTCCTCTCCAACTCCCTTGCTAGGGCAGCCTTGTTGGTCTTGCGGATAGACCCATCACTGTTGGCAAGTGCCCATGGCAATGGCCCCAGGGGATGAGTCAAGACATCACTCATTTGTAGCTTTCTGTTCTCAGCTACAAGTATCATCTGGCCAAATAGGTTCCTGTCAGCCTTCAAAATTACCTCCTTGCCAAGGCCTTGTCTGTGTGTCTTCATTCTGATGTTAGAGAATGTTTTAAGATTGTTCTTCGTCATCTTGTCATGAAACAGTGTAGTTGGCGTATCGGTACCCAAACGCTCATCCTTGAATGTGTGATATGCATCCTCTCCTATACTGTATGCCCCTAGAAGGTCTTTGGCTACATCTGGTGGTGCTGCAGTCGCTGTTGATAAACTGATAAGTTCACCATTATGCTCTTTGTTGAAGGGGTTCAACCAACCAGTCTCCAGCAGTTCAACAAAAGATCGGACATCGGCTTCATCTCTTCTAATCCTGGACACCTGTAGGTCTGAATGACTGAAGTCAGTATATTGTTGGCCTACTAGGGCCCTCAGCTGCCTCAAGTACATGCTGCGGTACTCCGATGTCAGGTAGAATCTGGCGACAGCTCCAACTTTGAGGCTGAAGCCTTTTGTGCCCCCTGGTGTCTGGGTGTCTTTGTTGATTGTTTCTTCGATGGTCTGGTCCACAGGAATCCGTCCAAAAGGATTCTTGCTACCGATCTGGACCAAAAAGCCACCTTTCATGAAGTATTCATGGACCTCTGGGTGGTCTATGGGCAGCCGAGACATTGTAGCATAGTAATAGGTTAGGTATCGGGCATAGTTGACCTTGTCATAGGCAAAACACCACGGTATCATCTGTCGGATTGCTCCTAGGTGAAGCATCCAGTTGCCTTCTCTTGAAGCTCGAACCAGGGCCAGCATGGTCTCAACCAATGTCCAAGTATGACATCCAGAATGCTGAGAGTTGTTCATTTCTGAAGGTCTCAAGATAAACTTGAAAGAGCTTCAGGGTAAGTGTGCAAGATTCATTATCCAAGAACTTTTCGAAGGATCCCTGCGACACACTGATGCGAAAGTTTGTGATGTTCTTCAGTGTTTCATCCAGATGGTGAAGGTTGCTTGCATGGTTTTCTTCTAGCTATGGAAGGAAGTTTTTCCATGCAAGCCTCATAAGTGCTTCATAGACCAGCTTGTGTAGTCTCACTGCTCTGTTGTACCTCCGGCCGTCCATCACTCCAGACACTGATCCTTCAGCGATGACACCGGATTCAACACACAGATCTCTAAGGCCTGCATCCTGAAATCTCTTACCTATGATGGAGAGGAGATTACAGATTGTGTGGAAGACACCCATTCTAATTATAATGTTCTTGAACTTCTCCTGTTTCCAGATAACCTTGGCAGCTTTGGCATAGAGTGCTTGATCAAACACGCACACAATTCTGTTAACCTTCAGGGTCTGCATGATGGCATGTGTTTGCTCCAAGACTTCATTCACAGTGGACATGGCTGTTGCAGGAGCATTGATAGTGGGCAGGTAGCTTACAGTGTCCTGGGCCACTACAATGTCGCTGCGGATTTGGATGTTGAACCCAGTCCAACTGCTAATGGTCTGATCCTCATGGTCTGACATTCTAGCCAGAAGCTGGCTCTTGGAATGGTTCTTGGTTTTTGAATCCTGGACCTCCTCGGTAGTGTTAACATTCGCAGTCTCAATCCTGGGTGGCCCTCCCCGCCGCCCAACATTGTATATTGGTAGCATTAATTCTGTCGGAATTATGCTTCTTTTCTTCGACTTGGTTACATCTGGCAGGACTTTTGTCACAGAGCATGCAACATTGGACTGAACAGCGATGCCACTGACTCTATGAGATGTACCTGCTCCACTTAGTGTCTCCTCAAGTCTGTCAATGTTATCCCAGGCCAAGGTTGTGAACACACCAGGGTAGATATTTGCTGGCATTGGGATGTCATCCGTTGAACATTCCAACTTCTGGATACAAAGGGCTGTATCGATCTCCCCAGCCGCTGAATATGACACACAGTGGCCAAGACGATTCAGAGTTCGAACCAGTTCTGTATTGCCGGTCAAAGACTTAATTGCAAAGGACAGCAGTACGTGCTTGGGTGGCTTTGTCTTTCCATTGGTAACAGCAAAAACCAAGTCACTGCCGAAGGATGTGGCAAGACGTTGAGCTCTTTCAGAAGGAGTTTGGCACTCACAATCTCCTGTAAGCAGGGTTTGCAGGAATTGAGTGACTAATGCAGGAACGACATTCTGATCTGTATCGGGAGGCCATGGCTGACTCACATCTTGCTACTTGATCTCATTCCTCAGCTGCATTGCTGCTTTGGTTACGACATCTCCAGAGTTAGCGGCTCTTGCTTCTTGCAGATCTTTTGTCATGCTGTGTGCTTGCCGGGCAAGGTCGTCCATTGATAGGCTATATGGATAGACTAGAAGCTTACCTTTCTCATCGGAGAGAAAGCGGAGTGATTCACCAAACTCTGTTTCAAGTTTTCGGCGAACATGTTTCTTTGTCGATGGTTTCAGTTTGATGATACCACGGGACATCATGCATCTCTGAAGCCTAGATGTGAGGTTTATCATAGGCAGTACTTCTGGGTTTGGGAACAATTCAGTCCTTATATACAAGAAGAGTTCCTCAAGGGCTTCTCTCTCTGCCTCTCCGTAGCGTACTTCCTTGCTTTCTTCCTGATTTTCTGCTGCACCATACCTACAGGCCACTTGGGAATCATCTTTTGTGAATAATTTGTAGCACGACTTGTGGTAGTGCCCCTCTGAAGCAACAAGGTCTCTGCTAAGTAAACCAAGGATTCTCTGTGTGCCTTTCCTTATCGCTGCTCTGCGGATCGTCTCATCTGCTCGTAGTTCAACACACTGGACGATTGGCTCCCTTGTTTTTTCTCCTTTGAGATACTTGCTTGACTTCTCGCAGAACATACATACTTTGGCATACACCCTGCTATCACTGGGGGTACCCCTCGGTAGCCTCCTCCTGGGGATTTCGCTTGCTGTTTCGACAGTGACACCCTTGGCAAGAATAGAATCCATTGACTTCTTCATTGTAAATAGACTACGACATTTACGGTGATATTGTATGTGTGGTATTTCTCGTTCTTCAAGGCCCTTAGCTGCTTCCAGGACGGATTCATGCTGTCTGATCTCTGCAGCCCTAAGCAATGTTTTCCAGGAGTCCAAATCCTGTAGGGACGCCAGATCATCACTGTCATCATTAGAGCAGTGTATGATACAGTCGATCCGTGATTTCTTCCTCGCTGGTACTTCCATCATGCCATTAGATATGTCAGTAAAGACCTGCAAACACAAAGAAAAACATTAAAACCTTTGGCACACACACACACACACACACTACACACACACACACACACATTAGTATGGACAAGCCCATGACATGTTCAGTGTGTATTTACATAACTTGGATTAAATTTTGTTACAAATACTACATGCATTGTATTGACATTTTGGCATTTCCCCTAAATCGACCTTTAATCATTATTTTTTGGAAATATAGGTAGGATCTATTCAAAAGGTGAAAAATACCATTAACCCCTTCGCACCGGCCGCCGTAGCGGTACGGCGAATCGTACCCGAATCATATGCCGGGCGATCGCCGCGGGTCGGGAGCCGGTTACCGGTGCAAAGTGGTTACTGTACTTCCTAAAACATTCCTTAGGGGGTGTAGTTTCAAAAATGGGGTCACTTTTTTCGGGTTTCCACTGTGCGGGACCTCAGGGTGTCTCCAAATGTGACATGGCCCCATAGATTTCTTACAGTGAATTTTGCCGCAGCTTCGCTTACGAAGCCTGCCGTGCGCCAATACTGTGGTTTTAGACAACACTTGTGGTATTGCCGTGTTCGGGAGACAATGGGGAATAAAAAGTGGGGTGTACTTTTTCCTGGTCCCCCTTTTCAAAATGAAAAATGTGGGCCTAAAGCGACATTTTTCGGTAAAAAACGTACTTTTCAATTTCCTCAACCAAGTGCATGAAACTCCAATGGCGCGCTTGTTGGGTCAAAGTGGTTACTATACCCCCTAAAACATTCCTTAGGGGGTATAGTTTCCAAAATGCGGTAACCTTTTGGGGGTTTCCACTCTGGGGGTACCTCAGGGTCTCTCCAATACGACATGGCCCACTGGATTTCTTCCAGTGTAATCTATTATCCCAAAAACCGCCTAGCTCTCCTTCTGTGCTGAGCCCTCTTGCGTGCCCATAATTTAGTTTACGTGTACATGTGGGGTGTTTCTATAAACTGCGGAATTGGGGTAACCAATTTTGGGTTTGGGTTTGCTGTTAACCCTTGCTGGGTTGCAGGTAAAATTGGATTACAATGGAATATCTGCCAAAAAATTGAAATTTTGATATTTCACTGTCATTTTGCTTGAATTCCTGTGCAACACCTAAGGGGTTAACAAAGTTTTGAAAATCCGTTTTGGACACCTTGAGGGGTGTAGTTTGCAAAATGGGGTAATGTATGGGTGGGTTCTGTTATACAAGACCCATAAAGTGACGTCCGAACTGACTTGGTCCTTGGAAAAATGGGTTTTGGAAATTTAGTCGTAAACTTTAAAAATTGCGTATAAAACTATGAGCCTTATCACATCCGAAAAATATAAAATTTCATTTCCAAAATGATTCCAATGTGAAGTAGACATGTGGAGAATGTAAACTAATAACTGTTATGGGGGGTATCAGCATTTTTGTAAAAAGTAGAGTATTTCAAAGTTCAAAAATAGCGAATTTTTCCCAAATTTTAGTGTATTTTGTAATTTTTTATGCAGAAAGGTAAAATCTATTGACTGACAATTAGCACTACCATGAAGTACAATATGTCACGAGAAAACATTCTCAGAATGGCGTGGGTAGGTGATAGCGTCCCAAAGTTATTACCGCATGAAGTGACAGGTCAGATTTACAAAAAATGGCCTAGGCATTTGGGTACAAATAGGCCTGAAGGGGTTAAGCTACTGATGTGCAAGGGCTATCATATCAAAACATAAACTACAGACATGCATCTACCTAAAAACACCAAAGAGAATTAGTCACTCCGGGTGGTACCGATATCGTCAAAATAGGCTCTTGGCTCATGGACTAGTACAATAATAACCATAATTTAAAAAAATCCACTAATAAATACACATTTTCTGCAAAAAAAAAAAAAATAAACAAAAAAGTACATGTTTGGTATTGCCACGTCTGGAACAATCCGATCTATAAAAGTATCACACTAGTTAACCCCTTCAGTGAATGCCATAAAAAAACATACAAAAAATTATGCTTTATCATCATACTGCTTGGAAAAAGTGGAATAAAAAGCGGTCAAAGAGACGAATGAAAATAAAAATAGTATCAATGAAAACGCCATCTTGATCAGCAAAAAACAAGCTGCCAAACAGCTCCATCAGAGGAAAAATAAAAAAGCTAGAGCTCTCATAATAAAGCAATGCAAAAATAACTATTTTTTTCTATAAAAGTTTTTATTGTGTAAAACCGCCAAAACATAAAAAAAAAATATAAATGTGGCATTGCTGTAATCGTACTGACCCAAAGAATAAAACTGTCTTACCAATTTTACCACACACAGAACGGAGAAAAGAAAATTCTGAATTGCTGGTTTTTGTTCACAAAAATCGATATAGAAAGCGATCAAAAAATGTAATTTGCCCCAAAATGGTACCAATAAAAAAGTCAGCTTGTCCTGCAAAAAACAAGCCCTCACATGACTCTGTGGGCCGAAATATGGAAAAATTATAGCTCTCAAAATATGGCGAGTGGCGACGCAAAATTCGCAAAAAGGGTGTCTTTTTGTGTTTGACAGAAGCTAAACATAAAACAAGGATATAAATCTGGTATCACTGTAATCGCACCGACCCGAAGAAAAAAGTCACCTAATCACTTATACCGCATGAGGAATGGCGTAAAAAATAAATAACATCAATTCTTCACCGGCTGTGGATTTGTTCATTCTGCCTCCCAAAGAGCGAAGTAAGGCTTGGCGCACATTTATCCTGCTCTCTAAGCTAATCGCTTGCATTGGGGTTTCCATGTAAATTTCTGAATACATGACTCAGACAGAACCACTGGTGGAAGATTCCCTATAATGAGGCAGATGAAGGCACTGTGAAAGACATATAGTTGTGGCCAAAAGTATTGACACCCCTGCAATTCTGTCAGATAATACTCAGTTTCTTCCTGAAAATGATTGCAATCACAAATTCTTTGGCATTATTATCTTCATTTAATTTGTCTTAAATGAAAAAACACAAAAGAGAATGAAGCAAAAAGCAAAACATTGATCATTTCACACAAAAATCCAAAAATGGGCCAGACAAAAGTATTGGCACCCTCAGCCTAATACTTGGTTGCACAACCTTTAGCCAAAATAACTACGACCAACCGATTCCGGTAACCATCAATGAGTTTCTTACAATGCTCTGCTGGAATTTTAGACAATTCTTCTTTGGCAAACTGCTCCAGGTCCCTGATATTTGAAGGGTGCCTTCTCCAAACTGCCATTTTTAGATCTCTCCACAGGTGTTCTATGGGATTCAGGTCTGGACTCATTGCTGGCCACCTTAGAAGTCTCCAGTGCTTTCTCTCAAACCATTTTCTAGTGCTTTTTGAAGTGTGTTTTGGGTCATTGTCTTGCTGGAAGACCCATGACCTCTGAGGGAGACCCAGCTTTCTGACACTGGGCCCTACATTATGCTGCAAAATTTGTTGGTAGTCTTCTGACTTCATAATGCCATGCACACGGTTAAACAGTCCAGTGCCAGAGGCAGCAAAGCAACCCCAAAACATCAGGGAACCTCCGCAATGTTTGACTGTAGGGACCATGTTCTTTTCTTTGAATGCCTCTTTTTTTCTCCTGTAAACTCTATGTTGATGCCTTTACCCAAGAAAGCTCTACTTTTGTCTCATCTGACCAGAGAACATTCTTCCAAAACGTTTTAGGCTTTTTCAGGTAAGTTTTGGCAAACTCCAGCCTGGCTTTTTTATGTCTCGGGGTAAGAAGTGGGGTCTACCTGGGTCTTCTACCATACAGGTCCTTTTCATTCAGACACCGACGGATAGTACGGGTTGACACTGTTGTACCCTCAGACTGCAGGGCAGCTTGAACTTGTTTGGATGTTAGTCGAGGTTCTTTATCTAACATCCGCACAATCTTGCATTGAAATCTCTTGTCAATTTTTCTTTTCCGTCCACATCTAGGGAGGTTAGCCACAGTGCCATGGGCTTTAAACTTCTTGATGACACTGCGCACGGTAGACACAGGAACATTCAGGTCTTTGGAGATGGACTTGTAGCCTTGAGATTGCTCATGCTTCCTCACAATTTGGTTTCGCAAGTCCTCAGACAGTTCTTTGGTCTTCTTTCTTTTCTCCATGCTCAATGTGGTACACACAAGGACACAGGACAGAGGTTGAGTCAACTTTAATCCATGTCAACTGGCTGCAAGTGTGATTTAGTTATTGCCAACACCTGTTAGGTGCCACAGGTAAGTTACAGGTGCTGTTAATTACACAAATTAGAGAAGCATCACGTGATTTTTCGAACAGTGCCAATACTTTTGTCCACCCTCTTTTTTGTGTTTGGTGTGGAATTATATCCAATTTGGCTTTAGGACAATTCTTTTTGTGTTTTTTCACTTAAGACAAATTAAATGAAGATAATAATACCAAAGAATTTGTGTTTGCAATCATTTTCAGGAAGAAACTAAGTATTATCTTACAGAATTGCAGGGGTGTCAATACTTTTGGCCACAACTGTAGGACCTGTGATCAAGTGGTGTCCATCTTTTTTGTCAGGCATAAAAAAGCCGTCCACCATAGTTTTGTACAACTCTGAAGGGAAGGATGATGCTGAATAGAGGCCAGACGGAGACCAGAGTAACTCTGCTGCCTCATTTAAGTGAATGGATCCCTCAGGGGTTTCCTCTGTCACGTAGCTCGGAGACTTAGATGGAAACCCCAAATTTGTGCTCAGAGTAGAGCTTCGGATAAATGTGATCACAAACGTTGTGTAAAATGTTCCCAATTAAAGCTTCAACTCAATCCACAAATATAGTCCCCACTCAGGTCTGTCATCAGTTAAAAGGAATCTGTCACCCATTTTTTGTGATATGATGTAAAGATATCATTCAATTTAGTGTCACATAAACAGTACTTTTGATACCCCCTGACTCCCCACGTTTGATGCATAAATACAGTTTTTAGCTCTCCTGCAGTGTATGTTAATCTCCTCGGTCTCTTTCTCTCCCCCCTCCTGTCTTGCTCTACGCATTTCTTTCTGGTTATTCCTGCGTTCACATAGAGTAGCCGCGCGTGCACATTGAAATGGCCTCTCAGGCATGCGCAGTATGCTTTGCACGATTATGGGCAAAGCATAAAATCAGTATTGCGCTTGCGCTGGCATACGCCATTACCTTCTATGGCCCGGAAGTATTGCAATACTGGGCCATAGAACGTAATTGCATATGCCAGCGCATGCGCAATAATGATTTTACGTTTTGCCCACAGATGGGCAAAGCATACTGCGCACTTGCGAGAGGTCATTTCAATGTGCACGCCCGGCAACTCTACGGGATCTGTGATATTCACAGATCACAATACGTACAGCAAACTGAGTAGGGGGGGAGAAGGTGAATAAGTCCCGCCCATCGGACCGGACGGCGGAGATTTACATACACCACAGGAGAGATAAAAATGGTATTTATGCATCAAAGGTGGGGAGCCAGGGGTATCAAAAGTACAGCTATAATACTTATGTGACACTAAATGATATCTTTACATCATATCTCAAAAAATGGGTGACAGATTCCCTTTAACAGAAATATAGGAGGCGTCCACATTACTGGTAGTACAAAGGCTCTGGAAAAGCCAAAGAAATTCAGCAAATTCTGAGCTCTCAAATCCAAATGCCCCCCTTGCTTCTGAGCCCCAGTATGCATAAACCACCTTTAGAATTCACATTTGGCAGGGGTGTAATTTCCAAAATGGGGTCACTTGAGGGGGATTCTACTCTCTAGCACTTAGGGGGCTCTCTATATGCAGTCCGCAAACTATTCTAGGAAAATCTGCACTCCAGGAGGAAAATAGCGCGTCATCCATACCGAGACACTCCATATGGCTAAGCAGTACTGTACAGCCACATATGATATATTTTTATATTCAGCAGAAATTGTGAGACACATTCTGGTGCTAATTTTCCCACATCTTGTGTGAAAATGTTAAATCTGGGGCTAAAATAAAATTTTTGTGGTAAAAATGTAATTATTTTTTCTTCACTGCCCAATGGTATAAAATTCTGTGACACACCTTTGGTATTAATATGATCATTACACCCCTAGATTAATTCATTGAGAGGTGTAGTTTGTAAAATGGGGTCACTTATGGGGTGGTATACTGTTATGGCACCTCAGGGGCTCTCCCAGTGGGCCATGGCACCCTCAAACCATAATAGTAAAATCTGCACGATAATATGTCCCTCCATCCCTTTTGAGCTTTGCCTCAAAAGTAGTTTTCACTCACACATGTGGTATTGGCACACTCAGGAGAAATGGCACAACAAATTCTGGGGTCCATTTTCTCCTGTTACTCTGAAGAAAATAAAAAAATTTGGGGCTAAAAGAAAAATTGTGTGGGAAAAATGTGTTTTTTTTAATTTTCTTAGCTCTGTTATAAACTTCTGTAAAGCACCTGATGGTTCAAGATGCTCACCACACATCTAGATAAGTTTTTTTAGGGGTCTAGTTTTCATAATGGTATAATTTGTGGGGGGTTTCCACTGTTTATGCACATCAGGGTCCCTCCAAAAGTGACATGGCATCCGCTCTCGATTCCAGCCAATCTTGTGTTCAAAAAGTCAAACCTATCTCCTTCCCTTCTGGGTCTTGCCATGCGCCCAAACATTGGTCTTCCTCCACACATGGGGTGTCAGGAAAAATTGCACAATAATATTTGAGGTCTATTTTCTCCTGCTGCCTTTGCTAAAATAAAAAAAAATTGGTGCTAAAAGATCATTTTTGAGGAAAAAATGTGATTTTTAATTTTCATGGCTCAACATTATAAATTTCTGTGAAGCACCTGGGGATTCAATATGCTCACTATGCCTCTAAATACATTTTTTGAGGGGTCTAGTTTCCAAAATTGGGTCAATTGTTTGAGCACATCAAATGCGACATGGTGTCTGATCTCAATTCCAGCCAATTTTGCGTTGAAAAAAATCAACGGCACTCCTTCCCTTCTGAGCTCAGCCATGCATCCAAACAGTGGTTTGCCCACATAGATGGGGTATCAGCATATTCAAGACAAATTGCACAATAACTTTTGAGGTCCAATTTCTCCTGTTACCCTTTGAAAAATAAAAAAAATGGAGGTGAAAATATCATTTGTGTGGAAAAAATATGATTTTTTATTTTCACGGCTCTATGTTATAAAGTTCTGTGAAGCACTTGGGAGTTCAAAGTTCTCACCATACATTTAGATATGTTCTTTGGGGGGTTTAATTTCCAAAATGGGGTCACATATGGGGGGTTTTGCACTGTTTATGTACATCAGGGACTCTCCAAATGCGACATGGCATCCACTCTTGAATCCAGCCAATTTTACGGTCAAAACCGCAAATGGTGCTCCTTCCCTTTCGAGTCCTGACGTGCGCCTAAAGAGTGGTCTTCTTGCACACATGGGGTATCGGTGAACTCAGAAGAAATTGCACAACAAATATTGTGGTTCATTTTCTCCTGATACCCTCGACAAAATAAAAAGAATTGTGTCTGAATTAAAATTTTTGTGACAAAAGTTAAATGTTCATTTTTTCCTTCCACATTGCTTCAATTCTTATGAAACACCTGAAGGGTTAATAAACTTTTTGAATGTGATTTTGAACACCTTGAGGGGTGCAGTTTTTAGAATGTTGTCACTTTTGGGTATTTTCTATCATATAGGCTCCCAAAGTGACTTCAAATGTGAGGTAGTCCCTAAAATAAATAGTCCTTAAGGTGTAAAAAACAATTCACAAAAAAATTGCAGCTTTTTTACCCAATTACACTGCACAAATTATTTTTCAATATTCTAGTACAGTCTGTGCTAAAATTAATGGTTTTATTCAAAAGTACAACTGGTCCCTCTAAAAACAAGCCGTCATATGTCTATGTGAACAGAAAAATAAAATTGGCCATGTCAGTAAGGGGTTAAATAAAAAATGTGTTAATACCACCCAAATAGATGATATCCTTAATTTTCAATCCTGTTTTGAAAAAATGAAACAAATTAAATTAATGGTTGTAAAAGGCATTTAAAAATAAAGCGATGATCCAATCTCAGCTGCCGTGACTATAAGAGATCGTCATATGCACCGGATGCATGCTATCTTATTTTTTTATCAGATATTACTAGGACCAATGTTATTCAATGGGGCAGTGCTGATGACTGATTTTTTTTCATTGACAGAATTTGTCAGTGAAAAAGATATTGGATGCCACTCACCCACTCAAGTCTTTGGGTGCACGGAAAATATCGGACTGCACTTCGATCACATGCAGTACGATATCTGTGGACTCACAGTATGGAAAAAATAGAGACTTTTTTTCCACGTCTTCTCCTCATCCAAGAGAATCAGATTACACTATGCTGACACTTGGATCAAACTCTGATCAGAGTTTGGTCGGAGTATCATTAGCATGATCAAGCCGTTTCTCTCTGATGAGAGAATCAATGGTCGTGGGACCCTGCAGTATCTTAGAGGGAGAACAGAGAGCTACAACAAGCTAGAACAGAGAGCTACACCGTTAACTTCAAAAAGAACCCAGAAATTTAACTTCTAAAAAGTGCGTACAAATTAATTATTGCATTTCTTGTATAGCTTTTATTTCTACATAAAACCGGAACGTAATATATGAGGTCAGGCTTCCATAGTTATTTGGCATAGAACTAAAATTGTTAACTTGGAAAACGAACATCTGGGATATACTAAATTGGAAAAGAAAAAATGTTTCCCTTTTTCACTGCCCATTTAGGCACCACCCAACAATTGGTATTTCACTTACAAATAGTAAATACGACCCCATACATCACATTCCAAAATTAATGCGTACCCCATTCCAACCTCCCTAAACAAATGCAAGACACAGATTTTTATCAGTTGTTGTATAATATAATAATGGAAGACACAGTATATAACAAAAGATGATGTTATAGATTATAAGGGCGGTTACTGTATATGATAAAGGAATGTTATACATAATAAAGGAGGACACTATGCAGTAATGCACCTTACGGTCCAGCACAGAGGGTTGTGTGTGTGAAACACAAATAATTAGAGCCCAGTCTTTTTATAGTTCTGTATATATACCTTCCAGATACGTTGGTACCATGTGTTGTTTCATCACCCCTCACCCCTTATTCATGGTTCAGTGACTATAGTATTAATCAGATACAGAGGTAGAATTAAATATTATATTTAGTACCTTACAGGTGACATCTACCCTGAAGTTGCTCTCTTTTTTTCCTTCACCATCTACCCAAAACATTCATGATGACTTCTCCCGGCCGTGACTTTTCTGTACAGGACCTTCCACTTATCCATATCTCTATGCTGTACCCTTGAAAATAACATCACATACATATTACATACTGTTAATGCCCCATGGATAAAAAATTCCATAGAGTGCCTCTAAATACATATATGTGTATATATAAAAACAACTAGTCACTGTGTCCCCGTCTCTGCGGACAGATTATATCTGGATTATATTTGGAATATAATGGAGACTGTACAGGGGGCAAGTAACACAACATTTTTATAAAATTACTCAACTGCATCTAGAGTAAATTTATATACCGTAAGTATGAGCTGAAAAATGATGTTAAAAACAGACATATGCTATAAAGTTACTACTTTGACAGTGAGAGGCTTTAAATGAAAGGATGTAACAAAATCAATATCAACAAGAAGCGTAATGCTACAATATATCAATACAGCTGCTTACTTAAGATAAGAACAAACATTAAGTACAAACATAATGTGTTTTATTGAGAACAACATCAATATATAAAGCCATAAATGTGAGTGAAAAGCAATTAGACTCCAGGTTTGCTACTTCTTAGTGAAGTACCTACTGTATCTCTAAGTTGTATATTGAAACTTTGAGGACTATTACAAATGTCTAATTAGTATAGTAAATTGTACAGGAAGCATTAATGTATATTATTTGTATGAGCTCACAAGCAAATTAATGTTTTTGCATTTGGTACCATAAGGTCTTAGGCACAAATTTATTTTATACAGACCATAGTATGGTTGTTGTAGAGGTACCTTCATAAGTCTTTGATTTCATACCGAGTCATATCAGAAAAAATAATGAGGCATGCTTCATCATATTCCCTTTGTGGGTATTTTTCCCAGCAGGACATCATTTCACAATAATTAGTGGAAGAGCACTGAAAGGGAACTTGTCTGCACGATTTTGTAAAGTAATGTAATTTAACCCCTTTCTGACATCTGACGTAATATTCCGTCCATGTGACCTGGGTCAATTTGACCAGGGACGGAATATTACGTCATCGCGATCGGCCGCGCGTCAGCTGATTCTCACAGCTGACACCCGGCACTAGGTGTCAGGAGCGGTCACATACCGCTCCTGACACTTTAACCCCCAAAATACTGCAATCAAACAAGATCTCAGCATTCTGGGAGCCAGCATAGTTCTGACAGCCCCTCTGCCTTTGGATTGAAGACCCTGCGGCATGACACGGGGTCCCGTTTGTTGCCATGATGAGTAGATGACGTCATGACAACATCTGGGTCACCAGAGTTAGGAAACTTGTTGATCATGCACAGTGCATGATCAGCAAGTCTCACTGTCAGTGCAGCACTAACAGCTTCTATGGCATGCAGATGCTGCTTCATCCGCATGCTATAGAAGCGGTCAACGTGCAAAAAAATGATTGTCTCACAGTAGGACAAAGAAAAAAGTTAGGAAAAAGTAAAAAAAAAAATTTAAAATAATTGTAAAAATATTTTAAAAAAATAATTAAAAATAATTAAAAAATCAATATATATTTTATCACTAAATAAATATTTGAATGAAAAATAATTTAAACAATAAAAGTACACTTATTTGGTATCGCCGCATCTGCAACGACCCGACTTATAAACCTGTCCCACTAGTTAACCCCTATAGTGAACACCATTAAAAAAAACAAGGCAAAAAACAATGCTTTACCACCGAACAAAAAGTGGAGTAACACGCAATCAAAAAGATGTATATAAATAAACATGGTACCGCTGAAAACGTCATCTTGTCCCACAAAAAATAAACCAACACACAGCTCCATCAGTGTAAAAATAAAAAAGTTATAGCTCTCGGAATAAAGCGATTCAAAAATAATTATTTTTTTCTATAAAAATAGTTTTTTTGATTATATAAAAAAGCGCCAAAACATAAAAAATATATAAATAACTCTGTAATCGTACTGACCCATAGAATAAAACTGACTTATCAATTTTATGGAACGGTATAAACGCCCCTCCCCCCAAAAAAAAGAAATTCATGAATTGCTGGTTTTTGCTCAGTCTCTCAAAAATCAGAATAGAAAGCGATCAAAAAATTTCATGTGCCCGAAAATGGTACCAATAAAAACGTCAGCTCGTCCCGCAAAAAACAAGACCTCACATGACTCTGTGGGCCAAAATATGGAAAAATTATAGCTCTCAAAATTTGGTGATGCAAAAACTATTCTTTGCAATAAAAAGCATCTTTTAGCATGTGACAGCAGCCAAACATAAAAACCTGCTGTAAGGTCTCTTTCACATGTCCTGAAATTTCCGGTACCGGAGATGTCCTTGTGTGTAATACTTGCGGCACACAGGCACACATGTGGCATGTGTGTGCCGCATCAGTACCACAAGGACGAGTGCCAGGGAAAAAGTGTTACAGTAAGTGCTGATCCCCGGTGCCGGGTCCTGAACACGGCTCTCATCATTCTCCCCTGCTCTGCCGACGATTGGCAAGAGCAGTGCAGAATGATGAGAGTTTTATTTAAATAATAAAAGACAGCAGGTGGTGGCTGATGAGACTATTGCTCCCATCATCCTCCCTACTGCTGCTAATAACAGTGACAGGTTGAAAACTGTATATCCCCCAGACATGGATTACGGCGTGGGACACAACGATGGACAGGTATGGTATAATGTTGCTTTTTTATTTTATTTTTATTACAGGAGAGTGAGGGCTTCGCTTGGATTAGGCGTGGTCCCTTACCAACCTGAGAATATCAGCCCCCACTTGTTTGCTTTAGCAAGGCTGGTTGTCAAAAGTAGGGGGGACCCTATGCTTTTTTTTTATTATTTACTGAAATAATTAAAAAAACAGTGTGGGGACCCCTCTGTTCTTGACAACCAGCCTTGCTGAAGCTGACAGCTGAGGGTGGCAGCCCCCAGCTGTGAGTTTTGTGTGGCTGGTTATCTAAAATAGGGAGGAACCCATGCCATTTTTTTAATTACCGTATTTATTTACAGCGTAGGAGCGGCAGATGAATAATCCCATTCCCTGCTCCTGCTGTCACTTGTATTAGCAGCAGCAGGGATAGGCTGATGGGAGTAATAGTCCAATCAGCCACCAACTGCTGTCTCTTTTACTACTTAAATGTAACTCTCATCATTCTCCCCTGCTCACGCTGATCACCAGCAGAGCAGGGGAGAATGATGAGAGCCGTGTTTAGCACCCGGTGCCAGGGAACAGTGCTTACTGTTACACTTCTTACCCTGCGCCGATGCGTGTCACATGGATGACATCAATGTGTTATGTGTAAGCACATGTGTGGGATGTTTTATGGCCCATGCTGACATTAAGAAACGTACATGTCAGCGTGTTTTTGTAAGGGGGTGGCAGTGCTATGAACAGTAGAGACAAGCTGACCCTTTAAGAGACAGCACCCACTTGGTTAGAGCAGTGGGACATTCTGCGCTTCCCTGCTGTAAAGGCTGTTTGGTGTCATCTGCCAAACTACAGAGGGGAGGGGCTGCTTTTCTGTGTGGAGAAGTGACCCGAGATTTCTGCAGGAAGCAGATGTGCCTGCCTGAGCTGTAAGGAAAAGAACGTTTAGTCTGCCACTGACTTTATAAACTATTCTGGGGATTAAAAGGTGGCTTTCCTGTCTTGCTGTGAGAAGCCACGAAGAAAGGACAAGAAAGGAACCCAGAGGAGGAATCCATCGTTCCTAGGAGCATCATTGAACTTGCACACAAGGAAAACAGAGCTTCCAGGAAGAAGTGCGCACCATCTTGCAAAGCTTCAGGGGCCCCCGGGAATAGACTGAGATACCAACTACTGTGAGTGTTAACCCCGTGTGAACACATGTTTAGGGCTTAGGATAGGCTGCTATAGACAGAGCACGGCAGCCGTGCGGCCGGAGTAGCAGCGGCCAGATAGTTAGAGTAGCAGCATACTGTACTTTATGGTATTGTTTTGCCTTTTGCAAAATGCACTGATCTGTAATAGTTGGTGCTCCGTGCCATTTGCACGGCCCAGCTAGAGAGTATCACGTTTGTAAATTGTTTTATGTCATTGCATATCCCTGTTTACACTTTCCTAACACTTCATTCCTTGGCCGTAAATAAATTAACCCTTAGTTGCTTGCACCTCATCTTATGTACCATAGTCTCCGTGCATTGTGGTGGTCCCCCGGCCATCGCTTCATTTTGCCCATGGACACACGGTCCGTGGAAACACACTGACATGTGCACAGACCCATTCACTTGAATAGGTAAATAGCGCTCCGTAACTCCCGAGTCTCTCTGCATGGCTAAGGCTGGTTTCACATTTGCGTTTTTTTGCGCTGGAAAAAAACGCATACGTGCGCATGCGTTTTTTCCCCTATATTTAACATGGGTGCGCATACCTGCGCGCTGGTAAGCGCACGTATGCGATTTTCATGCGCTGCGTTTTTTTGGGGTGTGCGTTTGTATTTTCCAGACGCAGCATGTTGCATTTTTTGGCCCTGCAAAAAAGCGCATGCGCACGTATGCGCACGTTTTGCGCTAAAAATGGCCATTATAGCCTATGGATGCGCATACATGCGCACTGGCATGCTCATGTATGCGTTTTTTTGCACATGCGTTTTTTTTGTTAACCATGGAATTTAGGGGTTTGGGTTAGAGTTAGGGTTAGTTAAGGGGGTTTAGGGTTAGGGTTAGGGTCAGGGTCAGGGTTAGGGTTGGGGTTAGGGTCAGGGTTAGGGTTAAGTATGGTTTGGTTAAGGGTTAGGGTCAGGGTTAGGGTTAGGGTTAGGGTCAGGGTTAGGGTTAAGTATGGTTTGGTTAAGGGTTAGGGTCAGGGTTAGGGTTAAGTATGGTTTGGTTAAGGGTTAGGGTTAGGGTTAGGGTTAAGGTTAGTTAGGGTTTGGGTTAGGGTTAAGTATGGTTTGGTTAAGGGTTAGGGTCAGGGTTAGGGTTAGGGTTAGGGTTAGGGTTAAGGTTAGTTAGGGTTTGGGTTAGGGTTAAGTATGGTTTGGTTAAGGGTTAGGGTCAGGGTTAGGGTTAGGGTTAGGGTCAGGGTTAGGGTTAGGGTCAGGGTTAGGGTTAGGGTTAGTTAGGGTTTAGGGTTTGGGTTAGGGTTAAGTATGGTTTGGTTAAGGGTTAGGGTCAGGGTTAGGGTTAGGGTTAGTTAGGGTTTAGGGTTTGGGTTAGGGTTAAGTATGGTTTGGTTAAGGGTTAGGGTCAGGGTTAGGGTTAGGGTTAGGGTCAGGGTTAGGGTTAGGGTCAGGGTTAGGGTTAGTAAAGTCATGGTTTGGGTTAGTGTGAGGGGCCACCTAATGTTGGAAAAAACCGCAAACGCGGTAAAAACGCACTAAAAACGCATACAAACGCATAAAAACGCTGCGTTTTTTTCATGCATGCTCATAAAAATGCTTGAAAAAAACGCAGCAGTTGTATGCTTTTGTATGCGTTTTTTCAATGCGTTTTTTTGCGGGAAAAACGCGCTGCAAAAAAAAGCAAGTGTGAAACTAGCCTAAGTATTACTTTACAGCCACATATGGGGTATTGGCACATTTAGTAGAAATTGTGGGACAAATTTTGTTTCCATTTTTACTCACTTATTGTCTGAAAATGCAAAATCTTTGGCTAAATCTTTGTCAATATGATCATTGCACCCCTAGATGAATTCATTGAGAGGTGTAGTTCATAAAATTGGGTCACTTATGGGGGGGTTCTGCTGTTTTTCCACCTCATGGGCTCTCCCAGTGGGTCATAGTACCTGCAAACCATAACAGTGAAATCTGGCGCTCTTTCCCTTCTGAGCTCTGCCATGTGCCCAAGCAGTGGTTTACCTCCACATATGGGGTATCAGTGTACTCAGGACTATTTGCATAATAACTTTTTGTGTCCACTTTCTTCTGTTACCCTTGGGAAAATAAAAAAAATTGGGGTTGAAAAGATCATTTTTGTGGAAAAAAATATGATTTTTTATTTTTCAGCTCTACGTTATAAACTTCTGTGAAGCACTTGGGGGTTCAAAGTGCTCACCACACAATTAGGTAAGTTTCTAGTGTATGATAGGTTAGCATCACTGGTCTTCTTACTTCTCGAATCAAAGTCCTCCTGCAGAGTTGTTCTTCTGATATTATCCATTACAAGGTTTTTTGTCCTCCACATTTATTTCTAGTACTTCCTCTGATGCTCTTAGAGCTAAATCCATAGCTCCTTATTCTTCTGCTGGATCATCCATTTCTGTATGGTCTGGTGATTCCTCTAACCTTGAGTTCCTATCGATATCTTTAGCAACTGGTGTATGATCATCAGATCTGAAATTAACCTCCATTGTGTTTCTTTGTACGAACACTGGAGCTTCAGGGCTTAGTTCACTTTCATGAGGATGGTTTTTTTCACTTCTTGTCTTTATGTGAAGTCCAAACGTCTGGTCTTTTACATCTGGACTCTCAAGGTCACTGTCCATCTCAGAAGCTTCAGTCTGTGGTAGTCTCTTAGTTGGTTTTGGTTGGCGTTGATCCACTCCTGGGATGTCTTGTTGTGTCGGGAGGTAATCACAGGGTAGTAGCAAGTTCCAATGTACTATTCTTGTTTTGTTGTCTTTCATTTTCAGTCTGATTTCATAAACTGAGCTGTCTTCAGAATCTTGATGACCACATTCACCTTGTCTTCCCAATACGGACAAAGTTTTCCTGGACCACCTTTCTCACATATGTTTTTAACTAGCACACGACTTCCTGGTTTAATTTCTGCTTCATGACATTTTCGATCATAATGTTCTTTGCACTTGTTTTGCCCTCCCATGACCACTTTTGATGCTTTATTGTATGCTTCTGTCATACGCTCTATCCACATAGTCAGGATACATCTTGTAAGTCTCTGTAACTGGAGTATTGAACATTATATCGATTGGTAGCCTCAGAGATCAACCAAACAACAGGAACAATGATGAATAACCTGTTGTTTCGCTATTTGTACACTTGTAGGCATGCACCACTTTTGATACAGAACTGTTCCAATCAATCTTCTAGTCGGCTGTTAAAGTTCTCAACATTGTGAGTAATGTATGTTTGAAACGTTCCACTTGTCCATTGCCTTCGGGATAATAGGGTGTAACATAGCATAGCATAGCTATTAAGGTTGAAGGGAGACTTTAAGTCCATCTAGTTCAACCCATATCCTATCCTAACTTGCCCTAACATGTTGATCCAGAGGAAGGCAAAAAAAACCCATGTGGCAAACAGTAAGCTTCACATTGGGGAAAAAAATTCCTTCCCGACTCCACATACGGCAATCAGACTAGCTCCCTGGATCAACGCAATATTAAAGAAACTAGTGTATATACCCTGTAATATTATACTATTCAAGAAAGGCATCCAGTCCCTTCTTAAATTTTAGTAGGGAATCGCTCATTACAACATCATATGGCAGAGAGTTCCATAGTCTCACTGCTCTTACAGTAAAGAATCCGCATCTGTGAGTATGCTTAAACCTTCTTTCCTCCAGACGTAGAGGATGCCCCCTTGTCCCCATCACAGGTCTAAGAGTAAAAAGATCATTAGAAAGCTCTTGGTATTGTCCCCGCATATATTTATACATTGTAATAAGATCACCCCTAAGCCTTCGATTCTCCAAACTAAATAACCCCAAGTGTAATAACCTGTCTTGGTATTGCAGACCCCCTAGTTCCCTAATAACCTTGGTCGCTCTTCTCTGCACCCGCTCCAGTTCTGCTATGTCTTTCTTATACACCGGAGACCAGAACTGTACACAGTATTCTAAGTGTGGTCGCACTAGTGACTTATATAGAGGTAAAATTATGTTCTCCTCATGAGCATCTATGCCTCTTTTAATGCATCCCATTATTTGCCTTTGCAGCAGCTGCCTGACACTGGCCGCTAAATGTGAGTTTGTCGTCCACCCATACACCGAGGTCTTTTTCAGTGACTGTTTTGCCCAGTGTTTTACAATTAAGCACATAATTATACATCTTGTTCGTTCTACCCAAGTGCATGACCTTACATTTATCCCCATTAAAGCTCATTTGCCATTTACATAAATCCTCCTGTAATATAAAATTGTCCTCCTCTGTATTGATTACCCTGCAGAGTTCAGTGTCATCTGCAAATATTGAAATTCTACTTTCTATACCCCTACAAGGTCATTAATAAATATGTTAAAAAGAAGCAGGCCCAAAACTGACCCCTGTGGTACCCCACTGCTAACCGTGAACCAGTCCGAGTGTGCTCCATTAATAACCACCCTTTGTTTCCTATCCCTGAGCCAGCTCTTAACCCACCTACACATATTTTCCCCTATCCCCATTGTTCTCATTTTATGTATCAACCTTTTGTGTGGCGCCGTATCAAAAGTTTTTGAAAAGTTCATGTACACCACGTCCACTGCATTCCCTTGGTCCAGTCCGGAACTTACCTCTTCATAAAAGTTTATCAGATTAGTCTGACAGGAACGGTCCCTTGTAAACCCATGTTGATATTGGGTCATGAGGTTATTCTTCTCCAGATACTCCAGTATAGTATCTCTTAGAAAACCCTCCAGGATTTTACCCACAGTTGAGGTTAAACTTACTGGCCTATAATTTCCAAGTTCAGTTTTTGTCCCCTTTTTGAATATTGGCACCACATTTGCTATACGCCAGTCCTGTGGTACAGACCCTGTTATTATGGAATCTTTAAAGATTAAAAATAATGGTCTATCTATGACTGTGCTTAATTTCTGCAGTACTCTGGGGTGTATCCCATCCGGGCCCGGGGATTTGTCAATTTT
Organism: Dendrobates tinctorius; assembly: GCF_039654945.1. Lineage (NCBI taxonomy): Eukaryota > Metazoa > Chordata > Amphibia > Anura > Dendrobatidae > Dendrobates > Dendrobates tinctorius. The sequence continues at coordinate 43,625,480 of NW_027361672.1, forward strand.
AGTGATTTTTAGACGCCGCCGTACTTCCTGCTGGGTTAAGCAGGTGACATTTAACAGAGAATTTTTATCCCTGATCATGTTATCCGTCATGGGATTTTCTTGTGTAAATACTGTTGAAAAAAAGTCATTTAGCATATTGGCTTTTTCCTCATCTTCATCCACCATTTCACCCAGACTATTTTTAAGGGGGCCAACACTATCATTTTTTAGTTTCTTACTAGTTATGTAGTAAAAGAATATTTTGGGATTATTTTTACTTTCTCTTGCAATGATTCTCTCTGTCTCAATCTTTGCTGTCTTGATTTGCTTTTTACAGAATTTATTTAATCTTCTGTATTTAGTTAATGCCTCATCACTACCTACTTGCTTTAATTTGCTAAATGCTTTATTTTTGTCCCTTATTGCGCCCCTACAGCTCTATTTAGCCATAGTGGTTTCTTCCTATTTCTCGCATGTTTATTCCCATACGGTATATTTTGTGCACAGGTCCTATTCAGGATGCTAATAAATGTCTCCCATTTTCTTTGTGTATTTTTATGTCTCAGGATATCGTCCCAGTTAATTGCACCAAGATCATCTCTCATCCGTTGAAAATTTGCTTTCCTGAAGTTTAGTGTCCTTGTAACCCCTCTACTACACATCTTATTAAAGGATACATGAAAACTTATTAATTTGTGATCACTATTACCCAAGTGACCCCCAACCCTTACATTTGATATGCAGTCTGGCCTGTTGGTTAATATTAGGTCTAGGAGTGCCCCCCTCTTGTTGGGTCCTGAACCAGTTGTGAAAGGTAATTGTCTCTCATAGTAGTCAAAAACCTATTACCTTTGCTGGAACTGCAGGTTTCGGTTCCCCAATGTATTTCAGGGTAGTTGAAGTCCCCCATAATAATGACTTCTCCTTGAGTCGCAGCTTCATCTATTTGCTTTATGAGGATATTCTCTGTTGCTTCCATTATTCTTGGAGACTTATAACAAACCCCTATCAGTAATTTATTATTTTTCCCCCCTCCCCTTATCTCTACCCACAGGGACTCTACATTTTCATTAGATTCATATATACAGTGGGGCAAAAAAGTATTTAGTCAGTCAGCAATAGTGCAAGTTCCACCACTTAAAAAGATGAGAGGCGTCTGTAATTTACATCATAGGTAGACCTCAACTATGGGAGACAAACTGAGAAAAAAAAATCCAGAAAATCACATTATCTGTTTTTTTTTCATTTTATTTGCATATTATGGTGGAAAATAAGTATTTGGTCAGAAACAAGCAATCAAGATTTCTGGCTCTCACAGACCTGTAACTTCTTCTTTAAGAGTCTCCTCTTTCCTCCACTCATTACCTGTAGTAATGGCACCTGTTTAAACTTGTTATCAGTATAAAAAGACACCTGTGCACACCCTCAAACAGTCTGACTCCAAACTCCACTATGGTGAAGACCAAAGAGCTGTCAAAGGACACCAGAAACAAAATTGTAGCCCTGCACCAGGCTGGGAAGACTGAATCTGCAATAGCCAACCAGCTTGGAGTGAAGAAATCAACTGTGGGAGCAATAATTAGAAAATGGAAGACATACAAGACCACTGATAATCTCCCTCGATCTGGTGCTCCACGCAAAATCCCACCCCGTGGGGTCAGAATGATCACAAGAACGGTGAGCAAAAATCCCAGAACCACGTGGGGGGACCTAGTGAATGAACTGCAGAGAGCTGGGACCAATGTAACAAGGCCTACCATAAGTAACACACTACGCCACCATGGACTCAGATCCTGCAGTGCCAGACGTGTCCCACAGCTTAAGCCTGTACATGTCCGGGCCCGTCTGAAGTTTGCTAGAGAGCATTTGGATGATCCAGAGGAGTTTTGGGAGAATGTCCTATGGTCTGATGAAACCAAACTGGAACTGTTTGGTAGAAACACAACTTGTCGTATTTGGAGGAAAAAGAATACTGAGTTGCATCCATCAAACACCATACCTACTGTAAAGCATGGTGGTGGAAACATCATGCTTTGGGGCTGTTTCTCTGCAAAGGGGCCAGGACGACTGATCCGGGTACATGAAAGAATGAATGGGGCCATGTATCATGAGATTTTGAGTGCAAACCTCCTTCCATCAGCAAGGGCATTGAAGATGAAACGTGGCTGGGTCTTTCAACATGACAATCATCCAAAGCACATCGACAGGGCAACGAAGGAGTGGCTTCGTAAGAAGCATTTCAAGGTCCTGGAGTGGCCTAGCCAGTCTCCAGATCTCAACCCTATAGAAAACCTTTGGAGGGAGTTGAAAGTCCGTGTTGCCAAGCGAAAAGCCAAAAACATCACTGCTCTAGAGGAGATCTGCATGGAGGAATGGGCCAACATACCAACAACAGTGTGTGGCAACCTTGTGAAGACTTACAGAAAACGTTTGACCTCTGTCATTGCCAACAAAGGATATATCACAAAGTATTGAGATGAAATTTTGTTTCTGACCAAATACTTATTTTCCACCATAATATGCAAATAAAATGAAAAAAAACAGACAATGTGATTTTCTGGATTTTTTTTTCTCAGTTTGTCTCCCATAGTTGAGGTCTACCTATGATGTAAATTACAGACGCCTCTCATCTTTTTAAGTGGTGGAACTTGCACTATTGCTGACTGACTAAATACTTTTTTGCCCCACTGTATGTAGTGTGAGATCTCTGGATTCTACAGTATTTCCCTAATGTGGCAAAGAGCTGGTTCTCAAATTCTTTTCCCTGGTCTTGCTGTAGTCTCATTGGGAACCCAAACTTCAGAGCAAAGTCAGTGAAAATCTCTGCCACTGTCTTACCAGACTTTTTGGTGGTAGTGTATGCTTGAGCAAATCAAGTAAAATGGGCCATCACCACTAACATGTACTGTATACATATCCACCTTTGCTAGTCTCGAGATGCAGAAAGTCTATTGAAACCATCTCAAATGGGTGGGTAGTTTGGATGGTGACTATAAGTGCTCGGGTTGGTGTGTTAGAATGCTTGTCTTTCAAACAACCACACTCTCTGATCACAAACCTCTCGATATCACGTTGCATGTACGGTCAGAAGAAATGTTCACGAACCAGGCTTGTAGTCCTTTCCACTCTTATATTTCCCATGTCTTCATGGAGTTCTTTCAAGACCAACCAATGATATATTCCAGGTAATACTAACTGTTGTTTCTGTCCCCTTTTGTGATACAAGATACTGTCTGTGCTGAAGTAGAGTTTCGCCCATTCTTTAAATAAGATAGCTAGTGATGGTGACCACGTAATTCTCTCTCACTTCCTCGGGAACCAATTTTGTTCCACATAATGTAGAATTCTGAAATTATGGTGGAATTATTTGATCTTCTAATTGTGCATTCCAAAACGTTTCTTTTGATAGTTGTTGAATGGACATGGGTGATCTTGTACCTGTGCTTTCACGATAGTTGCCTCCGTCAATGGACACCACAGTGGTGTGAATTCCTCATGCTGGACTTGTGCAGCTTGGGTGGTGCTCACAATAGCTTCTAGACTGACTTCTTCGGAGCACTCTTGCATGAACTCTTCAGGCTCTAAAGGCATTTTCGTCAATCCGGCTGTATCCACACTGCATTTTCCTGGCCTGTACTTGATACTAAAGTTGAAGACAACTAGTTCAGCCACCCATCTCTAACCTGTAGCATTCAGTTTCGCTGTAGTGAGGACATACAGTAGGTCAGAAGGTTGTCACTGTGTATCTTAAACTCTTTGCTGTAATAGAAATAATCTCTGAATAGTTTCAAGATAGCCCATTTTAATGCAGGAACTTTAGTTTTCCAGAATGTAGATGGTAATTCTTCTTGGCAACTGTCAGCGTTCAGGAACCATAGCCGATGACTCTCAATTTACCATCTTGATGCTGATACAGGGAAGCTACGAGTCTCATTTGAGAAGTGTCACAATGCAGGACTAATGGTTGGTTGAAGTCAGGATATCAAATTATGGGTGGTTTTACAAGGTAATCCACTAATTCTTCCAATATTTCCTGGTGATCTGATATCCAGCTAATTGGTTGCTGAGCAGAAACTGTGTTTCTTCCTTTAGGCCGAATCCTGCTCATGTCCTTTTCTTCTTTAACGATGTGGCTGGATTTGTTGTCCCCCCAAGAGGTGGTATAATGGAGCGGCAATCCTGGAAAAGTTCTTTATGTAAGTTCTGTAGTAGGAGAGTAAACCTAAAATCTTCCTCTGCATCCCCACATTAGACACATGTGTGGCGCCCCTGAGGCTCAGTCGCCACAGAGGTACTGCACCTTCTCCTAAGGTGTGGTGCCCCACCATCCAGGTAAGTTGGAGGCTCCTGACCACACTCCAACACTCGCACCCCACATAATAGAGTAGTTCAGCAAAACCACATTGCGGCTCCTTGCTTAGAGAGAGGCAGAGCACCTTTGGTGGTTCCCTGCTTGGAACACTAGACGTGCTGGGAGGTGGGTGGAGTTGGGTATTCATATAAAAGAGTGGGACGGTTCCAGGATTGAGATTCAGTTCGGGGTTCAGTCTGACAGGAGGTTAGGAGGCCACTCGGAGAGGAGTGGGGATCCCTGGAAGAGGGATGGAGGAAGGAGTGCTGCAGCTGCCTCAGTGATCTGAGCCAGCTGGCATGGGAAAGGAAAGGAAAGAAGGACATTGAACCGAAGCCTGAGCTTCCATAGAAGGGAAAAGACAAGTTCGGAACGTAGGAGTAAAAGGGAACATAGAGGACGTGGGTTAGAGGAAGAACCCTGCCTAGAAGTTCTAAGCGCAAGGCCGGGGCCCGATCCCCGAGGTTGTATGGACACTAATGGTTCTGCAGCAGACACCGGTGGAGTAGTGGCCTGTAAATGCACTACTCCCATCTAAGACTTGGGGCACAACAGCAACATGGATAGAGAGCCGGGACTCAGGAGAGAGGGGTCCCCGAAGCAGGCTACAGCTGTCTGCTATACAAGTAGAGTTCTTGGGAACATCTGTCAGGAGGAACTCCAGTGCAATCAAACTAAGGAACAAAAAAGCGCAATAGGGTCTTATCCGGGTTATTATTAAAAGAATAATTTAGAATGTACTCACCCTTTTCAGGAGAGGTTCAGGCATATAGGATCAGTAGTCTGCTTGCTGCACGTCCAAGGGTCAGCTCTGTGACCGCTTAAAGCTTCAAATTTTGGAATAAATTCATGGACTTCAGTGCGCTGCTAAACAAATTCACTAATCCAGGTTATGAGAAAGATTAATTGTTTATATCCCAACGCGTTTCGAAGTGTATACCACTTCTTCCTCAGGGGATGACATATATCATATATATGTCATCCCCTGAGGAAGAAGTGGTATACACTTCGAAACGCGTTGGGAAATAAACAATTAATCTTTCTCATAGCCTGGATTAGTGAATTTGTCTAGCAGCGCACTGAAGTCCATGAATTTATTCCAAAATTTGAAGGAGGAACTCCAGTGTAACACGGTACTAGGAGATCTTCACACTTAGAGGCGCTATAGAGGAGACGTTCAGAAAAGGCACATAAGTTGGCGGAGTGTGGAAGGGAGCTTTCCATCTTGCCTGGAGGTTGACTGAGTCCCAGACCTGAGGACACGGCACAGAAGCGGGCACTACAGACTGTGAATAAAGCTTTGGAACTACATGCCCTGGTGTCCTCCATTCCTTCCTGCGTCTGTCCGCCTAGCACTGCTGCATCCCCTGCGCTAGACACTACACCATCTAAGTGTCTCCACATCTACACTGCCCTGGGACAACAGCCCTGCCTGTGGAGGGCTATACCATCATTGCTGCACCACACCATCTGTCCCGGAGGATCTGCATGCAGCATCGGCTTAACACCTCCCTTGTCAAACACCACAGGTGGCGTCACGAACTATTCATCTAACTACATTCCACCATTCACATCTTTCTATTACTTGGGCGCCCAGGGCCACGGTCCGGGTCACCGCTGCTGTGACACATCCCGCTGATACCGGCCCGGTACCGAGTACCCCGCAGCCCTGGGGGGGTGACCCACATGCCTGTCTTTTAATTCCATTACCAGAGCGATTTACACTGGATCCATGGTGTATCCATCTCCGGGCACGATTTTTCCAAGGAATCGAACTTTTGAACAGTTCACACTTCTTTGGAGTTAGCAAGACTCCACGTTGCTGATAACGTTGGATTATGGTCCTTACATGTTCAATATGCTCAGCGAAGTTCTTGCTGTGTACCACATTGTCATTTAGGTATGGCTGGCAGATATTGTCACTTAAGCCCTCTAGACATGCTTCCATGTTCCTCTGAAATTCTGCTGGGGCAGAAATGAGCCCAAATGGTATACGTGTAAAGAGGCCAGTGTGTTAGTCCTGGCGAGGATCTGCTGCTTCGCTACACCCTGACTCCCATAAAGGAAACATAAAGTAGAACACTCGCTTTAGATTCAAGGGCTCCTCCTGCTTCAGCAATCTGGGCTCCTGATTCACAATTCTCACAAGTGACTCCAGAATCCATGTCCATGCTTAACAGATTAACTTTACTTAGCAACAGGGTTCTTATTACAGATGCAGCATAGCTCTCATGTAATGACATTCCTGGAGCTTTCCCTGGCAATCTCTTCTTTTCCCGGCAATCTCTGCCTAGTCCGACAAGCTCTGTCTTCTACCATCAGTCTCTGCCCCGCTGGACAATCCCTGTCCCATCTGACAATCTCTGTCTCCCCTGGCAATCTCTGCCTTGCTGGACAATCTCTGTCCCATCTGACAATCTGTGCCTCGCTGGCAATCTCTGCCCCTTCAGCGACATCCATGCCTTTAGGTCCACCATCTTCCTCCCAGTCCAATTGTACGGTTTCAGTAGGAAAAGGTAAAAGGCTCAACATCTCAGCTTCAACTAATCCTGGCCGTAGGCCCTGGATGCTCCTTATAATAGTTACCATTTAAGATGGTGACCACTTGCACGCCACTCCAGCCTGGGGTCCCTTCTTGGCTTAGCAACCTTACCCCCATGGCTATCTGACTGTCCTCTTTCACTGCTGCATCACAACTCCCCCGATTACCAGGAAGTCCCTCACTATATTTCGTGTTCTGTAAAACCCCTTGTGCTATCTATACTATTCTAACACTCTCATTCTCTATCTCTAGTATGCCCCCACTATTCTCCTGTGCTATTACTACCTTCTATTCTATCCCTAATCCTATGCACAATACATGTCAAGTACATACACATGACAGCAATAGTAGATGAATACATTAACAGTCCTAGACAATATGGAACCACACACAATTGAATATAAACATTGCACAAAGAGGGAGGAGACATATGACAGCCTCTGTCATCCCCCTTACATATGGAGTCACTCGTACAATCCCCAAGGTGTGATGAAGGCTGTCAGGGGTCTACTGGATTCTTCGACAAAACCTTGGTGGTACGCCTTACCCTGGTCAAGGACAGAGAACCAGGTACTTCCGGGCAAACTATCCAGCATGTCTTGAATCTTAGGTATCAGGTGCCAATCAAGAATTGACTTCCTGTTAAGTTCCTGATAATCACAACAGAGCCTCAAGGTGCCATCCTTCTTCCTTACACAGACAGTAGGAGAGAAATAGGAATTCATTGATTTTTGGAACCCACCTCTGTTAATTAGGTCTTGCAGATATTGTTTCACTTCTTGGTGCAATGATTTAGGCACAAACGTGAAACTTCTGGTTACTGGGGTAGAGTCTTTCAGGTTGATCTTCAGGTGCAATAAGGGGATACACCCTATTTCAGAGTCATTCTTTGAGAACACATGACACTCTTCCCTTAACATCTGTTTTGCTACTGCTAGATCTTCAGCACTCAGGTGTTCAAGGGGTACTGAAGGGTCCCAAACTCCTGAGGTTGGTTGTGTGGTTCTTTCCCCAGGGCACACATTTTGCTCTTTGGCTCAAAAACCGAATTCACTGCAGGAACCTGGTCTGGCCTCACAGTGGCTGGATTTGCCATCTTAATGGTTTCAATGTGGCCTAACACAGTCTTAGGGTTCAATCTAACTTCATGCTTCGTCGTATTCATCACATGCACTGTCACTTGGGCAAAACCACCATTAGGGACTGTAAGCACAGTACCACCTTGGATGAAACCCTCTGGAAGTTCTGATGAGTCTCTCAGCACAAGCAGTCTCCTCTGGAGTTTTCTTCCATGTTCTATCCAAACTCCACATCTCACTCCCACCATTCTGTTTGCAGGGAAGATGGTTGAATGCAGGCCTACCTTTACTTCTTTCATGTCCATTGTGTTCTGTGATTTACTTATCCCATGAACCACATTTTCTGCTATGATCTTGGGTATGGCCACAGATGTGGCTACCGCCTCCACCACACATGTCCCTGATTTATGCTTCTTGAGAATCTCACTGATAACATTGTAACCCAGGATAGATTCTTCAGCCATATTCTAATCATATTCTAGTGACAAGAAAGGGTACCAATAACTCAATGGCATTGCTGTTCTGAGTTGAAATGTCACTTCTACCCAGCCTATGAAAAGGATTTCAGTCTGATTGACCGCTTTGCCGTGGAGTTCCACTGGTCCTATGAGTTCTTTTAGTGGACGAAGGCAGGTGTGTGGCGTATAGTATTAGGCGTCAGGTTTCTGCGTCTGCTCTGCAGGAATCCAGAGCCTCACATTTCGCGGTCTCCTGCTGTCTATCTACTGCAGAGAAGATTACTTTGCAGCAGACCGCTCCAGAGACTAAGTTCCTCTGTGCTCCTACTGGGCATACTCACGAGACGATCTCCCATTGAAGATCGGGAGTCATGTGCCGGTCCTGCTCCAGATCTCATTGGTCCATCTCGGAGATCTGGAAGGTCCCGCACAGCTATAAAAAGCGCGCATGACCATTCGGTCATGCGCTAGTATAGACTATACTTGCTATGTGTGAATGGTGATGGATGTATGTTTCTGGGGACTGACTCATTATAAAACTCCTTCCCTCTGATATTACGCATGTGGATAGGGAATTAGTTTAGCAGTCAGTGCCAGTCAGTGGCAAGCCTTAAGCCACTGTGCACACTGCACCGCTACGCTAGCGTCCGACATTGCGCTTGCTTTCTGCCTTTGTCATCGAGTGGCAGTGTCCTATGCCGCTCTGCAGTTGCAGCCCTTCTTGGCGCTCGCAGAAACAACGCCGCACACACGGTACGTCTAGAGGGATGCAGCACCTCTGTCTTGGGTCCTGCTCCTGTGACCTGATACCGTGTGTGCATTTACCTGAGGCCTGTGTCACTAACAGGTTCAGCATTTTGTATGTTTTTGTTGCGGCACCTCTGTGTGTGAACAGAGCCCGCTCTGCGCACTCCGTGTGAAGTTGAACCCGTGCACATTATACCGCCATATCGGCACCTCTGTGTGTGAACAGAGCCCGCTCTGCGCACTCCGGGTGAAGTTGAACCCGTGCGCATCATACCGCCATATTGCTCCTCTGTCAATACCTAGCAGTGGTGTAACACCTACTGCACGGTGGACCCCGAGCGGCGAACGCACTTTATTATTTATTTTTATTTAGTGCGTTCCGCTGTTCCTAACATATAGCACCTTCACCATTCTTTATTCAGGAGGCTCATTTGGGCACCCACAGCGCTTTCACCAGGAGTCCATCTAATTCGCACTGCATGAAGCACCTTTCACCGATTAGGTTTATGAGGCTATCCTTACTGACCAAGGAATCCTCTTGTTCCCAGGAATTAATAGTCTGACTTCCACACGGAGCAGTAAGTAGCTAATGCCCTGTCTCTCTTGTAGCTGTTGAAGACAGTCACACACCTGGGGATAGTGCTGATACAGCCGTTTTGTCTCAAAAGCTGTTCTAGGGGGTGGTGGTGTTTTTGTTTGCTTCTGGGGCCTCATCTGTGTTATGGTTAGCAGTCACACTACTCTGGCAACCTTTTGCCTTTTAACTCCAGGTATCTTGACCCTTGACGTTTATTGGCATGATGTAATTCTTCACCACACCTTAGACAATGGACAAAGGCAGCACTCTGATTTGATGTCCGGCAAGCCTCACAAGCAGGATATCTTTTATTTTGGAACCCACCTCTGGTTCTAAACAATCTGCACTCAGGCCTGGTACAAATTAACTTCTTCACCTCTGTCACATCAACTCCTCGGGGTTCTTCGATTACTCCTTTGCAGTCAACACCAGCTGTTTTCTCTTTAGCTGGTGATTTGGGGTTCACTCTCTGTACTGATGCTGGAGAGCCCCCTAGATGTTCTTCTGATGGACAGACCTGACCACATACTACCACCACATAGTGACTGAATAATACCATGTACAAGGAACAAATACCACCACACCATGGCCGGACCACATATTACCACCACATAGTGACCGAATAATACTACATACAAGGAACAAATACCGCCACACCATGACCCCACCATATATAACCACCACATAGTGACCAAATAATACCACATACACGGGACAAATACCGCCAGACCATGATCAGATAACATATTACCATCACATAGTTCACAACGTAACCGAATAATACCACATACAAGGAACAAATAATGCCCCCACCATGACCAGACCACATATTACCACCACAGAGTGACCAAACACTACAATACTGATTATTAATAAACAAACACAATATACCCAGCTCTGTATAAAGTGTCAGTGTACAGGAAACACACTGACTTACTAGTGACGTCTCTAGTTGAAGTCCGTTATCTTTCTTTTCTTCTTTATCCACTTTATCCATAGCAGACTGCCATTACCTCTTACATCCAGGACTCGTCTCTACATAAATTAACGCAGTTATCTAGAGCTACGGTTCGAGAGCACATTCCCCACTTTTTCTCTTTCTTCTACACTACACAGCTGAATACAGACGTGCACCCACAATTAATACATAATCAATTATGCAACCCACCATTCCAAGTATAAATTATAATCCACCAATGTTCCCCCACCAACTATACATAGCCACTTTCCTCACCTAATATGTCATATCTTCTCTCTCTCGCACCCCAACCCTCTAATCATTAATTATCAACTTCTCTCCCCCACATTCAATACAACATTTACTCTCCCCTACCCTCAATGTATCATTATTTGCTACCCCCACCCCCAATTCATTATCATTTGTGGTCCCCCAACCTCAATTTATCATTTAATGTTCCAATCAACCAGTCTCAATACATCATTTACTGCCCCTACCCTCAAAATGTATCATTATTTGCTCTCCCCCAAGTCATCATTTGCTCTCCCCACCCCCACCTTCAATTCATCAGTTGCAATACCCTGTTCCCCACCCTCAATTCATAATTTGCAGTCCTCCATCCCTGACCCTCAATTCATCATTTGGTGTCCCCCGTCCCAACCCTCTGTTCATGATTTGCAGTCCCTCACGCTCAAGTCATCATTTGCAGGTGTAGGGTCGGTGGGCCGGGCTGGGGGGTGGTCCCTCTACTTACCGCGCAGAGACAAAACAGAGACAAGATGGAGGCAAGTTCAGGTTGCAACAGGTCCAAGCTTTATTCTCTGGCCGTCCACTTGACAGCCTCCACAGTATACCGCACTTCAAAGCAATACACTTTACTACGCTTCCCTTGTCGGCCCTCCGTTTCCAGAGCCGCTTCTCACACCGTACTTTATACTAGGGACGTGTCTGCACACACCGTCCCCTCCTCACTCGTCGACGCTCCTGACAGGTCCATCACTGTGGCCGCCTTAGGCCCGTAAACCAACAGCGCTTCCACTGATCAGTCGTCGTGTCAAATACGGTGTCTCACACCCAGTGCCTCGTCCCTTCTGCGGTTCTTCCTGTCAGGACCACCCCCCTGACGTTTTCTCTCCTCGGTCCCCCTGGTTTAGATTCTCCTCACAGCGCACAGACTGTCGCAGTCCTTCTGTCACAGGAGCTCCCCCTGGGGACTGGAATCTTCTGGAACCCTCCCTCAGTATTTATATCTCTCCCAGTCCCCTGTCACTGTAACTCCACCCCCCATGACCAACGGTTTCTAAAGCCCTAAGCTGATGTCAAGTCCTTTGCTCACACTCCTCCCTGCCATCTAATGGTCAACCCAAGGTACTGCACGTCCACTACACTTTCCTAGCTGTTTCCCCAATGTAGTAACTGACACCTGTCTAAACTGTGCAAACCTATCTTTCTCTATTCTGACACGTCCGTCCGTCCTTAAGGTCACCTTCCCTACACTCCCCCTTCCTTTGTCTATTGTCGTCCTCGACAAATCGTAATCCCTGCCTTCGTCGTTCTGAGGCTTCACCTACACTCTGTTGTCGGACCAGCTGTTGGGCCAAACCCACTTCCTGCGGGGGCCGAACCATACTGGGAGCACCATGCTCTGAGCAGCCTACTGCTACTCACCACGCACGACACATGACAACGTCTTTCAAATTTGGCTAGGTCCACCCATATTCTCTCTATGGCGTGTACCTTCCCCTACTCTCCCCTTCTGTTACCTTCCACCATCCAGTACGCCATGTTCGAGGCCTCACACCTACCAGATCATTGTCGGTGCCCGCCTTCTTTCTTCCGGGGTGTCCGTGGTGTCGGGGACCTGACCTAGGACGGCTGTCTTTCTCACGTCTTCCATCTCTTTTACCTTTCTTTCAGTTATATGTCATGGTCGGCGTCCCGATCTCCCAGACCTCCTCCACATCCAGACCCCTTTCGGATCTCACACTTTCCTTTGGTCCCTTAGACCTTCCCTTACCCGGACTTGTTGCATTTACTTTTGCATATTATACAACAAAACAACTTTATAACGGCAATAGTACCCCTTTTTCTATTTTTTTTTCCATTTACCATTCTTTTCATTTTAACCAACAAAACAAACAAAAAAAAAAACAATATAACAGGCTTTTTCCCCCTTCCTTTAACATTGGCACTTTTCTTTTTGCATCCCCGCTATGTCAGGGAAACCAATTTCAACACTTATAACAAGAAAAACATTTTCCTTTAACCTGGACGCAAACTGTCCCAATTACACCGTTATGCAGATAGCGAATTCCCAACAGTTCAAGCCATCTCCTGGTGGCTTGTAGCAAGGGACCCCACAACCGTGGAGCTGCCAGGATGCAAGAAGTATCCCTTTCTGCAAGTTAGTATAAATGAGCCGTCCCAGGGATCGTGCAGCCGCCATGCCAGCCTCTCCCCTCTCATGGAGCAGGTTCCAGACTTCCTGCTCCCTGGCCCTCTTCTTCTTTATAACTCCTGCGACCCAAACAGAGGGTCCGGTACGAGCCCTGGAGTCCGGTGGGCGGGACTTAACCGAGGATGACGGCGGGGCAGAGGCGGCTGATTATGTCAGCGGCCCAGTAACCGCTGGGACCGGGTGGCGGGCAGGGACAGCCGGATTTCTCACAGATTGGGCCACAGGGCCTGACACATAGGCCGCAGCCGGCTCCAACGCCGGCATAGCCGCGGCAGCGGGATAGGCTGCACCCGGAGTTCCAGACGGAGCCAGAGTAGCTGCCGATTCCGGGAATGAGGTCGCTACCGGCAGGGGACACGCAGCAGCGCCTTTTGTAGGCAGTCTCCGCACCGGCGACACCAGACGTGGCACCACCGGGCATGATGAATCAGGAACGGGAACGGAGGCCCTGCTCAGCTCAGCGTAAACAGTAAGGGCCTCCTCGGCCAGACTTTCGGATACACAGGGGGCCGCGTGCTGCGGCTGAGTAGCGGGGACTTCTTGCGGAGCCGCTGGCAGAGCCGGGGGAACTCTCACCTTCCCCGACGTTGCGGCCTCCGTCACATCTTCCCGCGGCTTCTCCCGCAGTCTCTGTTCTTCACCCCGCCGTCCGGCGGGGCTGGCCTCCAGGCTCAGGGGCTCCGCGGGGAGGCTTCCCGGTGATGTCTTTGGCGGCCGCTCCTGTAGGGTCCGCAACCGCTCTTCTTCTCCGCCTGAGATCTGGAAGACTGTCCATGACTCCCAGCGGGACTCGATCTCCCGGCGCCATCGCCACTCCAGGCGCCCGAGGCCTCCTGGCACATATCGTTTCCCCCAGGGGTACGTTGGAGGGGGCCCCAGTCCATCCAGAACCATGGCAAACACCCGGACCTCTCTCCTGCGTTGGAGTAATACCGCCATCTTGGGCAGAATCAGCTGCTGCTTTGGATCCTCTGCAGCAACGCAGATCCGCCACAGCGTCCCAATTTGTAATCCACAGGTCAGTAATTGGTAGTCCACAGGTGTTTATAATCCAAAATAGAGCAGCCCAAGTTTTTTCTCAGTCCTTCAGACGCAGGCCTGCCGCAGAAGATAGTGTATTAGCGGCGGCGATCCTGCCGAATACGCCAAATGTAGGGTCGGTTGGGCCGGGCTGGGGGGGTGGTCCCTCTACTTACCGCGCAGAGACGAAACAGAGACAAGATGGAGGCAAGTTCAGGGTGCAACAGGTCCAAACTTTATTCTCTGGCCATCCACTTGACAGCCTCCACAGTATACCGCACTTCAAAGCAATACACTTTACCTCGCTTCCCTTGTCGGCCCTCCGTTTCCAGAGCCGCTTCTCACACCGTACTTTATACTAGGGACGTGTCTGCACACACCGTCCCCTCCTCACTCGTCGACGCTCCTGACAGGTCCGTCACTGTGACCGCCTTAGGCCCGTAAACCAACAGCGCTTCCACTGATCAGTCGTTGTGTCAAATACGGTGTCTCACACCCAGTGCCTCGTCCCTTCTGCGGTTCTTCCTGTCAGGACCACCTCCCTGACGTTCTCTCTCCTTGGTCCCCCTGGTTTAGATTCTCCTCACAGCGCACAGACTGTCGCAGTCCTCCTGTCACTGGAGCTCCCCCTGGGGACTGGAATCTTCTGGAACCCTCCCTCAGTATTTATATCTCTCCCAGTCCCCTGTCACTGTAACTCCGCCCCCCATGACCAACGGTTTCTAAAGCCCTAAGCTGATGTCAAGTCCTTTGCTCACACTCCTCCCTGCCATCTAATGGTCAACCCAAGGTACTGCACGTCCACTACACTTTCCTAGCTGTTTCCCCAATGTACAGTAGTAACTGACACCTGTCTAAACTGTGCAAACCTATCTTTCTCTATTCTGACACGTCCGTCCGTCCGTCAGGTCACCTTCCCTACACAGGAACGCTCAGTCAAGCTGATATTTCCAGTGTACGGAGGTGTCAAAAGAGAGAGTTTTCCTTTTTCTGGATGCCTTGTGCCTTATGATTAGAGTTGAGCGACTTTTGGTTTTTTAGGGTCGCGTTTCGTTTCGTGAAACCCGACTTTTCCAAAAGTCGGGTCGAGCAAGATCGTCCGATTATAGGGAAAAGTCGGGGTCGTCCCGAAACACGAAACCCAATGTACGTCAATGGGGAATAAAAGTCGGCAGTGAGAGGAGGACAGGAAACACACCTACAGTGCCCATTTGAATGCCAAAAGCATCAATTCTTCTTACTTAAGCTTGTCAACCTTAATTAACTTCATAATACAAGTTACGCACTGAAAAATGGGGGTTATTTGGCTAAAGTTGTGGGGGGGGAGGGCTGGCTGCAGGTTTTCATGTGCCCTGGGCGAAAGAGCGCCCCTTTAACACATACCACAACTCATCATGCTCCGATACGGCAGATAAATAGCGGTATAGTACAATGAAAAATACCTCACTTTTTACATCTCATGACGAGGCCCATCTATTTCTCCATACAGAATCATTGGTCCCATATAATGTTTGAAACAGTATATGATGAGCTCCACATAATGCTACAGTATATGTTGGTCCCCATGGATGAAGCTCCACTGTCTTATGGGCCCAAATAATGCTCCAAACATAATGGGCCCCATTTCTAATGCTCTAGTGTATAATGGGCCCTGTAAATGCTGCTCCAGTGTCTGATGTCCACCTTTGGAATGTTCCAGTGTATGGTGGGCCCCATCTATCATTCTCCAGAGTATAGTGCTCCCCAAAAATTGCTGTCCCAACATTGAAAACAATCAAATAAGTCTCCTCGCTAGGGAATCCCTGTACTTGTCTGGACAGGTGCTGTAGCTTGCTTAACAGCTCGCCAGCCGTTCTCACGCGCAGTATGGATTGCACGTGATTGCACAAAGGTTAGAAAGGGTACCGTATCCCTGGATAACATGTATGGATAGCGTACACATTCAAAATATATGTCTCAGGAGGCAGGCTCAGACGGTGTCAGGCCCAGTATGGATTGCACGTGATTGCACAAAGGTTAGAAAGGGTACCGTATCCCTGGATAACATGTATGGATAGCGTACACATTCAAAATATATGTCTCAGGAGGCAGGCTCAGACGGTGTCAGGCACAGTATGGATTGCACGTGATTGCACAAAGGTTAGAAAGGGTACCGTATCCCCGGATAACATGTATGGATAGCGTACACATTCAAAATATATGTCTCAGGAGGCAGGCTCAGACGGTGTCAGGCCCAGTATGGATTGCACGTGATTGCACAAAGGTTAGAGAGGGTACCGTATCCCTGGATAACATGTATGGATAGCGTACACATTCAAAATATATGTCTCAGGAGGCAGGCTCAGACGGTGTCAGGCACAGTATGGATTGCACGTGATTGCACAAAGGTTAGAAAGGGTACCGTATCCCGGATAACATGTATGGATAGCGTACACATTCAAAATATATGTCTCAGGAGGCAGGCTCAGACGGTGTTAGGCCCAGTATGGATTGCACGTGATTGCACAAAGGTTAGAAAGGGTACCGTATCCCCGGATAACATGTATGGATAGCGTACACATTCAAAATATATGTCTCAGGAGGCAGGCTCAGACGGTGTTAGGCCCAGTATGGATTGCACGTGATTGCACAAAGGTTAGAAAGGGTACCGTATCCCCGGATAACATGTATGGATAGCGTACACATTCAAAATATATGTCTCAGGAGGCAGGCTCAGACGGTGTTAGGCCCAGTATGGATTGCACGTGATTGCACAAAGGTTAGAAAGGGTACCGTATCCCTGGATAACATGTATGGATAGCGTACACATTCAAAATATATGTCTCAGGAGGCAGGCTCAGACGGTGTCAGGCACAGTATGGATTGCACGTGATTGCACAAAGGTTAGAAAGGGTACCGTATCCCCGGATAACATGTATGGATAGCGTACACATTCAAAATATATGTCTCAGGAGGCAGGCTCAGACGGTGTTAGGCCCAGTATGGATTGCACGTGATTGCACAAAGGTTAGAAAGGGTACCGTATCCCCGGATAACATGTATGGATAGCGTACACATTCAAAATATGTGTATCAGGAGGCAGGCTCAGACGGTGTTAGGCCCAGTATGGATTGCACGTGATTGCACAAAGGTTAGAAAGGGTACCGTATCCCTGGATAACATGTATGGATTTTTCTGTCAGGATTGATCCAGCTGCACTGAAGACTCTTTCCGATAGCACACTTGCAGCTGGGCAAGCGAGCTCCTGTAAGGGATATTGGGCCAATTCAGGCCAGGTGTCCAGTTTAGCGGCCCAATAGTCAAAGGGGAATGACCTGTGTGGGAGAACTTCGATATGGGAGGAAAAGTAGTTTGTAACCATAGTTGACAACTGCTGTCTCCTGTCACTTTCCATCGATGCAGTATTACCAGTTGTGTGAGCGGTATTTGAAAAATCAGTCCACAACATTGTCATGAAACCCCTGTCTCCAACGCCACTTCTGCTGTGTGCACCACGAACACCTCTGCCAAGCTGCCCCCGGCCCGTACGGCTCGTGTGAGAACCATCACCGCTGCTGTGTGCTGGGAATGCCTCAAGCAACCGATTTACCAGAGTTGCTTGTTTATTAGCCAATATTAGGTCAAGGTTCTCCTGTGGCATGATGTTTTGTAATTTGCCTTTATAGTGTGGATCCAGGATGCTGGCCAACCAGTAGTCGTCATCGTTCATCATTTTGGCAATGCGGGGGTCCCTTTTTAGGATCCGCAAGGCATAATCTGACATGTGGGCCAATGTTCCCGGTGTCAATGATGCACTGCGAGTGCTGGGTGGAGGAGCACTTTCTGGCAAATCCACATCCCTCCAGTCACGCACAAACCCTGTACCAGACCTTGCCACGCCAACATTTTCACTTGCCCCACGAGATGCATCCTCCTCCCCTAAGTAATCATCCCCATCATCCTCCTCCTCCTCCTCTTCTTCTTCCTCCACCTCGTCCAGGAGAGGTCCCTGAGCAGACAATGGCTGAATGTCATCAAGGATTCCCTCCTCCTCTTCCTCCTCATCAACATTGGCTGCAGACGCCTGCTCCTTAAGGTGCGTCAAAGTTTGCATGAGCAGACGCATAAGTGGGATGCTCATGCTTAGGATGGCGTCGTCTGCGCTTACCAGCCGTGTGCATTCCTCAAAACACTGAAGGACTTTACAAAGGTCTTTCAGCTTCGACCACTGCATGCCTGTCAACTCCATGTCTGCTCTCAAAGTGCCTGGCCGTGTATCCTCCCACAAATGCATTATGGCCTGCCTCTGCTCGCACAGCCGCTCCACCATGTGCAGGGTGGAGTTCCACCTTGTTGCAATGTCGATAATGAGGCGGTGGTTGGGAAGGTGGAGCAATCGCTGCAGCTTCTGCATACGAACGGAGTGTACAGGCGACCGGCAGATGTGCGCGCACAGTCTCCGCACCTTCTGGAGCAGGGCTGTTAACTCCGGATAATTTTTGAGGAAGCACTGCACCACCAGGTTCAAGGTGTGAGCCAAGCAAGGTATGTGGCTGAGTTTTGAAAGGGCTATGGCTGCCACAAAATTACGGCCGTTATCACTAACTACCTTGCCTGCCTCAAGATGTACACTGCCCAGCCATGACTCAGTTTGTCGCTTCAAGTACTCGGCCAGCACCTCGGCGGTGTGTCTGTCGCCCAAACACATCATCTGCAACACAGCCTGCGGACGCTTTCCACTAGCTGCTCGATAGGGGGACACATCGTGTGCAACAGTGGCAGCTGCAGATGGAGTGCTCGTACGACTGCGCTCTGTGGACGAGCTTTCGCTTCTGGAGGAGGAGGAGGAGGAGGAGGAGGGTCGAACGCCTACAGCCAACTGTTTCCTATACCGTGGGCTAGGCAGCACTGTCCCACCACCGCTGTCCCCTGTGGACCCTGCATCCACCACATTAACCCAGTGCGCAGTGATGGACACGCAACGGCCCTGGCCATGCCAACTGGACCATGCATCAGTTGTGAGGTGCACCTTTCCGCTCACTGACTGCTTGAGTGCATGGACAATGCGGTCTTTCACATGATGGTGGAGGGCTGGGATGGCTTTGCGAGAGAAGAAGTGGCGACTGGGTAGGTCATAGCATGGTACTGCATAGGCCATGAGTTCGCGGAAAGCTGTGCTTTCCACCAACCGAAAGGGCATCATCTCAAACGAGATTAGTTTGGCAATGTGGGCGTTCAAACCCAGTGTACGCGGATGAGAGACTGAGTACTTTCTTGACCTACTCATAGTGTCTGGGAGGGTGAGCTGGACTTGAGAGCTGCATATGGTGGAAGTAGCGGTGGACAGGGCGGACTGAGAGAGGGTTGATGATGGTGATGGAGTTGGTGTTCTTTCTGATGGCCTAGAATCAGTCTTTCGTTGATATAACAGTGGGATTCCCTGACTGCTGTGGTCTTGCAACGACACCTCAACATTTGCTGCTGTGCTAACCGGTGGGCTTACAGTGGGGGAAACAATGTAGCGTTGCCGACTACCTTCGTTGTGATCAGTTGCACATGTGGCACTTGAGGTTTGGTGTTGTGTCCACGCTTGCAAGTGCATGCTGGTTAAATGTCTAAGCATGCAACTGGTATTCAAATTTTTCAGATTTTTCCCTCGGCTAAAGGTCTTTGCGCACTTCTTACAGATAACCTTGGCCTGATCATGAGGATTTTGTTCAAAAAAGTGCCACACTGCACTCTTCCTACTTTGGCAGACATTTTGCGGCCTAGCACGCTGTGATCTTTTGACCCTCTGGACAAGCTGTCCAGCAACTCTTTTGATGTTTGGAACCTGTCTTTGGAGTGCTCCGGGCCTGCCAGATAACAGCTGTTGCGATGTCGATGTCTGCTGTGGATGCTCCTCATCTGAGCTATTGGAAGCAGCACCCTCTTCCCCCAATGGATGCCAATCTGGGTCAACAACTGGGTCATCCATCACCTCCTCTTCTATGTCATGTGCACCTTTCTCTGTGTCACCGTGTATGGTGGTATAGTGTGCGGGAAGGGGCACCTGAGTCTCATCAGGGTCAAAATTTGGCTCTGTACACTGCGAGGACAATGTAGTGCTCTGAGTGAATGTACCAGCAGAATCATCCATCAGCGGCTGTGCATCAGTGCACTCCATGTCAGATTCATCTTGGCCTGGGTAATTCACCATTTCACTTGATAATCCAGGCATGGTATGTGAAAACAGCTCCATGGAGTAATCAGTAGTATGGTCTGCGTCATCCTTCAATCTTGGTTGGGGTGAAGGACACAAGGAAAGGTGTGGTTCATGAACATGAGCCTCCAATGACGACTCAGTGCTTTTACTTTTTACAACTGAAGAAGAGGAGGCGATAGAGCTGGAGGCTGAGTCAGCAATGTAAGACAAAACTTTTTCCTGATGCTCTGCCTTTAAAAGCGGTTTGCCAACTCCTAGAAAACTAAGCGTTCGAGGCCTTATGTAGCCAGACGATGACGCAGGGTCAGCACCTCCTGCATTCGGTCCTATTTTGCTCTTGCCACTACCATCAGATCCACCACCAACACCATCATTACCAGCTGCCAACCCCCGCCCAATTCCCCGGCCTCTTCCACCAGCCTTCCTCATTTTTGGTAGAAATGTAGACAAAATCCAACAAACTATATAGTAATGTAAAACAAGGTACAAGGTGTCTATAGGACAGGGGAGATTTAGAATTTCTGCACACACTTGTGTACAGTGGACACTTTTGGATTGTGTGAGGCCCACTGATATCTGAGCGCTGTGTGACAGGCTCGATGGCACAGCTGCCTGTGACCAAAGTGACGAGAGGATAATGGAGATTTTGAATCTCTGCGCACACTTTTGGACACTGGACACTTGTGGATTGTGTGAGGCCCACTGATATCTGAGCGCTATGTGACAGGCTCGATGGCACAGCTGCCTGTGACCAAAGTGACGAGAGGATAATGGAGATTTTGAATCTCTGCGCACACTTTTGGACACTGGACACTTGTGGATTGTGTGAGGCCCACTGATATCTGAGCGCTAAGTGACACGCTCGATGGCACAGCTGCCTGTGACCAAAGTGACGAGAGGATAATGGAGATTTTGAATCTCTGCGCACACTTTTGGACACTGGACACTTGTGGATTGTGTGAGGCCCACTGATATCTGAGCGCTATGTGACACGCTCGATGGCACAGCTGCCTGTGACCAAAGTGACGAGAGGATAATGGAGATTTTGAATCTCTGCGCACACTTTTGGACACTGGACACTTGTGGATTGTGTGAGGCCCACTGATATCTGAGCGCTATGTGACAGGCTCGATGGCACAGCTGTGACAAAAGTGACTAGAGGATAAGGGAGATTGGATTGCTTTTAAAAAAGCAGTTTGCGGAGCAGTGGGTAAACAGCAATGCCAGCGTGTCAGGAAGCCTTAAAAGGCAGCCCAACAACCAACACCACTGATACACCACAATATAGCCTCCCCTTGCACTGCACACACAGTGACTTGTGTGTTGTGCAGGCCAAATCGCTAGCAGCAGAAGCAGTTTTTTTGTCTTCTTCCCTGCCTAACGCTCTCCCTACAGAATCAGCAGCAACCTCTCCCTATACTAAGATCGGCAGAAGTAAGATGGCGGTCGGCGTGCACGCCCTTTTATACCCCCTGTGACGCCCACCAAAGCAAGCCAATCACTTGCATGCCCTTCTGAAAGATGGTGGTGACCCATGCCTAGGTCATCACGTTGCCCACAGTGTCCGTGGATCCTGATTGGCTGAAAAAGAGCGCAAAACAAACTTTTGAAACGCGACTTTGGCGCGTAAGTCGCCGACCTCGTGGCCGACCTCATCCTAGGGTCGGGTTTCGTTTCATGAAACCCGACTTTGCCAAAAGTCGGCGACTTTTGAATTTTTTCGACCCGTTTCGCTCAACTCTACTTATGATGCCTTATGCAACAAGATGTCCCTTATTCATTAGCAGGATCGATGCTTGTGTACTAATCATGCTACATCAGCCTCTCCATTACGGTGATGATTGCCCCATCTTCCCCCTCACTTCATCATTTTCAGTCCCCCCTCACTTCATCATGTGCAGTCCCCCTCCCCCACTCACTTCATCATTTACAGTCCCCCTCACTTCATCATTTGCAGTCCCCTTCTTCACTCACTTCATCATGTGCAGTCCCCCTGCCCCAACTCACTTTATCATATGCAGTATTCCCTCACTCACTGCATCATTTCCAGGGCCCCACCCCTCCCTCACGTCATCATTTTCAGTCTTCTTCTCCCCATTCACTTCATCATTTGCAATGCACCTCACCTCCCTCACTTCATCATTTTAAGCCCCCAATCCCCTCCCTCACTTCATCATTTGCAGTCCTCTTCCCCCACTCAATTCATCATTTGCAGTCTCCCCTCTCTCACTTCATCATTTGCAGTACCTCTCCCCTCCCTCACTTCATCATTTTCAGTCCCCTTCCCCCACTCACTTCATTTGCAGTCTCCCCTCCCTCACTTCATCATTTGCAGTACCCTTCCCCTCCCGCACTTCATCATTTGCAGTCCCCCTCCCCCCACTCACTTCACCATTTGCATTCTCCCCTCCCTCACCTCATCATTTGCAGTACCCCTCCCCTCCCTCACGCCACCATTTGCAGTCCCCTTCCCCCCACTCACGTCATCATTTGCAGTCCCCTCCACTCACTCCATCATGTGCAACCCCCTCCCCCCAAATTTGTCATTTGCAGTTCCCCTGCCACCCACTTCATCATTTGCAGTCCCCCTCACTTCATTCATCATGTGCAGTCCCCCTCACTTCATCATTTACAGTCCCCCCTCACTTCATCATGTGCAGTCCCCCTCCCCCCACTTTATCGTTTGCAGTGCCCCTCCCTCACTTCATCATTTACAGATCCCCCACTCATTTCATCATTTGCAGTGCCCATCCCTCACTTCATCATTTGCAGTCCCTTCCCCATACTCATTTCATCATTTGCAGTCCCCCATCTTACTTCATCATTTGCAGTTCTCCCACTTACTTCATCATTTGCAGTCCCCCTCCCCCCCAACTTCATCATTTGCAGTCCCCCCTCCCGCCCACTTCATCATTTGCAGTAACCTTCCCCGACCTCATTTGCAGTGCACGTCACCCTTTCACTTCATCATGTGCAGTCCAACTCCCAGACTTCATCCTTTGCAGTCCCCCACTTCATTTGCAGTCCACCCATCCCCACTTGATCATTTGCAGTCCCACATCCCCCCTCACTTCATCATGTGCAGCATTGCAGTGCATTATACCAGTGATCAGAGTAAAAAAAGTTAAAGTTTCATAGAGGGATTAAGTAAACAAGTGAAAAAAGTTTCAAAAAATTATAAAAATATTATACCAATAAATGTGTTGTGATAAAGTAACTGGTAAAGTGCTGGAGGGGAGATATGTTTCACTATGCTTAATGGCGTCAGTAATATAAAACGCAGAGATTTTCCTCCAGCACACTAAGTGCGGTGAGGGGTTAAGCTAATTTGTATAATGGGCTGGTTTTTATGTGCACATACATAGAGTGGGTTGGAAAATGTCCACCTTTTCTCCACCCCTGGTGTGTTCTGGGGCTTAAGTAGCTGGTCTCCAAAGGCTGCAGGGTTCAGTGTCTGGAGAGGAATACTTCAGAGAAGTGTTTTTGTTTATTGCATATGCCTGAACCGTGGGTCTTGCTAACCCTGATCGGGCTCATCCCCGCTAATGCAAGGACTGTGCCTAGTGCAACCATTTTGTTTTGCTGTTTTTGCCCGGAGGGCTGTGTTTAGTTTGTGCATCTTGGTTTATACTGAATCTAATAAACCAAGTGCATTCCTAAAGCCACAGTGTTTCTATGTCTACCTCCGTGTACAGCCGAGTGAGCCGATCTACCACAGGTGGTGTTAGAAGTGCTTGCAGCATTCCCAGCGAACACATGTGATGGCTACAAGAGGTACTGCATGTCCTGGATGAAGGCGGCCACAAACCAGCATACAATGTTAGGCAAAATGGAGGACCTGCATAAGCATCTCATACAAGCACTGAAACACCAGCTGCATCAGCAGCAATTACAGCAGCAATAGATGGCGCAACAGGAGATAAGTAAGCTGCTAATACAAAAAATGCAACAGCAGCACCTTTAGCAAATTGACTTGCTCACAGAGGCGATTCGTGGAAGATCAGCAGCTCCTCCCCCAAGTCCAGGTGACGACACGTATGTCCGAAAGGCGGTAAGACGAGCCATGCAAAAAATGACCCCTGGTGACGATGTAGAGGAATTTTTGACTATGTTCGAACGTGAGAAGTTATTGCCAGAGCAGTGAGCGGAGGTGCTGGCCCCCTCTCTCTGACTGGTGAGCCCCATAAGGCTTAATATGACTTGGCGTTACAGTATGTGCAGGAGTATGCCAAATTAAAAACTGAAATTTTGGCATGCGTGGGAGTGACTATGTTGGTCAGAGCACAAAGGGTTCACAACTGGGAATACTATGGGGATAAGCTGCCGCAATCCCAAATATTTGTTCTACTGCATCTTGTGCAAAAATGGTTGCAGCCGAACCTTCTACTCCGGCCCAGCAGGTTGTCATGGACAGATTCGTGCACTGCCTTCCTAGACCGGTGCAGACCAGGGTTGCCCAGGGAGATCCCCGAAATGTGGACAAATTGGTAGGCCTAGTGGAAGAGGTACCAGGTAGTCAAGAGGTCCCTAAGAAAGCCAGGGGGTGATGAATCCCCATACTGGGGTACCCAGCGGGAGCCTGGGCCTCAAAAGAGTTAGTAGAGCCACCACGGGGGGGTCCTAGATTGCAAGGGTTGTCAAAGGGTATGGGTAAAGAATTGCTTTGCTGGAGATGTTGTGGTCCAGGACATGTCCCTTGTTCTCAGAAGACATGGACTGCAGCCTAGGGAGGCACTGCTCCTACTATTCCTATCCCGCCTGCAATGTGGACTATCAGCCCGGTGAGGGGCCTCAGCTTTTTTACTGCCAAGAGAGACCTGCAGAAAAAAAAATCACAGCAAAAACGCAATGTGTGAACATAGCCTAAGCCTTCATACTGCTTTGTAGATGGAAAAATAGAAAAGCCATTGCTTTTGGAAGGTGAGAAGTAAAAACTAAACGTGCACAACAAAAAATTGCTGGGTCTCCAAGGGGTAAAAAAGGTATTTTAATTTTTTAATGTATACTTTAGGGCTTTTTAACAGTTCATCAGGTAGGCCTCCTTTAGAAAGTGGAGAGATAGAGCTAGGTGCATTTGCAGCCAACAATAACAGTAAAGTACCCAACACTTGTATATACACAGGTAACATGTTATTGTCAATTTATATGCGCGGTGAGATAGAAATATACTTACTGCCATTAAAGGGGTTTTTCAAGAAATTTAACAAAATAAACTAAATAGATTTAAATATTACAAATTTTACTAAGTACCCTTATTTAGCAAACACTTAGCTAAAAGGCAATCTTTATTTAATGAACTGGCAGGATTTTAAAATGCAAATTAATTATGTAAAAATCATACAATATGATTTTCTGGATTTTTTTTGTATTCTGTCTCTCACAGTTGAAGTGTACCTACGATAAAAATGACACACCTCTCCATTCTTTGTAGGGGGGAAAGCTTGCAAAATTGTCAGTTTAACAAATATCATATATACTCGTGTAGAAGCCGAGTTTTTCAGCACCTTTTTTTTGCTTAAAAAGAGCCCCCTCGGCTTATACACGAGTCACGGTCCCACTTACCTGTTCTCCAATTCAGTGCGGAAGTCCCCGATATCTCCGGATCATCTGCCCGCTCCCCTGCAGCTTCGGTAAGTGCTCTGGTGGCTGCTGAAATGGCCAGTGGTCAGTGCTGGCATCGGGACAAGTTCTGGGGTCCGGAGCAGGAGGGGACACCGGCACGCTATGGGGCCAGGTGCCTGTGCTGCCGCTTGCTCAGGTCCCCAGCATGTGCGATATTCACCTGTCCCTGTTCCACCGCCACACTGTGTCTTCCGTGTCCTCTGGCTGTAATATTCGGGTCAGAGGGTGTGATAACGTGATTAGTGTGCGCCCTCTGCCTGAACAGTCACTGCAGAAATCAGACAATGTCGAGGAGCACCGGCCAGCGACGAGAGGTGAGTATGTCATTTTTTTATGCAGCAGCAGCAATATAAGGTATATGATCAGCATAAATTGCATTATTGAGCATTATATGAGCATCTTATGGGGTCATCATCATCTTTATGCAGCATTATATGGGGCATATTTTTGTATGGAGCATCTTATGGAGCCATCATCATCTTTATGCAGCATTATATGGGGTATATTTTTGTATGGAGCATCTTATGGGGCCATCATCAACTTTATGGAGCATTATATGGGGCATATTTTTGTATGGAGCATCTTATGGGGCCATCATCAACTTTATGGAACATAATATGGGGCATATTTTTGTATGGAACATCTTATGTGGTCCATCATAAACTTTATGGAGAATTATAAGGGGCATATTTCATATGGAGCATCTTATGGAGCCCATGTCTCAATTAATGTAATTTTATTGGTATCTATTTTTATTTTTGAAATTTACCAGTAGCTGCTGCATTTCCCACCCTAGGCTTATACTCGAGTCAATAAGTTTTACCAGTTTTCTGTGGTAAAATTAGATGCCTCGGCTTAAACTCGGGTTGCCTTATACTCGAGTATATATGGTACTTATTTTCCCCAATGTATAGCAATTTCCCAGCTGAGACGTATTAGGTCTGGTTGTGTAAAGAGATGACTGCTCGAGACAGACGTCGGGTAAGGGCAGTGTCTTGTATTGTGAATGCGCATTGCTCTGTTTACTGAATCTGACAGAACGAGCGGAGAAGCAAACCAACTAAGGGTATGTGCACTAGTTCAGTATTAGGCAGCGCTTTGAATGCAGCACATGTCAGCTGCGGCCAAAGCTTTTGAATGCAGGTCATTCCACATGTGCTCCTTGAACCGTGCAAAATCACTGCATCCAATACATTGTACGGGTAATATTTATCTGGCGGAGACTGAGCATGTCAGCAAGATAAATAGACATGCGTCGGTCTGGAAAGACACTCCACATGTCAGTCTCCGTGAGTGATCCGCGTGTGCTGGTGTAGTGGAGATGAGATTTCTTGAAATCCCATCCACTATGCTGTAACGTCTGGCCGCTGCGGGTTGGACGCTGCGGATGTAAGCAGCGCCCAACCCACAGCGTTTACTGACAGTGGGAATGTACCCTAAAGCAGATGATAAACCTTTCTTTGTCTCACTGAGAACATTTAGGCCCGGGCATTTCTGTTCAGCAAGTGACAGAATCCTCTCAGTGTCCTGAGTATCCTGAGTAAAGTGTATTCCCGAGCGGGCTGAAGATAGTTTGTATAATTTGACCAGCAGCTCTATCTTCCTGCCCTCCAATAAACCTGTCAGGCTGACTGAGATAAATATTCTCTGTCAGGTAAAAAAAGATTATTTTGTTTTGATTTATTCACTCTGCCCTCTGCTCATGGCATTACACAGCCTAGGATCAGTACATGCTAAAGAACTTTAAGGCAATAAATATCAACATAATAAAATACACAGTACACGTTAACTTTTAAATGGAAGGTTTTGGCCACAGCCTTTATTAAATTTAAATATATAACTCAATAACTTATAAACCATACCTCAGTTTAGCAAAATTTCAAACTCATTTACCATTTAACTTATAAACCATACTGCAGCTTAGCCAAATCTCAAGCCCCGTTTACCATTCACCATCATGATGTCCATTCAGTTCCCCGAATGACTTACCCACAGGCCCGTGACAAAATAAATATAAGGGAGGAAGGGCGGGGCAGCATTTTAGGTATGGCAGTGATGAGGCATGCCCCCTCTTTATCCCTTCAGCCCGTAGATTGTTTATATTAGTCTGTCCATTAGTCTGTCCTATCAGCACACGACACTGGGGAGAAAAATACACTTCAGTCGGCGACGAGCAGCTGACTGGATAGGCCCACCACCAATGTCTGTACTGAAAATATACATATAAAATACCAGGGAAAAACGGCGGGAAAACTCTATCCCACCAAACATTAACCCTTAAGGGAAGCTATACCTGCAGCCTGGTAATGCCATGCATTACCCTCCTAAGGGTTCAGGTCCTGCCATCCTGTCAGGTTCAGTGAACAGAAGACTGCATGTTCATGATACCTGAAGAACAACCCATCCTACTACGTCTCAGCAGGGAGGGCTGGTAAACTGCTATGGCAGCTAACATTTAAAATCCTGACAGTTCACTAAATAAAGATGACCGTTTTTGATAAATAAAGGTATTTAGTAAAATGTGTAATATTTTAATGTATTTAACTTTATTTATGTTATTCATTTTCTTGGAGAATCACTTTAAATTCTATAAAGGTGAATGGCAGGACACAAAATTATCCATAAAGGAAAATAAACCTATAAAAATGTCACCGTGGCCAACGGGACCCACACATTAGACCTAAAGCATGATACCAAAACAAAGAAAGAAGGATCTCAAATATAAAAGATCATAACAGAGTCATCAGACTGTGCCATAAAGTAATATATAGTCTTAAGATCCAATTAAAGAATTTAGGATATTTTATAAAGAAAAAATATATAAATTTTATTGCACAAATATATAAAGACAGACAAAAATACAAAGGTGTTCAGGTGAGGTATATCAATAGCAGCTAAAGAAGCCGGTGTTAAAAAGGTTAATTGAAATAGGTAATGCACCTGGTAGAAAAACACATGCGTCTCACAAAGCACATCCATATAGGGCAAAGGATGATTATCAATTGTTCACAAGGTTTAGCCATTCCTAAGGCTATACAGTCTGAAAAGAGCTGTGCCAAATAATAAGGCTATATGCAAGGCAGTGGAACACGCGTCAAGGTTCCTGCACGTCTCTCTGGCACCCCTGCATATACAGGCACTTACCATGTCCCAAGGTAACAGCTCCTTATATTGTATCTTATTTATATACTTTTTACATTAGGCTCTTTTGTTCGCAAACCGCCACATTTCTAATCAGGCAGGAATCATGTTTAACCTTTTATATATTCTACTTATTCCATATATTGGACTACTTGCATATAGGTTTATTATCTGGCACAGCTACTTTCAGTCTGAATAGCCTTATGAATGGTTAAACCTTGTGAACAAATGATAATCATCCTTTGCCCTATGTGGATGTGCTTTGTGAGGCGCATATGTTTTTCTACCCGGTGCATAACCTGCTATTTCAATTAACCTTTTTAACACTGGTTACTTTAGCTGCTATTGATATACCTCACCTGAACACCATCGTATTTTTGTCGGTCTTTACATATTTGTGCAATAAAACTTAACCATAAAGGAATGTCTGACTTTTTTACAACATTAACTAGAGTAAGGTAAGGAATTGTGATGAGCAAGTATACTCGTTGCTCGGGTGGTCTCCAAGTATTTTGGCGTGGTCGGAGATTTAGTTTGTGTTGACAAAGCTGCATGATTTGTGGCTGCTGGACAGCCTGAATACATGTGTGGAATGCCTGTTTGTTAGGGAATACCCATATGTATTCAGCCTGCCCAGCAGTCACAAATTATGCAGCTTCGTCAACACAAACTAAATCTCCGACCTCGCCAAAATACTCGGAGGACACCCGAGCATTGAGTATACTCACTCATTATACTAGTAAGAATACTATTATTTATGTATTCAAGGTGAGAAAAAATTTGCATGAAAAATAAATCCATAGCCAAAACAGGTTAAACCTGAATTTCAGCTAAAGTATTAATCACGACTAGCTTACAAGGAACTTTTCCCAAAGAACTGCTTTTGTTTTGCCTGCATTTTGCATTTGCTTATGCTGCCTCATCTTTTCTTATACAGTATACGTATGCATATATACCCATCAGAAAAGTGGATGGTGACAGATATATGTATCTATAGAATATACAGTATTACATTACATATACTGTACGTATATATCTTTCATCATACTTTTTTCTGATGGAGATATGTACATATACACATATACTGTGTATATGTGTGTGTTTATATATATATATGTGTATTAGTGATGAGCGAGTGTGCTCATTACTAAAGCTTTCCGAGCATGCTTGAGTGTTCTCAGAGTATTTTGGGCGTGCTCGTAAATTATGTCTGAGTTCCCGCAGCTGCATGATTTATGGCTGCTAGACAGCCTGAATACATGCAGGGATTGCCTGTTTGTTAGGGAATCCCCACATTTATTCAGGCTGTCTAGCAGCTGCAAATCATGCAGCTGCAGGGAGGGGGTGACTCAGACATAATTTACGAGCATGCCCAAAATACTTGGAGAACACCCGAGCATGCTCAGAAAACTCGAGTAACGGGCACACTCGCTCATCACTAATGTGTATGTGTGTGTGTGTGTATATATATATATATATATATATATATATACAGCTCTTGCAAAAATTAAGAGACCACTGCAAAATTTTCAGTTTGTCTGATTTTTCTCTTTATAGTTATATTTTTGAGTACAATGTAAATAGCTCTTTTACTCTATAAACTACTGACAACATGTCTTCGAATTTCCAAGCACTAAATTGTTTATTTTCAGAAAATGAGAAATGGACAAAAGAACAAAAAAAATGCCGTGCTTGAAGACCTCAAATAATGCTAAGAAAACAAGTTCATAATTATTTAGAAACAACAATACTAATGTTTTATCTCAGGAAGAGTTCAGAAATCAATATTTTGTGATTTTTAGTCACAGCTTTCATGTGTCTTGGCATGATTTCCACCAGTCTTTCACAATGCTTTTGGGTGACCTTATGCTACTCCTGGTACAAAAATTTAAGCAGTTCTTCTTTGTTTGATGGCTTGTGACTATCCATCTTCCTCTTGATTACATTCAAGAGGTATTCAATGGGGTTCAGGTCTGTTGATTGGGCTGACCATGACAGGGATTGGATGTGGTGGTCCTTCACACATTTATTGACCTAGCTGTGTGGCATGGCACATTGTCCTGCTGGAAAAAAAATAGTCCTCAGAGTTGGGAATCATTGTCTAAACAGAAATAATCAACTGTTTTTCCAGGTTAACCTTGTATGCTGTCATGATCCAGTGTTGGATCTGGCGGTATTAAAAGCACAAAGTGAACTTTTTTTACTTTGGTTGAGTTCAAAGGTGTTTTGACTGTCCCCGGTGGTGGTTAGCGGTATCGCAACTTAGGTTTAGGTTAATGTTCACTTAATTATAATTCAGGTGTTGGACTCTATAAATGGGTCTCAGGGTGTTCACTCACTGCTGGTGATATTCCTTTCTTAGTTGTTGGAGAGCCTGGTGGAAGGATGGAGCTGGATAGGAGTCCTGCGCAGTCAGCCAGAGAGAACGAGTGCCAGCTAATGGTGTCTGCAGGAAGGACTGGCATGGCCTGGTGGAGTCGCAGTTTATGGTGTCGGCGGGAGGTGCGGGCATGGCTTAGAGGAGTGGCGACTTGGAAGAGAGTTGCACTCAGCATGTTCGACTTGGTTGCTGAGAACTGGACTCGAGCATGCTTGGATTCTTGGCAGAGGCTGGACTCATCTTGGGACTCTGTGTACTGGACGGCTGCAAGTGGTGATGGACTCTGCTCCCAGGCTGCACTATGGTGACGGATCCAGTTATGGTGATGGATCCAGGTGGAGGGGAAGATGCACGCAGGTGGTGGGCTCTGTTGCTAGGAGCGCACGCAACAGAGCAAAGCTAAGTGGTGTTCCCCCTGTATTGTCTCTTTCCTCTTGTGTGTTGTTAGTGCAGTGGTGGGATTAGTCTCCGCACCGACCTATTCCCTAGTGAGGGTTTTAGGCTCAGGGAGAGCAAGGGCGTTAAGGTACGCGTGCGGCGACAGGTGCGGAGCCTGTTTAGGGAATGTGAGGAGTGTAGGGACACTGGCTCAGGGGAGTGCAGGAGGTCTCCATTTCCCCATTCCCTATCGCAGGGCCCACCATTGTTAAAGTTACCCAGGTTCCCCCCTTATTATTTAAATGCGCCTTACTGGAGGCGGTGTTTCCAGATATATGTATGCATGGCGTGTAATACCTAAATCCGCCAGGTGGAGGCGGCGAATCCACCTGCACGCTTTATTATTATTTAAATTCGCCCCACTGGAGGCGGTGTATCCAGGGTCACGTGTGTTATGGGTTCGCCTTGCGGCATCATCTGCGTCCTGACACACGTGACCATGACATATGCGACTTGATTCATACGTCCTTCGCAAAGATTAACCTGCCCAATTCCAACCTTGCTGAAGCATCCCCAGACCATCACGGATCCTCCACCAAATTTCACAGTGGATGCAAGACAATGTGGCTTGTACGCCCCTTCAGGTCTCCATCTAACCATTAGGGACCATGTGATAGGCAAAGCTGAAAATTAGATTCATCAGAGAAGATTACCTTACTCCAGTCCTCTATGGTCCAATCCTTATGGCCTTTGGCAAACTTCAGCCTGGCTCTCCTTTGCTTCTCATTGATGAAAAGCTTTTTTCTAGCTTTATATATGACTTGAGCCCTGCCTCTAGGAGCCTGTTCTGAACTGTTCTTGCCATGCACTTCACCCTAGCTGCCATTTGCCATTCCTTTTGTAGGTTACTTGATGTCATCCTGTGGTTTCTGAGTGACATTCGAATAAGATGACGGTCATCCCGGTCAGTAGAGCGTCATATTCGCCCTATGCCGGTCTGTAGCTTTGTCGTTCCCAATTCCTTTGGCATGGTTAAAAGTTATTTTTTCATTCCTATTATTTTTGGGATTTTACTAGCACTTGTTTTGCCATCCAGCTTGTCCTATTGCAAGAGAATTGTGAACACCACAGCAGGGTTTTTATACTTTATAAGATTTGGTTCAGGTGATCACCTAATCAGAAGAACATTAAGTAGAATGAGGTGTATTCTGGTTGGAATTCAACTGACACTGGAATGGAATGGCTGTCAGACATGTAGAGAAGCTGATTTTTATAAAACTGTGCTGTGATATCAAATTTTTCCATAGCTGTACTGTATGTATGTGTGTATATATATATATATATATATATATATATATATATATATACTAGCTGAAGAGCCAAGCGCTGTCCGAGGATAGTAACTATCTACGGTTAGTTATAACAAATTATTATGATTATATCTATACCAGGGATCCCTTTAAGAGAGGCCTGGGGTTAGAACCAAAGCGCTGGATGGATTTGCCCTGACTTCCATACCAATGATCCCTTTAAGAGAAGCCAGGGGTCAGAATCAGAGCGCTGAGGGATTTGCCCTAACTTCCATACTGGAGATCCCTTTAAGAGAGGCCTGGGGTCAGTACCAAAGCGCAGAGTGGATCTGTCCTCACTTCCGTACTGGGGATCCCTTTAAGAGAGGCCTGGGATCAGAACCAGAGCGCTTAAAGGAATTGCCCTAATTTCCATACCAATGATCCCTTTAAGAGACCCTGGGGTCAAAACCAAAGTGTTGGATGGAATTGCCCTGACTTTCATACCAATGATCCCTTTAATAGAAGCCTTGGGTCAAAATCATACTGGAGATCCCTTTAAGAGGAAAGATGTGCCTATGGGAAGGAGGATGTGTGATGGTATATGGGCATGGGAGGGGGGGATTCATTTCTGTCATGTGCTCTTTGCTCCTTTCTGGGGGGCAGGCAATGGCTGGGAGTTTATGTTCCTGAGGAAGCTAGATTTCTCCCACCCAGTCAGTGTCTGCTGAGGTGTTTTCTGGAGTGCTGGAGTGGGAAAACTGTTGCTCTTAGCAACCAATCATAGCTCAGCTTCCTTTAAACAGCTCTGGTGAAATGAAACATTGAAACATGCTTTGTGATTGGTTGGTGATGCACACACATACATTCAATTATATATATATATATATATATATACACACACACACACACACACACACACACACACACACACACACACCGTATGTACTCGTGTATAAGCCGAGATTTTCAGCCCACTTTTTTGGGCTGAAAGTCCCCCTCTTGGCTTATATGTGAGTCATATACCAGGGGGTATGCAAAACAGAAGCCGCGTGTTTCTCAACGCAAGCAATGACCAGCCAGGTCTTTGCCCGGGAAGGAACAACCACGGGAAGGGCAGTCTCCAATGAAGGAAACCACCTATGCCAAAACATGGTATCCATCCACATACAGCTGTTTCGGGGTATTGCCCCTCATCAGTGTGGAGTAGGAAACTGGCTGGTAGGAGCAATGCCTAGTAAAAAGACTATGAAGAGGAGGATGAATGAACTCATGGAGATCAACATCCGACACTGCGGAGACACCATCACGTGTTTCTCAACGCAGTGATTCTAGAGCACTGCCCCCATCCCTTATGGGAAATATGTAAAACATGCAAAACAGAAGCCGCGAAGACACCATCACGTGTTTCTCAACGCAAGCAATGACCAGCCAGGTCTTTGCCCGGGAAGGAACAACCACGGGAAGGGCAGTCTCCAATGAAGGAAACCACCTATGCCAAAACATGGTATCCATCCACATACAGCTGTTTCGGGGTATTGCCCCTCATCAGTGTGGAGTAGGAAACTGGCTGGTAGGAGCAATGCCTAGTAAAAAGACTATGAAGAGGAGGATGAATGAACTCATGGAGATCAACATCCGACACTGCGGAGACACCATCACGTGTTTCTCAACGCAGTGATTCTAGAGCACTGCCCCCATCCCTTATGGGAAATATGTAAAACATGCAAAACAGAAGCCGCGAAGACACCATCACGTGTTTCTCAACGCAAGCAATGACCTGCCAGGTCTTTGCCCGGGAAGGAACAACCACGGGAAGGGCAGTCTCCAATGAAGGAAACCACCTATGCCAAAACATGGTATCCATCCACATACAGCTGTTTCGGGGTATTGCCCCTCATCAGTGTGGAGTAGGAAACTGGCTGGTAGGAGCAATGCCTAGTAAAAAGACTATGAAGAGGAGGATGAATGAACTCATGGAGATCAACATCCGACACTGCGGAGACACCATCACGTGTTTCTCAACGCAGTGATTCTAGAGCACTGCCCCCATCCCTTATGGGAAATATGTAAAACATGCAAAACAGAAGCCGCGAAGACACCATCACGTGTTTCTCAACGCAAGCAATGACCAGCCAGGTCTTTGCCCGGGAAGGAACAACCACGGGAAGGGCAGTCTCCAATGAAGGAAACCACCTATGCCAAAACATGGTATCCATCCACATACAGCTGTTTCGGGGTATTGCCCCTCATCAGTGTGGAGTAGGAAACTGGCTGGTAGGAGCAATGCCTAGTAAAAAGACTATGAAGAGGAGGATGAATGAACTCATGGAGATCAACATTCGACACTGCGGAGACACCATCACGTGTTTCTCAACGCAGTGATTCTAGAGCACTGCCCCCATCCCTTATGGGAAATATATAAAACATGCAAAACAGAAGCCGCGGAGACACCATCACGTGTTTCTCAACGCAAGCAATGACCAGCCAGGTCTTTGCCCGGAAAGGAACAACCACGGGAAGGGCAGTCTCCAATGAAGGAAACCACCTATGCCAAAACATGGTATCCATCCACATACAGCTGTTTCGGGGTATTGCCCCTCATCAGTGTGGAGTAGGAAACTGGCTGGTAGAAGCAATGCCTAGTAAAAAGACTATGAAGAGGAGGATGAATGAACTCATGGAGATCAACATCCGACACTGCGGAGACACCATCACGTGTTTCTCAACGCAGTGATTCTAGAGCACTGCCCCATCCCTTATGGGAAATATGTAAAACATGCAAAACAGAAGCCGCGAAGACACCATCACGTGTTTCTCAACGCAAGCAATGACCAGCCAGGTCTTTGCCCGGGAAGGAACAACCACGGGAAGGGCAGTCTCCAATGAAGGAAACCACCTATGCCAAAACATGGTATCCATCCACATACAGCTGTTTCGGGGTATTGCCCCTCATCAGTGTGGAGTAGGAAACTGGCTGGTAGGAGCAATGCCTAGTAAAAAGACTATGAAGAGGAGGATGAATGAACTCATGGAGATCAACATCCGACACTGCGGAGACACCATCACGTGTTTCTCAACGCATGAGAAACACGTGATGGTGTCTCCACGGCTTCTGTTTTGCATATTTTACATATTTCCCATAAGGGATGGGGTAGTGCTCTAGAATCACTGCGTTGAGAAACACGTGATGGTGTCTCCGCAGTGTCGGATGTTGATCTCTATGAGTTCATTCATTCTCCTCTTCATAGTCTTTTTACTAGGCATTGCTCCTACCAGCCAGTTTCCTACTCCACACTGATGAGAGGCAATACCCCGAAACAGCTGTATGTGGATGGATACCATGTTTTGGCATAGGTGGTTTCCTTCATTGGAGACTGCCCTTCCCGTGGTTGTTCCTTCCCGGGCAAAGACCTGGCTGGTCATTGCTTGCGTTGAGAAACACGTGATGGTGTCTCCGCGGCTTCTGTTTTGCATGTTTTACATATTTCCCATAAGGGATGGGGGCAGTGCTCTAGAATCACTGCGTTGAGAAACACGTGATGGTGTCTCCGCAGTGTCGGATGTTGATCTCCATGAGTTCATTCATCCTCCTCTTCATATACCAGGGGGGAGCGGGGGTGTCAGGTCATACTTACTCCCCCTTGGCGGGGTCTCTGCAGCCCCCTGCTTCTCCTGGTCTCAGGCTCCTTCTTTCAGCTGTCACATGGTACCATTCATTAAAGTCATGAATATGCGCATATTTACGACTTTAATGAGCTGTACCACGTGACCGCTGAAGGAAGGAGTCTGAGACCAGGAGAAGCAGGGGGGCTGCAGAGACAGCGCCAGGAAGTATAAGCTATATTCACCTGTCCCAGGTCCATCGCTGCACGCTGCTCTGTTCTCTCCTCCACGTCCTCTGTCTGTGATGTTCAGGTTAGAGGGCGCGGTGACATAGTTATTGCGCGCCACGCCCTCTGCCTGAAAGTCACTGACAGAGGGACCCAGCTGACAGAGCAACGCGCAGCCATGGAGCGAGGATCGGTAAATATCACCAGTGCCGGGGTCCTGAGTGAGCGGTGACATCAGAACCTGCCACCACCTGCTCAGGACACCGGCATCGGTCCCCCAGCGACGAGAGGTGAGTATGTAATTTTTTTTAATTTGCAGCGGCGGCAGCAGCAATATACGGGGGCATAATTATGGAGCAGCATATGGGGGCATAATTATGGAGAAGCATATGGGGACATAATTATGGAGCAGCATATGGGGGTGTAATTATGGAGCAGCATATGGGGTATAAACTATGGAGCATCTTATGGTGGCATGATCTATGGAGCATCTTATGGTGGCATAATCTATGGAGCAAATTATGGGAGCATAATCTATGGAATATCTTATGGGGCCATAACCTTTATGGGGCAGCATATGGGGCATTATTAACCTTTGTGCAGCATTATCTGTGGCGTATTTTGTACTTAGCATCTTATGGGGCCTTCATGAACTGTATGGAGCATTATATGGGGCTCCTGATTCAATATGGATATTCAAAAACATTTAACTTACTGATGTCTCAATTAATTTTACTTTTATTGGTATCTATTTTTATTTTTGAAATTTACCAGTAGCTGCTGAATTTTCCACCCTAGGCTTATACGCGAGTCAATAAGTTTTCCCAGTTTTTTGTGGCAAATTTAGGGGGGTCGGCTTATACTCAAGTCGGCTTATACACGAGTATATACGGTGTGTATATATATATAATGTTTGGCTCAATGGTTTATATCTAAAGCCCTTATACCTCTATACATATTAGATATAATTAGGTCAAACCCAACAATTTTGGTGGGATTGGCTATTTATGGGAACATTTTGACTTTGCCCAACAGGTTATGTTGGGAAGGATAAAGATTGGCGGTTAGAATTCAATCTTCCCATCATTTTGTTCTGGTAGTTACTGATGGTACGCCCATAGACAACACAGGAATGCTCGGTGTGAATGGGAAGGTCGAGAGAGTTAGCTGATCTCTCAGCCCGAAGTCATCCAATGTGTATGACCAGTTTTAATTGATAAATAAGAGTGCAAGTTGAAATTGTAACCCTTGTAAAAGTTTTAAAGTTAATTTACAGTGCTGTGCAAATTAATTGGGACAAAGCATTTTTTTTAAGTAAAATTGTAAGTTGGTTACCAGTCAGTGATTCAAACCAGTTTTAACTGCTTTGAACAGGTGTGAGTGCCTGTTCAAAGCAGTTAAAACTGGTTTGAATCACTGACTGGTAACCAACTTACAATTTTACTTAAAAAAAATGCTTTGTCCCAATTAATTTGCACAGCACTAATTTATTAGCAATGTATGAACATTTCACACTATTTCCTATAGTTTTCTTTCTGTAAACTTTTTTTAAAAGTTATAAACCCAACATTTTGCCACATATTTTCTGCATGTGCTGCAAAATAATTTAGAGCAGCTATAATCTAATAAAATCTCAAAAGTTTCATGACTTCATTAAGCGTCATCCTTCTTCTTGCTGATCACCAGCATGTCTCATAAGACTGGTATACTGGTTTCTAAATATTGGAACTCCCCAGATTATTTATGTTTTGTGAGATTACTCCACCTACTGTGCGTCGCACAACCAGATATTAAGTACTGCACTTAGAGCTGCCGAGGAAAACACTTTCTTTGTACTCGGAGCCCTAGAATAGATTGTTCAGCAAGGCTATCCCTGTCTGGAGTAAAGTAAGAATTTACAGGTTAGTTTCACATTCCTTTATGTTCTGTTGTATGATCATCTTTTTGTAGTGCTAGATATGCCTATTGTAATAGTCTTTTCATTAGTTTTAATGGGTTTGCATTTTTTTAAAAAACTTTCTAAATGCTGGTTTCAAGTTTTTTTTGGCATTTACATAACATTTTAACAGAATTTTGCCATGTGATAATATGAAGTCTATATTAAAACATAAAATCTGTCCCCCAAAATAGATTTTCGTTTGTGGCCTTTTTTTTAAATTTTGGGTCGCTGGTGTATTTTTTTTAACTCCTGTATGTTCTGGATAGGGGTTTTTTTTTACTGCCATTTTTTCAAGCTTCTCCAAAACACTTGAACAGTACCAACAAAATCAAATGTACAAAATGCGGTACAATGAAAATGCTTATATAAACATTCATAAAAATCTGTGTGCTTGGGAGGCGCACATCTCTGAATGCAAATGTAATACTTTACTTCTCCTTTTATTTCTTTGGTTAATGAGGGAAAGTTGGTTGATGGGGAGGGTGGGAGTCAGGATCAGCTGATATGAGGTCAGGACTTTTTCTCGGCTCTCTGATTGAGATGTGTATTTACCAAACACCAGGCTAGATAGATTCCTGAGATAAACGTGTTTAGAACGTGTACTGTCTGCACTATGGAAGAGATTGTAATGGGACCAAGTACTAGAATGAAATTGCAATGTATTGTCCTTCAAAACGACCTTGCTGCCATTTACCCTAGACTGTTTTCAGTCAATTTTAACCAAAAAGTGAAAGGGAAGGGAAACCAACTATTTCTTTATTGAATGATTTCCTTATTTCCTTTCCCGTCTTAAGATTTCTATATCAATTGTGCTTAATTTAACCAAAAAAATGTTTAAAGAGCATGTGCACATTCCATCACCTTTTAACCTCTTAAAGCACCACGTCATGGAATATATGTAAATGTGGCGCCATGCCATGCTTGTACGTCACATTGACTGCTATAGCTCACTTGTGCCAATGCAATCACAGCATTCCATTTGTTTAACCCATTAAATGATCCATAGACAGCTCCCTCTATTACCCTGTCAGCCCACGCAATGGGACCTTGGGATGCTGATTGGTTTCTATGGCACCCTAACCCAAACAGTAGGCTTTGAGTCTGCCAACTATAGAAAGCTATTAGGCTGTGCCTGAGAGACCGTCTAATGGCACAGTCAGACTCTTTCCAAGATCAGACCGCAATGCACGGACCTGCTGCGGGTCTCTCAACCTGAGCATGACAGCTTCATATATTGCTATGAGGATGGGTAGAGAGACCCGCAACAAGTCCGTACGGACATCTGAATGCACCCTAATAGTACTGCAGTATTATCTATATATCTATCTATTATCTATGTATCATTTATCTATTATCTATCTATTATCTATCTATTATCTATGTTATCTATCTCTATATCTATCTATTATCTATGTATCATTTATCTATTATCTATCTATCTATTATCTATGTTATCTATCTCTATATCTATCTATCTATTATCTATGTATCATTTATCTATTATCTATCTGTCATCTGTTATCTATCTATATATTATCTATCTCCTATCTATCTCCTATCTATCTATCTATCACATACCTATCTATCTATGTTATCTATCTATCTATATTATCTATCTAGTATCTATTATCTATCTATCTCCTATCTATATATTATCATCTATCTATCCCATATCTATCTATCTATCTATCTATCTATCTATCTATCTATCTATCCCATATCTATCTATCTATCTATCTATCTATCTATTTATCTCCTATCTATATATATTGTCATCTATCTATCTCGCTCTATCCATCTATCCCATATCTATCTATCTATCTATCCCATATCTATCTATCTATGTATTATCATCTATCTATCTATCTATCTATGTTATCTATCTACATTATCTATCTAGTATCTATTATCTTCTATTATCTGTCTATCTCCTATCTATATATCATCTATCTATCTATCTATCTATCTATCTATCTATGTATCATTTATCTATTATCTATCTATATATTATCTATCTATTATCTATGTTATCTATCTCTATATCTATCTATTATCTATCTGTTATCTATCTATATAATATCTATCTCCTATCTATCTATCTATCACATACCTATCTATCTATGTTATCTATGTTATCTATCTATCTATCTATATTATCTATCTAGTATCTATTATCTATCTATCTCCTATCTATATATATTATCATCTATCTATCTATCCCATATCTATCTATCTATTATCACTGGTCAACAGCATTTTTGGTGCCAAAGATATTTCATCGAATTTAGGGTATTTTTGGGGTGCTGATTCTGAATATGTCATCAGTTTTGCCAGATTGGCTCAAGTTTTTGAGATTTTTGGTATCTTATTTATAGCACTTGTTGGTAAATGCGACGCATCATCTCATTAATTTCTTTGGATTAGTACTTGAACTGAGCAGTTCTCAATATAGTTTTGTGTTAATTAGTGTTCTAAAAGTTTGTTCATAGCTTGATTTTTGCACTAACTTTATGTTGTTGTCTGTTTTCCAGTGAAAAGCATGAACTCATCAAGAAGAAGTTGTCTTAACGATCCAGACTCATTCTGTTACATTTGTGGTGAATACACACTGCCAAAACATAGAAGAAACATAACAGACTTCGTAAAAAAAGTGTATTTTGCCTATTTTGGGGTTATGCTTGGGGACCAAGACAAGTTTTGGGCACCACACATAGTGTGCAAAGCATGTATCGAATTATTACGAAAATGGAGCAAAGGACAAAGAAAAAGCTTCAAATTTGGTGTTCCAATGGTGTGGAGAGAGCCAAAAAATCATCATGATGACTGTTATTTATGGTAAACACAGGTACAGGCACATCTTCACAATGAGGGACAGGCCTTCTTGCAGATTCCATGTTACTCCCATTTTCGTTTCTTATGCTTATTGAATCCTTGCACTTGCACTGCACAGAAATAACAGTCATCATGATGATTTTTTGGCTCTCTCCACACCATTGGAACACCAAATTTGAAGCTTTTTCTTTGTCCTTTGCTCCATTTTCGTAATAATTCGATACATGCTTTGCACACTATGTGTGGTGCCCAAAACTTGTCTTGGTCCCCAAGCATAACCCCAAAATAGGCAAAATACACTTTTTTTACGAAGTGTGTTATGTTTCTTCTATGTTTTGGCAGTGTATATTCACCACAAATGTAACAGAATGAGTCTGGATCGTTAAGACAACTTCTTCATGATGAGTTCATGCTTTTCACTGGAAAACAGACAACAACATAAAGTTAGTGCAAAAATCAAGCTATGAACAAACTTTTAGAACACTAATTAACACAAAACTATATTGAGAACTGCTCAGTTCAAGTACTAATCCAAAGAAATTAATGAGATGATGCGTCGCATTTACCAACAAGTGCTATAAATAAGATACCAAAAATCTCAAAAACTTGAGCCAATCTGGCAAAACTGATGACATATTCAGAATCAGCACCCCAAAAATACCCCAAATTCATTAAAATATTTTGGACACCAGAAAAAAATTTTTTTTTCGTTGACCTGTGTTATCTATGTATCATTTATCTATTATCTATTATCTATCTATATATTTATCTATTATCTATGTTATCTATGGAGCAGCACGGTGGCTCAGTGGTTAGCGCTGCAGCCTTGCAGTGCTGGGGTCCTGGGTTCGAATCCCACCAAGGACAACATCTGCAAGGAGTTTGTATGTTCTCCCCGTGTTTGCGTGGGTTTCCTCCCACACTCCAAAGACATACTGATAGGGAATTCAGATTGTGAGCCCCATCGGGGACAGTGATGAAATGTGTGCAAACTGTAAAGCGCTGCGGAATATGTTAGCACTATATAAAGATTATTATTATTATCTAGCTATCTATTATCTATGTATCATTTATCTATTATCTATGTTATCTATCTATTATCTATCTGTTATCTATCTATATAATATCTATCTCCTATCTATCTATCTATCTATCTATCTATCACATACCTATCTATGTTATCTATCTATGTTATCTATCTATCTATATTATCTATCTAGTATCTATTATCTATCTATCTCCTATCTATATATATTATCATCTATCTATCCCATATCTATCTATCTATCTATCTATCTATTATCTATGTATCATTTATCTATTATCTATCTATATATTATCTATCTATTATCTATGTTATCTATCTCTATATCTATCTATCTAGCTATCTATTATCTATGTATCATTTATCTATTATCTATCTGTTATCTATATATTATCTATCTATCTATCACATACCTATCTATCTATATTATCTATCTAGTATCTATTATCTATCTATCTCCTATCTATATATTATCATCTATCTATCTATCTATCTATCTATTTATCTCCTATCTATATATATTATCATCTATCTATCTCTCTCTATCTATCCCATATCTATCTATCTATCTATCTATCTATCTATCTATCTATCTATCTATCCCATATCTATCTATCTATGTATTATCATCTATCTATCTATGTTATCTATCTATATTATCTATCTAGTATCTATTATCTATCTATCTCCTATCTATATATATATATATTATCATCTATCTATCTATCTATCCCATATCTATCTATCTATCTATCTATTATCTATGTATCATTTATCTATTTATCTATATATTATCTATCTATCTATATATTATCTATCTATATATATCTATCTATTATCTATGTTATCTATATCTATCTATATATCTATTATCTATGTATCATTTATCTATTGTCTATCTGTTATCTATCTATATATTATCTATCTCCTATCTATCTATCTATCTATCCCATATCTATCTATCTATGTATTATCATCTATCTATCTATGTTATCTATCTATCTATATTATCTATCTAGTATCTATTATCTATCTATCTCCTATCTATATATATATATATTATCATCTATCTATCTATCTCTCTATTACCTATGTATCATTTATCTATTTATCTATATATTATCTATCTATCTATATATTATCTATCTATATATCTATCTATTATCTATGTTATCTATATCTATCTATATATCTATTATCTATGTATCATTTATCTATTGTCTATCTGTTATCTATCTATATATTATCTATCTCCTATCTATCTATCTATCTATCTATCTATCTATCACATACCTATCTATCTATGTTATCTATCTATGTTATCTATCTATATTATCTATCTATCTATCTATCTATCTATCCCATATCTATCTATCTATCTATCTATCTATCTATCTATCTATCTATCTATCTATCTATCTATCTATTATCATCTATCTATGTAGTTTATACTGTACTACTATTAGAATGTCTCTCAGGCATTGTTCATAATTAGTTCAAAGTCTGCTATAGGTTAATATATATTTAGTAAATTTTATAAAAATGAAAAAGTATTTAGAAAGTATAAAAAGCTAAAGAAAATGTGAAAATGCAAAATTGCTTTTTTATATACTAAAACCTGCTTTAACCTTCAAAAAAGCAAACAAGCAATATATAATTAGTAATTATCTATAATAATAAATGCCCTAACCAGCTTCCGGTTGTAACAACTTCCGTCCAGTTGTAACCAGTGACGTCACCACACACACACACGCACATGTTAACCCTCAACACACCACACCGCCTCAACACACACTCCTCTCACCTTTCACCTCCACTCATGTCCACTCACTCTTTCACTCCACATACGTTCCTTTCTCTCACTCCGTTTCTCATACTCACACCGTCATCGTCGCTGCCCCGACATCTTCCTCCGCCGCCGCGATCCAGGATCCAGA
This sequence comes from Dendrobates tinctorius, assembly GCF_039654945.1. Taxonomy (NCBI): domain Eukaryota; kingdom Metazoa; phylum Chordata; class Amphibia; order Anura; family Dendrobatidae; genus Dendrobates; species Dendrobates tinctorius. Next base: position 43,670,229 of record NW_027361672.1, read on the forward strand.
CGTTCTCCAGGCCGCCGACATGTTCTTGCGGGACGCCATCTTGGATTTCGTGAAGTCCGGCGATATTAAAGATGGCGTCGCCGCAACAACACGTCGCTGGCGTGGGCGACATCAGGATCCAAAATGGCGTCGGCGTAATCTCGCGAGATTTCGCCGACGCCATCTTTTTGGATCCCGATGTCGTCCACGCCAGCGACATGTTGTTGCTGCGACACCATCTTGAATATCGCGGGATTTCACGAAATCCAAGATGGCGTCCCGCAAGAACATGTCGGCGGCCTGGAGAACGTCTGGATCCTGGATCGCGGCGGCGGAGGAAGATGTAGGGGCAGCGACGATGACGGTGTGAGTATGAGAAACGGAGTGAGAGAAAGGAATGTATGTGGAGTGAAAGAGTGAGTGGACATGAGTGGAGGTGAAAGGTGAGAGGAGTGTGTGTTGAGGGTTAACATTACCTCACGCCGACTTGCTGTGCGGACGCTTGGCATTGTCTGTACCACCATAACTACTGCTGCCTTGGTCCTATGCCTGTTTAGTGCCGGTGTCTAATTACTGGACCAATTTTCCTGTACTGCCATAACTATTGCTACCTTGCTACTCTGCCGGTGTCTAATTACAGGGCTAATAATTTGCCTCTACCGCCATAACCACTGCTGCCTTGCTCCTCTGCCGGTGTCTAATTACAGGGCCAATTTGCCTCTATCGCCATAACTACTGCTGCCTTGCTCCTCTGCCGTGTTTAATTACAGGGCCAATTTGCCTCTACCGCCATAACTACTGCTGCATTGCTCCTCTGCCGGTGTCTAATTACAGGATCAATTTGCCTCTACCGCCATAACTACTGCTGCCTTGCTCCTCTGCCGGTGTCTAATTACAGGACCAATTTGCCTCTACCGCCATAACTACTGCTGCATTGCTCCTCTGCCGGTGTCTAAATACAGGGCCAATTTGCCTCTACCGCCATAACTACTGCTGCATTGCTCCTCTGCCGGTGTCTAATTACAGGGCCAATTTGCCTATACCGCCATAACTACTGCTGCCTTGCTCCTCTGCCGGTGTCTAATTACAGGGCTAATTTGCCTCTACCGCCATAACTACTGCTGCCTTGCTCCTCTGCCGGTGTCTAATTACAGGGCCAATTTGCCTCTACCGCCATAACTACTGCTGCCTTGCTCCTCTGCCGCTGTCTAATTACAGGGCCAATTTGCCTCTACCGCCATAACTACTGCTGCCTTGCTCCTCTGCCGGTGTCTAATTACAGGGCCAATTTGCCTCTATCGCCATAACTACTGCTGCCTTGCTCCTCTGCCGGTGTCTAATTACAGGATCAATTTGCCTCTACCGCCATAACTACTGCTGCCTTGCTCCTCTGCCGATGTCTAATTACAGGGCCAATTTGCCTCTACCGCCATAACTACTGCTGCCTTGCTCCTCTGCCGGTGTCTAATTACAGGGCCAATTTGCCTCTACCGCCATAACTACTGCTGCCTTGCTCCTCTGCCGGTGTCTAATTACAGGATCAATTTGCCTCTACCGCCATAAGTACTGCTGCCTTGCTCCTCTGACTGTTCACTGCCTGTGTCTAATTACAGGGCCAATTTGCCTCTACCGCCATAACTACTGCTGCCTTGCTCCTCTGCCGGTGTCTAATTACAGGGTCAATTTGCCTCTACCGCCATAACTACTGCTGCCTTGCTCCTCTGCCGGTGTCTAATTACAGGGCCAATTTGCCACTACCGCTTCATAACTACTGCTGGGCAATTACAGGGTCAATTAGTATCTGTTTACTCTACAATACTCCAGGACGCCTTCTTCACTGCCAGATAACTGCCAAATAGACTCCTTTACCTGTGCCAACATGAGTCATAACAAAAAGTATGCCAATGCCAGTGAAAGGAAAGCAGCTTCAGCACTACGACAAAAACAACGCCGTGCTAATGAGACTCCTGAGGAAAAAAACCATCGCCTTGAGAAGATTAAGGCTTATAAACGCCGTCGCCTCACGCACGAATCCCCTAACTCTAAATCCATAAGATTGGCTGAAGAAGCCTCTGCATGCCGTCACCGCCGACAACAGACGGCCTCTTCCTCATTATTATTAGACTCACAACAGGATGCTTCCACATCAGCATGTGGAACAATTTACTGCTACACTTCATCCCATATGCCGTTCACTGACATAACTAATCAGCAATCTGTTTCTGCCCTGTCAATACCAACGCACAGTTTCTTCACATACAAGCTGCAGTTAGCCCGCAGAAAGTGCAACCAAGACAAATATACGTAGGTCTCAAAACTAGGCGCACCCCATCGGTTGGACATGCACTTCTACTACAACCTCACATTTTCACTAATGATGAAAATAGTATTACCGAACACAGCTGTGGTGACATGACCCATGTATGTGAGCATTGCGAAGCTTTGCATTTTGTAGCAGAGATACCTTCTGATAACAACTTTACACTCTGCTGTCAGAAGGGTAAAGTCCATGTACCCATACTACAATATCCTGATGTCTTTATACGTTTGCTGAAAGGGCAAAGTGAATTTAGCAAAAATTTCATGGATAATATTCAAAGTATTAACAGTTCCTTTGCTTTTGCCTCCATGGGTGCAAATATTTCACCACCTCCTGGATATGGCCCATACTGTTTCCGCATACATGGCCAGATCTATCATAGAACTGGAACACTACATCCCTCAGATGACCAGCAACGCGCATTTGCCCAACTTTACATTCTTGATACCACTACCGCAAACGAACAACGCTTATGATGTAAAGAAAATCAAAAATGTCATCCTACATTGATGAACATTATTGCCCTTCAAATCCAAACTATTAATCCTTTTGTGGAAGCTTATCAAATGTTACGTGATGTGGAAGAACAAGAAAAAATGAAATCTCTACAAAACGGAACTGTTATGCCAAACATCACTATGGCTATTAAACAAGATCGTACTCAAGACCCTCGACGCTACAATAATCCCACTGTCAGTGAAGTAGCAGTCGTGTTTCAAAATGACAATGGTGAGCCACTAATGTCCACTCGCAGGATTTCAGAATACTCAAGATGGCATGGCCGCAAGAACATGTCGCCAGCGTGGACAATGTCGGGATCCAGGATGGCGCCGGCGGAAGATGATGTCGGGGATCGTGGAGCAGCGACGATGACGGTGTGAGTATGAGAGACGGAGTGAGAGAAAGGGTCGTATGTGGAGTGAAAGAGTGAATGGACGTGAGTGGAGATGGTGAAAGGTGAGAGGAGTGTGTGTTGAGGCGGTGTGGTGTGTTGAGGAGGTGTGTGTGTATTGAGGGTTAACATGGCAAGAGGTGTGTCACTATCCTCTCGATGCGATAGCATCGGGCCTTAATCTACTATAATAAATGCGCTAAGCAGCTTCCGGGTTGTAACAACTTCCGTCCAGTTGTAACTGGTGACGTCACAGCACACCTCTTGCCATGTTAACCCTCAACACACCACTCCTCAACACACACTCCTCTCACCTTTCACTATCTCCACTAATGTCCACTCGCAGGATTTCAGAATACTCAAGATGGCATGGACAACGTCGGGATCCAGGATGGCGCCGGCGGAAGAAGATGTCGGGGATCATGGAGCAGCGACGATGACAGTGTGAGTATGAGAGACGGAGTGAGAGAAAGGGTCGTATGTGGAGTGAAAGAGTGAGTGGATGTGAGTGGAGATGGTGAAAGGTGAGAGGAGTGTGTGTTGAGGAGGTGTGTGTGTATTGAGGGTTAACATGGCAAGAGGTGTGTCACTATCCTCTCGATGCGATAGCATCGGGCCTTAATCTAGTGCATTATAAATGGCTTAAGAAAGATACTTTTGCAGTTTGTGCTCATTTCTCCCCACACACAAAAAGTATAATAAAAGGTAACAAAAAGATATATGTTCCTCAGAATAGTCACAGTGGGACTTATGACTTGACCTGCAAATAACAAGCCCTCAGTCATTCAGGTAAAAACAAACAAACAAAAACAAAAACAACTAAAAGCTTGCAGCTCTCACAATATGGCAACACAAAACATTTTTTTATTATTTTTCTTTTTTTTTTAACAAAGTGTAATTTGTTGAAGTAAATACAGGCCCATTGACTATACAAAACATTCTATTTGTGCTGCACATTAAATGGTGCGAAATTTTAAACATGAAAAAACATTATAACATTGCTGTTTTTATTTTTTTCAATTAGCCCCCCCACAAATAGTTTATAATGGCTATTGAGTAAGTTTTATGTACACCAACATGTAACATTAAAAAATACAACTAGTCATGCAAAAAATATGATCTCATACTGCAACATTGCTCGAAAAAGTAAAAAGTTATGGCTTTCTGAACTTGGCAGTTAAAAGTCTATTATTGTGCCCTTTGGGACCAGAATAGACATGTACTTAAGATTTTAATTGTTTCAGTGTATTTCAAAAGGAAAAAAAAAATCAGCAGGTTCTCAAATGTTTGTGCTACAAATATCCTACTATTTGTGTCTACAATGCCTATACACACCCATGTATTAATCAGATGGTACCTGTTTTTAGTCTGTAGCTAGACCTGGACTGGTAATCTGGCAGTCCAGGGAGATACCTGGTGAGCCACTCAATCAGGTGTCCACCTGTCTGCAGAAAGCAGGAATTGCCAGTCCTGCATTATTTGTGCAGTTCCCAATGTTATATGGGTAGAAGGACCTTTGTGACATCTGATCACAGATTCATGAGCCAGAGGGAGACAGGAGTGCTGCCAATGTGGAAGAGTGGTTTAAGGAAGAATAATGCTGTGACCTCTCCACTAACATCATGTGCCACACCAGGACAGGACGGTGAATAGGGAGTCAGGGCAGAGATAAGTGTGAGAACCACATTAATCATACAGCTCTGGCAAAAATGAAGAGACCATTGCAAAATGTTCAGTTTGTCTGATGTTTCTCTATATTTTTGAGTAAAATGTAAATTGCTCTTTTATTCTATAAACTACTGACAACATTTCTCTGAATTTCCAAGCACTAGATTTTGTTTTTATTTTCAGAAAATTAGAAATGGTCAAAATAACAAAAAAATGCAGTGCTTGCAGACCTCAAATAATGCGAAGAAAACAAGTTCATAATCATTTAGAAACAACAATACTAATGTTTTAACTCAGGAAGAGTTCAGAAATCAATATTTTGTGGAATAACCCTCATTTTTAATCACAGCTTTCATGCGTCTTGGCATGCTTTCCACCAGTCTTTCACACTGCTTTTGGGTGACCTTATGCCACTCCTGGTACAAAAATGTAAGCAAGTTCTTCTTTGTTTGATGGCTTGTAACTATCCATCATCTTCTTGATTACATTCCAGAGGTTTTTAAAGGGGTTCAGGTCTGGAGAATGGGCTGCCCATGACAGGGATTTGATGTGGTGGTCTCTTGATTTTTGCCAGAGCTGTATATTTATGGTATATCCATTAGACATGCTATAAATATCTAAGGTGAGAATACCTCTTTAACTCATTCCTGGGATGTACTTGTACATCATTAATCAGATGCGCTTATAGGGCGGGCTCAGCAGATGTATTAGTACAGCAGGTAACCGCTTCTTACAGCAGCGACCAGTGTGAGCTCCGATTGCTGCTGTAAACCTCTTACATTCCACTATTAATCTCTGACAATGACATATATGTCACTGTTTCAGGCACTGTTCAATACTTTCCTTGCATCAAGATTGCAGGGTGCTAATGGGTTGCATAACAGCCAAGGGCCTAATGAATGCTCCCATGGTTGCCATTTTGCTACTGCCATGAAGCCCAATCACAGGCTGGGCTTCATAGGAGTCTGCCATTTTGCCTATATACTGCAACACTTTAGTATTAATGTATATAAAGTGTTCACAGGATCACAGGTTCAAATTTGCTTAAAACACTAAGAAATAGAATAAAAAAAGTTTTACAAAGTACACAAAATGTAACAATATATGGCACGGTCTGTAACAATGAATACACATAAGTTACACAGTGTGTGTATCAACCCTCCACAATCATCCCTCCCCCTCACATACACAATAATATGCCAATAAGGCCTGTTTCACACTTCAGTTTTTTGTGTCAGTTAAAATCCGCCAAAAAGGCGGAAAAGCTGATCCGTTCGTAACTGATGTGAACGGATGCCACCGGATCCGTTTTTGTGACGGATCCGCCAAATGAAGAATTTTAAAGGAGACGCTGCCCGGTAAGGAGAGAGGGAGAGGGAGAGGGAGAGGGAGAGGGAGAGGGAAAGGGAGAGGGAGAGGGAGAGGGAAAGGGAGAGAGAGAGAGAGAGAATTTTTTTTTCTTCTTTGGCCACCATAAATGATTTCAGGGTTAAATTTCTTCCTGACTTCATTCCTCCGGGCATGCGGTGTATAAAAATGCGGATCCTTCACTACAGAAAACGTTACATGGTCCGTCCAGGCATCTCGGCGGACGCAAAAAAATTGACGGATCCGCAAAAAAACGGATCCAACGGCCAGTAATGCAAGTCAATGGGGAAAAAAACGGATCCGCCAAAAAAAATGGCGGATCCGTTTTTTTGCAAAAATGGCGGATTTTGACTGATGGTTAAAGACGGAAGTGTGAAACAGGCCTAAACTGGAATCATCAGAACAATTTCCAAAGATGTTAAAGTATAACTGTCATTTCAGGAGAACATGCAGTAAAATGTCTGTGTCTGCTTCCTTAATCCCTATTCCCTCCTCCCCCTCTCCATAGAACTTTATGAGCACCAATTGTCCTCTCCTATCTCAATAACTGGAAATTCTGTATTCGCTGAAGACAGATTTTTCCTGTGAACTGAGAATATTGAGAAAGAATGATCAGTCCAGGAGGAGAAAGTAGCAGATTTCTCGCATAAGATATATTGTAAAGTTTCTTATTTTCATATATACTATTGATCTCTGATATGAAAATTAAAATGATGACTACTCTTTTTAATCCTTTCAAATTAAACTGGTAATTAAAATCTGGCAAAATATGTCTGTTTGTAATTCATTTGCATCTCTGAACACAGGTCTTCAAGAAGAGACAACCAATCAAATAATGGCTAACTCAACTTTAACTCTGAATGTCACAGATGAAAATAATACTGGTAGTGACTATCCAGAAAATGCACAAGTGCATTTCACTATAGCTGCTGGCTTTGCTATAAGTCTCTGTCTCATTGGCTTAGTAGGAAATATTATTGTTTTTTGGTATCTTTGCTTCAAGATCAAGAGGAATAAGTACACCATTTACATCATCAATCTGTCGGTGGCTGACTTCATCTTTCTAATATTCAGCATAATCGTATTAATAATGTTTATTTATACCTTATCAAGTGCAGATCCATATTTTAAAGGGAAGGAATCCCTTTACATATTTTTGGAAATAATTAACGACAGCGCGCAATATTCCGGAATGTTTATCCTCACAGCCATCAGTCTGGAAAGATGTCTCTCTGTCCTATTTCCCATCTGGTACCATTGCCATCGGCCGACGAACCTGTCCACTATCATCTGCGGCTCAGTTTGGCTCCTCGGATGGGCAGTGAGTCTCCTGGACAATTTAGTGTGTACGCCAGAAGCCTTTTTAAGTCAAACTACAGAGTGCACAGCGGTTCAGATCATGACTTTCGGTCTGTCCGTAATTATCTGTTTACCGATCATGGTCATTTCAAGTTTCATCTTGCTCATTAAAATAAAAAAGACCGTCAGACAGCAGTATCCACAGAAGCTTTACATTATCATCATTGTTGCAGTTTTTATATTTATTATTTCTGTAATCCCGATGAATTTTGTCTGGTTTTTAATGTATTTTCAACTGCTAAAATCAGATATTGAAACAGTCGGACTTTTCTTTGCCGGAGTGTTTTGTTTAGCGTTAAATTGTACGGTTGACCCATATATTTACTTCATTGTTGGGAAAAAGTGGAAGCAGAAGACTAGCCACTCCATCCAAGATGCCCTACAACGAGCCTTCAGAATAGAAGAGGATGAAAATGAAGACTCAAACAGTAATAAAACAAGTAAAGACTCAAACCAAACCAAGCTTGCAAGTACAATTTGAGAATTGTGCTGTGCTGCTGTAACGATCTTCGACTGGGACTTAAAAGGTGACATTCAACCTCAAAAACAAAAGTCACTTTTTCTCAAAATATTTTTTTTCTAATCTTTTGTAAATTTTTTAAGAAGAGTTGGGCAAAATTAGTGTTTATACAATGCATAAACATTTTATAACCTATATTAGGATGTCTCCACTTTAAAGGGAATCTGTCACCTGGTTTTTACCACCTACTCTGAGAGAAGCATAATGTAGAGACAAAGACCCTGATTCCAGTCCAGCAATGTGTCACTTATTTAGCTGCCTGCTGTATATTTTATACAATCCCTGTTTTATCAGCAGATTATCACTAGAGGACTAGTAAAGCTGCTGCCATGTAGTCCTCCATATTTAATAGCTCTGTATGACCCCACCACCTTCACTAATTGGCAGCTTTATGCCTATGCACAGTATACACAGAAAGCTGCCAATCAGTGGTGTTAACGGGGTTATACAGAGCTCAGTATTCAGAGAATCTGCAATAGATGAAACAGTAGTTTTATAAAACTGTACCAAACATCTCATTAAGTCAAACATCGCTGGAATCAGGGATTCTGCCTTTACATCATGCTGCTGTCAGATAGGGCAGCAAAAATCGGGTAATAGATCTCCTTTAAGTCTTCATTCACGCTTCATTATGTACCCTGCATTTTCCATAAGTATAATGGAAACTTTGTTTGAATTTTATAAAGACTCCTGGTTTTTGCTTACACGCACCTATGAAAAATACCGATCAAAATACTGATGTATGAATGTAGCAAGTCTGTGATTAACAGCTAACCACTAATGGCTCCTACAGATGTCTGTGAAATATGGTCCAAGCACGAGACTCAATGCATGGACTATCCATGGGATTTGTGACCAGAACTTGACAGCCTCCTATATGCCTTTTAGGCTGCCGTGATCGGATTGGGAGGCTCGTGGACACTGCATGCATTGTGGTCCATGCTCACACCTAGTTATGCAGATATATGCACAAGCCCTAAGGTTAGGTGTTACTTGCATAAATCTTACTGAAAGCAGAATAATGGTTTTACTACCTCTGTGAGCAAAAAAAGTATATTCTGTACCTTCCTGATGTAAATAAAATTGTGTTTGATGGATATATATTGTATCCTGGTTTCTCTCTAAATGTAAAATTTCAATGAAAAAAGGTAATAATTGATTGATTGTGCCTGTAGGGGTGCTGTAGAAGAATTAAACATTTGCAGTTTGGCTGTCACAACACAGCTGTCAGGTGACTCGGGACCAGGTCCTCCTCTCCTGTTCCTAACACTAGGGGGCGCCCTAGCTCCCCCTGCTCTCCGGGATACTTCAGATGGCGAAGATGCGCCCTTGCCTTATTTCCTGAGTTAGCCCTCCGTCTGTTCTCTTCCCCCACCCAGGGAAGAAGGGCGCTACTGTGCACCCCAGTACACCAACCCGACAAACAAGACAATACAAACAAGGGTTAACAGAAAACTCCAGGCACACAAAATATTCACTCACATATAACAGAGGAATACATTGGCGTGTGGAGGTAGGGAAATAAATCAAAATAGAGAAGGATAAGGAATTACCACGCATACATACCAAGCAACAGTCACAGATAACTCCCAACAGTCACTGATAACTCCTCCAACTCTCCTTCTCATATGAACTCCTCTCCCTCCATTAGCCATGTAGCAATAAAGCTAGCTCTGACAAGGATTTGTATCAGAGCCCAGGTTATATAGGGAAAAGGAGTGGCAAACCAAGCTCAGCTGAGCACAGGGATTTCCAACATGGCCAATTAACCCCTGTTCTGCCAGAAGGAATAAACATTTAATATGAAGAGAAGTGCTTGTTCTTAGAGCCGGAGTAGGAACAACCAGACGCTGCGGTCTTCTGGCTCCACACTATCGCGGTAACCTGGCTCTTCTGCAGATCACAAGAGATTACTGGAACAACCCTTGAGCAGTTATTTTTTAAAGATCCCTTTACCAAGAAAGAATCTGATGCCTGTGTATGAGAAAGACTGCAACACCAAAGTCAGTGAGGAGACTGGTGATTGAGAATGACTGATTTGTGAGTAGGTGTCAAGAGAATGGCTACGTGAGTAGGCATTAAGAGTGCACAGATTTAAAGTTAAGCTATTTCAGGACATTGCTGCTAAGAGAGATGGCTGAGGAAGATGACTCAATCTATATGCACCAAAACTTTCTTTAAGAACTTGCTCACTTGTTTTATCAGGTAGCACTCGAACCAGTGTTATACTATGAGGCAGTGCAGATCTACAATTTTTTCTACAGATCAAATAGGTCTGTGGAAAAATCACAGCATGCTGTGAGTGGGTCCAGAATTTGGATCGCGTGCACCCTACAAGTCTATTGGTGCGTGTGACACATAAGACTGAAGTCCAACATTTGTGGACTCAGAAAATGGAGAAGACGGAGAAATTAAGTTCTCCATCCTCACCGCACCTGTGCCTGACTCTCACATGTGAGAGAATAAAATCACACTAAGATGACACTCCGCTCAAACTGTGATCAGAATTTGAGCCGAAACGTCAATAGCATAATCAATGTAATTCTAGAACTCTCATGACAAAGCTAAGATCGTGTGACCCTGGCCTTTTAGATTACTCCACAAAGAGGCAGATCTTTAATGAAAATGACATAATATGCAACGCATTACAGAAAAAAATACACCAAAATTTTGGTAAACCTATATGGCACACAGTAATAAATAATAATAATTTTATTTATATAGCACCAACATATTCTGCAGCACTTTACAATTAAGCGGTGACTTGTACAGACAATAAAAACAATACAAAGTAATACATAGTACAACAGTTACAGGAGGAATGAGGACCCTGCTCGCAAGCTTGAAATCTATAAGGAAATAGGGGCACACAAAAGGTAGAATGTGCTTGTTACAGTATGCCATTATTATGAGCTACGCGTTCAAAGCTGACAAAGATCGCAGTTGCGATCGAAACGCGTAGCTCGTCTCCACGTGTGTAGTGATGAAGACTGGGAAGCTAACTATGTTTTCACTATGACAAAATAAAGGAATTATTTTACAGAAGAGCTGGGACAATTGGTCTTTAAATGTTAACCTTTCTCAGCCTCAGTCTGGGTTCAGGTTCGTTATTTATCACCTCTGCTTCCTGCAGGCGATATCAGTTATAGCTCTGCCTACGGCGTGAGTAGCTGACTCTGTTACATTCTGATTATTCCTGCTGTTATTCCTGACTCAACCCGTGTCTGTGTTATTCCCCTCTCTCTGTCCCGACTCCATGTGTCCTCTTGTGTTCTGGACTTCTTGGTAATAATATTACACACTGAGCGAGAATTCCAAAGGGCACAATTAAGAGAGACAGAAGGCATGCAGGGAATATTAATAAGATTAGAGGAGTTTCAGAGCGTAGCAGTTGGGGGGCTTTGACTTTCTATAACATGGGGTACCAGTGTTGGGAGCAATGTCTCCTGCGACTAGTAGGAGGATAGAAAGAGTGAGCAGATGGTTAAGTGATTTGTGGGAGCGTCTCTTATGTTGGATGGTGGGACTGACTGGATCTGTGCAATTTAACAATGTGAAAAGAGCATGAGTGCTATACATAGGAGAGGAAAGGAGTGAAGGGCCGATGTACTTCTTGGTGCTTGAACTCGGCTTGGACCCTGACCTGCTTTTGTCTCTTGTCTTTAGCATATCAGTGCCTAACCGTTACTGATCCCCTGGTTTGTCTCAGACCGTGAGTTTGCTTATTCCTTTGGTACTGTGCTACAGTCTAGGATTTGACCCGGCTTGTTTGACTTCTCTGCTGCCACCTTCTGATAGCCTTGCTCCTGCACGGCAGGCCTGCTTCAACTGTGTGCATGATCCCTTTTCACGCTCTAACCATCTAGGGGAGCTTGTTTATACCTGCTTTGCAGCAGTGTGACATTATAACTGACCAAAACAGACAGTTTTTTTTCTCTGCTCCTCTTTCTATGGATCCGCTCTATACCTTGGTGGATCAGATGTCTAGCCTAACACAAATGATGCAGGATTTGTCTGTGGAACATAGGACTCTGGCCACGTCTCATAACCAACTGCAAAGGAAGCTTCCTGAAATGGTAAACTCTTCAGGGTTCTATTTCCCAGTCTGTCTGTAAACACTCTGACACTGTTGATGTTTCACTGCTCTCTCCTGAACCGATGGTCAGGCTCCCAGATACCTTCTCCGGAGAAAAGGAGAAGTTCCGTACGTTCAGGGAGAGTTGCATGTTGCTGTTCTCTCTTAGACCCCAATCCTCGGGAGATGAGAGTAAACGGGTGGGGATACTCATTTGCTTACCTTGGGAGGTGTTACGGCGGCGGAACACGCTTAAAAAAAATATAAATAAACGTGTTCGCCGCCCGGGGTCCACCGTGCAGCAGGTGTGATAACTGCTGCTAAAGTGGCAGGACACAGGGACGATAATGTGCACAAGGTTTAACTGCACCTGGTGCACAAAAGTATCTCTGTTGAGGTCACAGAGCTACACATGAAAAGTAATGCATAAGCAGGCTGTTTCACAGACAGAGCTGCAAGCAAAACAAAAATACAAAGAACGCTGAGTCTGTATCAGCTTCACAAACCATCAGCGGCACACGTGCGGTAGCCAGGGATCGGAGTAGTTCAAGACAACTCTACAACCGGATAGACTTACCATGGCAGACCGTGTGCACGGCGTCGCAACTGCGGACGCCAAAAACGTCTGCAAGCGCGAATTTAGCAGGCGCAATGCAGAACGCTGGCTGCTGTAATGAAGGATGCTTGAGCGCGCTGGCGCTAGCGCAATACTGGCTGTACCCAATCACTCACACAAACGTAATATCCGAGGGAAGGGGTTTCATAATAAGTCATTCATCAGACCAAGCATCCATCATCAAACACACAGCAGCAAGTATAGAAAATACTAGCGCATGGCATAGCGGCCATGCGCACTTTTTATAGCGTACGGGACCTGCCGGAAATCTCCAGAGCCCCGAGCATAACCAATCAAATCAGGAGCAGGACCTGAGCACCTGACTCCTGAACTCCAATGAGAGCTAGTCCCGTGAGCATGCTCAGAAGCAGGGAAAAAGGACTTAGCCTCTGGAGACAAATGTGAGAATCTGGGTAACTGCATATGCATAGAATGACCCAGATTCCTAACAGGAGGGACCTCAATCATGGGCTTTCTCTTTACCTGCTACTGCCCCTGAATGTGTGTCTGTGGATAGGTTCTTTGAAGCCTTAGGACTTATTTTTGACGAACTTGACCAGGTCGGAGTGACAGAGGACACAATCATGGGTTTATTCCAGGGTATGCTCTTGGCTGAAGTGTCCTGAAATGACTCTGCGCTTAGGTGTCAATTCAGGAGAGGACTGTCGGATCACCTGAAGGACGCTCTAGCTCTCCATCCAGCACCCAGCTCCTTGGAGGAGGCTATGACTCAGACTACCTGTATGGATCGGTGGCTGCGGTAGAGAGGTGTTACACAGAGAGAGGTTCCTTTGCTTCCTGCTAATCCTGTTGTAATGCCATCATCTGAACCTATGGAGGTGGGGGCCACCAACCTCAAGGAGAAGGAGACGGCGACGAGAAGGAAAATTGTGCTATTACTGTGGAGATCCCGGACATTGGAAAAAGGACCGCCCCTCCTGCCCACCGACTAACAAGTGTCTGAGTCTAGGTGATTACCGAGGAGGTCACCCAGACTCTCAGGTACCTTTTTCCTTATTTTCTAAAATATTGTTGGAAGTGGAACTTTGTTTGTTGTGGGAGTTGCTTCACACACACTTCTGCTTTCGTGGATTGCTGGTCATCCATGAACTTTATTGACTCTAACTTGGTGACCAAGTGTAAGTTAGGGACACTTATGCTGGAGACTCCAATTCATATTGTTGCCCTTAACAAGACATTGCTGGCTAAGAATGTCATTAAATTTGTCTCGGAGGAGTTTCTCCTCAAAGTGAGTTCCCTGCATCAGGAATGTATTTCATGTTTTGTTAAGGACAATCTTCCTGCGGGACTGGTGTTGGGATTTCCTTGGTTATAATTACACAATACTGTGATAAACTGGGAATCTCTGGATATTGTTAAATGGGGTCCTAATTGTGTTAAAGGTTGTCTTGCTACTGTACTTGTGTCATCCGTTAATCTGGAAAGTATTCAGGAGTACCTGAAGGATTTTGAGGATGTTTTTTCCGAAAAGGAGGCCAAGGTCTAACCACCACATCGCACTTTTGACTGTACTATCGATCTGCTAAATTGCCCAAGACCCGTTTGTACAACCTCTCCGGCCCAGAGTGAACCGCTATGAAGAAGTATGTCTCTGAAATCCTATGTAAAGGCCATATCCATCCCTCCGTCTCTCCAGTGCTGGCTGGATTCTTTTTTGTAAAAAAAGATGGTGGTTTGCGCCTGTGCCTTGATTTTTGGGAATTAAATAAGATCACAGTGTAACGTTTTTAGGTAAAAACTACGTCAGAGAGTGGACCCTCTGGATCGCGGATCCGGAGCCCCTGGGCCGAGCACGCCAGGTGAAGACTGACCCCTATACAGGGATCGTTTGGGGCAGGACCACAGAGGACGGAGGCGCGACAGCCGGAACCAAGAGGGACGGCTCCACGGACATAATGGGGCTCGGAAGATGGTGGGCTTAGATACGGCCAGGGACCGGAGGCACAGAGGAAACACAATACGGGGGTACGGCAAGAGGACTGGCCTGGGCTGACTGGAGACAGAGGGAGAGGAACACAGAGGATAGCAGGGGAACAGCGCCTGGACAGGCTGGAGAGAGGGGGAAACGAGACCGAGGACGGCAGGGAGGGAGAGCCTGGAGGGGCTGGAGGAGATCAAGGCAGAGAACGGGAGGACTACAGGTGTACTGTAGCGGCCAGAGGGTGCAGTAAGCTACACAATCATCAGGCGTCCTCCTAACAGCGAGGACGCCTGAAGTATACTAACCCCCGGAAGTGCGTCCACCTGTCCTGCCCCTCAGCGCCGCCCACCGCTGGAGGGAGAGAGCGGGAGGGGGCGTGCGCGCGGCAGGGAGCGGGTGCCAGGAGCCGCTGTGAGGGAGAACGTAGGACGGGCGCGCGCCTGGACGGGGGGCGCGCAGGTAAGAGGACGCTGCGGCGTGCGCTGCCGCTGGAGGGGCATCGGCGGGCATAGCCGCCGATGTCACAGTACCCCTCTCCTTACGTCCTCCCCCACTGAGATTGGCCAAAAACTTTTTCAGAATCCGGGGAGCGTTGATATTTTCTCGAGGCTCCCAGGACCTTTCCTCGGGACCAAAACCCTTCCAATCGATAAGAAAAAGGGTCTTTCCCCTGACTCTTTTCATAGCCAAGATGTCCTTGACCTCAAAGACGTTGTCTGAGACAACAGGTGAAGGAGGGGCCATGGAAACTGGTTGGAACCGATTCAGGACTACGGGTTTCAAGAGCGAGACATGGAAAGCGTTGGGAACCCGGAGGGAAGCAGGCAACCTCAGCCTTTAAGCCACTTCATTAATGCGTCCAATCACTTCAAACGGCCCAATGTACCGAGGACTCAACTTGTAAGAGGGAACTCTCAGACGGATATGTCGAGTAGAAAGCCAGACTTTGTCACCTGGATGGTACGGAGGCACGTCCTTTCGTCTTTTGTCTGCATGTTTCTTGATTCGGTTGTTGGCACTCTTGAGCGCTTCCCTGGTCTCTCTCCAAATCTGCGAGAATTCCATTGCGAGAGAATCAGCTGCGGGCACTCCCGTAGACGTGGAAAAAGGTAACGGAATACCTGGATTTTGACCGGTTACCACAAAGAATGGTGACTTGGTAGATTCGCTGGGATGGTTATTGTGCGAGAATTCAGCCCAAGGTAGGAGCGCGACCCAATTGTCCTGATGGGCGTTGGAGAAGTGACGTAGGAAGGTGGTTAACACCTGATTAATTCGCTGCACTTGCCCGTTGGTCTGAGGATGGTATGCAGAGGAGAAGTCGAGAGATGTACCCATAAGCCGGCAGAGAGCCCTCCAGAAGCGAGAGGTGAACTGGACCCCCGATCCGACACAATCCGCTGAGGAAGACCATGTAGCCTGAAGATCTGGTGGATGAAGATCTCGGCCAACTTCGGGGCGGACGGCAGTCCCGGTAAGGGAACAAAGTGGGCCATCTTGGAAAAACGATCTGCTACGACTAAGATGGTGGTACATCCAGCTGAGCGGGTTAAATCAGTCACAAAATCCATGGCGATTTGCTGCCAGGGAGCCTCAGGAACTGGTAATGGGTGAAGAAGACCGGCGGGCAAAGCCCTAGCCACCTTGTTCTGGGCACAGGTTGTGCACGAAGCTACATAGTCCATCACATCCTGGCGAAGCGTGGGCCACCAGTAATACCGGGAAAGCAGCAAGAGAGTCTTCTTAGTCCCAACGTGTCCAGCAACTTTGGAGGAATGCCCCCAGCGCAACACCTCTGAACGTCTGCCTTGAGGGACGAAAGTTTTACCAGGCGGAGGAGTAGAAAAATTCACAGGAGCCACGGTGATCATCTTAGTAGGCTCGATAATATAGGATGGGTCTTCATCCCTCTCCGGTGACTGTAACGACCTGGAAAGGGCATCGGCCTTGATGTTCCTATTACCAGGTCGAAAGTGAAGTTGAAAGTCAAAGTGGGAGAAATACAGGGCCCACCTGGCTTGCCGGGCATTGAGTCTTTGGGCAGACTGCAGGTAAGCCAGATTCTTGTGGTCCGTGAGGATGGTGAAGGGATGTACAGCCCCCTCGAGTAAATACCGCCATTCAGCCAAGGCCATCTTAATGGCAAGTAATTCCCGGTCTCCAATGGAGTAGTTGCACTCCGCAGGCGAAAAGGCTTTAGAAAAGAAGCCGCAAGGGGCCAGCCGTCCGGATGAAGCCTGCTAGGACAGGACCGCCCCCGCTCCAGTGGAGGAGGCATCCACCTCTAGGACGAAGGGCCTGCTGGTCACTGGCCGATGCAAGATGGGTGCCGATGCAAAAGAACGTTTCAGAGCCAGGAAGGCGTTTTCAGCTTCGGGGGACCAGCTGTTGGGCTTCGTTCCCTTACGGGTCAAGGCCGTGATGGGTTTAGTAACCGTAGAAAAATGAGGCACGAATTGACGGTAATAGTTTGCGAACCCAAGGAACCGCTGGATGGCCTTTATCCCCACTGGACGGGGCCACTTGAGTACCGCACTGAGTTTTTCGGGATCCATCTTCAGACCGGAATCGGTGACGATATATCCCAAGAAGGGCAATGACGTCTGCTCAAAAAGGCATTTCTCAATCTTGGCGTAGAGTTGATTCTCTCGAAGGCGATGCAAGACGCTCTTGCGATGGGAGGGCAGATCGGGCGAGAAAACGAGAATGTCGTCTAGATACACGACCACACAGGAATAGAGCAGATCCCGGAACACCTCGTTGATAAATTCTTGAAACACAGCTGGGGCATTGCAAAGGCCGAATGGCATGACTAAGTATTCATAATGCCCGTCACGGGTATTGAAGGCTGTTTTCCACTCATCCCCTGCGCGGATCCGAACCAAATTGTAGGCTCCCCGCAGATCTAACTTCGTGAAGATCCGAGCTCCTCTCAGCCGGTCAAAGAGCTCCGGAATCAACGGAAGGGGATATCGATTTTTAACGGTGATATTGTTTAGGCCCCGGTAATCTATACAAGGCCGCAGAGATCCGTCTTTCTTCCGGACGAAGAAAAAACCTGCGCCCGCAGGAGAAGAGGACTTCCGGATAAACCCCTTGGACAGGTTTTCATGAATATATTCCATCATGGCAGAGGTCTCGGCTGGAGAAAGAGGGTACGTTCTTCCTCTGGGAGGGACAGCTCCGGGAATCAGGTCGATAGGGCAGTCATAGGACCGATGTGGAGGCAGGGAATCCGCTTCCTTCTTGCAGAAAACATCAGCGTAGGCGTGGTATGGAACAGGAAGGCCCGGGAGATCCGTTGGCCTAGGCAGAGTATGGGAACGAACAAGGGTACGCAAACAGCTTGCATGGCAGGCGTGCCCCCAGCGCAAGATCTCCCCGGAGAGCCAGTCGACAACTGGCTCATGCCGCCTAAGCCAAGGTAACCCTAAGAGAATGGCGTGGGATAGTTGAGGCAGGACATAAAAGGCAATCTTCTCGGAGTGAAGTGCGCCAATTTGTAGCTTAACTTCAGTGGTAACCATGGTGATGAGTCCAGGCAGAGGTTTGCCATCGACGGAGGTGATTGCTCGCAGATTACTTAAGACGACCACGGGAATCTGAGTTTGTCAACCTCTTCCTGGCGGATGCCTGCCTGCTGCGCCCGAGTCCACATACGCCTCCACGGAGCCACGCCCCCGACCTGTAATAAGCAGAGCTGAAAGAGTAAGTGGAAGAGAGGGGGTCTGATCACCTAGGGGGCCCTCTCCTACCTGGCCTAGGTGGATGCGTTTCCCGGTCTCTCAGGACAAGTGCGTACGAAGTGATTGGCCCCTCCACAATATAAACAGAGTCCATTAGTCATCCTCTCCTTGCGCCGTTGTTCGGACAGCTTGACGCGATCCACCTGCATAGGCTCAGGAGCAGAGTTACTAGAGGGAGCAACAGCGCGCGGAATGGGGGCTTGGTATAATCTAAAGGGCCTCTTCTCCCTGGCTGACTCTCTAGCGCGTTCCTGAAAACGCAGATCAATACGAGTAGCTAGAGAGATGAGATCTTCCAGGGTGGTTGGGGAGTCACGCCCGGCCAGCTCATCCTTGATTTTACTAGAAAGGCCTCTCCAAAAGGCACCTACAAGGGCTTCATTATTCCACCCCAGCTCCGAGGACAAGGTCCGAAAACGGATGGCGTATTGCCCTACCGTAAGGGACCCCTGGCGGAGGTTAAAAAGGGCCTCCATAGAGGAAGCAAGGCGCCCGGGTTCATCAAACACCTTACGAAATGTTTCCAAAAAACTCAGGATATTAGTAACCACCGGGTCATCCCTCTCCCACAACGGATGCACCCAAGCCAACGCCTCTCCCTCTAGATGGGACACTATAAAGGCCACCTTAGCACGGTCCGTGGGGTATTGTTGGGGCAGAAGCTCAAAGTGCAGTCTGCACTGGTTTAAAAAACCCCTACACAACTTTGGGTCCCCACAGTACCTGGGCGGCTTTCCAAGACGGGGAGGTGGGGATGAGACAGCGTCCCGGGCTTGGGTAGAAGTGGCCGCGGAGGACTGCAGAGCAAGCAGCCGATCATCCACGGACGCCATATACCCCAAAATGTGAGATTGCGCATTGCGCTGCTGCTCGAGCTCCTGCTGGAGGCTGGCTAAGAGAGGAGCATGCGCTGGGTCAGCGGTTTGCAGGGCGGAGAGCCGGGTGTCCATGGACTTCATGAATGACATAATTCGGGTCTGATTCTCCCTTAAGAAAAGCAGTTCTTTCTGAGTGGCAGCCGCGGCACCGGCGGGGTCCATGGCCTGATGATACTGTAACGTTTTTAGGTAAAAACTACGTCAGAGAGTGGACCCTCTGGATCGCGGATCCGGAGCCCCTGGGCCGAGCACGCCAGGTGAAGACCGACCCCTATACAGGGATCGTTTGGGGCAGGACCACAGAGGACGGAGGCGTGACAGCCGGAACCAAGAGGGACGGCTCCACGGACAAAAGGGGGCTCGGAAGACGGTGGGCTTAGATACGGCCAGGGACCGGAGGCACAGAGGAAACACAATACGGGGGTACGGCAAGAGGACTGGCCTGGGCTGACTGGAGACAGAGGGAGAGGAACACAGAGGATAGCAGGGGAACAGCGCCTGGACAGGCTGGAGAGAGGGGGAAATGAGACCGAGGACAGCAGGGAGGGAGAGCCTGGAGGGGCTGGAGGAGATCAAGGCAGAGAACGGGAGGACTACAGGTGTACTGTAGCGGCCAGAGGGTGCAGTAAGCTACACAATCATCAGGCGTCCTCCTAACAGCGAGGACGCCTGAAGTATACTAACCCCCGGAAGTGCGTCCACCTGTCCTGCCCCTCAGCGCCGCCCACCGCTGGAGGGAGAGAGCGGGAGGGGGCGTGCGCATGGCAGGGAGCGGGTGCCAGGAACCGCTGTGAGGGAGAATGTAGGACGGGCGCGCGCCTGGACGGGGGCGCGCAGGTAAGAGGACGCTGCGGCGTGCGCTGCCGCTGGAGGGGCATCGGCGGGCATAGCCGCCGATGTCACACACAGTGAGAAATACCTATCCCCTCCCGCTCATCCCTGATCTGTACAACCAATTATTTGGGGCCAAGTGGTTTTCTAAATATGACCTCAGGGGAGCATATAATCTAATCCATATTCAGGAGGGGGATGAGTGGAAAGTGGCATTTCTCACATCTGATGGGTTGTTTGAGAATTTGATTATGCCCATTGGTCTCAATAATGCGCTAGCCGTTTTTCAGAATTTTATTAACCATGTATTTTCTGAATTCATTGGGCGCTTTATGGTGGTGTATTTAGATGATATCCTTGTGTTTTCTTCTGACAAACAAGCTCACATGGGTCATCTATGGGCAGTTCTCCAGAGGTTACGGGAGAACTCGCTTTTTGCGAAACCTGAAAAATGCTCATTTGTCATTCAAGAGCTGTCCTTTCTTTTGTTCATCCTGTCTGCTAAGCGGTTTCTTATGGACCCTGGTAAGTTACGGGCCATTGTGGATTGGGTGCAACCCAAATACTTGCCAATTATTATAGGAAATTCAATAAGAGGTTTTCACTTGTAATCTCAAAAACTGGTCAACTCTGGCAGTGGCATTTTCTTCATTAAAGGAATGCTTTATGTCTGCCCCTGTTTTGCACCAGCCCGATCCGTCTGAACCGTTCATCGTTGAGGTGGATGCATCGGTGGTGGGGGTGGGGGCGATGTTGTCCCAAGGACCCACCACGTTGACTAACTTGAGACCCTGTGCCTTCTTTTCGAAGAAATTCTCTCTCGCAGAGAGAAATTATGATGTCGGGTGTGCCTTTGAGTGTGGTTTCTGACAGAGGGGTACAATTTGTGTCCAAATTCTGGAGGGCTTTTTGCAAAAGATTGGGTATTAGTTTGGCCTTCTCCTCGGCCTACCATCCTGAAACCAATGCTCAGACAGAGAGGACCAATCAGTCTCTTAAACAAATTTTGCGGTGTCTTGCCACGTCCCAGCAGGATGATTGGTGCTCTTCGTTGCCAGTGGCTGAATTTGCTTTTAATAATCGGATTAATCAGTCCACTCATACCTTTCCGTTCTTTTGTAATTACGGCTTTCACCCCCAATTTGGTGAACTTTCTAGGATGGATTCATGGTGTCCAGAGGCTGATTCGGCCATTCAGCGGTTGGGGGAAGTATGGAGGGAGGTCCAGAGGAACATTGGGGAGGCTCAGGGCAAACATAGACATTTTGCTGATAAGCGACAGTCTGCTGGACCTATTTTCTGGGTAGGAGATAAAGTGTGGTTGTCTACCAGAAACATGCATCTGAAAGTTCCTTCTGCTAAGCTAGATCCCAGGTTTATTGGTCCTTATGAGATCATTGAGGTTGTCAATCCAGTTGCCTTTCGTTTACGCATTCCTCCATCGCTTCGGATCCCCAATGTGTTCCATAAGTCCCTCCTGAAGTCATTTGTACCTTCCTCTGCTGTGTCCCCATGCCCTCTGCCTCCTGTCTCTGTGGATGGTCAGACTGAGTATGAAGTGGAACCGATTGTGGATTCGCACATGGTCTGCAGTTCACTTCAATATTTGGTCGATTGGAGGGGTTACGGTCCTGAGGATCGATCTTGGGTCCCGGCGCGATCTGTTCATGCTGATCGATTGGTTCAGGCATTTCATACACGTTATCCTGGGAAACCTAGGGGTCCGATGCCCCCCCCCTTGAGAGGATGGTACTACCATGGTCCTGACCAGGTTTTGAGTCCTGTCTTTCCATGTTCCCGGTCTGGTCATGGCAGGGGTTAACCTTTCTCAGCCTGTAGGGGCTATAACACAGTGTATAAGAAGCTGTGGGGCTATAAACAATATAAAAAGAGCTGTAGAGGCCATAATACTGTAGATGGGGACATGTGGGACTATAATACATTATAAATGGGTGTGTGGGTGCCATAATACAGTGTACAAGGGGCAGTGGGGGCCACGATACATTGTTTAAAGGGCTATAGCAGCCATAATACAGCATACAAGAGGCTGTGGGGACAATAGTGTAGTATAAATTGGGGCTGTTACAGCCATAAAACATTATAAATAGAACTAATACATCCATAATACAGTGTATAAGGAGCTGCAGGGGCCAAAATACAGTATAAATGGATCTTTAGGGGCCATAATAAAGTATATAAGGAGCTATGGGGGTCATAACACAGTAAAATTGGACTGTCAAGACCATAATACAGTGTATAAGGGGCTATGGGGGCCATAATATAGTACATAAACGGCTGTGGGGGCCATAATACAGTGTATAGGAGGTTGTGGGGACCATAATAATGTGTTTAAGGGGCTGGGGGGGGAATAATACAGTATATAGAGGGCTGTAGGGGCCATAATACAACATATGGTATAAATGAATGTTAGGGACGGCGGAACGCACCAAATATAAATAATAGGAGGTGCGTTCGCCGCCCGGGGTCCACCATGCGGTAGGTGACAAGACCGATGCTGGTGAATGGCAGACTTGCTAGCAGGCGAAGTACTGCACTCGGGTTAACGTCACCCGAGGAGTAAAGGCGGACTCTGTTTAGTCACAGAGACGCCCTAATATGATTAGGAGTGAGCGCTGGGCCTGTTAACTCCACAGGACCAGCAGGCGTGTGGCGTCGCAGCCGTGAACGCCAATAAATACTGCTACTGCAGCGCGGCGGTAGCTGTAGCCGCTAAGCGTCAGTACCGGAGAACCAGACACTGACGGACGGTAGTGTAAGGTGCGGTAAGCACAGTGGCGCCTAGCTTGCCACTACCTGGAACTGACTATTACCAACACTCTGTCACCATTCGTAATATCAGAGGGAAGGGGGTTTCAAATAAGTCAGTCACCAGACACATGCATCCATCACCTTTCAAACACAGCATAATAGTCTACGCTAGCGCATGGCCGAGCCGCCATGCGGGCTTTTTATAGCCATGCGCTTCCGGGACCTTCCAGTACCATGGGAAGGACCAATCAGATCCGACGCAGGACCTGAGCATGTGACCCCTGCTCTCCACTGAGAGGTCAACTTGCGAGCATGCCCAGTAGCACGGCACGAGGACCTAGCCTCTGGAGCGGTTCCCTGCAGAGCAGGTTGCGCTACCATTGCTGCACCAGAGGTGGCAGCAACATCCAGGCTCACAGAGCGAGTCTGAGCAGGACGCCTGGCTCACCGTGATTGCTGAGCAGGTCCCTGAGCAGTCGGAGTGGAATGGGAGACCGCTGGATGTACGGCTCTGGATTCCTGCTGTGCAGTGTCAGGAATCCGACGCCTAACAATGAATACAACATATAAGTAAATACAGAATACAGTGATGAGCAAAAGGGTAACGTTTTGAACTTTTGACTTTTAGGCTCCATAACTCACTATCCACTACTGCTTTGAACGTGAGACTATCATCATTTGATAGACAATCATTTTGGCTATCTCATAAATAAATTAGAGTTGCAACTATTTATGATTAGTTATGCAGATTTTTGTCATGTCACTGCATTGTTACTGTTTTGCTCCTAAAAATCTAAATTTTAATTTGTATTATTTTGTCAGTATTTTGTAAATCTACCTTTGGCTTACAACACTGCCTGAATCCTTCTGGGCTTATTCTTGATCAGATTCAAACATGTCACCTCTATTTCATTGTCAATAAAACTTTTTCTTCGCCAGTCTTGATGCATGCTTCGCGTCATTGTCCTGCTCGAACACTATGTAGTCCTTCTCATACCCATAGTACTGAAGTGTACAGAGTAACTTGTGTTGTTGGATACTCAGATAGAGTTCAGCATTATCATAGAATCATAGAATCATAGAATCGTAGAGTTGGAAGGGACCTCCTGGGCCATCTGGTCCAACCCCCTGCTCAAAGCAGGATTCGCTAAATCATCCCAGTCAGATGTCTGTCCAGCCTCTGTTTGAAGACTTCCATTGAAGGAGAACTCACCACTTCTCGTGGCAGCCTGTTCCACTCATTGATCACTCTAACTGTCAAAAAGTTTTTTCTAATATCTAATCTGTGTCTCCTCCCATTCAGTTTCATCCCATTGCTTCTAGTCTTTCCTTGTGCAAATGAGAATAAAGTTGATCCTTCTACAATGTGACAGCCCTTTAGATATTTGTAGACAGCTATTAAGTCTCCTCTCAGTCTTCTCTTTTGCAAACTAAACATTCCCAAATCCTGCAACCTTTCCTCATAAGACAGGGTTTGCAGACCGGTCACCATTCTGGTCGCTCTTTTCTGAACTTGCTCCAGTTTGTTGATGTCTTTTTTAAAATGTGGTGCCCAAAACTGGACACAATATTCCAGATGAGGTCTGACCAAAGAGGAGTAGAGGGAAATAATGACTTCACGTGATCTAGACTGTATGCTTCTGTTAATACATCCTAGAATTGCATTTGCCTTTTTTGCTGCTGCATCACACTGTTGACTCATATTCAGTCTGTGATCTATTAGTATACCCAAGTCTTTTTCACATGTGCTGTCACTTAGCCCTATTCCTCCCATTCTATATATGCTTTTTCCATTTTTATTGCCCAGATGTAGTACTTTGCATTTCTCCCTGTTAAAAACCATTCTGTTAGTTGCTGCCCACTTCTCCAGTTTATTTAAATCTTTTTGAATCCTCTCTCTCTCTTCTCTAGTATTAGCTATCCCTCCTAGCTTTGTGTCATCAGCAAATTTAATCAGTTTACCCTCAATTCCTTCATCTAAATCGTTGATAAAGATGTTGAACAATACAGGGCCCAGGACAGAGCCCTGTGGTACCCCACTTGAGACATTCTTCCAACTGGATGTGCAGCCATTTACGACCACTCTTTGGGTCCGATCACTAAGCCAGTTATGAATCCACCTAACAGTTGCCTTGTCCATTCCATACTTAATCATTTTTTCAATAAGGATTGTATGAGAGACTTTGTCAAATGCTTTGCTGAAGTCAAGATATACTATATCTACAGCATTTCCTTGATCCACCCAATCAGTGATACCGTCATAGAAGGAAATTAAGTTAGTCTGACATGACTTATTAGTTACAAACCCATGCTGACTCTGTTTAATCACTTCATTCTTATCCAGGTATTGACATACATGTTGTCTAATAATTTGTTCAAAGATCTTTCCTGGTATAGAAGTCAGACTCACCGGCCTATAGTTACCTGGGTCCACCTTCTTCCCCTTTTTGAAGATAGGAACAACATTTGCTCTTCTCCAGTCTTCTGGCACTTCTCCTGTTCTCCAAGAATTTTCAAAGATTATAGAGAGGGGTTCAAAAATTTCTTCTGCTATCTCCTTCAGTACTCTGGGGTGTAATTCATCTGGACCTGGAGACTTGAATTCATTTAGGCTAGCTAAGTGTTTCCTCACTATCTTTCTGTTTATAGATATCCTGGATTCTTCTATTCCCTTAATAGGACAGTGAATAACAGTTGATGTTACATTTCCTTTCTGAGAGAAAACAGATGCAAAATAGGAATTTAAAAGTTCAGCCTTCTCAACATCCTGTCTTACCATTTCATCATTTTCATCCTGTAAAAATCCTATGGCATCTTTGACTTTTCTTTTACTTTTGACATATCCCCAAAATCCTTTATTATTGCTTTTGACATCTCTTGCAAGCCTCAATTCATTTTCAGCTTTAGCTAATCTGATTTGTGCCCTGCAGGTTCTGCAGACAGCATTATATTCTTCTTTAGATATGCCTCCCTCTTTCCATTTTATAAACATTTTTTTCTTCCTTTTTAGCATGTGCTTAAGTTCTGTGTTCATCCATCCTGGTTTCCTTAACTGCTTCCTATTCTTCCCTCTTTTCGGAATTGTTAACAACTGTGCTTTGAGAATTTCATTTTTCAAGATTTCCCATCCTTCCTGGACATTTTTGTCTTTAAGGATATCCAGCCATTGGATCCCTCCAATTCTCTTTCTGAATCCCTTAAAATCTGCCTTTCTGAAATCTAACCTTGACGTCTGAGTCTTCACAGGTCTTCCGCCTCTAGTTATCCAAAATTCTAAAATAGCATGGTCGCTACCTCCTAGGGTCCCAGCCACTTTTACCTCCTCAACCATTTCCTCCCTGTTTATAAGGATTAGATCCAAAGTAGCAGTTCCCCTTGTTTTCTCCCTTACCTTTTGGAAGATAAAGTTGTCAGCAAGAGAGGATAAGAATTTCCTTGACCTGTTAGTTTTGCCTGAGAGAGATTCCCAACAAATGTCTGGATAGTTGAAATCTCCCATGACAACTATGTCATATTTTTTGGAGAACTTGGCCATTTGATGCATAAAGAGTTCATCCATAGCTTCAGGTTGCACAGGCGGCCTGTAGTAAATGCCTACAATGGTGTCCTTTCCATTGTTCTGTCCTTGTATTCTTACCCAAACAGTTTCCACAGAACTCCCAGTCTCTGAAGCTTCAATCTCTGTGCAGATATACGCGTTTCTAACATACAATGCAACACCCCCTCCTCGTTTATCAAGTCTGTTTCTTGCAAATAAGTTGTATCCTTCTAGTCTTGTATTCCAATCATGTGTATTGTCCCACCAAGTTTCAGTGATTCCAATGACATCATATTTCTTTTCCTGTGTTAGTAGTTCCAATTCTCCTTGTTTGTTGCCCATGCTTTGTGCATTAGTATAGAAACATTTTAGTTTGTGATTGGTTTCTCTTTCTCCAATATTTTTATTAATTAGATTCTTTCGTCTTTGTTCTTCCTTTCCACTTCTAATAGCAGAGTTCTCAATAGCATTTGTCAGGTGTATGGCTTTTTCTGGTCTTTTGCTTCCCTTCCCATGTTGTTCTAGTTTAAAGCTCTCCTTACAAGTGTAGCAAGGCGACTTCCAAATACATGCTTTCCAGTCTTCGTAAGGTGCACCCCATCTCTAGCAAGTAGTCCATCGTATAAGTAGTTCACTCCGTGATCCAGAAATCCAAATCGTTGCTGACGGCACCATCGACGTAGCCAGTTGTTCACCTGCAGAATCTTATTCCACCTCCTTGTTCCATGGCCATCCACTGGGAGGATGGAAGAGAAGACCACCTGCGCTCCCAGTTCTTTCACTTTCTTGCCTAAGTCTTCAAAGTCTCTGCAGATGGTTTCCAGGTCGTTTCTTGCAGTGTCATTTGTCCCCACATGTAGTAGCAGGAATGGGTAGTCATCTGTAGGTCTGAAGAGTCCTGATATCCTGTCAGACACATCTTTAATTTTTGCACCTGGAAGACAACACATTTCTCTTGAAGTTATATCCGGTCTGCAGATAGCGGCCTCAGTTCCTCTCAACAGGGAATCCCCCATTACCACCACTCTCCGTTTCTTCTTCACAACATTTTTCTTTCTCCATCCAGGAGGACTCTGAAGGCGTACAAGGTTGCTGCTTGTTGGCAAAGTCTTTTCCTGATGTATTTCTTCATTGTTTTCCTGCGTGAGAGCCTGGTACTGGTTTCTGAGCAGTATGGGTGCTGACTGCCTCCTGATCCTCCTGCTTCTCTGGGTCACATGTCTCCATTCCTCTGTTTCTTCAGGTGCACTTCGAATTTCTTCTCTTTCTGTAACATGAAGAGATAATTCTGCTCTGTCCAAGAACTCTTCACCTTCCTTAATGATCTTCAACGTAGCTAACCTCTCTTCGAGATTTTGCAACTTTTCCTCCAACAGGGACACAAGCTTGCATTTGTGGCATGTGAAGTTTGGCTTTTCCACTGGTAAGTCTGTGAACATGTAGCAAGAAATGCAGCTCACCAAATGGCTCCTAGCCTCTTCCATCTTGAGATTTCTTAAAAACGATGAAAGATGAGCCAAATTCGCGCGCCGATAGGCGCGCGGTTTTTCCGATTTCCTCTTTTCAGCTGCAACGGCCAAAACCCCGTGATCGTTGAGCTCGCGGAGACTCTTCACTTATCCCAGAAGGCACTGGGAATATGCAAATGATCTCAAGACTCTTCCCCTGGTTTTCCGATTTCCTCTTTTCAGCTGCAACGGCCAAAACCCAGTGATCGTTGAGCTCGCGGAGACTCTTCACTTATCCCAGAAGGCACTGGGAATATGCAAATGATCTCCTCAAGACTCTTCCCCTGGTTTTCCGATTTCCTCTTTTCAGCTGCAACGGCCAAAACCCCGTGATCGTTGAGCTCGCGGAGACTCTTCACTTATCCCAGAAGGCACTGGGAATATGCAAATGATCTCAAGACTCTTCCCCTGGTTTTCCGATTTCCTCTTTTCAGCTGCAACGGCCAAAACCCAGTGATCGTTGAGCTCGCGGAGACTCTTCACTTATCCCAGAAGGCACTGGGAATATGCAAATGATCTCCTCAAGACTCTTCCCCTGGTTTTCCGATTTCCTCTTTTCAGCTGCAACGGCCAAAACCCAGTGATCGTTGAGCTCGCGGAGACTCTTCACTTATCCCAGAAGGCACTGGGAATATGCAAATGATCTCCTCAAGACTCTTCCCCTGGTTTTTGAGACTCTTCCCCTGGTTTTATGACCACCATTGATCCTGTTCAAGTATCCAACACCTTTGACTGTGAAACAACCCCATTTCATCAGGCTTTGTTTATCAAACTTGACAGTTCCTTCAATTTCTCAATCCACTAGCCCTTTTTTCCCATGTTTCTTCCAAACCCATATGCACCCAGAGCCTAGTCTATTGACTTCAGTCTGATCGCTCCAAATCACCCATTTCTAATCTTCTACGGTCCACTTCTTGTACTTTTTTGCAAACTCAAGCTGGCACTTCTTATAATGATTGCTCAACAAGAGAAAAAGCGGACGGCACCGCTGTTACCGTGCTTGTACTAGTGGTCCATGGCTGGCAGAAGAAATACACCGAAGCTCCCGGGTGCTTGACCTCGTCGTAATCAATCTTGTATTCTGTATAGATGAAAGGTCGCACTCATCAGGATGAATAGAATGCTGCTTTATTGACACATACAGTATAATACATGCCAGGTCGGGATCGTGATATGGAGAGTGCGTATAGGCTGACAACGGCCGTTTCGCGCTGTTCAAGCGTTTCTACGGGTCGACAAGCAGGAGGAAATGACGGATTAATATGCTAATCGGATCTTGCCGTCTCTCCTCCTACCACAGCTGTTGTCTAAGTGACAAGTGAAATTAAAAACATGTGAAGATACATAAAATAAAAAGTAAATGCATAAATCATACATATTCTACATTACATTAACTAGAGAGATTATTTAAATTGTCTGGAAAGATTAATATCCATTACTCTATTCACTGTCTGTATGTTTAACTACATACAGTGGGGCAAAAAAGTATTTAGTCAGTCAGCAATAGTGCAAGTTCCACCACTTAAAAAGATGAGAGGCGTCTGTAATTTACATCATAGGTAGACCTCAACTATGGGAGACAAACTGAGAAAAAAAAATCCAGAAAATCACATTGTCTGTTTTTTTTTCATTTTATTTGCATATTATGGTGGAAAATAAGTATTTGGTCAGAAACAAAATTTCATCTCAATACTTTGTGATATATCCTTTGTTGGCAATAACAGAGGTCAAACGTTTTCTGTAAGTCTTCACAAGGTTGCCACACACTGTTGTTGGTATGTTGGCCCATTCCTTCATACAGATCTCCTCTAGAGCAGTGATGTTTTTGGCTTTTCGCTTGGCAACACGGACTTTCAACTCCCTCCAAAGGTTTTCTATAGGGTTGAGATCTGGAGACTGGCTAGGCCACTCCAGGACCTTGAAATGCTTCTTACGAAGCCACTCCTTCGTTGCCCTGGCGGTGTGCTTTGGATCATTGTCATGTTGAAAGACCCAGCCACGTTTCATCTTCAATGCCCTTGCTGATGGAAGGAGGTTTGCACTCAAAATCTCACGATACATGGTCCCATTCATTCTTTCATGTACCCGGATCAGTCGTCCTGGCCCCTTTGCAGAGAAACAGCCCCAAAGCATGATGTTTCCACCACCATGCTTTACAGTAGGTATGGTGTTTGATGGATGCAACTCAGTATTCTTTTTCCTCCAAACACGACAAGTTGTGTTTCTACCAAACAGTTCCAGTTTGGTTTCATCAGACCATAGGACATTCTCCCAAAACTCCTCTGGATCATCCAAATGCTCTCTAGCAAACTTCAGACGGGCCCGGACATGTACAGGCTTAAGCAGTGGGACACGTCTGGCACTGCAGGATCTGAGTCCATGGTGGCGTAGTGTGTTACTTATGGTAGGCCTTGTTACATTGGTCCCAGCTCTCTGCAGTTCATTCACTAGGTCCCCCCGTGTGGTTCTGGGATTTTTGCTCACCGTTCTTGTGATCATTCTGACGCCACGGGGAGGGATTTTGCGTGGAGCACCAGATCGAGGGAGATTATCAGTGGTCTTGTATGTCTTCCATTTTCTAATTATTGCTCCCACAGTTGATTTCTTCACTCCAAGCTGGTTGGCTATTGCAGATTCAGTCTTCCCAGCCTGATGCAGGGCTACAATTTTGTTTCTGGTGTCCTTTGACAGCTCTTTGGTCTTCACCATAGTGGAGTTTGGAGTCAGACTGTTTGAGGGTGTGCACAGGTGTCTTTTTATACTGATAACAAGTTTAAACAGGTGCCATTACTACAGGTAATGAGTGGAGGAAAGAGGAGACTCTTAAAGAAGAAGTTACAGGTCTGTGAGAGCCAGAAATCTTGATTGCTTGTTTCTGACCAAATACTTATTTTCCACCATAATATGCAAATAAAATGAAAAAAAAACAGACAATGTGATTTTCTGGATTTTTTTTTCTCAGTTTGTCTCCCATAGTTGAGGTCTACCTATGATGTAAATTACAGACGCCTCTCATCTTTTTAAGTGGTGGAACTTGCACTATTGCTGACTGACTAAATACTTTTTTGCCCCACTGTATATACCACAGGACTAGTTTCTTATCTAAACCTGGACAAGTCATCATTAAAAATTTATATTTTTTCATAACGATTTTCATCAAAGATTACTTGCTTCTTAACAATTCATCCTATATTTATTAGCATAATAATTCCTACTATAACATTCGCCTAAAGGTATTGCAAATTCATTGGCAAAAAATGGCTGTGGGTGTCATAATACAGTCTATGACGAGCTGTGGTGACTATAATACAGTATATGTATGGCTGTGTGGCCATAGTACAATATAAATATATAAATATAATGTCTATCTGAGGCCACAGGCTCAAAAATGCTACCCAGAACAGACTTGGCACAAGCTACTCCTTCTGGCAGATTCCAGAAAAACTCTAACGTGCAACCCCTACTCAGTGATATGGACTTACAACGGGGTCCAGTACATTGCTAACTGCGAAAGGGCTGCTGTCAAGAAATGCTAGCCAGAGACAGGAATGGTCACCAAGCTTGGTCAAAGCCAAGAAGTCACGTAATGGGCAAAATCAGCATCCATTGGGATACTCACAGAACACAAGCCAAGGTCAAAACAATAAAAACAACTAATAGACAGGACTGAACCAGAAAAGCACAAGACTATATCTGCAGCTTCCAGCAGTAGATGTTACAATAAAAGGGGCTGTGGGCGCCATATTACAGTATATGTGGCTGTGTGGGCCATAGTACAGTACATATGGAGCTGTTTGGTGCCATAGTACAGTGAATAACAGGTTGTGATGACCATAGTATAGTGTATAATGTGCTGTGGTGACCATACTACAGTGTATAAGGGGCTGTGGGGCCCATAATGGGGAATATACATTATATAGCTGTGGTTGCCATAATAAGTATATATGGAGCTATGGGTGTCATAAAACTGTATAGACAGTATGTGGCTGTAGGGGCCATAATACAGTATATATGGGGCTGGGGGGCAAAATACAGTATATAGGGCTATGATGGTGTAATAGAGTATAAAAGGGGCTGTGGGCACTTTATTACAGTGTATAAGGAGTTGTGGGCCAATAATATACTGTTTAGGGGTTGTTTGGGCGATAATACAGCGTATAGGGAGCTCACATCTAGTTAAAGTGGATCTCCTGCTTTGCAATAATGAAGGGCAAACACCCCGAAGCGTATCTGAAAATGAACTGTCTGTTTCGGCTTCTTATTCTAAGTCATGTGGTAAGGCTCGTTGTAGGGTCAATATTTTGAATTGCTACCCTCAATAGGTGGCACTAGAGCTGAAGTAAACTTCCTCTCTCCATAAACTATTTGCATATTCACATTCCTGTAAGAACTAGGAAAACCATTTCATGAATAGGTGTGTTCAAATTTTTTACTAGTATTGTATGAAGTAATATGTATTACTTCATATATATATATGTAATTATAGCACATACTATGCTATGCTGGAACTCCCCATTTACTGTAGCTTTCATTGTCAGATACTTAGCTGTCATAAAGGCTGGTACAGCTATTGTCATGTCAGAATTACAAAATGACTTGATTAGAAAAGCCACCACTCAGTGAAGACAAAAGAGACATTACCAGTCGGTCCACTCTCACTTCCAGATACTCTAGTCAGTGACTCTCTGATATACTATTGCATGCTGGTAACTAAGGCGTCCTCCTTTATTCTCTTCATCCCTATGGATACCTCACATCATATTGTGCAATGATTATGAAATTAACTTTACAAATGTTTTTAATAAGAAATTATTTCAGAAATGCTGCAGTCTTCTTTGTATACACCAATCATGACATTAAAATGACAATTAAAATTATATTAAAACTAGCTGAAGAGCCCGGCGCTGCCCAGGCATAGTAACTAACTGTGGTCAGTTATAGCAAATTATAATTATCCTCCATCCCATAGTCCTGTGCCCATATACCCATCATACATATCCACGATATCATAGGCCCGTGCCCATATACCCATCATACATATCCTCCATCCCAGGGTCGAGTGCCAATATACCCATCATACATATCCGACATCCCATAGTCCCATGCCCATATACCCATCATACATATCCGCCATCCCATAGTCCCGTGCCCATATACCCATCATACATATCCGCCATCCCATAGTCCCATGCCCATATACCTATCACACATATCCTTCATCCCATAGTCCCATGCCCATATACCCGTCATACATATCCTCCATCCCATAGTCCAGTGCCCATATACCCATCACACATCCTCCATCCCATAGTCAACCATTATGACATCATAATGAGGGGCGGGGCTTGATACAAGCACACTTTTTCCCCATTATGTAGATAGGGGCAAAATTGTATGGTGAATTGGAACGCGCGGGATTAAAATTTCGCCACACAACATAGCCTAGGACGCTCTCGGGGTCCAGACGTGTGACTGTGCCAAATTTTGTGGCTGTAGCTGCGACGGTGCGGATGCCAATCCCGGTTATACATACATACATACAGTTGTGGCCTAAAGTATTGACACCCCTGCAATTCTGTCAGATAATACTCAGTTTCTTCCTGAAAATGATTGCAAACACAAATTCTTTGGTATTATTATCTTCATTTAATTTGTCTTAAATGAAAAAACACAAAAGAGAATGAAGCAGAATGCAAAACATTGATCATTTCACACAAAACTCCAAAAATGGGCCAGACAAAAGTATTGGCACCCTCAGCCTAATACTTGGTTGCATAACCTTTAGCCAAAATAACTGCAACCAACTGCTTCCGGTAACAATCAATGAGTTTCTTACAATGCTCTGCTGGAATTTTAGACCATTCTTTTTTGGCAAACTGCTCCAGGTCCCTGATATTTGAAGGGTGCCTTCTCCAAACTGCCATTTTTAGATCTCTCCACAGGTGTTCAATGGGATTCGGGTCTGGACTCTTTGCTGGCCACCTTAGAAGTCTCCAGTGCTTTCTCTGAAACCATTTTCTAGTGCTTTTTGAAGTGTGTTTTGGGTCATTGTTCTGCTGGAAGACCCATGACCTCTGAGGGAGACCCATCTTTCTCACACTGGGCCCAATATTATGCTGCAAAATTTGTTGGTAGTCTTCTGACTTCATAATGTCATGCACACGGTCAAGCAGTCCAGTGCCAGAGGCAGCAAAGCAACCCCAAAACATCAGGGAACCTCCGCCATGTTTGACTGTAGTGACCGTGTTCTTTTCTTTGAATGCCTCTTTTTTTCTCCTGTAAACTCTATGTTGATGCCTTTGCCCAAAAAGCTCTACTTTGTCTCATCTGACCAGACAACATTCTTCCAAAACATTTTAGGCTTTTTCAGGTAAGTTTTGGCAAACTCCAGCCTGGCTATTTTATGTCTCGGGGTAAGAAGTGGGGTCTTCCTGGGTCTCCTACCACTTAGTCCTTTTCATTCAGACACCGACGGATAGTACGGGTTGACACTGTTGTACCCTCGGACTGCAGGGCAGCTTGAACTTGTTTGGATGTTAGTCGAGGTTCTTTATCCAACATCCGCACAATCTTGCGTTGAAATCTCTTGTCAATTTTTCTTTTCCGTCCACATCTAGGGAGGTTAGCCACAGTGCCATGGGCTTTAAACTTCTTGATGACACTGCACACGGTAGACACAGGAACATTCAGGTCTTTGGAGATGGACTTGTAGCCTTGAGATTGTTCATGCTTCCTCACAATTTGGTTTCTCAAGTCCTCAGACAGTTCTTTGGTTTTCTTTCTTTTCTCCATGCTCAATGTGGTACACACAAGGACACAGGACAGAGGTTGAGTCAACTTTAATCCATGTCAACTGGCTGCAAGTGTGATTTAGTTATTGCCAACACCTGTTAGGTCCCACAGGTAAGTTACAGGTGCTGTTAATTACACAAATTAGAGAAGCATCACATGATTTTTCGAACAGTGCCAATACTTTTGTCCACCCTCTTTTTTATGTTTGGTGTGGAATTATATCCAATTTGGCTTTAGGACAATTCTTTTTGTGTTTTTTCATTTAAGACAAATTAAATGAAGATAATAATACCAAAGAATTTGTGTTTGCAATCATTTTCAGGAAGAAACTGAGTATTATCTGACAGAATTGCAGGGGTGTCAATACTTTTGGCCACAACTGTACATACATACACACACTTGAGCTTTGTATATTAAATTTTACAATATCTGATGGAAATAGACAACTGTTTGTGGCCAGCATGGCACAACGGTGGCTCAGTGGTTAGTGCTTACTGGGGTTCATGGTTCAAATGCCACCCAGTGCAACATCTGTAAGGAGTTTGTTTTTTCTCCCCATATTTAATAATAATAATCTCTTTATTTATACAGCGCCAACATATTCTGCAGCGCTTTACAGTTTTTGCACACATTATCATCACTGCCCCGATGGGGCTCACAATCTAAACCAGTATGTCTTTGGAATGTGGGAGGAAACCGGAGAACCCAGTGGAAACCCACGCAAAAACGTGGAGAACATACAAACTCCTTGCCGATGTTCCTTGGTGGGAATCAAACCCAGGACTCCAACTCTGCAATGCTAACCACTGAGCCACCATGCTGCCCACTTATGTCTCCGCAAGATAAATTGCCATGTTGCAGTCTGGAAAGGCATGTCACATGTATGTCTCCGCAGGTAAGCCATGGGCGTCAGTGCGCGCATACTGGATATGGGATTTCTTGAAATCCCATCCACTATGCTGTATAAATCTGGATGCTGTGGGTTGGAAGCTGTGGAGGTACCCAGCATCCAACCCGCAGCGTTTGTTAACCGTGTGTACCTACCCTTATGTTTATGGCTGGTTCACTTCGATAGGAAAGGCCAGGTGATGCAAATTTTGCAGCTTTAAAAAAATCCAGCTTCCTCTAACCTTATGCCAAAAAAAATAGCAGCCATGGGTTCTAATAAGCAGCTGCCTAGCACTCTGAAAATGACAATGGTGGAGGTCTACAAAGTATAAAAAGGCTATAAGAAGACAGCATAAGAAGGCTATAAGAAGACAGCAAAGCATTTTGAAGTTGCTCTTTCCTCAGTTTGAAATATAATTAAGAAATGACAGTAAACAGGCATAGCAGAGGTCAATATAAGGTCTGGAAAACTAAAAATAATTTCAGAATTTCAGTGACAACTACTCATAGGATTGCTAGAGAGGCCAATCAGAACCCCTGCTTGACAGCAAAAGACCTTCGGAAAGATTTAGCAGATTCTGGAGTTGCGGTACATTGTTCTACTGTTCAGAGACACCTGCACAAATATGGCCTTCATGGAAGAACCATTAGAAAAAAACTCTCCTGCATCATCACCATAAAATTCAGCATCAGAAGTACGCAAAGGAACATCTAATAAAGCCTTATGCATTTTGGAAACAAGTCCTGTGGACCGATGAGGTTATCCCTTTCATTCCAGAACCTGTTTTCGCCTTCGTGACCGGGCCTAATCTTACAATTCTGACAGTGTCACTTTATGAGGCAATAAATCTGGAATGCTTCAACGTATCCCATGGATTCTGAGCCTGTTTTTTCGTGACATATTGCACTTCATGATAGTGGTAAAAACTTTTGGTATAACGCGTTTATTTCTAAAAAATATCGGAAAATATGACGAAAATGTTGAAAATATTGCAATTTTCAAACTTTAAATTTTTATGTCCTTAAATCAGACAGTTAGGTCACACAAAATAGTTAATAAATAGCATTTACCACATGTCTACTTTACATTAGAACAATTTTTGAAACATAATTTTTTAAAGTGACTTTGCGGGGCCTATATGACAGAAAATACCCCAAAGTGACACTATTCTAAAAAAACTGCACCCCTCAAAGTGCTCAAAACTACATTCAATAAGTTTATTAACCCTTCAGGTGCTTCACAGGCATTAATAGAATGTGGAAGGAAAAAATGAACATTTAACTTTTTCCCACAAAAATGTTACTTTAGCTCCAAATTTTTCATTTTCACAAGGGTAACGGGCGAAAATGCACATAAAATTTGTTGATCGATTTCTCCTGAGTATGCCTATACCTCATCTGTGGTGTAAAACTACTGTTTGGGCACATGGCAGGGCTCAAAAGGGAAGGAGCACCATTTGAGTTTTGGAAAGCAAAATTGTCTGGAATCGATAGCAGATGCCATGTCACGTTTGGAGGGCCCCTGATGTGTCTAAACAGTGGAATCCCCCACAATTTACCCCATTTTGGAAACTAGACCCCTCAAGGAATTTATCTAGATATGTGGTGAGAACCTTGAGCCCTCAGGGGCTTGATGAAATTTTGTAATGTTGAGCCGTGAAACTTAAAAAACACATTTTTACCACAAAAATGTTACTTTAGCCCCATTTTTTTATTTTCACAAGGGTAAAACTTTGAAAATGCACCATAAAATTTGTTGCGCAATTTCTCCTTAGTATACCGATACCACATATATGGAGAAAAACTACTGTTTGGGCATACCGCAGGGCTTGGAAGGGAAGGAGCTCCATTTGACTTTTGGAATACAAAATTGTCTAGAATCGATAGCGGACGCCATGTCACGATTGGAGAATCCCTGAGGTGCCTAAACAGTGGAAACTTCCCACAAATGAGCCCATTTTGGAAACTACACCCCTCAAGCAATTTATTTAGATGTGGGGTGAGTATCTGGAGCCCGCAGGTGATTCAGAGAAATTTATAACATTGAACCGTGAAAATAAAAAAATCACATTTTTCCCACAAACATGTTGTTTTTGCCCCAATTTTTTTTATTTTCACTAGTGTAACAGGAGAAAATGGATGCCAAAATTTATTGTGCAATTTGTCCATAGTATGCAGGTACCCTATATTTGTTGGAAAATTACTGCTTGGGCGCATGGTAGTGCTGGAAAGGGAATGATCACTATTTATTCTGGTTTGAGGGGTTTGAGGGTACCATGTCACATTGGCAGAGCCCCTAGGGTTCCAGAACCACAGAAACTCCCATAAGTAACCCCATTTTACAAACTAAACCTCTCAAAGAATTCATCTAGGGGTGCAATGACCATTTTGATGTAAGCAGATTGTGGGATGCAGTGCTGGACAGGAGGAAGAGCAAGAGTTAAGAACTTTAATAACAGGGGAATACTCCATGCCTGGAGGAAATGGGTTAAACAGGGGAATAAACAGTATTATTGCAAAAGGATATGCAAGTTCAAGAATAAAGGATCAGGTTACGGCGGTTCTTTTGAAACACTTGTGTCAGAAGTTCCTCAAACTGTGACTCCTGCAACTATTGGCACAGTGTCTTTTCCAATGGGGTCCTGTGGGCAACAATGCCTTGTCTTCTGGCGGCAGCAGTCGGTCTCCGGTACCTCCTGCTGCGTCCCTAGTCCATATACTGCAGTGGCTGACAAGGGTACGGGCCACAGTCCTGTATGAGCCCAAAGTGGCTCTGCAAATACAGTATACACTGGTGAAGTCAGGGCGCAAGTGTCTGGGCAAATATTTTCTGGCAACGTCAGGGCACAAGTGTCAGTCCTGTTCCTGGTCACTCTTATGTGGCACGTGCGCAGTACTCACCGACACGGATCCTATGGCGCCTTGTTTTCTGGTAGTCACCGGGCTCACACTGTACGTCTCTGTCTCTCTGGTCCCCACGGCTGGTGACAGGAGATGACGGATGCTGACCTGCACATGGCGGGTGCTCCCCTGGCTGCTGCTGAACACACGGCTTCCCTGAATGCAGCAGTCCCTCTCTCTCTGGATTGCTGCAGCAATCCCGACTTCTCTCATTCTCTGGTGTGGTCTCTTTACAGTAGATGGGGGCTGCGGCAGTGCCGGTACTTCGTGGAGAAAGGGGAAGCAGAGCGTGCCGCTCACCTCTCTGCGCGCTGCCCTGGGTTCACGCCAAACTGCTCTGCTGTGCGCAATTTCTCCTTTTATCTCCCCGCCCACCTTGGTCAGTAGGAAGGTCCAACTTGCTAGAACTTTCCTCAGGCAACAGGAGAAGGTCCGCCTCGCTAAAGCTTCCCCCAGGCAACAGGGGATGCAACCTCGATAGTTCTTGCCCCGGCAAGCTGGTACCCGCTGTCCAGTCGTCCCCCTTACATTGACACCACAGGTGTGTTACAGAATTTTATACCAATGAGCAGTGAAGAAAAAAATAATTTCATTTTTACCACAAAAATTGTTTTAGCCCCAGATTTTACATTTTCACAATGGGAAATTGATAAAAATTGTGCCACAATTTCTGCTTAATGTGACAATACCCCTTTTGTGGCTGTACAGTACTGCTTTGCCATACGTCAAGCCTCGGGAGGGAAGGAGCACTATTTGACACTTGGAGATCAAATTTTTGTAGAATACTTTGCAGACTCCATATAGAGACCCCCTAAATGCCAGAAGAGCAGAATCCCCCTCAAGTTATCCCATTTTGGAAATTACACCCCTCTGGGAATGTATCTACAGGTGTAGTGACGATTTTGACTCCATAAGTGTTTTCCAGAAACTAGCAGCATTAAATGTTCCTAAGTAAAAATTGCAAACTGTCATTGTAGTGACCAGTATGTTTCAGTGACCTACTTCATTATGCCCAGCTAATGCTTCTGGAGACATACAACGGTAAATTAGGCGAGCTCTTATCACTACAGAAATGCCAAACACGTGGTTTAGGCACACTGTGGGACTCAGAAGGGAGGGGGCATTTGAAAGTGCAAAATCCGTTTGATTTCTTTTGGGTGGCGAGAAGCCATAGCACTTTTACAGAGCCTTTCTATTACCAGTAAAGTGGAAGCCTCCTGATGGACCTAAGTGGGGGCTTTTTTTGTGGGTTGAGTTGAAGCTTTTATTGGGAACATTTTACAAAATATTTTGGATCACATGTTTCCGGCACTCTAGTCTGAGCACTTACTTTGGGGTTTCCATCTAAATCTCTGAGTGACATAATTCAGATGAAACCCCCTAGGGATCCAATCACTATATTGCGGCGGCAGAGTTACTCTGGACTCCGTCTGGCCTCTGTTCAGTGTCGTCCTTCTTTTCAGAGGTGCACAAAACTGTGGCGGACTGTGTTTTTTTGCACCCTTAAAAAGACATATGCCATTGGATCACAGGTGAGACAACATCCATAGTGCCTCCATCTGCCTCATTATAAGGAATCTTCTGCCGGGGGTTTCATCTGTATGGTGTATTTCAGAGATTTACAAGGAAACAGTGCATGCATGCTGCGATTGTCTCAGCCCGAGAAAAAAATCTGATGATGGGAGCTGCCCCATAGATTAATATTGGGACGATTGCAATGCGATTTTTTTATCACATTGCACTCGTCCATTTTTGTCGCTAGTGTG
Source organism: Dendrobates tinctorius (assembly GCF_039654945.1). Taxonomy (NCBI): domain Eukaryota; kingdom Metazoa; phylum Chordata; class Amphibia; order Anura; family Dendrobatidae; genus Dendrobates; species Dendrobates tinctorius. The sequence continues at coordinate 43,710,585 of NW_027361672.1, forward strand.
ACTCCGGCCTAAGCCATATTTTGGCTCCATCTGGTGAGTACAATTTAATTGTGTTCAACCATCTGAATCCCGGATAAGACCCTATTTGCGCTATTTCTCCAGCAGTCTCTATTTGATGTCCGAGATTAGGGTACCGTCACATTTAGCGATGCACCAGCGATCCCGACAACGATACGATCCGGTCAGGATCGCTGGTGCATCGCTAAATGGTCGCTAGTGAGCTGCCAAACAGGCAGATCTCACCAGCGATGCAGCAGCGGACGGTGGTTGTTACTTACCTGTCAGACGCGGCGATGAAGACGTCCTGCCGCCCGCGTCGCTCGTCGGCGCCAGCAGGAAGCCCAGCAGGAAGCGGCCGACGAGAAACGGCCCAGGATGTTCTCGCGCGATCAGCGATAGCCAGCAGGGGAGCAGTTCAGAGGTAAGTATCACACATAGCGATATCGCTAGCAATATCGCTGCTGCGTCACAAAATCGGTGACGCTTAAGCGATCTCGCTTAGTGTGACAAAGAATGAGGGGGAAACACCAAGTGCAAAACAATCTTATCTGATGGAGAAATTGGTCTAGGTGAGAGGTATAGAAAATGTCTCCTTTTGGAGTATCAACTGAGTAATCAAGGTGTGACAGCTGCTGGAGTATCCTCAGTTCAGGAAATCACACCATGTAGAAATATTGGTGGAGGATAAGAGTAATAATCTGCGCAGCTGTGCTAGAACTACACTGGGTGCAGAATTATTAGGCAAATGAGTATTTTGATCACATCATCCTTTTTATACATGTTGTCCTACTCCACGCTGTATAGGCTTGAAAGCCAACTGCCAATTATGTAAATCAGGTGATTTACATCTCTGTAATGAGGAGGGGTGTGGTCAAATGACATCAACACCCTATATAAGGTGTGCTTAATTATTAGGCAACTTCCTTTCCTTTGGCAAAATGGGTCCGAAGAAAGATTTGACGGACTCTGAAAACTCAAAAATTGTGAGAAGTCTTGCAGAGGGATGCAGAGGGATGCAGCAGTCTTGAAATTGCCAAACTGTTGAAGCGTGATCACCGAACAATCAAGCGCAAGAAGCGTGCTGATAAAAAAAGGCGCAAAATAACTGCCCATGTATTGAGGAAAATCAAGCGTGAAGCTGCCAAGATGCCATTTGCCACCAGTTTTGCCATATTTCAGAGCTGCAACGTTACTGGAGTATCAAAAAGCTCAAGGTGTGCCATACTCAGGGACATGGCCAAGCTAAGGAAGGCTGAAAAACAACCTCCTTTCAACAAGAAACGAAACAGAAGATAAAATGTCAAGACTGGGCCAAGAAATATCTTAAGACTAGAGATGAGCGGGTCGAGTCGGGTTTCATGAAACTAGACTTTCGCAAAAGTCGGGTCGAACTAAATCGGCCGACTGAAACACGAAAGCCAATGCAAGTCAATGGGGAAGCAAAGTCGGTAGGGAGTGGAGGACAGTAAACACACCTACAGTGCCCATTTCAATGCCAAAAACAGCAATTCTTATTACTGAAGCTTGTCAACCTTAATTTACTTCATAATAATAGTTACGCATTGAAAACTGGGGGTTATTTGGCTAAAGTTGTGGGGGGTAGGGTTGGCTCCAGGTTTTCGTGTGCCCTGGGCCAAAGAGTGTCAGTGAGCCCCTTTAACACATACCACAACTCATGATGCTCCGATACGGCACAGAAATATAGGTATAGTACAATGACAAATACTTCACTGCTTACATGACATGACTGATCTATTTTAAATTGTACAATAGCTCAAAAAAAGGACAGTATATAACTCCATACAGTATGATGGCCACCACATTGTGCGCCATACGGAATAATGAGCCCCATATATTTCTCCATACAGAATAATTGGTCACATATAATGTTCCATACAGTATATGATGAGCTCCACATAATGCTACAGTATATGATGGTCCCTAAGGACGATGCTCCAGTGTGTTATGGGCCCAAATAATGTTCCATATATAATGGGCCCCATTTCTAATGCTCCAGTGTATAATGTGCCCTGTTGTGAGTTCATTCTCTCGTTCACCAGTTGTGAGTTCTCCTTCCAGACTCCCTCTGGTGGTAACAGGAGGTAGTGAGGCTGATTTGATCGGTGGAGATCTGCCACCTGAGAATGAGGATGACGATTGGACCTCAGGAGTCTCAGATTGGATTTAAGACAGCCAACGCCCTATTCAGTTGCTGGTGATTCCTTCTGGCTTGTCAGCTCTTGGTTTTCAGCTCTGTTCCAGTCATCTAAAGCTAAGTTTTTCTGCTAATGTTCACACTTGATTTTGTTGGTCTATTCAGTTTTTTGTGTGGTCAGCCAGCCTCGGCTGGGGGCTGTGCTGAATTTCCACTCTTATTTATCAGTATTTTGCCAATTTGCTTTTTGTTCCCTTACTAGTTTGGTCTCTTTTTGCTCTGTCTCAGAATATTTCAGCGTGCTGATATAGTGGGAGAAGTGTAGTGACTTCAGGGTTAATTTTGCTATCAGAAGTGTTGGACATTATTTTTGTAGGGTTTTTTGCAGGTTGCAGACAGTGTCTTTCCTTTCCTTTCCTTTCTAGTTAGTTTGGGCCCCATCATTTGCTCAGCCTATTTTCCTGCCTGTGTTTGTGCCTTCATCTTGATTCACCGTCAATACATGTGGGGGGTTATCTATTCCTTTGGGGTCTGCTCTGGGGCAGTTAGTTTTCCCCTTTTCATGCTTCAGGCTTATTTAGTCCTCCGGCTGTGATGAAGCGTCTAGGAACATCGTAGGTACACTCCACGGCTGCTGCTAGTTGTGTGGTTAGGATCAGGGATCTGCAATCTGCATAGTTACCAACCTCTCTGGTTTTCTGTGACTTAGCTTGTTTTGCTTTTTTCTCCTCGGTGACCCATTCATAACAGTGCCCCATAGATGCTGCTCCAGTGTCTGATCTGCCCCATTTAGAATGCTCCAGTATATGATGGGCCCCTTGGATGATGCTCTAGTGTATGATGGACCCAAATAATGCGCCATATATAATGGGCCCCATTTCTAATGCTCCAGTGTATAATGAGCCCTGTAAATGCTGCTCCAGTGTCTGATGTCCCCCATTTGGAATGCTCCAGCAGTATATGATGGACCTCATGGATGATGCTCCAGTGTATGATGGGCCCAAATAATGCTCCATATATAATGGGCCCCATTTCTAATGCTCCAGTGTATAATGTGCCCCATAGATGCTGCTCCAGTGTCTGATCTGCCCCGTTTATAATGCTCCAGTATATGATGGGCCTCATAGATGATGCTCCAGTGTATGATGGGCCCTAATAATGCTCCATATATAATGGGCTCCAGTTCTAATGCTCCAGTGTATAATGGGCCCCGTAAATGCTGCTCCAGTGTCTGATGTCCCCAATCTGGAATGCTCCAGTATATGATGGGCCTCATGGATGATGCTCCAGTGTATGATGGGCCCTAATAATGCTCCATATATAATGGGCCCCATTTCTAATGCTCCAGTATATAATGAGCCCTGTAAATCATGCTCCAGTGTCTGATGTCCCCCATTTGGAATGCTCCAGTATATGATGGGCCTCATGGATGATGCTCCAGTGTATGATGGGCCCAAATAATGCTCCATATATAATGGGCCCCACTTGTAAAGCTCCAGTGTATAATGGGCCCCGTAAATGCTGCTCCAGTGTCTGATGTCCCCCATTTGCAATGTTTCATTATATGATGGGCCCCATTTTTAATTAACCCAGGCATGGTATGTGAAAAGATCTCCATGGAGTAATCTGAAGTGTGTGCTGCCGCATCCTTCACTTTTGGTGTGGGTGAAGGAAACAAGGAAAGGGGTTGCTCCTGACCAGAAGCCTGCACTGACGACTCAGTGCTTGCATTTTTTTAAACTTCAGAAATGGAGGCGATAGAGCTGGAGGCTGTTTCAGGAATGTAAGCCAAAAACAGTTCCTGATGCTCCGGCTTTAAAAGCAGTCTACCTACTCCCAGAAAAGGGAGCCTTACAGGCCTTCCAGAGCTACACCATGATGCAGGCTCAACACCTCCTGCCTTAGCTGCTATTGTGTTTTTGGCACTACCAGCAGATGCATCACCACCACCATCAGTACCAGGTGGCCCCCCACGCCCACGTCCACGTCCTCTTCCACCATACTTCCTCACGTTTTGGAAAATGGACACAAAATACCAGCAGATATATGGTACTGTATCAGAAGCTTTCAGCTCTGTATAGTCTTGGGATAACTGTAAATCTTCGTATATATTTCATGAGTCATACACAGACGCTCACAGGCTCAGTATGGATTACACAATAAAATAAAAAGTTGAAAAAGGGTACAGTATCACCAGATACAAGGTATATATAGTATAGTGTATACATTATAAATCTCTGTATATATTTCAGGTGGCAGACACAAACGCTCTCAGGCCCAGTATGGATTACACAAGAATATGAAAAGCTGTAAATGGGTAATGTAACACAAGTGTACAGCTGTATACAGTGTTGGGGTAATCTTAAAGTTCCAAATATATTTCTGGAGTAACAGACAGACTTTCACAGGCTCATTATGGATTACACCAGAATCTAAATAGCAAAAAAGGTTACTGTATCAGAAACGTACAGCTGTATACAGTGCTGGGCAAATTTGAAATCTTGGTAAATATTTCCGGAGTCACCCTCAAACGCTCACTCAGTCTGGGTTTGCCCATAATAAAAAATGTTGTAAAAAAGGTACTGGATAACAAGATAGCAAGTATATATATATATATATATATTATAGGGTACAATTGAAATCTCCGTATACACAGTCCCGTAGTCACTCTCAGACGCTTACTCAGTATGGATTTGACCGTAATACTAAATGTTGAACATAGGTACTGTATAACAAGATACAAGCTGTATCGAGTATAGGGTAAAAATTGGTATCTCCGATTCACCGTATATATAGAAGGCGTAAACCACACACGCTCACTCACTATGGATGATATCGTAATAAAAATTTATGAACAAAGGTACTATATCAGTACATACCAGGTGTATTCAATCTAGGGGTAATTGTAAATTTCCATCTATACTTCCGGAGTCAGACACAGACACTCACAGGCTCACTATGTATTACACCAGAATTTAAAAAGTAGAAAAAGGGAAAGGTATTTGAAGTGTACAATAGTATACAGTGTTGTGGTACTTTTAAATCTTCGTATATAATTCAATCTCAGTAAGCCAGTCCAGACTCTCCGCTACTGGAAACTACATGGATACAAGTACAGACGGAAAGTCGAGAGTTAGCAGAAATTTGGGAATTACTCATCGCGGGAAAACCTCCTGGTAGATGTTGCAGAGGCGATGCAGACCCTCAATTACTGTGTCTGTGGAGACAGTGAAAACGGTTCTTTGTGAAGAAAGGATTGCTTTATCGCAGTAGCGTGAATCACATCACTGTTACTCGTCTCCATCAAATTGTGATCACAGGGAGAGATGTAGACATGGTCCTCACTGCCTATCATGATATGTCTGGTCATTTTGGAGTGCAAAAGACAGAAGCCACAGGCCGTAGGCAATTCGATTGGATTGGCATGAGAGGAGACATTGAAAAATGGTGGCAGGAATGTCACACGTCTGTGACTATCACAACTGTGAAAGGTGACCATAAAGCACCACTGCACCCGCTTGTAAGTTGATGTCCATTACAAATGGTAGCCATTGATCATCTGAAGGTAGAGGCCAGCAGGACAGGCCATAGCTACATCTTAACCATCATCGATCAATACACCAAATTTCTAGTGGCCGTCCCTGTGAAGGATTTAACTGGCCAGACTACACAGCGGTGGAGCAGGGAGAGGTAAGTATTGCAACTTGCAAGTGCTGTGGCCATGACCAGCAGGGGGGGCACACTCGTGGGCGACTGTACTGGCACGGGGCCCCTCATAGTACGCTGGTGTGTCTGACGGCGAGTGGGCCCCCCCACCTTCAGAGACACTGTATTGTACTATGAGGGGCCCTGTGCCAGTGCCGTCGGCCATCAGTGGGCCCATCCACCTGTTCAGGGCAACGGCACTTGCCCTGGTGTGCCAGGTGTTGACCCCAGCCCTTGGGGGGGGTGGGCAGCCCAGTTAGGGAAGTTTAAAAAATGGCATATGTTGATGTGTTGGCTGGACATTCAGCTGCTGCAAATGGCAGAATTCGGCAAGTCCGAGGAAGAGGAGGACAAAAGCAAGGCAGTTTTCTGGCAACCTATGTGTCATCAGGGGAAGGTGGGACAAAATCCTTTGAAACCCATGCATGGTTCATTTTAATGAAGTAACCGTTAGATCATCAACATTTTGGGTCGACAAACGGGTCCTTTTTTCTGTCAGGATTGATCCAGCAGCACTGAAGACTCTTTCAGATAACACACTAGCAGCAGGGCAAGCAAGCTCCTGTAAGGCATAGTGTGCCAATTTGGCCAAGTGTCCAGTTTAGAGGTCCAATAGTCAAAGGGGAATGACCTGTGAGGGAGAGCATTGATATGGGAGGAGAAATAGTTTGTAACCATAGTTGACAACTGCTGTCTCCTGTCACTTGAAATCGATGCAGTATTAGCAGTCGTGTGAGCGGTACTTCAGAAATCATTCTACAACATGGTGATTAAACCCCTGTCTCCAACGCCACTTCAGCTGTGTGCACCACAAACACCTCTTCCATTGTGCCCACTATGGCTCGAGGGAAAACCAGCACCACTGCTGTGTGCTGGGAAAGCCTCAAACAAATGGTTTACCAGAGTTGCTTGTTTGTTAGCCAATATTATCTCTAGGTTCTCCTGTGGCATGATGTTGTGTAATTTGCCTTTGTAGCGTGGATCGAGGATGCTGGCCAGCCAGTAGTCATCATCCTTCATCATTTTGGCAATGCGGGGGTCCCTTTTTAGGATCCGCAAGGCATAATCGCACATGTGGGCCAATGTTCCAGGTGTCAATAATGCACTGACACTGCTGGGTGGAGGAGCACTTTCTGGCAAATCCACATACCTACAGTCACGCCCAAACACTGTACCTGACCTTGGAACGCCAACATTTTCTCTTGCCCCCTGAGAAGCATCCTACTGCCCAAAATAATCATCCCCCTCCTCCTCCTCCTCTTCTTCCTCCACCTCATATAGGACAGTTCCCTGACAAGGCAAAAAACCAGAGAGGTTGGCAGCTATCGATTTGCAGACCCCTGATCCTATCCACAACAACTAACAGTAGCCGTGGGGGGTTCCTACGATGCCCTAGACCCCTCGATCACAGCCGGAGAATTAAATAGGCCTAAAGAAAGAAAGGGGAAATCTAAACTGCCCCAGAGCAGACCCCAAAGCAATAGGTAGCCCCCAACATATAATGACGGTGAAGCAAGATGAAAACACTAACACAGACAGAAAGATAGCCTGAGCAAAGACGGGGCCTAAGTTAACTAGAAAGGAAAGGACAGGAAGGCTGCTGTCTGCAATCCGTGAAAAACCCTATGAAAATAAGAGCCAACAGACTGACAGTGAAAAAGGCCCTGAAGACGCTAGGCTTCAAAAAAGCTATGTCAGTACTCAGGAATATTCTGAAGACAGAGCAACCAGCAAAAGGCGATTCAGCTCACCCCAGCAGGGAATGGCAGAATCCAGAAAAGCAAGGAAAACAAAAACAAAACACAAATGCGAACAGGCAAAGCAGAAAACTTAGCTTTAGAAGAGCAGGAATCAGACTGGTGTCCTAGAAGTCCACAGAGAAATCACCTGCAGGGCAGAAGGGCGTCGGCAGCCTTATATCCAGTCCGTGACTCCACTCAGCCAGTCATCTTCATTAGGCTCAGGTGCCTGATAATCAGGCTCATTACCTTCCTTTACCAGAATAGGGAGTTCACCAGACCTCAGTGACGAAGGGGAAAATGAACTCACAAAAGTACCTCCCCCTTGAGGAGGGGTCACCGAACCCTCAACCACGCCACCAGGGCGATCAGGGTGAGCCCGATGAAAGGCACGCACCAATCTTTTGGCATGAATATCAGAGGCAGAGACCCAGGAATTATCCTCCTGACCATAACCCTTCCACTTAACCAAATACTGGAGTCTCCGTCTAGCCAGACGGGAATCCAGTATTTTCTCTACCTCATATTCCATGTTACCTTCAACCAATACAGGGTCCGGAGGTGCCACCCCAGGAACAACTGGTTCAACAAACCTCTTCAACAAGGACTTATGGAACACATTATGGATTTTAAATGTGACAGGAAGAGCCAAACGAAAAGAGACCGGATTAATAATCTCCAAAATCTTGTAAGGTCCAATAAATCTAGGCTTAAACTTAGGAGAAGACACCTTCATAGCAATATTTTTTGATGATAACCACACCATATCACCAATCTTAAACTGGGGACCAATGGTCCTATGTCGATTGGAAAACCGCTGGGCCTTTTCCTGGGAGAGAGATAACTTATCCACCACTTGGTCCCAGATCTTGTGCATTCTCTCCACCACAGTGTCAACACCTGGGCAGGCAGAAGGCTCCACCTGCCCTGAAGAAAATCGAGGATGAAACCCAAAGTTACAAAAAAAAGGTGACATCAAAGTGGCAGAACTAGCTCTATTGTTTAAAGCAAATTCGGCCAAGGGCAAAAATGAAACCCAATCATCCTGATCAGCGGAAATAAAACATCTCAAATACGACTCCAAGGTCTGGTTTGTTCTCTCTGTCTGCCCATGGGTCTGAGGGTGAAAAGCAGAGGAGAAGGACAACTGAATTCCCAGCTTGGAACAGAAAGTCCTCCAAAATCTAGACACAAACTGAACTCCTCTGTCAGATACAATGTTCTCAGGAATCCCGTGTAAGCGAACCACCTGTTGCAAAAACAGGGGCACCAACTCATAGGAATATGGCAACTTATGGAGTTTTACAAGATGAACCATCTTAGAGAACCTATCACAAATCACCCAAATAACAGTCATTCTTTGAGAGACCGGCATATCAGAGATGAAATCCATTGAAATATGGGTCCATGGCCTCCTGGGGACCGGCAAAGGCATCAACAACCCACTAGAGCGAGAACAAGATTTAGACCGGGAGCAAGTCCCACAGGACTGCACAAAATTCCTGACATCATGAGACAAGGTGGGCCACCAAAAAGAGCGACTCACCAGATCTCTAGTACCAAAAATACCTGGATGACCAGCCAATGCAGAGCAATGAACTTCAGACATCACTCTCTTCTTCCACTGGTCAGGAACATACAACTTTCCACTGGGACAACGCTCAGGTTTGTCCTCCTGGAACTCTTGCAGAGCAAGTCTCAAATCGGGCGAGATGGCAGAAAGAACTACCCCTTCGCCTAAGATGGTAGCAGGCTTGGTCACCACAGGAGAATCAGCAAAGAAACTCCTAGAGAGGGCGTCTGCCTTGACATTCTTAGTTCCAGGAAGAAAAGAGACCACAAAATCAAAACGTGTAAAAGACAAAGCCCACCTAGCCTGTCTAGGGTTCAAGCGTTTAGCCGACTCTAGGTAAATCAAATTCTTGTGGTCAGTGAGGACCACAACTTGATGTTTAGCTCCCTCCAACCAATGTCTCCACTCCTCAAATGCCCATTTCATGGCCAACAGTTCCCGATTCCCCACATCATAGTTACGCTCAGATGGAGAGAGCTTTCGGGAAAAGAAAGCACAGGGATTCATTTTAGATGTTACAGGATCCTTTTGGGACAAAACAGCTCCTGCACCAATCTCAGAAGCATCCACCTCTACCTGGAACGGGAGTGAGACATCAGGTTGCCGCAAAACCGGGGCGGAGGTAAATCTTCGCTTCAGCTCCTGAAAGGAAGCAACAGCCTCCGGAGACCAATTCAACACATCAGCACCCTTCTTAGTCAGATCAGTCAATGGCTTGGCAATACTAGAAAATTTTGCTATAAATTTCCGATAAAAATTAGCAAAACACAAAAACTTCTGGAGGGCCTTCAAAGAAGTGGGCTGAACCCAATCATAAATGGCCTGAACCTTGGCCGGGTCCATTTCAATAGTTGACGGAGACTAAATGAATCCCAAAAATGAAATCCTCTGTACTCCAAAAAGGCATTTCGATTCTTTGACATACAAGGAATTCTCCCTCAAGATCGGGAACACAGTCCGAATATGTTCCACATGAGAATCCCAATCCTTGGAGAAGATCAAAATATCATCCAGATAGATAATCAAAAATTTATCGACAAAGTCTCGGAAAATATCGTTCATGAAGCACTGGAAGACAGAAGGGGCATTAGTGAGCCCAAAAGGCATCACCAGGTACTCAAAATGTCCCTCCGGAGTATTAAACGCCGTCTTCAATTCATCCCCCTGCTTAATGCAGATAAGATTATACGCCCCCCTGAGGTCAAGCTTGGTAAACCAGCAAGCACCTCTAACTCTAGAGAATAGATCCGAAATCAGGGGTACGGATACTGATATTTAATAGTAATTTTATTGAGGGCACGATAATCAATACAAGGCCTTAAAGAACCATCCTTTTTGGCCACAAAAAAAAACCCGGCACCTAAGGGTGAAGAGGATGGTCTAATATGACCCTTCTCCAACGCCTCCTTAATATAGGACAGCATAGCCTCGTGCTCAGGTACAGATAAATTGAAAAGCCGACCCTTGGGAAATTTACACCCCGGGCTTAGTTCAATTGCACAGTCATAACTCCTATGAGGAGGCAAGGACGCAGACTCATTCTCACTAAATACATCATAAAAGTCCGCCAAATAGTCAGGAACCTCATGCGACTGAGGAGAGGTGGAAAAAACCGGAGCCTCACTAAAGGCACACCGACAACCCCAACTCACCACAGACACAGATTTCCAATCCAAAACTGGATTATGAATTTGCAACCAGGGAAACCCCAGAACAACGGCATCATGCAGACCATGCAACACCAAAAATCTGCAATTTTCTTGATGGTCTGGGGCGACCCGCATGACCACCTGGGTCCAAAACTGAGGTTTATTTTTAGCCAAAGGAGTAGCATCAATCCCCCTCAAAGGGATAGGCGTCTGCAGAGGTGTCATCGAAAATCCACAACGTTTAGCAAAATCCAAGTCCATTAGGTTTAGCGCTGCTCCCGAATCCACAAAAGCCTTGGCGGAAAATGTGGACAGGGAGCAGATCAGAGTAATTGCCAGAAGAAACTTAGGTTGAACACCACCAACAGAAAACGTGTGTGCAAAGCGTTTCTCTCGTTTAGGACAAACAGAAATAATATGTGAGGCATCTCCACAGAAAAAACACAGCTTATTACGCCTTCTGAACTCCTGACGTTGCGCCTTAGACAAAACTCTATCACATTGCATAGGTTCAGACGTCTGTTCAACCGGTGGCAACACCTCCCGTGCAATCCTGCGTTCACGCAAACGCCGATCAACCTGAATGGCTAATGACATAGAATCGTCCAGACCAGAGGGAACAGGAAATCCCACCATAGTATCTTTTACGGCTTCTGACAAACCCTTCCGAAAGAGAGCAGCTGTGACGTATGCTGAGATAACAAGATAGGTCACGTCCGAGAGTGGACCCTCTGGATCGCGGCACTGGAGCTCCCAGGGGTGAGCGTGCCAGGTGGTGCCGACCCCTATACAGGGGCCGTTAGGGGCAGACCCTCAGAAGACAGATACCGCGACTGCTAGAACCAAGAGGGGCGGCTCGAAGGACTGAGTGGAGGGTGCCGGACTGAGAACTGGAGTATCGGACTGGGCACTGGAGTACAGGATGGAGACATGGAGTGCGGGACGGAGACACAAAGCACAGGACTGGGCAGCGGAGTGTAGGACTGGGCACTGGACGAAGGCACGGAGTACAGGACGGAGCAGAGGCACGGAGCACAGGACGGAGCAGAGGCATGGAGTACAGGACGGGGCAGAGGCACGGAGTACAGGACTGGGCAGAGGCACGGAGTACAGGACGGAGGAGAGGCACGGAGTACAGGACTGGGCAGAGGCACGGAGTACAGGACGGAGCAGAGGCACGGAATACAGGACGGAGCAGAGGCACGAAGTACAGGACTGGGCAGAGGAATGTAAGGAGTGAGAAGGGGAGAACCCCTAAACACCCAGGCCAGGATACCGCACGGAAGTCCACACGATAATCAGGCATCTCCACCATGTTGGAGACGCCTGATATACCCTGCAGAAGTCGGCTGATTGGGCGCTCAGACCGCTGGGTGGCACTGCAGGGTTAAAGGATCTGCAGAGCGCGCGCCCGCGGCTTAAGGCGCCCGCAGGAAGCCGGCACACGCTGGACGGAGGAGAAGGAAGAGGAGGCGGGCACAGAGCGGCACGGCGAGCGCAGGTAAGTAAAGGCAGCGGCGGGCACCGCTGTTGCTGTAACGGCGGCGGCTTCCGCCGCCGACGTGACAGCAGACAAGGCATTATAATTCCAGGTAGTAAGGACCGCCCACTTTCGGAACTTTTGACAGTACAACTCTGCAGAATCTCGACCCTGGTTCAATGCGAACAGGGTCTTTTCAGCCTGATCAATAGCATTAGGTTCGTCATACAACAACCCCAAAGCTTGAAAGAATGCGTTCACAATAGTCAGAATAGGATCATCTGGTTTCAAAGAAAACGCCCAATCCTGGGGATCGCCACGCAGCAAAGAGATGACGATTTTAACCTGCTGCGCGGAGCTCCCTGACGAGTTAGGCTTCAAGGCAAAAAATAATTTACAATTATTTTTGAAACTCAAAAATTTAGATCGATCCCCAAAAAATACATCAGGTGTAGGGATCTTTGGTTCAACAGCATGCGAATGAGCAAGGTAGGCGGAAATTCCCCGCACTTCCGCAGCGAGCTGCTCCACACGATCAGACAATTGCTTTATCTCCATTGAGAGAAAAAAAAAATTCCCCCTACGGCCTCAGAGATATAGAGGAAAGAATATACACACACATTTTTTTTTTTTTTTAAAACACAATTCTTTCCTGCTATTGAGTACCCTAGGATCTGCGGTATGGCGGGTGATTCTGTTATGATTGAGTCACCGTAGGAGGCAAAAACAGAAATGCTAGCTAAGTCCAGAAAACCAGAGAGGTTGGCAGCTATCGAATTGCAGACCCCTGATCCTATCCACAACAACTAACAGTAGCCGTGGGGGGTTCCTACGATGCCCTAGACCCCTCGATCACAGCCGGAGAATTAAATAGGCCTAAAGAAAGAAAGGGGAAATCTAAACTGCCCCAGAGCAGACCCCAAAGCAATAGGCAGCCCCCAACATATAATGACGGTGAAGCAAGATGAAAACACTAACACAGACAGAAAGATAGACTGAGCAAAGACGGGGCCTAAGCTAACTAGAAAGGAAAGGACAGGAAGGCTGCTGTCTGCAATCCGTGAAAAACCCTATGAAAATAAGAGCCAACAGACTGACAGTGAAAAAGGCCCTGAAGACGCTAGGCTTCAAAAAAGCTATGTCAGTACTCAGGAATATTCTGAAGACAGAGCAACCGGCAAAAGGCGATTCAGCTCACCCCAGCAGGGAATGGCAGAATCCAGAAAAGCAAGGAAAACAAAAACAAAACACAAATGCGAACAGGCAAAGCAGAAAACTTAGCTTTAGAGGAGCAGGAATCAGACTGGTGTCCTAGAAGTCCACAGAGAAATCACCCGCAGGGCAGAAGGGCGTCGGCAGCCTTATATCCAGTCCGTGACTCCACTCAGCCAGTCATCCTCATTAGGCTCAGGTGCCTGATAATCAGGCTCATTACTTTCCTTTACCAGAATAGGGAGTTCACCAGACCTCAGTGACGAAGGGGAAAGTGAACTCACAACACAGCCGTGTGCATTCCTCAAAACACTGAAGGACTTTACAGAGGTCTTTCAGCTTTGACCATTGCACACCCTACAATTCCATGTCTTCCCTCAAACTGCCTGCTCGTGTATCCTCCCACAAATGCATTACAGCCTGCCTCTGTTTGCACAGCCTCTCCACCTTGTTGCAACGTCTATGATTAGGCGGTGCTTGGGGAGGTGGAGCAATCGCTGCAGCTTCTGCATACAAGTGGAGTGGACGTCTGAGTGACGGATGTGCGAGCACAGTCTTCGCACCTTATGGAGCAGGGATGTTAACTCTGGATAATTATTAAGGAAGCACTGCACCACCAGGTTCAAAGTGCGAGCCAGGCAAGGTATGTGTGTGAGTTTTGCACGGGCTATGGCTGCCACAAAATTACGTCCGTTATCACTGACTACCTTGCCTGGCTCAAGATGTAGAGTGCTCAGCCATGACCTCCGCGGTTTGTCTGTTGTCGCCCAAAGACATCATCTTTAACACAGCCTGCTGATGCTTACCACTAGCTGTTCGATAGTGTGACACCTCGTGTGCAACACTGCCAGCTGCGGATGGAGTGCTCGTGCGACTGCGCTTTGTGGATGAGCTTTCGCTTATGGAGGAGGAGGAGGGTCGAAATCCTACAGCCAACTGTTTCCTATACCGTGGGCTAGGCAGCACTTTTCCCCCGCTGCTGTGCCCTGTGGAGCCTGCATCCACCACATTAACCCAGTGCGCAGTGATGGACACGTAACGGCCCTGGCCAAGCCTACTGGACCATGCATCTGTTGTGAGGTGTACCTTCCACTCACTGATTGCTTGAGTGCATGGACAATGCTGTCTTTCACATGCAGGTGGAGGGCTGGGATGGCTTTTTGTGAAAAGAAGTGCCGACTGGGTAGGTCATAGCGTGGGACTCCGTAGGCCATGCACTCACGGAAAGCTTAGCTTTCAACCAAACGGTAGGGCATCACCTCTAATGAGATTAGTTAGTTTGGCAATGTAGGCGTTCAAACACAGTGTACACGGATGAGAGGATGAGTGCTATCTTGTCCTACTCAGAGTGTCTGGTAGGGTGAGCTGGACTGGAGAGCTGCATATGGAGGAAGTAGCGGTGGACTGGTCGGAGTGAGAGGGGGTTGGTGATGGTATTGGTGATGATGGCCTAGATTCAGTGTTGTGTTGCAAAACCATTGTTATTCCCTGAGTGCTGTGGCCTTGCGACGACACCTCAACATTTAGTGCTGGTGGTGTGCTTAACGGTGGCGGTGGTCTTAAAGTGGGGGAAGCGATGGAGCGTTGCTGGCTACCTTCAGTCGGAGCAGGTGCACATGTGCTACCTGAGATTTTGTAGTCTGTCCATGCTTGCAAGTGCATGTTGATTAAATGTCTAAGATTGCAACTGGTATTCAAATTTCTGAGTTGTTTACCTCGGCTAAAGGTCCTTCCGCACTTCTTACAAGTAACCTTTGCCTCATCAGTAGGACTTTGGACAAAGAAGTGCCACACTGCACTCTTCCTACTATGGTATACATTTTCTGGCCTTGCACGCTGTGCTAAGTTGACCGTCTGGCCAAGCTGTCCTGCAACTCTTTTAGTTTTTGGTCCACGTTTTTGGACAGCTACGGGTATGCCAGATAACTGCTGCTGCGATGTCAATGCCTGCTGCGGATCCTTCTCCTTATCTGAACTATTGCCAGCGCCACCCTCCCCCCCAATGGATGCCAATCCGGGTCAAGAACTGGGTCATCCATCACCTCCTCTTCAAAGTCATCTGCACCTTCCTCTTTACCCTCCTCTGTGTCACCGTGTAAGGTGGTATAGTATGCGGGAAGGGGCACCTGAGTTTCATCAGGGTCAGATTCTGGCTCAGTAGACTGCGAGGGCAATGTAGTGCTCTGGGTCAATGTACCAGCAGAATCATCTAGCAGTAGCTGTGCATCAGTGCACTCCTTGTCAGATTCATCTTGGACTGGGGAATTCTGGATTTGACTGGATAACCCAGGCATGGTATGTGAAAAGAGCTCCATAGAGTAATCTGAAGTCTGGGCTGCCACATCCTTAACTTTTGGTGGGGGTGAAGGACACAAGAAAAGGTGTTTTTACTGACCAGAACCCTGCACTGACGACTCCATGCTTGCAGGTTTTGAACGTTCAGAAGAGGAGGCAATAGAGCTGGTGGCTGTTTCGGCAGTGTACGCCAAAACCTGTTCCTGATGCTCCGGCTTTAAAAGCGGTTTTCCTACTCCAAGAAAAGGGAACCTTACAGGCCTTCTCGGGCCAGACGATGACACAGGCTCAACACCTCCTGCCTTAGCTGCTATTGTGCTTTTGCCAGAACCAGCCGATGCACCACCACCATCATTACCAGGTGTGCCCCCCTGCCCACGTCCACGGCCTCTTCCACCTTACTTCCTCATGTTTGGGAAAATGTATCAAAAATACCAGCAGAGAGATGGTACTGTATGAGGAGCGTGCAGCTGTGTAAGGTGTATTGAAAAAATGAAATCTACATATACAGTGGGGCAAAAAAGTATTTAGTCAATCAGCAATAGTGCAAGTTCCACCACTTAAAAAGATGAGAGGCGTCTGTAATTTACATCATAGGTAGACCTCAACTATGGGAGACAAACTGAGAAAAAAAAATCCAGAAAATCACATTGTCTGTTTTTTTTTCATTTTATTTGCATGTTATGGTGGAAAATAAGTATTTGGTCAGAAACAAAATTTCATCTCAATACTTTGTGATATATCCTTTGTTGGCAATGACAGAGGTCAAACGTTTTCTGTAAGTCTTCACAAGGTTGCCACACACTGTTGTTGGTATGTTGGCCCATTCCTCCATGCAGATCTCCTCTAGAGCAGTGATGTTTTTGGCTTTTCGTTTGGCAACACGGACTTTCAACTCCCTCCAAAGGTTTTCTATAGGGTTGAGATCTGGAGACTGGCTAGGCCACTCCAGGACCTTGAAATGCTTCTTACGAAGCCACTCCTTCGTTGCCCTGGCAGTGTGCTTTGGATCATTGTCATGTTGAAAGACCCAGCCACGTTTCATCATCAATGCCCTTGCTGATGGAAGGAGGTTTGCACTCAAAATCTCACGATACATGGCCCCATTCATTCTTTCATGTACCCGGATCAGTCGTCCTGGCCCCTTTGCAGAGAAACAGCCCCAAAGCATGATGTTTCCACCACCATGCTTTACAGTAGGTATGGTGTTTGATGGATGCAACTCAGTATTCTTTTTCCTCCAAACACGACAAGTTGTGTTTCTACCAAACAGTTCCAGTTTGGTTTCATCAGACCATAGGACATTCTCCCAAAACTCCTCTGGATCATCCAAATGCTCTCTAGCAAACTTCAGACGGGCCCGGACATGTACAGGCTTAAGCAGTGGGACACGTCTGGCACTGCAGGATCTGACTCCATGGTGGCGTAGTGTGTTACTTATGGTAGGCCTTGTTACATTGGTCCCAGCTCTCTGCAGTTCATTCACTAGGTCCCCCCGCGTGGTTCTGGCATTTTTGCTCACCGTTCTTGTGATTATTCTGACCCCACGGGGTGGGATTTTGCGTGGAGCACCAGATCGAGGGAGATTATCAGTGGTCTTGTATGTCTTCCATTTTCTAATTATTGCTCCCACAGTTGATTTCTTCACTCCAAGCTTGTTGGCTATTGCAGATTCAGTCTTCCCAGCCTGGTGCAGGGCTACAATTTTGTTTCTGGTGTCCTTTGACAGCTCTTTGGTCTTCACCATAGTGGAGTTTGGAGTCAGACTGTTTGAGGGTGTGCACAGGTGTCTTTTTATACTGATAACAAGTTTAAACAGGTGCCATTACTACAGGTAATGAGTGGAGGAAAGAGGAGACTCTTAAAGAAGAAGTTACAGGTCTGTGAGAGCCAGAAATCTTGATTGCTTGTTTCTGACCAAATACTTATTTTCCACCATAATATGCAAATAAAATGAAAAAAAAACAGACAATGTGATTTTCTGGATTTTTTTTCTCAGTTTGTCTCCCATAGTTGAGGTCTACCTATGATGTAAATTACAGACGCCTCTCATCTTTTTAAGTGGTGGAACTTGCACTATTGCTGACTGACTAAATACTTTTTTGCCCCACTGTATATTTTGTTAGTCAATGACGCTCTCCCAGTATGTATTTGACCGTAATCCAACAAGCAGATATACGGAACTGTATCAGAAGTGTACAGCTGTATACATTTTTCGTGTAACTAACAATCTCCGTATATGTATTTACGGAGTGTCACACACACGCTGACTCTGTATAGATGTGACTGTAATGCGAATGGCAGATATACAATACTGTTTGAGAATCGGACAGCT
The DNA here is from genome assembly GCF_039654945.1 of Dendrobates tinctorius. Classification (NCBI taxonomy): domain Eukaryota; kingdom Metazoa; phylum Chordata; class Amphibia; order Anura; family Dendrobatidae; genus Dendrobates; species Dendrobates tinctorius. The sequence continues at coordinate 43,728,728 of NW_027361672.1, forward strand.
CTATATGGTGTCTGTATGGAAAATTGTCAATCTCTGTCTATTTTTATATGGAGTGACACACGCTGTCTCTGTATAGTTTTGACCGTTATCAAACAGCAGATATACGAAACTGAAAAGTGGACAGTTCTATTAGGTGTAGGTCTGGAAAAATGGAAAATCTCCTCGATTTGTTTTTCCAGAGTCACACACAGATAGCTTGCATTTGTCCGTGATACCAGCCGGTACACGGTAGTGTGTGAGGAGCGTCCACCGCTATACGGTGTCTGAATGGAAAATTGTCAAGCTCTGTCTATTTTTATATGGAGTGACACACGCTGTATCTGTATAGTTTTGACCATAATCAAACACCAGATATACAAAACTGTTTGAAAAGTGGACAGCTCTATATGGTGTAGGTCTGGAAAAATGGAAAATCTCCTCGGCTTGTTTTTCCAGAGTCACACACAGATAGCTTGCATTTGTCCATGATACCAGCCAGTACATGGTAGTGTGTGAGGAGCGTCCACCGCTATACGGTGTCTGTATGGAAAATTGTCAATCTCAGTCTATTTTTATACGGAGTGACACACGCTGTCTCTGTATAGTTTTGACCGTCATCAAACAGCAAATATACAAAACTGTTTGAAAAGCGGACAGCTCTATAAAGTGTAGGTCTGGAAAAATGGAAAATCTCCTTGGCTTGTTTTTCCAGAGTCACACACAGAGCTTGTATTTGTCTGTGATACCAGCCAGTACACGGTAGTGTGTGAGGAGCGTACACTGCTATACGTTGTGTGAAAAAATGAACACTCGGTAACTCACCAGAACAAAATAATAAAAGTTGGAGTGCTTTGAAAAAAGCCGTTTGAACAGCAGTGTGCACACAGCAATGCAGCTATCAGGTAGCCTTAAAAGGCTGCCTAATCACCACCAGCGCTGCTGCACACAACAAAAAACCTCCCCTTTCACTGCACTCACTGTACTGTGAAAAGCGCTATCAGCAAAAGCAATTTTTTTTCTTCTTCCCTGCCTAACGCTCTCCCTTATTCAGAATGAGCAGCAGCACCTCTCCCTATTCTAAGATCGGCAGAAGTAAGATGGCGGTCAGCGGTCATGGCCTTTTATAGCCACTGTGACACCACACAAAGCCAGCCAATCACTTCAATGCCCTTCCCTAAGATGGTGGTGGCCGCTGCCCATGTCATCGCGTTGCCCACAGTGTGCGTCCTCCATCATTGGCTGAGAAAAGGTGCTGGAAGCATTATTTGAAACGTGACTTTGGCGCTCGGCTCGGCGACCTCATGGCCGACCTCACGCTATGGTCGGGTTTCGATCGGCGAAACCCGACTTTAGCTAAAGTCGGCAATTTTTGAATTTTACCGACCCATTTCGCTCAACTCTACAGTACTTAAGACTGATTTTTCTACGGTTTTATGGACTGATGAAATGAGAGCGACTCTTGATTGGCCAGATGGATGGGCCCAAGGCTGGATCAGTAAAGGTCAGAGAGCGCCACTCTGACTCAGACGCCAGCAAGGTGGAGGTGGGGTACTGGTATGGGCTGGTATCATCAAAGATGAACTTGTGGGACCTTTTCAGATTGAGGATGGAGTGAAGCTCAACTCCCAGACCTACTGGCAGTTTCTGGAAGACACCTTCTTCAAGCAGTGGTACAGGAAGAAGTTGGTATCATTCAAGAAAAACAGGATTTTCATGCAGGACAATGCTCCATCACATGCATCCAAATACTCTACAGAGTGGCTGGCCAGTAAAGGTCTAAAAGAAGAAAAAATAATGACATGGCCCCCTTGTTCACCTGATCTGAACCCCATAGAGAACCTGTGGTCCCTCATAAAATGTGAGAGCTACAGGGAGTGAAAACATTACACCTCTCCGAACAGTGTCTGGGAGGCTGTGGTGGCTGCGGCACGCAATGTTGATCGTAAACAGATCAAGCAACTTTTAGATTATAAAAAGTGGAAAACAAATATTCCCTTCAGTCAATTTCACAGAATTAGAAAAAATAATACAAATACAGATGACTACATTGAACAGTCCAAAATTTTAATTAAAAAATTTTATGATAAAAATATCCGAAAAAATTAATTCTGAGTGCCTATGAAACAATTTTGAAAAAAACGCAGAACTAATGTTTATTTAAACGAAAGGATGAAATATATCAAAACAATAATGGAATTAAGAAAAATAATAGATGGCAATACAATTTTATAACAGCATACAATCGGAACAATAATGATATTAGGAGGATACTCAATAAATATTGGTATCTATTGAAAAAAGATGTATATCTGAAAAAAATTCTACCAGAAAAACCTAATATCACGTTCCGTAGGGCACAAACTATAAGAAGCATTATTACCCCCAGCCACTTAAAACAATTATCACAGGGGGGACAGAAAATTAATCTAACAAAAAAAAATGGATAAAATGAATAAAAATAACAACACAAAATCTGGTGTTTTGTGATGTAATTCAAAAAAGTGCTGTTGCTGTAAAATCATAGATCACAATGCGACTGGGATTCACTGTAACAGCACGGGAGAATTTTTCCCAATTACACAAAAATTATCCTGTGACAGCCAATTTGTGGTATATGTTATTACATGTGCTTGTGGCGTTCAATACGTGGGACATACTACACAGTCAATGCGAACACGTATGAATGGCCACAGGCACAATGCAAAAAATGGCTTCATGAAGCATAGTTTGTCTCGACATTTATGTTTGAAGCACAGCAAACAATTCAACATAAAAGTTACACCAGTTGAGCAAATTCCGGATAACTGCTTTAGCCACATTGATAAATTAAATCGCAAAGAATCCTATTGGATTTTTAAAATGGGGACTTTACATCCGGACGGAATAAATGAAGTCATTGAGGGAGTTTTAAAAAAAAAAAAGTGTTTTCCATAACTCTAATTAGCACTGCTTTTATAATCTATGTGTTTTAAATGTATTTTAGTCACATATAACCATTCGCTATATAATTATATTGTAATTTTATGGTATTCAACAACATATTTTATATATTATCTGTTGCTATCTAATTTTATCATGTTTTTTATATATTTATATAATGCATTTGCTTTTACTACCATTATGTCCTTTTGTAGATTTCTAACTTGTATAGCAGTTCTATAGTGGGTGTGTTAGGAACTCATTTCAGTGGTCCACACCCTATTTAGCATAATACTACTTCTTATAAAGCTATCTACTACAATTTTGGAACACTTATCACAATATACCTGAGGAAGACATTTTATACTGTTGAAACGCGTTGCATGTGCTTTTTCTTGAGAAATATTGAAAACCTTTTTTGGATAATAAGAAGCCTTGGATCCTACACCTACGGGAGAGCAAATAGCCTGGTATAAAATTTATTGGATATCATTCCTATGGTTACTTGGTCTGAGTGACTTAATAGCTACCAGGGATTTGCAGCATACCGACCACAGAAGAAATCCACCTTTGAACACCTAATGGTCCAAAGTGACCTATATGCAAGATATCAAGATATATAAAAGGTGAGTGCCACCTATACTCACCTACGATCTAATTATACATTTACATTTGGATTGGAGCACTTTCTTTCTTTCCTACCCTTTTACTAGAAATTGCACTACATAATTTGTTCCTCATTCAGTGACAACTCTTTTTTCCTTGTCTCTTGTGCTCCTGCATTGGATTATCTCTTACTATTGTCCAACAGTAATTTGCAAGCATTGATGGATTCCATTTTCCTTGATATCTTTTCTTCATAGCCGCAATATTTTGGTGAAATCTCTCACTGTGCTCGTCGCTCACTGCTCCACAATTTAGTGGAAAAAAGTCTAGATGTGAATGTAGGAAATGAATCTTTAAAGACATGTTACAGCCAGGATTCTCATGTTTTGAGGAGATTTTCCAGCAACTCTCCATAGTTATTTGAGTTTCCTAAAATATGTTTTACTTCTAATGTGATTGCTACCTTTGCAGCCTTTTCCTTGCCCTGCAACAAACAGAAAAACTTCTCATCATGAAGAAGCTTATGAATCTAAGGTCCTTCCTTTAGCATTGCTTCACTCAACCTTGGAAATTTATCAGTGAGATACTTCAATCAATAGTGTACCTACTGGGAGGCAGAGGGGACCGTCGCCCTGGGCCTTGTCACATGAGGGGGCCCACCGAGAGTGACTGTCACTTTTTTGATGATGCAGAACACAACACAAGAGAAGAGGAGGAAAATGACTGCTCCCCTGCCTATCTGAGATTCTGCATGCCGGCTAGCATAATGGCCAGTTGCAGAGTTTCCCTCCTGGCTCCTGCAGTGTACCGTGCTGGCTTTACTGACCTGAGGAGCTTCTTCTGGGTTGCAGTTTGGTGCATGCTGGGATTGGCTCAGGCACCCTGGGTCCTAGTGCCCATCCTGCATGTGTCCCAGACTCTTCCTGGTCCTGCCTCACTGCCTGCAAAGTAACCTGGTAAGTGGGGATGGAATGTAAATGTACTAGATTGATTAAATGTAGGCATGTCATGGTCACTGGGGGGTGAATGTGAGAGGGTGAGGGTATTGTGGGAGCTTAAGTGGGGAGGGGGACAGGGCACTGGAGGGGCTGAATGTGAGAGGATGGGGGTATTGTGGGGGCTCAATTGGAGGAGGGGGACAGGGCACTGGGGGGCTGAATGTGAGAGGATGGGGGTATTGTGGGGCTGAAGTGGAGGAGGGAGACAGGGCACTGGAGAGCTGAATGTGAGAGGATGGGTGTATTGTGGGGGAGGAGGGACAGGGCACTCGGGGGGGTGAATGTGAGAGGATGGGGGTATTGTGGAGGCTGAGGTGGAGGAGGGGGACAGGGCACAGGGGCGCTGAATGTGAGAGGATGGAGGTATGGTGGGGGAGAGGGACAAGGCACTGGGGGGCTGAATGTGAGAGGATGGGGGTATTGTGGGGGAGGGAGGACAGGGCACTGGGGGCTGAATGTGAGAGGTTGGGGTATTGTGGGGAGGACATGGCACTGGGAGCTGAATGTGAGAGGATGGGGGTAATGTGGGGGAGGGAGGACAGGGCACTGGGGGTGAATGTGAGAGGATGGGGGTATTGTGCGGGCTGAAGTGGAGCAGGGGGACAGGGAACTGGGGTGCTGAATGTGAGAGGATGGGGTATTGTGCGGGCTGAAGTAGGGGAGGATGGCATGGGGGTTGAATGTTAAAAGATGGGGGTATTGTGAGGGCTGAGGTGGGTGAGGGGCAACAGAGCCCTAGGGGGCTGATTATTATACTGTTTTGTTAGTAGATTATATGCACTCTATTACATGTAATAGTTGCTGTCTAGGGGGCTGAAGATGGCGAGGTAGGGAGCTTTTTATACTTACCAACTGGGTCTTATATAAGTATTAGTATAACAAGCTCCCATATAGTATCCATTAACTGCATCACATTTAAAGGGGATCTGTCTCCCCTTCCCGGGACGTATATGACCTTTTAATATGGGCATGCAGGTAATACAAATATGTATGCCTCATATTTATCGTGTTGATGTGGAGAAATGGTATATTATCTTGTTATGTTAATGATTTCTTCAAGGCTCCGGGCATGCGATGCTGTAAGAAATCCCAGCCTCATGTCTTCATTATGATATCCCCTCCTATCAGTGTCAGTTATGGCCCTGAAATCCCGTGCCTGTGCCCTGCACTCCCTCAGGAATACACAACTCATCCTCCCTTCTATGGTTGCTGCATTCAGGGATATTCTGCGCAGGAGCTGGCAACTTCTGCTCCAGTGACCTCCAGTGTGCGCGCCAATAAGGTGCTCTCCCCACTTCCTCCCTGCATAGTCATCGCCATGTACACATGGTTCCTAGTGATAACTGTGCAGGGAGGAAGTGGGGAGAGCACCTTATTGGCGCGCACACCAGAGGTCAGAGTGATTTGCCTGTGTAGAAGATCCTAGGATCCAGTGCCCATACAAAGGAGGAAGAGGTTCAGATTGTGGTGACTCGCAGGGCGTGGGTGCAGGATTCAGGCGCCATAATTGACATACATGAGAGGGAGGTAGTATTATAATGAAGAAAGGAGGCAGGCCCCGGAATCTGGAAGAAACCATTAACATAAAGAAAGAATATAATATTTATCAGCAACAAGGCCATTAATATGAGGTATACAGGTAGGACTAGTCTAACATTTCTATAACCTATATGCCCATATTGATAGGTCATCCAGGGTAATAGATTCCCTTTAAAGCACCACTCCAGCATTTTTTTTATTTCACCGCTGGAGTGACGCCTTAAAATCCAAGACCTCTACCGACTGTCTGATACTCACCTTCCGGCGTTTTCATCTGTTTTCGCCGCTGATGCTCGGTTGCATCTCCTGCCATTTGTGACCTGTCTGCTACCCCAGTGTTTCATGGAGCGACGGGGAGGTCACTAATCAATGTGAGTCTATGAGAGCCTAGTTTGGCCTCATTCTTGCCTCGTTCTTGCCTTGTTCTGACTCTCATAGACTTAATTTGAGCACTTGTGACGTAGCTTCTAACTTCTGGCCAGTCAGAAGCTGCTCTCACAGGTGAATACGTCGGATTATGAGTATATGACCGGGGCAGGAGACTTGCGCTTAAAGCACCACTTCAGCGGTGAACAAAAATCCCTGCTGCAGTGGTGCTTTAATAATAAGTAATTTATTATTATAAAATTAATTACGGCATGGACTAAATGTCTGCAGTCTCGTTATGTGACTGCAGACTTCCAAATCACAACAGGGAGTGCCTGCTGCATGAGCCCCCAATATCACTGGCGTTACCAGGCGGTCATGGACCCCATATTTGCTATGTGCATGTGTCGACTAGAAAGGTTTGGTTTCTCTCAATAGAAGAGAATTGAGAGAAGCCAAAATAGTCATCACATGACCGCCTGCTGACATCAGCGATGCTGGGGTCATTGTTACTGTACATGGGGGGACTCTGGGGATATTATTAAATGTTAAGTGGGTACGTAAGCATTATTGTTATTGTGCTATTGGGACTCAGTATTGTGACCATAAATTTTGCATAAGGGGTATTATTACTTTTTAGGGACAAAATGTGGAGGGCACTAGCACGGGCATTAATATTTATAAGGGGGAATTTTACAATCTAGAAAGCACAAAGGTGGCATTATTACTATGCAAGGGGAGCAGTGGTGGCATTATTACTATGTAAGGGGCACAGTGGGGGCATTACTATGTGGGGTGGTAAGAGGAGCCGTTATTGTACCACACAGCAGGTGCTGTAGGACACACATAGCAGCAGCGACTCAGTATTGGGGTATCAGCAGAATGAGTAGTTTGTTCAGGTTGGGCATAGATATGGACGGTGCAGGAAATGTGAGAAGTCAGATGTGTCTTTGTTGTAATCTCTGCAGATGAGTCTTGGCTGGAGAAGTTGTTATATCGGTCTGGGCCAGATGGAAAAGATGGGAAATGTGAGCGATTCCATAAGAAGGAAAGTCAGCGGTAAGTCACCATCAACAGCTGTACTGGGATCTCTTATATGGTCTGCAGGACTTGTATCTACCACTATATGATCTTCATATAATTAGAGAAGGGAGGGAACGATTTAAATGAATTTATTTAGTTCAATAGTTCAATGTGGTGAGCACTTGTGTGCACGAAGTGTCCTCTCCCATGCAATTGGATGGCAGACCACCTGGTATAGAATAAGAAGAACCATCTAGAGATGGTGAGTAAGAAACCCGGTGAGGACTATGAATAAGGCAAAATAAAAAATGAAAAGAATAAATTATATATTAAAATCAATTGCCGTTATTAATAATTTTTTGGCACAATAATATAAATTTTTTTTTATTATTATATCCAAATAAAACTATACTAAATAGAGGTGCAGGAGGCAATTAAACCGCTGTAATACAAATGAGTATAAAAAATAATTAATTTGACCAGTATCTGCTCAATTATAAATCTCTATATACCAAAACCTGTCACAGTTTAAATTAAGCACATCAAAAGAATTGTGTTAGCAGCATAAGATTTACCCAGATTACAATAAGTGCAAAAAATAGTGTAAAAAAAAAAAAAAAATCAAATAGTGTGGAGGTGCAAAGGCACCGTGCAAAATAATATATATAAAAAAAGAAAAAGTCAAAAGATTTTTGTAAAAAGTGCAAGATATGCAAAAATTGTGCAAAAATGTGCAAAGATGGCTGTTTGTGCAAATGATACAAAAAATTGCTGAGAACTGTGAAATAAATATCATCAAAAACATGCACAGATTTTGTGATGTGTATCATGATTGCAAAGTGCAAAAATTATGCAGAATTATCTGTGGATCAAAGGACATATATATCCGGACAATATGATAATAAATGTCACATATGCGCTGCTACCCTGATGACTAAATCAAATAAGGCTTATAATGTGAGGGGTAATTACCTGAGGTTGACAGGGAATGGATGAAGCGGTGTGCCTCGAGAACGCGCCCCATCGCGTGTTTCGGAAGTCTCCTTCGTCAGGGGGATGGTATTATTTCAGCTGGAGGGATTATTTATAGTCTAATGGAATCGCGGTGTGAAATGTAACGGTGCATGCGCGGCTGACGTAACCCAGAAGTGACGCGGCAAAAAGACGTCATGTGAGCAAGCTAAGCCCAAGGGGCGCACTGCTTCACAGAAATACACCGTTGCCGCGCAACAAGCCGGCACGCCAAACCGCTATGTGCACTGTTCACTACCGGACACCAGGGAAAAAGATATACGGTAATAAAAAATGGACTAATAAAAATGGTGTGTCTGTGTATAAGGCCGGGGTCACACTAACCGACGCAAAATACGGTCAGTATTTTACATGCGTAATACGGATGAATGGCCCAGTGCTCCGTATGTCATCCGTAATCAAAGTGTGGTCACGTGTTTTGCGCATGTAAGCATCCGTATGTAATCCGTATGGCATCCGTATGGCGAGATTTTCTCGCAGGCTTGCAAAATGGACATATAATGGAGCCTAATGACAGGGTTTCTAACAGAAACCAAAGAATAGCTATAGACACATAGAATGCATATATATATATACACTCACTGGCCACTTTATTAGGTACACCTGTCCAACTGTGTGTTAAGACTTAATTTCTAATCAGCCAATCACATGGCGGCAACTCAGTGCATTTAGGCATGTAGACATGGTCAAGACAATCTCCTGCAGTTCAAACCGAGCATCAGTATGGGGAAGAAAGGTGATTTGAGTGCCTTTGAACGTGGCATGATTGTTGGTGCCAGAAGGGCTGGTCTGAGTATTTCAGAAACTGCTGATCTACTGGGATTTTCACGCACAACCATCTCTAGGGTTTACAGAGAATGGTCCGAAAAAGAAAAAAAATCCAGTGAGCGGCAGTTCTGTGGCCGGAAATGCCTTGTTGATGCCAGAGGTCAGAGGAGAATGGGCATACTGGTTCGAGCTGATAGAAAGGCAACAGTGACTCAAATTGCCACCCGTTACAACCAAGGTAGGCAGAAGAGCATCTCTGAACGCACAGTGCGTCGAACTTTGAGGCAGATGGGCTACAGCAGCAGAAGACCACACTGGGTACCACTCCTCTCAGCTAAGAACAGGAAACTGAGGCTACAATTTGCACAAGCTCATCGAAATTGGACAGTAGAAGATTGGAAAAACGTTGCCTGGTCTGATGAGTCTCGATTTCTGCTGCGACATTCGGATGGTAGGGTCAGAATTTGGCGTAAACAACATGAAAGCATGGATCCATCCAGCCTTGTATCAACGGTTCAGGCTGGTGGTGGTGGTGTCATGGTGTGGGGAATTTTTTCTTGGCACTCTTTGGGCCCCTTGGTACCAATTGAGCATCGTTGCAACGCCACAGCCTACCTGAGTATTGTTGCTGACCATGTCCATCCCTTTATGACCACAATGTACCCAACATCTGATGGCTACTTTCAGCAGGATAATGCGCCATGTCATAAAGCTCGAATCATCTCAGATTGGTTTCTTGAACATGACAATGAGTTCACTGTACTCAAATGGCCTCCTCAGTCACCAGATCTCAATCCAATAGAGCATCTTTGGGATGTGGTGGAACGGGAGATTCGCATCAGGGATGTGCAGCCGACAAATCTGCGCCAACTGTGTGATGCCATCATGTCAATATGGTCCAAAATCTCTGAGGAATGCTTCCAGCACCTTGTTGAATCTCTGCCACGAAGAATTGAGGCAGTTCTGAAGGCAAAAGGGGGTCCAACCCGTTACTAGCATGGTGTACCTAATAAAGTGGCCAGTGAGTGTATGTATTCTATGTGTCTATATCTATTCTTTCGTTTCTTTATTAAACCTGTCAGTGTGAGTTTACTGTATAGCACACTGAATTGCCGCCTTTGCTAAAAGACACCGGGTGCGTATTTCTCGCAAGTCACATGTGTGGTCCGTGTGTAATCCGTATTTTTTGCGCACCCATAGACTTGCATTGGCGTACTACGGTCGTAGTACGCTGACAATCGCAGTATGGTGCGATTGGCACGGACCACAGAATACGGATGAGAAATATACGGCTGGTGCGAGGGACCCCATAGAGAATCATTGGTCCGTGTCTAATGCGGGCTTTTAGCGCCTCTCACTCGGCCGTATTCCTCGCCAGTGTGACCCCGGCCTTAGAATGTAAGTGAGGCGCATATGAAAAAGAGGTTAGGCACTGAGACCAATATGAAAAATCAGCGCTGAAAAATTGAATAATATGGTGCGCATTTATTCAATTAACTCCATGAGGTGCAAGATATAAGTAAGCTAGTAATAATAATATCAAGCTATAATATAGCACATATAGAGTGACTGGGGGCAAGAAAAAATATATAAAAATACAGCACTAAAATAATTATCGTGCACATAAATTGAATTAACCCATGCCTATATGGTCTATGAAATACATAACATAATTACAGCATACAGAGTATACAAATAATTATTCAAATAAATGACCTATGATATGGTTAAACAAAATTGTGCAAGACAATATATATATTATATGGTTGCACAGAGGTGATGTCAGCAGAGCATCAAAACTTCCTCTCCTACGCCATCAAAATAAATTTTCTCATATCCATGGTTGCATGTTGATGAGGATCTGCATGTATGATAATGTTTCACAAAAGCTGAAATAATTAATAGAAAGATATACAGTTAAAAACAAGAAATAAAAAATAATAAATAAAAAATTAAAAGATTAGAACCACAAAATAAAAACACTAAGATTTTTATAAAAAAGGTATAAATGAAAGACTCTCATTGAGGCCCAAGGGAGACACAGTGCGTAGTGTCCAAATCTATTTGGCCTCAAGTTGGGCAAGTTTTTTGCTTACGTTGCCGCCTCTAATGGTGTTATGTATCATATCGATTCCTGTTACTTTCAACAGAGTAGAATCGCAATTATGATACAACTTAAAATGTTTTGGCAGTGTTTTCAAGGAGGAAACATCTTCAATGTCCACGGCTGCTTTTATGCCTAATACGTGTTCACGAACCCTCACCTTAAGTTGTTGGGTGGTGAGTAGTGTTGAGCGATACCATCCGATATCGTGAAATATCGTATCGGATTGGATCAGAACGATACCCAAAAAGTATCGGATATCGCCGATTCCGATACCAGAAACCAATGCAAGTCAATGGGACAGAAATATCGGAATTAAAAAAAAAAACTTTCTTTCCTTGTAGGTTAATTCTACATGAAGAAAAACAACTAATGATAATGTAGAATGTATAGGGGGAGGTGGAGGAGGCATTAAAGGCATAGAGGTTTAGCCCAATCAAATGGAATAGCAGAAATTATTTTTTTTTTTAAAGACGTTCGGAGTTACAAAGATATTGACTATGTTAACCTTTTTTATATTTTGTCAGATATGTATGTTTCACTACTTCCATGCTCTTCACCTTCTTTTTTAATTCTCCCACACTTTCTCCTTCATGATCCTCAGCAGCAGCAGCAGCAGCAGCATCTTTTTCATCAACTTCTTCTTCACCTTATTCATCTTCTTCTTCACCTTCTTCCTATTCTTTTTTTTTACAGGCATTCCTGTAGTTGTTATCTATAAAAGCTTGAAGATTACACCTTCCGTTCTGCCTGTCACAAAAGATTTACAACAGGATTTGTCCGCGTTCAGTTTGGCCTGCAGCAGAAGGCATTTTCCAGGGGCACCACGAGGAGGAACAGACTCACCCCCATACACTGCTTAGTCTTCTTCTGCTTATAATTTAGATAATATCTTTTGCTCTGATTTTTAGTCTTATGCTTAATGTTCTTCTGCTTTTTGTTCTTCTGCTTCTTGGTCTTCTGTCTCTTGTTGTTCTGTATCTTGGTGGTTGTCTTCATATTCTTTGTCCTCTTGGTCATCTTCTTCAGGGTCATCTTTTTGGTCTTCTTCGGGGTGGTCTTCCGGGTCGTCTTCTTCAGGGTCATCGTTTTCGTGGTCGTCGTCTTCTTCCGGGTGGTCTTCAGGGTCGTCGTCTTCAGGGTCGTCGTCAGAGAGACCCAGAGTGATAACCAAAAACCATTTCCAAAAGCTTGAACTTGGAAATGTAGCAGAAGGTACAAGAAGGCTGAGGAACTGCCGAGAACCAGCTGACGGTACTGGAACCCGGATGGGTAGCAGAAGGAACAAGAGCCAATGGCACTACCGAGGACCAGCTGACGGTGCTGGAACCCGGAGGGGCAGCAGAAGGAACAAGAGCCAATGGCACTACCGAGGACCAGCTGACGTTACTGGAACCCGGTTACTAAGCAGGAGGTACCTGTGCTAGAAAGCACTTCCAAGGACCAGCAGACGTTGCTGGAACTCAGATACTGAGAAGGAGGCACCTAAGCCAAAGGCACTGCTGAGAACCAGCTGATGGTACTGGAACCCGCATGGGTAGCAGAAGGTACCCATGAAAAACAAAGTTGCAAGGCGGCGAGCTGGCCGCAGTTACCGAAACCCACAGTCCTACAGGGGGTGCTTGTCCTATTGGCACTACGGAACCAGCCTTTGTTGCCAGATCCTGCAGCCCACATAGTAAGCCCATAAATTGCAGGCACCATAGGCTCGGCTATCCCGACCGCAACAGGCGTGCTGGAACCAGGCTGGGCAGAAGGGAGTACCCGTGCCAAAGACACTGCCGAGAACCAGCTGACGGTGCTGGAACCTGGTTAGTAAGCGGGAGGTACCTGTGCTAGAAAGCATTACCAAAGACCAGCAGACATTGCTGGAACTCGGATACCGAGAAGGAGGCACCTAAGCCAAAGGCACTGCCGAGAACCAGCTGACGGTACTGGAACCCGGATGGGTAGCAGAAGCTGCAAGAGCCAATGAAACTAGCAAGGACCAGCTGATGGTGCTGGAGCCCGGATGGGTAGCAGAAGGAACAATAGCAAATGGAACTAGCGAGGACCAGCTGACGGTGCTGGAACCTGGTTGCTAAGCAGGAGGTACCCATGAAAAACAAAGTTGCAAGGCCGCGAGCAGGCCACAGTTACCGAAACCCACAATCCTACACGGGGTACTTGTACTATTGACACTACGGAACCAGCCTTTATTGCCAGAACCCGCAGCCCACATAGGAAGCACCTAAACTGCAGACACCATAGAGTCGGCTAACCCGACCGCAACACGACAGGACAATGTATTGGTGGCAAAGTGACGTTGACTAGTTCCATTTGCTATTGTTCCTTCTGCTACCCATCCGGGCTCCAGCACCGTCAGCTGGTCCTTGCTAGTTTCATTGGCTCTTGCAGCTTCTGCTACCCATCCGGGTTCCAGTACCGTAGCAGAAGGAACAAGAGCCAATGGCACTATCGAGGACCAGCTGACGTTACTGGAACCCGGTTACTAAGCAGGAGGTACCTGTGCTAGAAAGCACTACCAAGGACCAGCTGACGTTGCTGGATCTCACATACTGAGAAGGAGGCACCTAAGCCAAAGGCACTGCCGAGAACCAGCTGATGGTACTGGAACCCAGATGGGTAGCAGAAGGTACCCATGAAAAACAAAGTTGCAAGGCGGCGAGCTGGCCGCAGTTACCGAAACCCACAGTCCTACAGGGGGTGCTTGTCCTATTGGCACTACGGAACCAGCCTTTGTTGCCAGATCCCGCAGCCCGCATAGGAAGCCCATAAACTGCAGGCACCATAGACTCGGCTAACCCGACCGCAACACGACAGGACAACGTATTGGTGGCAAAGTGACATTGACACTATCTGGAAACAGCAGGCGTGCTGGAGCCAGGCTGGGCAGGAGGGAGTACCTGTGCCAAAGACAATGCTGGGAAACAGCTGGCGGTGCTGGAACCCAGGGAAAACACTACAAACAGAGTGGAGACAGAGGCCTAATTGGAGCAAGATTAAAATCTGTAGTTGTGTGAGTGTGGACAGAGCCTTTTGAAATTGCCGGACACACAGCTGGGGATCAGATGACATTTCTGATCCCCAAAAACACTGGAGCATATGTTGACTGTGCAGGCGGCACTTCTGAGCAGCAACTGGCGATGTCGGAGCCCAGGGTGAATCAGGGTGTAGGCTGAGGCCTAATTTCATCAAGTTTAATATCTGTTGTAGACTACTACTGATTTTAAACGTGCTACTAGTAGTGGGAATGTGGACAGAGCAGGAGACATTGCCGGACACACAGCAGGGGAGCAGCTGACGTTACTGAACCCCAGTAACGCAGGAACAAGTGTTGATTGTGCAGATGGCACTTCTGAGCAGCAGCTGACGGTGTTGGAGGCCAGGGTAAATACTAGAGACAGAGTGGAGCCAGAGGCCTAATTGGAGTAAGTTTGAAATCAGTAGTAGTGTGAATGTGGAGGCAGCTGTAGACTTTGCTGGACACACAGCACGGGAGCAGCTGGCGTTACTGAACCCCACTAACACTGGAGCATGTGTTTTTCTCTGTGCAGACGGCACGTCTGAGCAGCAACTGGCGGTGTTGGAGCCCAGGTTCAATTAGGGTTTAGGCTGATGCCTAATTGGAGCAAGTTTTATATCTGATGTAGTTTGAATGTGGAGGCAGCAGGAGACTTTGCCCAACACACAGCAGGGGAGCAGCTGGCGTTACTGAACTTCACTAACACTGGAGCATGTGTTTTTCTCTGTGCTGACTGCACGTCTGAGCAGCAACTGGCGGTGGCGGTGTTGGAGCCCAGGTTCAATCAGGGTTTAGGCTGATGCCTAATTGGAGCAAGTTTTATATCTGATGTAGTTTGAATGTGGAGGCAGCAGGAGACTTTGCCGGACACACAGCAGGGGAGCAGCTGGCGTTACTCAACCCCACTAACTCAGGAGCTAGTGTTTTTCTCTGTGCAGATGGCACTTCTGATCAACAACTGGCAGTGTTGGAGCCCAGGGTCAATGATGGAGTAGGCTGAGGCCTACTTGGAGCAAGCTGAATATCTGATGCGGGGTGAATGTGGAGGGAGCAGGAGATATTGCTGTACACACAGCAGGGGAGCAGCTGGCGTTACTGAACCCCACTAACACAGGAGCTAGTGTTTTTCTCTGTGCAGACGGCAAGTCTGAGCAGCAACTGGCGGTGTTGGAGCCCAGGTTCAATCAGGGTTTAGGCTGATGCCTAATTGGAGCAAGTTTTATATCTGATGTAGTTTGAATGTGGAGGCAGCAGGAGACTTTGCCAGACACACAGCAGGGGAGCAGCTGGCGTTACTGAACCCCACTAACACAGGAGCTAGTGTTTTTCTCTGTGCAGACGGCACTTCTGAGCAGCAACTGGCAGTGTTGGAGCCCAGGGTCAATCATGGAGTAGGCTGAGGCCTACTTGGAGCAAGTTTTATATCTGATGTAGTTTGAATGTGGAGGCAGCAGGAGACTTTGCTGGACACACAGCAAGGGAGCAGCTGGCGTTACTGAACCCCACTAACACATGAGCTAGTGTTTTTCAATGTGCAGACAGCACTTCTGAGCAACAACTGGCAGTGTTGGAGCCCAGGATCAATTATGGTGTAGGCTGAGGCCTACTTGTAGCAAGTTCAAAATCTGATGTAGTTTGAATGTGGAGGGAGCAGGAGACATTGCCGGACACATAGCAGGGGAGCAGCTGGCGTTACTGAACCCCACTAACACAGGAGCTAGTGTTTTTCTCTGTGCCGACGGCACTTCAGATCAACAACTGGCGGTGTTGGAGCCCAGGGTCAATCATGGAGTAGGCTGAGGCCTACTTGGAGCAAGTGTAAAATCTGATGTAGTTTGAATGTGGAGGGAGCAGGAGATATTGCCGGACACACAGCAGGGGAGCAGCTGGCGTTACTGAACCCCACTAACACAAGAGCTAGTGTTTTTCTCTGTGCAGACAGCACTACTGAGCAACAACTGGCGGTGTTGGAGCCCAGGGTCAATCATGGAGTAGGCTGAGGCCTAATTGGAGCAAGTGTAAAATCTGATGTAGTTTGAATGTGGAGAGAGCAGGAGATATTGCCGGACACACAGCAGGGGAGCAGCTGGCATTATTGAACCCCACTAACACAGGAGCTAGTGTTTTTCTCTGTGCAGATGGCACTTCTGAGCAGCAACTGGCAGTGTTGGAGCCCAGGATCAATGATGGAGTAGGCTATGGCCTACTTGGAGCAAGTTTGATATCTGATGCGGGGTGAATGTGGAGGGAGCAGGAGATATTGCCGTACACACAGCAGGGGAGCAGCTGGCGTTACTGAACCCCACTAACACAGGAGCTAGTGTTTTTCTCTGTGCAGGCGGCACTTCTGAGCAACAACTGGCAGTGTTGGAGCCCAGGATCAATCAGGGTTTAGGCTGAGGCCTAATTGGAGCAAGTTTTATATCTGATGTAGTTTGAATGTGGAGGCAGCAGGAGACTTTGCCGGACAAACAGCAGGGGAGCAGCTGGCATTACTGAACCCCACTAACACAGGAGCTAGTGTTTTTCTCTGTGCAGACGGCACTTCTGAGCACCAAATGGTGGTGTTGGAGCCCATGGTCAATCATGGAGTAGGCTGAGGCCTAATTGGAGCAAGTGTAAAATCTGATGCGGGGTGAATGTGGAGGGAGCAGGAGATGTTGATGTACACACAGCAGGGGAGCAGCTGGCATTACTGAACCCCACTAACACAGGAGCTAGTGTTTTTCTCTGTGCAGACGGCACTTCTGAGCAACAACTGGCAGTGTTGGAGCCCAGGGTCATTAATGGAGTAGGCTGAGGCCTACTTGGAGCAAGTTTTATATCTGATGTAGTTTGAATGTGGAGGCAGCAGGAGACTTTGCCAGACACACAGCAGGGGAGCACCTGGCGTTACTGAACCCCTCTAACACTGGAGCATGTGTTTTTCTCTGTGCAGACGGCACGTCTGAGCAGCAACTGGCGGTGTTGGAGCCCAGGTTCAATCAGGGCTTAGGCTGATGCCTATTTGGAGCAAGTTTTATATCTGATGTAGTTTGAATGTGGAGGCAGTAGGAGACTTTGCTGGACACACAGCAAGGGAGCAGCTGGCGTTACTGAACCCCACTAAGACAGGCGCTAGTGTTTTTCTCTGTGCAGTCTGGACTTCTGAGCAACAACTGGCATTGTTGGAGCCCAGGATCAATTATGGTGTAGGCTGAGGCCTACTTGGAGCAAATTTAATATCTGATGTAGTTTGAATGTGGAGGGAGCAGGAGACATTGCCGGACACATAGCAGGGGAGCAGCTGGCGTTACTGAACCCCACTAACACAGGAGCTAGTGTTTTTCTCTGTGCAGACGGCAATTCTGAGCAGCAACTGGCAGTGTTGGAGCCCAGGGTCAATCATGGAGTAGGCTGAGGCCTACTTAGATCAAGTTTTATATCTGTTGTAGTTTGAATGTGGAGGCAGCAGGAGACTTTGCCAGACACAGAGCAGGGGAGCAGCTGGCGTTACTGAACCCCACTAACACTGGAGCATGTGTTTTTCTCTGTGCAGATGGCACATCTGAGCAGCAACTGGCGGTGTTGGAGCCCAGGTTCAATCAGGGTTTAGGCTGATGCCTAATTGGAGCAAGTTTTATATCTGATGTAGTTTGAATGTGGAGGCAGCAGGAGACTTTGCCAGACACACAGCAGGGGAGCAGCTGGCGTTACTGAACCCCACTAACACAGGAGCTACTGTTTTTCTCTGTGCAGATGGCACTTCTGAGCAGCAACTGGCAGTGTTGGAGCCCAGGGTCAATCATGGAGTAGGCTGAGGCCTACTTGGAGCAAGTATAAAATCTGATGTAGTTTGAATGTGGAGGGAGCAGGAGATATTGCCGGACACACAGCAGGGGACCAGCTGGCGTTACTGAACCCCACTAACACAGCCAGTGTTTTTCTCTGTGCAGTTGGCACTTCTGAGCAACAACTGGCGGTGTTGGAGCCCAGGGATTACAGTTCAGGTGGTAGAAACATGAACACAACAGGAGACCTGGATACTGTTGCCAACCAATTATTTATTCTGGGAGAGGACTGGCAAATTCCGGCGAGATCCAGGCCTTGTTCATTTTCAGAAAAGTAAGCCGGTCAACGTTATCAGAGGATAGTCACGTGCGACGGTCTGTTAGTACACCACCTGCGGCACTAAAGACACGTTCCGATAATACACTAGCAGCAGGGCAAGCCAGCACCTCCAATGCATACTGGCTAAGCTCTGGCCATGTATCCAGCTTAGAGACCCAAAACTTGAATGGGGAAGAGCCGTCTGGGAGTACACTGACAGGGCAAGACATGTAGTCTGTCACCATCTGACGGAAACGTTGCCTCCTGCTGACTTGAGCCGTCTGTGATGGTGTAGACATTTGTGGCGGGCACACAAAACTTTGCCACATTTGGGCCATACTGGTCTTGCCTTGTGCTGAGGCGCTGCCTCTGCTCCTTCTTTGTGCAGAACTTCCTCCACTGCCTCGACGCACAGAGCTGCTTTGTAAAGCACTAGCAGCACTGCTCTCTGGTGGAATGGAGAACGTGATGGAATGCACCAGTGTGTCTTGGTACTCCCGCATTTTACGCTCCCAGTTCAACGGTGTTATGAGGCTTTGTAAGTTGTCCCGGTAGTGAGGATCTAGGAGGGTGTACACCCAATAATCAGCCGTGTTGAGAATGTGGGTGATGTGGCGGCCGTTTCTCAGGCACTGCAGCATGAAATCAACCATGTGCTGCAGACTCCCAACTGTCCAAGAAATGCTGTCCCCTACTTGAGGCGTCATCTCTACCTGCTCTGCATCACCCCACCCTCGCTGTACATACTGACTACTAGAGCATTGTGTACCTCCCTCCTCTGGAGAGATGTCTTTCTCCTCCATTGACTCCTCTTCATCCTCCTCACAAAGTGTCCCCTGCCTAGGCCTTTGTGAGGAACCACGTTGTGCAGACTGTCCAGAAGCAGATGACATTTGTGACTCCTCATCCTCCACCTCTTCCAAAACCTCCTCCCTTAGTGCTTGCAGTGTTTTTTGAAGCAGGCAGATAAGGGGAACAGTCATGCTGACTAGTGCATCATCTGCACTCGCCATCCGCGTGGAATCATCGAAGGCACGGAAAACGTGGCAGATGTCCTTCATAGAGGCCCACTCAGTGGTGCTGAAGTGTAACCGGCGCACAGTGCGACTTGTTTGCGCCTGATGCAGCTGGTACTCCATTACTGCTGCCTGCTGCTCACACAACCGCTCCAACATATGTAATGTTGAATTCCACCTGGTGGGTAGGTCACTTATGATGCGATGTTCCGGAAGGCGGAATCGGCGCTGCAGAGCTGCAATGCGCGATCTTGCCATGCTGGAACGCCGCAAGTGAGCGCACTCTATGCGGACCTTGTGCAGCAGTGCATCAAGATCCGGATAGTCCCTCAGAAAGCTCTGCACGACCAAGTTGAGCACATTATGCCAGACATGGGATGTGAGTGAAGTTGCCTAGGCCCACAGCTGCCACCAGATTTCGGCCATTGTCACACACTACCAAGCCTGGCTGGAGATTCGCTGGCACAAACCACACATCGCTCTCCTGCTTGATGGCATTCCAGAGCTCCTGGGATGTGTGGCTTCGATTCCTCAAAGAAATTAATTTCAGTACGGCCTGTTGACGTTTGGCCACGGCTGTGCTCATATCGGTCGTAACAGGCTCCTGCAGCGCTGATTCTGAGGAACTGGAGTATGAGGAGGAGTCAATGTGTACAGACTGGATTCCTGCAATCCCTGGAGTTGGCAGAACACGTACAGCGCCACTCTCAAGATCTGTACCCGGCTGCACAACATTGACCCAATGGGCAGTGAGGGAAAGGTATCATCCCTGTCCATGGTTACTGGTCCATGCATCGGTGGTCAGGTGGACCTTGCTACTGACTGTATTTAGTAGCGCATGTTTAATTTTTCCCTCCACAAGCTTTTGCAGGGCAGGGACGGCTTGCCTGCTGAAATAAAAGTGGCTGGGCACGTTGTATTGTGGGACTGCCAATGCCATGAAGTTACGGAAGGTGTCAGTCTCCACCAGCCTGAATGAGAGCATTTCAAGGGCCAGTAGTTTGGCAATGCCAGCATTCAGAGCCTGTGCTCGGGGATGGTTTGCCGAGTATGGCCGCCTTTTCTCCCATGCCTGTGCTACCAATGGCTGTAGAGTGGCCTGGGAGTGTGAGGATGACAGGGAACGTGGTGCTGTGGGTGGAATGTCACTGGGTCTCTGGACAACAGTGCCAGAGGTTCTTCCATGGCGATCCTGTGAGGAAGCCAAACCAGCTGTGTGTGAGCTGGAGGAAGAGGCTTCAACATGAGCTGAAGAGGTGGTATGTGGTGCTGTAGGTTGGCCTACGTCTTCAGTGTGTCTTTGTGACTCCACCACGTGGTTGGTCCGCACATGTTTCCACATATTTGTGGTATTCAGGTTGCTGACACTTTTCCCTCTTTTGACTTTATGATTACACAGCTTGCATTTGACAAAGCAAATGTCATCTGCAACTGTGTCAAAAAAGGACCACGCACTGCAAGTCCTGGGAGCGCCCGTTTTGGGTTTTGGAATAGGAATGCTCCTAACGGGTGCCGAAGTGGAGGCTACAGGCAACCAAGTCTTCCCCCTCCCTCTCCCTCCTGTTTTGGCCGTTCGGGGAATCTCTTCCTCAGAGCTGCTCCCACCACCTTCCTGTTCCTCACGCCATGATGGGTCAAGGACCTCATCATCTACACTCCCCTCTTCAAACACCTGCTTCTCCTGGGTAGTCTCGCCAGCACCGTACGCACCAGAAAGTGGCACCTGAGTGTCATCATCTGATGCGTACTGAGGTGTGCTGATCATAGGCACTGGCCCACCCGCCTCTTCAGATTCAGAGGGACAAAGCAGTTGCGCATCACTGCATACTCCCTCTTCTTCACATTCTAGAATGCTGCTTGGCTGGCCCCCTCTTTCCAAGCCAACAGATTCAGAGAACAGAAGTAGAGAGTGAGATGGCTCCTGTCTACAATGCAATAGATGAGGCTCCAAAAAATAGGCTAATTCTAATCTGGCTGCGGCTGCAAGGCACAAGCCAGCAAAAAGGCTCCTCTATCTACTCCTATATAGTGTTTGCAACCAACCAATGTAGATGGATACAGATGGAAGCACACTAATAGGAGAAAATAATCAGGAAAAATGAGCTGCAATAAAACAAAAAAAGGACTATGTATGAGGCAGTGATGCACGCTGAGCGGACTACAACCAGAGGTGGCTGCAGAACACACTACAACGTGAGATGCACTCACACACAGAGACCTCACAGACAGCCGTGAACAGTGCAGAGAACTGGCCACTAGCACTGAGAGGCTGCAGAAAGGCTCCGCTGTCTACTCCTATAGTGTTTGCAACCAATGTATATGGATACAGATGGATGCACACTAATAGGAGAATTAATGAAAAATGAGCAGCAATAAAACAAAAATATGTATGAGGCAGTGACGCAAGCTGAGCGGCCTACAACCAGAGATGACTGCAGGACACACTACAGCGTGAGCTGCACTCACACAGACCTTGCAGACAGCTGTGAACAGCACTGCAAGGCCAAAGAAAGCTACAGTGATTGATAATGTAGCCTGGGTAAAGCACAATATTATTTAGCAAATCGCTATCTCTAACTGTCCCTCAGAGTCTTGAACAGCAGCCTGTCCCTAACTGAATTCACAGCAGAGTGAACCCTAAATGGCGGCGGCGGCTTTTATAGTGCATCATGACATCATTTCAGCAGCCAATCACAGCCATGCCATTAGTTAACATGCCTACATGCCTAACAGGATGTGCCCACACTTCTGAGGATTCCTCATTGGCTAAATCAAATCAAACTGGCTCATAGCATTATGGGAACTTCCGATTCTGGTATGCGATATGCAAAAAGTATCGGAATTCAGTATCGGAATTCCGATACCGAGAATATCGGCCGATACCCGATATTTGCGGTATCGGAATGCTCAACACTAGTGGTGAGCCCTACATAGATGAGGGAACATAGGCACGTTGCATAACAAATTACAGCCACAGAAGAACATGTAATATTGTGTCTGATGTTATACATACAGGATTTATCTGAGTGCATGAAAGAACTGGTTTTGAAGATGTTAGGACATGCCACACAGGATCCACAGGGTTTACATCCTGTGGTTGGTGTTTGTTTTTGAAAGGGATTTTTGCTGATTGTTTCCTGTACATAGTGGCTTTTCACTAACTTGTCACCCAAATTGGGTGATCTCCTGAACGTGATATTGGGGCGGTCACCTATATACTTTGTGTCATGATCCAGCGTGGATCTGACAGATTAAATGGATAAGTGAACTTTTTTCCTTTGGCTAGGTGCCAAAGTGATGTGATTGCCCCCGGTGGCCATTAGAATTATTACACGTGGTGTTGTTCATTCTACATTGCCCCGGTGGTGGTGAGCGGTAGTGCACTTTAGTTTCTTTGGTTTAGTGCGCGTAATTATAAATCAGGTGTGAGGCTCTTTAAAAGAGTTCAGGTGTGTTTGATGACTGTTGGTGATATTGTGTGTTAGTCATTCACAAGGAATCCTGGGTGAAAGAACATGAGTCCTGCGCAGCCCAGCCAGAGGGGACGAGTGGCAGCTATGTGGTCTGCAGGAAGGGCTGGCATGGTGTGGTGGAGTCGCAGTTTACGGTGTCAGCAGGAGGTGCTTGCATGTCTTGGTGGAGTGGTGATGATGGTGAGAGTTGCACTCAGCATGCTGGACTTGGTTGCTGAAAACTGGACTCAAGCATGCTGGAATTTTTGGCAGAAGCTGGACTCATCTTTGGGACTCTGTTTACTGGGCAGCTGCAACTGGTGGTGGACTCTGCTCCAAGGCTGCACTATGGTGAAGGATCCAGTTATGGTGATGGATCCGGGTGGAGGAGAAGATGCACACAGGTGGTGGGCTCTGTTGCTAGGAGCATACGCAACAGAGCAAAGCTAAGTGGTGTTTCCCCTGTATTGTCATTTTCCCTCATGTGTGTTTAGTGCAGTGGTGGGATTAGTATCCGCATTGACCAATTCCCTAGTGAGGGTTTAGGTTCAGGGCGAGCTAGGGTTTTTAGGTTCCTGTGCGTCGCCCAGTGCGGAACCGGCATAGGGAACGTTAGGAGTGCATTGACACTGGCTCAGGGGAGTACAGGAGGTCTCCACTTCCCTATTCCCTATTGCAGGGCCCACCATTGTTAATGTTACCCAGGTTCCCCTTTATTATATAAATTCGCCTTACTGGAGGCGAGGTTTCCAGACTGCTGTATTTATAACGTGTAATACCTAAATTTGCCAGTTGGAGGCGGCGTATCCAGCTGCACGTTTTATTATTTATATAAATATTTATATAATGTTTGCCCATGAAGTGCTCTACATTTGGATGCATCCCAATATCCCTTGGAAGAGACATAAAGGTGGGCCAGCTAAAAATCTTTTCCCAGTTTAACCCTCCGTCAGGCGCAATAGATCTGACAGACACACAGTAATTAGTTTCACTTCTCTCTCCTTGCCCACTTATCAGAAAACCCCACCCCTCCTAGTTATCTCCTGACTCTACAGGCTCTGTGAAACCTGATATCACAGTGACTCAGCAGACCTTCTAGTGAGCAGATATCAACACAAGTTGAAAGGTTAGTATTTTCTTTTTTTATTCATCACGATTGTGTATTTAGCTTGTTTTATGAAGGATTAATGCTAAGTTAGTGTACATAAGTACTGTTTTCTTAGACAAAAGGAGGGTGGCTTCTAAGGCACATTGCGCCCTAACACATACTCTTTGTCTCTTGCTTCAGATTTTCTGCTGCAATGGTCAGAAAACAGTATGATTCATCTAAACCCCTTCATTTAGAAGAAATGAAGATTTTTTTGTTAGAAGATGATGAGGAAGAACCAGCAGTAACTGAGGATTTAGAGGAATCTAGTGACATTTCATCTGAAGATGAGGTAGCAGAATGTAACACTGATTCTGGAACAGAGCAGGATGGTGATGACACTGATACAGAGGAAACAGACACAGATCTAGCTTATTATTTGGGCAAAGATAAAAATACAAAGGACGTCCCAAGGACGTTCCAGAACAAACACCGACTCTACCACCTTCTAAAAGACGCAGTTGTACTACCTGCTCATTTGTATCTGGTTTCAGAAGGCTTTCTAAATATGACTGCAAAATATGTAAAGAATCAATCTGCCTTTCCCATGCAACTTTCGTCTGCCAGCCTTGCTTTTCTAAGTGTACCTGTGCTGCTTCTGCTGCAATTGAAACCACTGAAGATGAGTAGAAAACAATTAAGTAACATCTAAGTGCAATATCCTTTAAGTTTTTTTCCATAATTTTATATTTAAGCAATAGTTAAGTAAAGATAACTGGAGCCTATTTGGCGGTACTACCGAAAAGTGGTACTTTTAGTTTTAATAAGTTTATGGTTAATAAATGGTTTTTTTTGCATCTGATTTGGTGTAATCTCTTTTAATACATTCCTATGAAGGTCACTGACTACTTCTATAGTCCTGAAATTGAAATATGTAGCTACTATAGTTGGTTTTCTGACCTGTGCTTGTCAGGCACATTGCGCATGAACTGAGGAGAATCTATATTGCGCCTGACGGAGGGTTAAAGGAGCGGGTTGTGCTGTTCCGGTTGGCTGGTTAATGTATTGTAGTATTTCCATTCTGTGTATGGTACCTATTCTTACATGCTGCTCTGCTGCCACCTAATGGCCTTTTCTTTATAGCAGCTGTAATTCATTAATTCTTATGGGTGTGCCTTCAACTTCCGGTCCAAAGGTTATTTCCTCCTGGCAGCCATTTCAGTTTAGTTTCAGTTTCTGTGGGAGAAACATCTTTGATCCGATCTGTGGAAAGGCATCAGTTTTCAACCACTTTGCTGTACCACTCCACTTTGCTGCACACTTTTGTTGTTATACTTGCATTTCTGGAGAAGTACTGTATTACCTATCATGTGCTGTATGTTCGGACTTAAAAACTAACAAGTCTGGACTGCACAATCCCTGGTATGCATCATCTCTCCAGACACTGAACAGCATTGGTCCTGTCTGCTCTGCGTTGAGGAAACAGAGGTAGGAATCTCTCTCACCTCCAATCAACCACATCTCCATTCACCTTATGTGGGGAGAGAACAGTCGAAAACTGCCTTGAAGCCCGGCCAGATTCACCCTTATATCTCTATCCATGTGCCCGCACTCTTCCTGCTCACATACTGCAGCCCTGCTCTGCTAGAAACCTCCTGCAGCGTCACCTCAGACCGCATTGTTCATAATAATAATAATATTAATAAATTTTATTTCTATAGCGCCGACATATTCCGCAGCACTTTACATTTCAGATGGGACTTGTACAGACAATAGACATTACATCATAACAATAATCACATAGATCATAACAGATACCAAGAGGAATGAGGGCCCTGCTCGCAAGCTTACAATCTATGAGGAAAAAAATAAAAGGGAGACACAAAAGGTGGGTGATAACAATTGCCCTGAATATTTGCACCAACCATAATGTTAAGTGTGCAACAGTACAGACACAGAGGGCTAATGGATGCATAAAGCATGTGGGAACATGATGCGGGGAGCCTGGTATGGTAAAACTTTTGGGATAGTTCACAGGGATAGTTAGGTTAATGTGTTGAGGCGATAGGCCAGTGTGAATAAATGCGTTTTCAGGGCACGCTTAAAATTGTAGGGATTCGGGACTAATCGTAATGATCTGGGGAGTGCATTCCAAAGAATTGGCGCAGCACATGTAAAGTCTTGGAGACGGGAGTGGGAGGTTCTGATTATTGAGGATGCTAACCTCAGGTCATCAGAGACTTAGGGTACTGATACACTTAGCGATGCACCAGCGATCCCGACAATGATATGGATCGCTGATGCATTGCTAAGTGGTCGCTAGTGCGCTGCCACACAGGCAGATCTCACCAGCGACATAGCAGCAGTCGGGGGTCACTACTTACCTGTCAAAACATGCAAAACACAAGCCGCGGAGACACACTACTTACCTGTCAGACACGGCGATCCTGACGTCCTCCCGCCCACGTCCATGCGTCGCTCGTCGGCGCCACAGGAAGCCCAGCAGGAAGCTGCCGACGAGAAATGGTCCAGGACATTTTCCCGCGATCAGCGATAGCGGGGGAGCCGGTCAGAGGTAAGTATCACATGTAGCGATATCGCTAGCAATATCGCTGCTACGTCACAAAATCAGTGACGTTACAGCGATATTGCTAGCGATATCACTATGTGTAACGGGCCCTTTACTGTATATTATACCATATCGCTGCAGTTTGTCAGACTGCAAAACCCCACAATTCCCTAAAAACACCTTGGGGATCTTATCAGGGCATCTTAACTAAGCTGCACTGTGATTTCCAACCCCCAATTCAAAAGTTCATTTTCTTAAAGAGACAGCGAACCTTAAATCAAAATGGCCGAAAAAGACCTTGCACAGTTTCCCACTGCCGAAACAGAGCAAATACAACCCAATACTGTCCATTATGAAGACCAGGAAGCAGAGCCCACTCCCACAACAGACCAAGACGCATGACGAGTACGCTCCCTCAAGCCAACGTTAAAGGTCCTTGAGAACTACTGTTCCTCAAAGGATGAGTTCAATGACCTGAATGACCTATGGGAATGAGTCGGCTCTCTCATGTCAAGTGTCCAGCGCCACAAAAGGGATGCAGTGAGTTTACAAAATATTATAAGACGGCTAGACACCACCCACGGGAGATACAACAGGCTGTCCGCAAGGTACGCTGCCTTCCTAAAAGACTCTAATATTGATGAAGCCTCATCAGCGTTAAGTAAGGCAGATTCCACAGACAGAGAAAGGGACACCACCATGCAAGATGCCAAAGATAAAGTGTAGCTTCGTATTGCTCATCTGCAAGAAGCTAGATCTCAAAGGTCAGGCTCATCCAAACACTCTGCTCAGTCATACAAATCATCTTGCTCAAGAACTTCAGCCCTCAGCAACAGAATTCTAGAGGCCCGTTTAAATGCAGAGCGATCCAAACTAAGACGTTCCTACAAAGAAAAAAAAAGCAGAAGCAGAGGCAGAAGTCAAGAGAACAGAGGCAGAAGCCGAAGCCAGGAAAGCAGAAGCAGAAGCAGAGGCTCGAGCAAAGATTCTTCAAACAGAAATGGAGGAAGAAATCGCAATAGCTTAAGTAAAAATATTCGAGCAAGCATTGAAGCAAAACCTCGAACAGATTTGCCTACCACCACAGAAAGAAGACGACCCAGCTGTCCGTACCAGCGACTACGTGCAGAAACAGTTTCCTGCAGCGCACACCTTCTCCAGTGATGTTCAACCCAACATTGCGGAAACGTCCAAGTTACCCACAGCATCCGCAGAGACCCAAGACCAATGCCATGATGTGTCCCTTCAGGAGCAGTCATCACTGCAACACAACCACAAGGCGCACTCCAGCCTGCCTCCACTGTTCAAGCAGCAGTCATCAGAATCTTATTAAATCAAAAAATAGATACAAACAATAGCTTGTGCTATATAAACATATTAAAACCACCTTGCTGCCACTCTGATCTCTACATCAACAGAAAAAGTGGGCAGAAAAACAACACAAGAACAATTAATTATCTCTTAGAAAAATTCCAGTTTTATTAAATACAAAATAATAATAGAATATAAAATAATTAAATAACAAATGCCTCCAATAATGTTTAGGAACACCTTTTGGCTACGGACATCATTACACACACCAATAGCCAGTAAAAAAATATGCTCCTTTATAAGTTCAGAAATGAAGCCCTATTCAAAATACTAACAAAGGTGCTATTCAGACCAGATTACATATGCTAATGCGAAGCACCTCCCATTTAGTTTCCTCAGCCAATTGCTTTACATACAGGATTAGTGCATACAATCACAACGCCATGAATAACACAGGGCATATAATTAAAACAGCATGAAACACTTACAAGGTGTGTGATGTCCAAGCCATGTTCCTCCACCCCGACACGCGTTTCGTTCACACTTCTTCAAGGGGGTGCCCAGGATGGACTACAGGACATTAGAAATCCCTGCTGCAGTGTGTGCAAACTTGGTCAGGAACTACAGGAAACATCTGACCTCTGTAATTGCAAATTAAGGTTTCTATACCAAATATTAAATATTCTGTTTTTCTATTGTATCAAATACTTATTTAAAAAAATAAGAATATTTTACAAATTATGGTGGAAAATAAGTATTTGGTCATTAACAAAAGTTCATCTCAATATTTTGTTATGCATCCTTTGTTGGCATTGACAGAGGTCAAACATTTTCTGTAAGTCTTCACAAGGTTGGCACACACTGTTGGTGGTATGTTGGCCCATTCCTCTATGCAGATCTCCTCTAGAACAGTGATGTTTTGGGCCTGTCACTGGGTAATGTGGACTTTCAAATCCCTCCAAAGGTTTTCTATGGGGTTGAGATCTGAACCACTCCCGGACCTTCATATGCTTATTATGAAGCCACTCCTTCGTTGCCCTGGTGGTGTGCTTGTGATCATTATCATGCTGTAAGACCCATCCACGTTTCGTCTTCAATGCCCTTGCTGATGGAAGGAGGTTTGCACTCAAAATTTCACGATACATTCATTCTTTCATGTACATGAATCAGTCGTGCTGGTCCCTTTGCAAAGAAACAGCCCCAAAGCATGATGTTGCCACCCCCATGCTTCACAGCAGGTATGGTGTTCTTTAGATGCAACTCAGTATTCTGTCTCCTCCAAACATGACGAGTTTTGTTTCTACCAAACAGTCCTACTTTGGTTTATCAGACCATATGACATTCTCCCAATACTCTTCTGGATCATCCAAAGGCTCTCTAGCAAACTTCAGATGGGCCCGGACATGTACTAGCACTGCAGGATCTGAGTCCCTGGTGGTGTAGTGTGTAACTGATAGTAGCCTTTGTTACGGTGGTCCCAGCTTAATGGAGGTCATTCACTAGGTCCCCAACGTGTGGTTCTGGGATTTTTGCTCACTGTTCTTGTGGTAATTTTGACCCCAAGGGGTGAGATCTTGCATGGAGTCCAAGATCAAGGGAGATTATCAGTGGTCTTGCATGTCTTCCATTTTCTTATTATTGCTCCCATAGTTGATTTCATCACACCAAGCTGCTTGCCTATTGCAAATTCAGTCTCTCTCTCTCACCCATGACAGCACCACGGAGAGAGGGGATCCGCCCTTCAGGGACAGGAACCAACAGATAAAAAGGGCGGTACCTCTCCTCCGCCTTCAGTTGGGTTCCTGTCCCTGTCAGAGGGACCCACAGTACGGGCGGTCCTAAAGAAAGTCAGGGAGGATGGGGCAAGAATGATACTGATAGCCCCTTTCTGGCCCAAAAGAACCTGGTTTTCCTGGCTAAGAATGCTCTCAGTAACCGACCCATGGATCCTACCGGATCTCCCGGACCTGCTATCGCAGGGCCCAGTGTTACATCCTCAGGCACCGAACCTCCATTTAACAGCATGGAATTTGAGAGGGCACTGATGAGGGACAGGGGATTTTCAGAGAACCTGATAACTACACTACAAAAAAGTAGGAAACCGGTTACCATGAGAGCTTACGGCAGAACATGGAAAAAATTTCTATCCACTTCTAGGGCAAAGGTTCAGGACGGGGTTCAGATTGATAAGATCCTAGAATTTCTACAAAAGGGCCTACCTACCTGGTGGTCAACACATTAAAAGTACAAATAGCGGCATTAGGCGCCCTCTATAACCATGATGTGGCAGGTGACCCCTGGGTAGCACGGTTTCTTAAAGCTGCAACCAGATCTATGCCAATAGCCAGTCAAAGGTTACCATCATGGGACCTGAATCTTGTACTTTCAACACTGCCAGGGCCTCCGTTTGAACCAATTCACCCCTAAAAATCCTATCACTTAAAACGGTGCTTCTGGTGGCACTAACATCAGCTCGAAGAGTGAGCGACATTCAAGCCTTGTCAGCAAGGCCTCCTTTTACAAAAATTCTAGAGGATAGAGTCATCCTAAAACCTGACCCGGCCTATTTACCTAAAGTATCATCACATTTCCACAGGTCCCAGGAGGTAGTCCTTCCTTCCTTCTGCCCAGATCCAAAAAATAAGGGGGAAGAAAAATTCCACACTTTAGATGTTAAAAGGTGCCTAGTACAGTACTTAGAGGCCACCAAAAAGTGTAGGAAGGAAGGCTCTCCCTTTGTGTGTTTCCAGGGTCCTCGGAAGGGGCTCAAAGCATCCAAGAGTACCCTGGCAAGGTGGATAAGGGATGCGATTGCCCTGGCATATTCATCCAGCGGGAATACCATCCCAGAGGGGCTGAGAGCTCATTCCACAATGGCAATGGCGACCTCTTGGGCTGAAAAATCTGAGGTATCAATAGAACAAATCTGTAAGGCGGCCACCTGGTCATCACCTTCGACCTTTTTTAGGCACTATAGATTAGATCTAGCCTCTACATCTGACCTGACCTTCGGGAGAAGGGTCCTTCAGGCGGTGGTCCTTCTCTAAGCTACCAATCTCTGTAATTCTCTCCGTGGTGCTGTCATGGGTGAGAGAGAATAGCTTAGTTACTCACCGATAACGGTGTTTCTCGGAACCCATGACAGCACCCGCTTATTCCCCTCCCTTTCACGAGTATGGTGAGCACGTTTTTACTGTTAGTAGAGTGTTTCCGTTTAGGCACGGTGCTTTGATAAGTAAGCAGTATTATAATATTGTGTATATATTTCTGTTGTCTAACTAACCTGGAGACCCTCTGATGCTCTGTAACTGTTGTGAGTTCATTTTCCCCTTCACCTTTGATGTCTGATGAACTCCCTCTGCTGGTGAAGAGAGGTAGTGAAATTGATTGGGATGGGAATAACCTGTCATCTGAACAGGCGGAGTGTGATTTGACATCTGGAATTTCTGAGTGGATATAAGGCAGCCGACGCCCTGCAGGGTTTGCTGGTGATCCTTTCTGCTCTGAGCTCTGGCATCCAGTTTTAGTTCCTGTCTACTAAAAGCTAAGTTTTTGCCCTGCTATTATTCCATGAGATTTTGTCTGGTTTCCTTAGTGTTTGTATTCAGCCAGTCCTGGTTGGGACTGGCTGAATTCCATTTTTGTCTCTGATCAGTTGATCTCTTTGCTCTGTTTTCAGAATATACCTGAGTGCTGATATAGTGATTTTGAAGTCTAGCGACATCAGGGCCTTTTTTCCTATCAGACGGTTGGGACATTTTTGTAGGGTTTTTTGCAGATTGCAGCCAGCATCTTTTGTGTCCTGTCCTATCTAGTTAGTTGGGCCCCATCGTTTGCTCAGCCTGTCTTTCTGTCTGTGTTTGTGTTTTCATCTGTTTTTCACCGACAATACATGTTGGGAGCTGTCTATTGCTTTGGGGTCTGCTCTGGGGCAGTTTAGATTTCCCCTTTCTTTCTTTAGGCTTATGTAGTTCTCCGGCTGTGACGAGGGGTCTAGGGCACCGTAGGAACCCCCCGTGGCTACTGTTAGTTGTGGTGAATAGGATCAAGGGTCTGCAATCCGATAGCTACCAACCTCTCCGGTTTTCTGGACTTAGCTTGTATTTTTGTTTTCTCCTCCTCCAGTGACTCATTCATAACAGTAACCAACTGAAGGCGGAGGAGAGGTACCGCCCTTTTTATCTGTAGGCTCCTGTCCCTGAAGGGCGGATCCCCTCTCTCCGTGGTGCTGTCATGGGTTCCGAGAAACACCGTTATCGGTGAGTAACTAAGCTATTCCAGCCTGGTAAAGGGCTACAATTTTGTTTCTGGTGTCCTTTGACAGCTCTTTGGTCTTCACCATAGTGGAGTTTGGAGTTTGACTGTTTGAGGTTGTGGACACGTGTCTTTTATACTGATAAAAAGTTCAAATAGGTGTCATTAATACAGGTAATGAGTGGAGGACAAAGGAGCCTCTTAAAGAAGAAGTTACAGGCTTGTGAGAGCCTGAAATTTTGCATGTTTTTAGGTGGCTAAATACCTTTTTTCCACCATAATTTGAAAAATAAATCTTGCCAAATCAGACAAGGTGATTTTCCGGATGTTTTCTAATTTTAACCATCATAGTTGTGTTCTACCTATGATGTCAACTACAGGCCTTTCATATATATATATATTTATATATATATACTAGCTATGAAGCCGTTCTACATCATTTTTATTGGTATATGGTCTCGTATCCTGCTATGTGCTGCCACCCTCCTATCCTGGTACGCATAGTGTCATGCTCGCCATGTCTGTTATGTCCGCCATGTCTGTTTTACCTCATGACCCTGGAGTGGTGTGCACGCGCATCTCATGTCTGCTATCCTGCTTGTTCCCTAGAGCAGTGTGCACACTTACCTCATGTCTGCTGAGCTGCAGGATGCCTGCGTTTCTGCTTTGCCTTCTGTGGTCTTCTCGTCATGTCTAGAATCCCTGATCATGTGTCTTTCCTAGGATCCTGCACTGTCTGGTTCTGCAATCATCTCGTCATGTCTGAAACCTTGATCATGTGACATTTCCTAAGATCCTGCACTGTCTGGTTCTGTGATCATCTCGTCATGTCTGAAACCCTGATCATGTGACTGCGCTCTGTGATCCTGGAGCATCTGAACTAGGAAGTTCTCCCCTGGTCCTGACCCGAAAGAGGAGGTGCTATGCCCTTTATTAGACCGCCCCTTCCTATGCTTAGGGCCTGAGTATTGTGTGGTATCCCTGCATGGCTGCTTGGTCTGTGGGACGCTCCCTCTATTCTGTGCCCTTGCACTCTGCTCTGTCGTGCATCACTGCACACGCTCCATGCTCGTACTCCATCTCTTGTCCCGTGCCTTGCCTTATGTTTGTCCGCTGTGCCATGTTCGTTTTTGTCCTGCTTGGACTTGTAGTCCTTCTGTTATTCTCTGCCTTGCCTGTTTTCGCTATGCCTTGTTTCGTACCTTGCGTTGCTCTGCCTTTTTCCTCCCTATGGTCTCAGTCTTTGCTTGCTCTGCCTCGCTCTCTCCTATGGTGCTCTATAGTGCTCCCTGGCACACGCACCATCCCTCCTTTCTTTCCTTTCGTGGTCTTTTCCATGTCTAGTCCCAAGGCTCTGCCTTGGCCCGGCTCTGGGCTTCGGCCTACGCTCCGCTGCTAGACTCTTTCCTATTATGCTCTCTTGCACGTTTCTAGGCTAGTCCCAAGGTTCTTCCTTGGCCCGGCTCTGGGCTTCGGCCTACGCTCCGCTGCTAGCTCTGTTCTTGCTCTGACCTGATTCCGTGTTTCTGCCTATGCTTCCGTTCCTGGTTCCGTACACTGCCTAAGCTCTGTCTTGTTTCTCATCTTGTCTTCCCTTGCTCTGTTTCTTCGTGTGCCCTTTGCATGCGCCTGGCCTTCCTAGCCTCCTGTTTGTGCCTCAGCCGTGCCCGCCCTAGCCGTGCCCGCCTGCTTGTGCCTCAGCCGTGCTCGACGGTCAGTGACAGCTGTGTCGTCTGACATGCCTCAGCCGGGTTCGCTGGAGTCTTGCCCGGTTGTCAGTGCCGCAGCCCGATCAGCTAGCCAGTGCCCCAGCCGTGCCCTCTGTGCTCCCTTGCACTTCACGCTGTTTCCGCACTGTGCTCTGCGTGCTCTCTAAAGCACACGCAGGCCCTCGCCTGCCCATGGCATACCTCCCCGTGCTTCTGTAAAAGTACGCGCAGGCTTTGCCATGTCCCCTGTCGTGCCCTCTTGCACGCACAGGTCCTAGCCTGGTCCTTGAACCCTGACCCTGGCGTGCCTCTCTGCACGCGCAGGACTCTGCCTCGCCTGACCCTGGCGTGCCTCTCTGCATGTGCAGGACTCTGCCTCGCCTGACCCTGGCTTGCCTCTCTGCAAGCGCAGGACTCTGCCTCGCCTGACCCTGGCGTGCCTCTTTGCACATGCAGGACTCTGCTTTGTTACCTTGTGCCTTGGCGTGTCTCTACACACGCACCCTGTCTCGTTTTGTGAACCCTGGCATGTCCCCTACACACGCACCTAGCCTTGAACCCTGTCGTGTCCCCTACACACGCACCTAGCCTTGGACCTTGGCGTGTTCCCTAACATGCATCATGCCTGGATATCTGACGTGCCTCCTTGCCTGAAACCTGGTTTGCCTGCCGGATGCCCGGAACCTGCCGATCGCTGCCAGAGATCGTAAGCTGGATGACTGCGGCCTGATGTCCGGAGCTGATGTCCGCAGCCTGATGCCTTGATCATGTCGATCGTTGCCAGCGGTCCGGAGTCCGATGCCATTGTGCCTTTACCTGTACCCAGGTGTGCCACCTGGCACGTACCATGCTATGGACCTTGGTGTACCCACGCACGCACTTTGCACGTTTTGCTTGTTCTCACGTTTTTACACTGAATGTGATTCTGAAGTTATCCTAATGAAGATACCTTGCACCTACGTCTTGTCTTGTCTTGCTTCTTGCTCGTCCTGTTGCCAGACACTCAATAGTGTCCCCTGAGCCGGCCGTCTGGTCCCAGCAGTCGTGGTGGCTCACCCCCTTGGTCTTGCCCCTGACACTGCCTGTACAGGGGGTGGGTTCTCACTAGGTCAGCTCGCCCTAGGTGGGTGGGTGACACGGGCCAGAGGGTCCACTCTAAAAAGGAAAATGGGCTCAGCAGAAGCTGAGTCAGTCACACATGGCACCCCTCATTCCTATCCTGGTATGCAAGGTACCCTCCCCCCCAATTCTGATATGCATGGCACCCCATTCTTCATCCTGGTATGCATGGTCCCCTCACCCCCCCTATCCTGGTATGCATGGTCCCCTCACCCCCCCTATCCTGGTATGCATGGTACCCCTCATCCCCCAATCCTGGTATGCATGGTACCCCTCATCCCCCCTATCCTGGTATGCATGGTCCCCCTCATCCCCCAATCCTGGTATGCATGGTCCCCTCACCCCCAAATCCTGGTATGCATGGTCACCCTCATCCCCAAATACTGGTATGCATGGTCTCCTCACCCCCCCTGTCCTGGTATGCATGGTCTCCTCACCCCCGCTTTCCTGGTATGCATGGTCTCCTCACCCCCCTATCCTGGTATGCATGGTCTCCTCACCCCCGCTATCCTGGTATGCATGGTCCCCTCACCCCCCATCCTGGTATGCATGGTCCCCTCACCCCCAAATACTGGTATGCATGGTCTCCTCACCCCCCTATCCTGGTATGCATGGTCTCCTCACCACCCTATCCTGGTATGCATGGTCCCCTCACCCCCAAATACTGGTATGCATGGTCTCCTCACCCCCCTATCCTGGTATGCATGGTCTCCTCACCACCCTATCCTGGTATGCATGGTCCTCTCACTCTCCTATCCTAGTATGCATGGTAACCCTCACCCCCCTATCCTAGTATTTATGGCCCCCTCACCCCCTATCCTGGTATGTATGGCCCCCTCACCCCCAATCCTGGTATGTATGGTCCTATCATCCCCCTATCCTGGTATGCATGGTACCCCTCACCCCCCAATCCTGGCATGCATGGTACCCCTCACCCCCCAATCCTGGCATGCATGTCCCCCTCACCCCCCAATCCTGGTATGCATGGTCCCCTCTCCCCCCTATCCTGGTATGCATGGTCCCCTCTCCCCCCTATCCTGGTATGTATGGCCCCCTCACCCCCAATCCTGGTATGCATGGTCCTCTCATCCCCCAATCCTTGCATGCATGGCCCCCTCACCCCCCAGTCCTGGTATGCATGGCCCCCTCACTCCCTATCGTGGTATGCATGGTCCTCTCACCTCCCCTATTGTGGTTTGCATGGTCCCCTCACTCCTATTAAAAGTACAAAAAAAAAAACATACTTACCCTTCTTTCCTGTACTCCAGCGCTGTTCTGCTGGAGGCCAGGGCAGGAGTGCGGCCGGAATCACGCATGCCCATAGCGCTGTCCGGCGCCATATTGTTGAAGACACACTGCAAGTGTGTCTTCAGTAAAATGGCGCCGGATCGCGCATGCGCAGAGCGATTCTGGCCGCATTCCAGCTCTGGTCTCCGGGCGAAGAGAAGCGCCGCGGCCACGCTCCTCCCGGATAGGTAAGTATGTAAGTATGGCGTCGGAGATGGCGGTATGCAGTGTGTATGGTACCGCCATCTCCGGCGCCATACACACTCCTCACCACTGGCTGCCTTACTCTGTCTGGAGCCAGACTGCACAGGCGCGTCGCGCTTGCACAGTCTATAGAGGCTTCAGACAGAGGGACGCTCCCCCCGGTTATATTATAGATATATATATCCTATATAAAATTTACGGCAACTGCTATCCTATGGAACCTCAGAAATGACCTATTTTCAAAGATGTTTTTGTGAACTGTCATCCTTCTCAGTGAGTATGGAGTCAGTACATTTAACAAGTAGGGGCACGTTTATACAAGTGGTATACTTGTTTCTAAATATTGGAACTTCCCAAAGAAGGTTATATTTTGTATGGCTACTCCACCTACCTGTGGTTATATATTCCACCTAATCTAGTGAGAAGACACAGGTGGTTTATTTGCACTTAAAACCACAGAATTGAATGAATGGCATAGCTATCCCTGAATGAAGTAAAACAAGACTTTACAGATTAGCTTTACTTTCTTTTTTTATTGTATTTATCCATAGTCTTACAATTATTTCATTTCAAGGTTGGTTTTATACAATGTTTTTAATTTTTTTTTTTGTTTATTTGCTACGTTCTTGCATTGCCAAAGTCACTGCGTCCAGATGATACTTTTTGTTCTTTATTACAGTCTTTAGTGCACTAATATA
The DNA here is from genome assembly GCF_039654945.1 of Dendrobates tinctorius. Lineage (NCBI taxonomy): Eukaryota > Metazoa > Chordata > Amphibia > Anura > Dendrobatidae > Dendrobates > Dendrobates tinctorius. Next base: position 43,765,882 of record NW_027361672.1, read on the forward strand.
TTTTATTTCATTTCACCATTTTTACTTTTTTTAAAATTACTTTTCTTTTTCTGTCTTGTGCTATTTATTGCAGTTATTTTTCACCAAATTATTTCATATGGCCCATGTGGGTTGATATATTTTAAAAAAAAAACAAACAAGGATTCCATTTACCTCATTATGCCTTTTTAGAGCAAAAAGTAGGATGATTGTTTTAAAAACTAAATTACCATAATCATGGTACAGGAGTAAATATTTTCAACATTTTGAAACATTGCAAACGATGAACTGAGCTTAAAAAAATTGGATAAGGCATACTACGCTCATTGTGTCTAAACAAGTGGGTGGGTTTGTTCCCTTGTATTTTTTTCAAGTTTCATTCAATGGGACTTGAAAAATGCCAGGAAAATGTGTACAAAATTGTTATAAAATATAAAATTTAAAACAAAATCATGAAAAACGTTTAACCCTCCGTCAGGCGCAATATAGATTCTCCTCAGTTCATGCGTAATGTGCCTGACAAGCACAGGTCAGAAAACCATCTATAGTAGCTACATATTTCAATTTCAGGACTATAGAAGTAGTCAGTGACCTTCATAGGAATGTATTAAAAGAGATTACACCAAATCAGATGCAAAAAAAAACATTTATTAACCATAAACTTATTAAAACTAAAAGTACCACTTTTCGGTAGTACCGCCAAATAGGCTCCAGTTATCTTTACTTAACTATTGCTTAAATATAAAATTATGGAAAAAACTTAAAGGATATTGCACTTAGATGTTACTTAATTATTTTCTACTCATCTTCAGTGGTTTCAATTGCAGCAGAAGCAGCACAGGTACACTTAGAAAAGCAAAGCTGGCAGACGAAAGTTGCATGGGAAAGGCAGATTGATTCTTTACATATTTTGCAGTCATATTTAGAAAGCCTTCTGAAACCAGATACAAATGAGCAGGTAGTACAACTGTGTCTTTTAGAAGGTGGTAGAGTCGGTGTTTGTTCTGGAACGTCCTTGGGACGTCCTTTGTATTTTTATCTTTGCCCAAATAATAAGCTAGATCTGTGTCTGTTTCCTCTGTATCAGTGTCATCACCATCCTGCTCTGTTCCAGAATCAGTGTTACATTCTGCTACCTCATCTTCAGATGAAATGTCACTAGATTCCTCTAAATCCTCAGTTACTGCTGGTTCTTCCTCATCATCTTCTAACAAAAAAATCTTCATTTCTTCTAAATGAAGGGGTTTAGATGAATCATACTGTTTTCTGGCCATTGCAGCAGAAAATCTGAAGCAAGAGAGAAAGAGTATGTGTTAGGGCGCAATGTGCCTTAGAAGCCACCCTCCTTTTGTCTAAGAAAACAGTACTTATGTACACTAACTTAGCATTAATCCTTCATAAAACAAGCTAAATACACAATCGTGATGAATAAAAAAAGAAAATACTAACCTTTCAATTTGTGTTGAAATCAGGCGCAATGTGCCTGAGAAGCCAAAGTGTTGATATCTGCTCACTAGAAGGTCTGCTGAGTCACTGTGATATCAGGGTTCACAGAGCCTGTAGAGTCAGGAGATAACTAGGAGGGGTGGGGTTTTCTGATAAGTGGGCAAGGAGAGAGAAGTGAAACTAATTACTGTGTGCCTGTCAGATCTATTGCGCCTGACGGAGGGTTAACAACTATTTAAAAATGCTCAAAAAATGTGAGGATTAAATTTTGCATGCAAAAGTACCATAGCTCTACTGATATTTCTTCAGAAATTAGCCAGAGGAATGTGGATTGGGGAGAGGCGCAGAGTCATCAATTTCTTGGGGTGGATCAGCAGAATGATGGCTCTACAGAAACAGTTGGACATTTTAATTTTAAAACTGAACACCCTTTTTAAAAAATATGCATATCTCAGATCATATAAGAATAAAACTTAAAAAATGGGTCTCAATTGGATATGTAATTGAGACCCCTTTTCTGGGGCTTTTTCTGAATCTTTTACCCACCTGCCATCTTTACAGGCTACCAGTATCAGCTTATCATATACTTATCTCCAAACTTATCTTCTGAGCAGTCGGACTGATGAAGGTCCATGTGGGACCGAAACGTCTTTTGTCTTTGTACGGACTGATTACAATCAAATTTTCCTTTGGACTGTCCTTTGAGTGCCAAGTTTTATTCTTATATATACTGGCTTGGGAACCTACTTGTGCACCACTTCACACGGCTGTACTACGTTTTACACCATATCTCAGATCATGTGAAGGAGGAGCTTTGTTTTTATGTTTATATTGTGTTTGTGTGTAACAGGCTGGTTTCACACTAGCATTTTATCGCGCAGCACGTCTTGCGCTGTCAGGCGCACGCGCAATGTTCCCCTATCTCTAACATGGCGGGCACAGGGTCTTGCGATTGCACATGCTCATCAGCGTTTACGTGCGCTGCGCATTTTCCAGGTGTGTGCCCAGACGCACCTTACGCTACATGTTGCATTTTTTGTTCCGCCTACATCGTTAAAAAAAAATCGCACGCGCACGTGTGCGCACGGTATGCGCAAAAAAGTAGCATTACAGTCTATGGGGTCGCTGGCGTACGCTTGGATGCGCGCACATCAGCGCTTTTTGCGTGCATGCGATTTGAGTAAACAATGTCTAGACACTTGTTTAAACCTCCCCCTAAACAAGCAACATTGTTTGGGAGGAGTGTTGATAAGAAGGTGTCTTCAGGGCCAGACCAATACCCTACAGACAGCCTTGAAGATACCAGACAAGAACATAGAAGAGCCTTCCAACTGTGGATTGAAGCTTCAGCAGCCAAAATGTGAGTATTCTTCAACATAATGTCTGTGTGTCCTGTACAATTTATTATGTACTAATGTATTTTTTGTTTAAATTTCAGCATGTCTTCTTCTGGATCGGCCTATTTGCCATATCGGCAAGAACTGGACCAAGCAGATCGTAAGGTGAGAATCACGCTGCCTTTGGGTAAGTATAGCTGCTGCATCTAGAAATGTGTAATAATTTTTTTTCTTTACAGACATCGGACACGGGCAGTGAAGGTGAAGTGCGGGAGCAGTCTGAGCGGGAGCAGGCTAGCCAAGTCGCGGCGAGGAGACGCAATGTAAGTATATAGTCTTTCAATTTTTTTTTTTCTGTCTGTATTTTCATCTTCCATCTTGATTCTTCTCTGTTTCTTTTTCTATCTTTTTCATTCTCCAAAATTACAAAGATTCTAATTTTTTTGTTTTTTTCTAGGTACCACAACGGGATGACAAAGATGTTTACTTCAACAACGAGCACCTGATCCGTCTTGTTGAGGAGCGTATCCCGTTGTGGGACAGCCGTGACCAGCAGTACAAAGACACAGTGGTGACCCGGCAGCTCTGGAATGAGGTGGCCACAGCGATGATGGATGGCTGGGACAGCGCCTCTCCAACTTCAAAAAGGACGTTCAGTAAGTCTAAAGCTGCTCTGTGATGCTGCATTTATTTTTGGTCCTGATGGTAGTGGTGTCTTTGTTGCAAGATATATTCTTGCATCAAACACACAAATGCATTCAGGAAAAACAGTGATTGCTTTGTGTATTGAACTGCTGTCTTGAATCTGGTTTTATTTTTGGTCCTGATGGTACAGGTGTGTTTGTGGCAAGATATATTCTTGCATCAAACACACCAATGCCTTCTGGAAAAACAGTGATTGCTTTGTGTATTGAACTGCAGTATTGATCCTGCTTTCACTCTTGCTCCTGATGATACTGTTGTGTTTGCTGCTATATATATTCTAGCAGGAAACAGAACAGTGTCCTCAGGATCAACACTGACTGCATTGTGTATAGAATTATTTTGTGATGCCGCATTAACTGTTTGCAAAGTTCTATCAGGTGTGTGTGCTGATAATGATGTTGCCTTCAGTGCATTGTATAACGTTTTTTCTTTGTTTTTCCAATAGTGAACAAAGTCTGCACACGTTGGCACTCGATGAAGGACCGCTTCAACACTGATGTTCGTGCTGAGGGACAGGTTCGCAGTGGTTCAGCGGCAAGGCACAGAAGAAAGTACCGCTATAATCACGAGTTGGCTTTCCTGAGACCGGTCCTTCCCAGCAGAGCGTAAGTATTATTATTATTTTTTTTTTATTACTATGTGCTTTTCTATTCCACAGCTGATGCTTCTTGTAAATGCATGATAGTAATGTTTTCCCTTCTTTCCACAGCACTTGGAGCAACACCCTGAAACCTGTCCCTGGAGCGGTCCTTCATTGGTCGACCTCGGACCCGTCCCAGCCATCTGACAGCCAGGAAGCATCTTGTAAGTCAGCAACACGGACAGCTGGTGACCAGGAAGCTGGTCAAGCAGGTGTTCCCCTTTCCCAGGTCTCTGCCACTGGTTATGCGGGCATTACCCGCCAGAGGCAGAGGGCCTTGGAAAGGAATGTCTTGCCCGAGTTTATGCCCTTGAGCGAGGCCTTTCATGCCAGCCTCAAGTCGCTGTCCGACAGAGTGGAAGGTGGTTTTTCACTCATGGAACGTGGTTTTAACCACATGGAAAACCGCTTCCACTCTGTTGATCAGCACTTTGAGCGTCTGGAGGCCGACCTCAACAGACCAGCGCACCATTTTTTTAGTAAAATTGAAAAGGGCATGGCGGAACACCTTAGTCCTGAGCAACAGCTGAGTGTGTTGCACTCCTGCAACACTGCTTACTTGCAGGCTATGCAGCAGAATCGGTATGTGCAGCAGTCAGTGGTGTCATTTTCAACAGTGCCACCGCTGACTCGCTACACCTCCCTATCGACTTCTGCTGCATACCACTGCATGGCCACCTGCATTCCAAGCCAAGCCGGACACCACTACACCACCCCAAGTCCGAGTGCTGCTGGACACTCCTACGCCACCACCACTATGGCAAGCGCTGCTCCTGTATGGAGCACCACCAATGCACCACCTGCTTGGAGCAATGCCACCACAGAACCTGCTTGGGCCACTGACACCTATTCTTGTGTTCAGAGCACCGCCACCATTTCTCTGTCTAGGAGCACCGACACCACCACTCAACATCATCAAGGGAGCACCACAAGCACTCCTCATCAAAGGAGCACCGCCAGCACTCCTCATCAAAGGAGCACAGCCAGCACTCCTCATCAAAGGAGCACCGCCAGCACTCCTCATCAAAGGAGCACTGCCAGCACTCCTCATCAAAGGAGCACCGCCACTACTCCTCCTCATCAAAGGAGCACCGCCACCACTCCTCCTCCTAGGAGTCACACCAGAATTTCTCCTGCTCGGATCACCGACACGCATCCTCCTTCTAGGAGCACTGACAAGACTTTGTCTCCAAGGATCACCACCACCGCCACTTCTTTGAGCACCGACACGAGTTTGTCTCCTCGTATCACCTCCACCGCCACCACTTCTATGAGCACCGACACAACTTTGTCTCCTTCTAGGAGCACCGCCACTGCCACTTCTAGGAGCACCGCCACCACCACCACAGAGCATCAGAGGGGTGACCCACATTCTCTATTTTTCAGGTCAACGCCACGGTCCACCAGCTCAAGGAGGTCGAGCAATGTAAGGCGGTCACACGGTGGAAGTCGGTCCAGTCAGGATACTCTTGCGCCAAAGAAAAAAAAAAACTTTGTTTGTCCATCCACCCTCTCCTCCTAATGTGTCTCAACCTGCCTCCATGTCCATTCCAGAGCTCCTTCTCCTAGAACCCCTTCCTCAACTTCCAGCCGTCCCTCGTCTCTCCACACTCCCAAAGTATCCCAATCTTCCCCCAAACGTCATTCATAATAAAATCTTTTCTTTTTTTTGTGGAAAGATAAATGTGCAATTCTGCTATCAAAAAATTTGGTTTGATTACTATGTCAATCGTCGACTACACACACTGCGCCGTACACTTAGCGTTTTTGACACCAGATATCTCCATTACTGAGACATGTTTCTTGTGTCAGTCTTGGAGATATGCGTTGTCAAAAAAACAATCTATCTGATTTGTATTTTCCACACCATCTCTACATTATTCTAATACTGCACAGACTGAATCGAGCAGGGTTCCTCAAATCCAGTCCTCAAGGTCCAACAAAAGATCATGTAGTAAGGAATTCCATTTTATTGGCTCATGTGAAGCAGTTATCAACGGAATAATGTTTTGGTGTAATAAAAAGTAAAGGGTGCCAGTGCATCAACAAATCTTTTTTTTATAAATTGGCCCATCTGACAAAAATATTAGTTGTATTATCTCCACCGTCGCTGCTAATTGAACACACTGTCGAGATGATAAAGGTCATACAGCTTGTGTGTGTGTGTGTGTGTGTGTGTGTGTGTGTGTGTGTATAGTCACCTGGTCAGGAGTACTAGTAAATTCATGATGCACAAAACACAGCATCATAATTTCACTGGTACACCTGGCGAGTTGATAATAGTTTTGGGAGTGTAAAAAGACACAATGCACTCAGTACAGGTATCAAAACATTGTTTTATTAACCCAACAACAAGAAAAAAATTTTCACCATTTGCTCTTGCCATTCCACCCGGCCTACATCCAAGATGAAGTAGGCCGCAAATTGGTCCCTCATTTGGCCAACTTCAACCGATGACCTGAGAGGGTGCTGAGTAAATTCAGGCAATGGGTTAGGAGCAACATCATCAAGATCTAAGTTCGGATGCTCTCTAGCCATGACAAAATTAACCACGCAGTCCTTCAACACCTCATCCACTGTTTCCAGTTTTAGATTAATGGCTGTGGCGAGAATGCGCCATCTGGATACAAGAATACCGAAGGCACACTCAACAGTTCTTCTGGCCCTGGTCAGCCTGTAATTAAAAATTCTTTGTGTGGTCCAAGTCCCGGCTGGAGAAGGACTTGAGCATGTTTTGGCACATCTGCAATGCCTCATTCCCAACCATTACAAAGGGCTGTGGCGGACCTTCGGTGTTGGAAAGAGGCCGTGGCATAGGAAAATTAAATTGGTTGCCATACAATCTCCAGCCCATGTCAGAGTTCTTAAAGGCCTGGGAGTCATTTCCACGGCCAAATGCCCCAATGTCCACTGCTACAAACATACAGTCTGCATCCGAAATGGCCATGAGTATTGTAGAAAAGTACTTTTTATAGTTGTTGTACTCTGATCCAGTTCTTTTTGGCTTGATAATCCAGATATGTTTCCCATCCACAGCTCCCAAACAGTTGGGGAAATTGCATACTGTCCATAATTTTTCGGCGATTTCCAACCACTTTTCTGCGGTGGGCAGGGGCATGAATTCTGGACAGAGAACATTCCAAAAAGCCCGGCAGGTGTCCGCTACAATTCCAGACAACGTGGATATTCCAATACGGTACTGGAAGTTGTCATGGTCACGTGTGTCTGGACGCAGCGAGTACCGCAAGGCGAACCCATGTGATGCACGTGACCCTGGATACACCGCCTCCAGTGGGGCGAATTTAAATAATAAACACGTGCAGCTGGATACACCGCCTCCAACTGGCGAATTTAGACATTACATGTATATACAAGTCTGGAAACCCTGCCTCCAGTAAGGTGAATTTAAATAATAATGGGGAACCTGGGAAACATTAACAATGGTGGGCCCTGCAATAGGGAATAGGGAAGTGGAGACCTCCTGAGCTCCTCTGAGCCAGTGTCCCTGGACTCCTAACGTTCCCTATGCCGGTTCCACACCGGGCGCACAACAGGAACCGAAAACCCCTAGCTCGCCCTGACCTAAACCCTCACTAGGGAATTGGTCGGTGCAGAAACTAATCCCACCACTGCACTAAAGCACACATGAGGAAAGATGACAAAACAGGGGAAACACCACTTAGCTTTGCTCTGTTGTGTACGCTCCTAGCAACAGAGCCCACCACCTGTGTGCATCTTCTCCTCCACCTGGATCCATCACCATAACTGGATCCTTCACCATAGTGCAGCCTTGGAGCAGAGTCCACCACCAGTTGCAGCTGTCCAGTAACAGAGTCCCAAAGATGAGTTCAGCTTCTGCCAAAACGTCCAGCATGCTTGAGTCCAGCTCTCAGCAACCAAGTCCCGCATGCTGAGTGCAACTCTCTCCATAGTCGTCACTCCACCAAGCCATGCAAGCACTTCCTGCCAATACCATAAACTGAGACTCCACCATGCCATGCCAGCCTTCTTGCAGACCACCTAGCTTCCACTCGTCTCCTCTGGCTGGGCTGCGCAGGACTCATGTTCAGCTCCTTCCTCCCCCAGGCTTACTTGCAAAATGACACACAATATCACCAACAGTCATTGAACCCACCTGGCTCCCTTTTATAGAGCCTAACACCTGATTTGTAATTGCGTGCACATTAACCCTAAAACTAAGGTGCGATACCACTCACCACCACCGGGCAACTTAGAATGAAACACCACGTGTAATAATTCTAATGGCCACCGGGGGCAATCTCAACACACTTTGGCACCAAGCCAAAGGAAAAAAGTTCACTTTTCCATTTAAACTGTCAGATCCAGCCTGGATCATGACAGAAGTGGAGTGAAGAGAGGGTCTCTCCAGTTGCCAAGAATCTGGGAAACAAGGAAAAAACAACAATTTATTACTTCTGTATATGGATTTTTAAAACCCCAACAATAAATAAAAAAAAAAAGTTAATAAAAATACAACTGCAGCCTTTTGTTCATTACATGCCATAAAAAAACGCAGCTTTTTATTAAATACATGGCAGAACTATAATTCTGCCAGATTTGTAATAATACATGTCACAACAAAGAAAATTCTGCAGGCATTGGTTTTGCAACACTACATACTGTAATGTAACCAGTAGCCGTTCCTCAGGAGTAATCGCACGCCGGAGCTGCGTGTCCTGTCTCCGGATGACTTCTTGGACCCGACCAAGCAAATCGCTAAAGCTTTGTTGGAACATCCGGGTATAATCTGTAAATTTCTCCGGGTTTGCCTGTAGCTCACTGTAGAGAGTGTGGTACGCTCCACGGCTCTCCTGGAGTTCAATAATGGGATGTATCCACAAACGCTGCCGCTGCCGTCTTCACTGCCTCTCTCTCTCCCTTTGTTGATGGCAAGCAACTGCATAAGCCTGAGTCATCCTGATGTCCAGATCCAAGTCAAAGTAAAAACTCTTCCAGCGGAGATCCATGTTTCACAAGGCAAATACAAGCAATTGTGAAGAATTCAGCTGTAAACAGGGTCTATGTAAAGAATTTCCATAAGACACGCCGACTGATGTCCCATTGGTGGAGTCTGTTGCAAGAATTTTTCAAGGATTTTTTCTCCTGTGAAAGTGACACCATTGCACATAAAAAATGCAAACGCATGAAAAAACACTTATGAACGCGTAAAAACGTATTGCGCACAATAATGCTACAAAAAACGCAGCGTTTACAAGCGTTTGCACATGCTTTTGACATGCTTTTCATGTGCGCTCGATACGCTGCGCAAAAAGGCGCAAGTGTGAAAGTAGCCTTAGGCTGTGTGCACACGCTGCGGATTTTGCTGCGGTTCCGCAGCGGTTTTGGCCGCTGCGGACCTGCAGCAGTTTTTGCTGCGGTGTACAGTACCATGATTCCCTATGGGAATCAAAAACCGCAGTGCAGACGGTGCGGAATTTTCCGCGCGGATTATCTGCGGTTTTCAATCCGCAGAAAGAATTGACATGTCAGTTCTTTCTGCGGATTTCCCTGCGGTTTGCCATCTCCTCCATTGAGGAGATGAAAAACCGCAGGGCCAAACCACAGAGCAATCCGCAGGTCTTTTGACCTGCGGTTTCACCTGCGGATTTGACAAAATCCGCGCAGATGAATCCGCACCTAATCCGCAGCGTGTGCACACAGCCTTAGCTATGACAACCCCTGGCAAAAATTATGTGGAGGATGTTCATTCAGTTGTTTAATTTTGTAGAAAAAAAGCAGATCACAGACATGGCACAAAACTAAAGTAATTTCAAATGGCAACTTTCTGGCCTTAAGAAACACTAAAAGAAATCAAGAACAAAAAATGTGGTAGTTAGTAATGGTTACTTTTTTAAACCAAGCATAGGGGAAAATTATGGAATCACTCAATTCTGAGGGAAAAAATTATGGAATCATGAAAAACAAGTAAACAGAAAAACACTCCAACACATCACTAGAATTTTGTTGCACCACCTCTGGGTTTTATTACAGTTTGCAGTCTCTGAGGCATGGACTTAATGAGTGTCAAACAGTACTCTTCATCAATCTGGCTCCAACTTTCTCTGAATGCTGTTGCCAGATCAGCTTTGCAGGTTGGAGCCTTGTCATGGACCATTTTCTTCAACTTTCACCAAAGATTTTCAATTGGATTGAGATCCGGACTATTTGCAGGCCATGACATTGACCTTATGTGTCTTTTTTCAAGGAATGTTTTCACAGTTTTTGCTCTATGGCAGGATGCATTATCATCTTGAAAAATGATTTCATCATCCCCAAACATCCATTCAAATGTTGGGATACGAAAAGTGTCCAAAATATCAACATAAATTTGAAAAATATTCAGGATTGAGAGTCCTCAGTAGTTGATACCTTTTAATGGCTAACTGAAAAGATGGTAATACATTGCAAGCTTTCGAGACTACTCAGGTCTCTTCATCAGGCTAGACTAATACAAAATCTGAAGTCACATATTTATGCACAATACAGTCTAGATATTTTTCTATCTACTGGCTAACACGGTACAAAGACATACATCTTTCCTGTATCAACATAAATTTGTGCATTTATTAAAGAGGTAATGACAGCCATCTCCCCAGTGCCTTTACCTGACCTGCAGCCCCATATCATCAATGACTGTGCAAATTTGCATGTTCTCTTCAGGCAGTCATCTTTACAAATCTCATTGGAACGGCACCAAACAAAAGTTCCAGCATCATCACCTTGCCCAATGCAGATTTGCGATTCATCACTGAATATGACTTTCATCCAGTTATGCACAGTCCACGATTGCTTTTCCTTAGCCCATTATAACTTTGTTTTTTTCTGTTTAGGTGTTAATGATGGCTTTCATTTAGCTTTCTGTATGTAAATCCTATTTCCTTTAGGCGGTTTCTTACAGTTCTGTCACAGACGTTGACTCCAGTTTCCTCCCATTCATTCCTCATTTGTTTTGTTGTGCATTTCCTGTTTTGGAGACATATTGCTTTCAGTTTCCGGTCTTGACGCTTTGATGTCTTCCTTGGTCTACCAGTATGTTTGCCATTAACAACCTTCCCATGTTGTTTGTATTTTGTCCATATTTTAGACACAGCTGACTGTGAACAACAAACATCTTTTGCAGCATTGCGTGATGATTTACCCTCTTTTAAGAGTTTGCTAATCCTCTCCTTTGTTTCAATTGACATCTCTCGTGTTGGAGCCATGATTCATGTCAGTCCACTAGGTGCAACAGCTCTCCAAGGTGTGATCACTCCTTTTTAGATGCAGACTAACGAGCAGATCTAATTTGATGCAGGTGTTAGTTTTGGGAATGAAAATTTACAGGATGATTCCATAATTTTTTCCATCAGAATTGATTGACTCCATAATTTTTCCCCTATGCTTGGTTTAAAAAGGTAACCATTACTGACTACCACATTTTTTTGTTCTTGATTTCTTTTAGTGTTTCTTAACCCTTTTCTGACTGCTGATGGGATAGTACGTCAGAAGTCAGACTCCCCTGCTTTGAGGTGGGCTCCGGCGGTGAACCAACTTCAAAGCCGCAACATGTCAGCTGTTATGAACAGCTGACATGTGCCCGCAATAGGCGCGGGCGGAATCGCCATCTGCCACCACCTATTAACTAGTTAAATCCCGCTGTCAAGGGCTGACAGCGGGCATTTAACTAGAGCTTCCGGCCGCCAGGCCGGAATTGAGTTCATCGCGGAACCCGTCACGGGTTCGGGGGTCGGCGATGTGTTCCTTGGACAACCAGAGGTCTCATAGGGACCTCTATGGTTGTTGCAGGCAGATGGTTTTGAGCGCCGCCCGGTGGCCGGCGCTCAAAGCACTGCAGCAAATCTGCTACATGTGGCGATCTGCTCATTGCCCATATGTAGCAGAGCCGATCAGGTTGTGCATGCTTCAAGTCTCCTATGGAGGCTATTGAAGCATGCCAAAAGTAAAAAAAAATGTTTACAAATTAAAAAAAGTAAAAAAAACCTAAAAGTTCAAATCACGCCCCTTTCGCCGAAATCAAAATAAAAGTATTAAAAAAAAAAAATCACACGTACACATATTAGGTATCGCCGGGTTCAGAATCGCCCGATCTATCAATAAAAGAAAAGCATTAACCCGATCGCTAAATGGCGTAGCGATAAAAAATTCAAAACGCCAGAATTATGTTTTTTTTGTTGCCGCAACATTGCATTAAAATGCAATAACGGGCGATCAAAATATCGTATCTGCACAAAAGTGGTATCATTAAAAACGTCACCTTGGCCCACAAAAAATAAGCCCTCACTCGACCCCAGATCACGAAAAATGAAGACGCTACGGGCCTCAGAAAATTGCGCTTTTTTTAATGCAAACTTTGGAATTTTTTTTCACCACTTAGACAAAAGAGAACATAGACTTGTTTGGTGTCTATGAACTCATAATGACCTGGAGAATCATAATAGTAGGTCAGTTTTTTCATTTATTGAACGTAGCAAAAAAGCCAAGCAAAAAACAAGTGTGGGATTGCACTTTTTTTGCAATTTCACCGCACTTGGAATTTTTTCTCCCGTTTTAGAGTACATGCTAAAACCAATGATGTCATTGAAAAGTACAACTCTTCCCGCAAAAAATAAGCCCTCACATGGCCATATTGATGGAAAAATAAAAAAAAATATGGCTCTGGGAAGGAGGGGAGCGGAAAACGAAAACAAAAAAATCGAAAAAAGCTCCAGTCATGAAGCCAGAAAGTTGCCATTTGAAATGACTTTAGCTTTATGCCATGTCTGTGATCTGCTTTTTTTCTACAAAATTAAACAACTGAATGAACAACCTCCAAAGCCGGTGATTCCATAATTGTGCCAGGGGTTGTAGATCCTTTTACGCTTATAACCTAGTACTGAATTCTCTTCTACCATTATTTTAAAGAATGGATTTTAATGGGTCCAAGAGAGATGATCTAGCTTCAATATACTGTACTGCAAAATGAGTGTTTCAGCATTATTTACCAAAAAAAAGGAAAGAGACAAAAAGGTAGAATTTTAGCCATTATTTAGTTTAAAGGACATGAACTTTCAACCATTTCCTTTGAAATGCTACATTGCATCTGAGTAATAAAAGGTAATTCAGAAACTGTGAACATTTTTTTGCTACAAGATATGCTTTTGTGTCTATAGTGCCTATCAAGACCTATCTATCTCAAGTATTTTGACTGCAAGATCAACTTATATGTCTTCAAAAATCGTAAACTAGAGTGCTTTCTGATAATATTAGCCTACAAACCAAAAAAAGTTATTTTTTTTCTATAAAAAAATACAAAAGCTTTATTAATGGCTTCCAAAACACTGAAATCTAATCATTTTAGAAAAAAACACGAAGGCACAGTGTTCCCACACCACTACAAGGTAAAGAAAGCAGGTCTAAAGCAATGTACTGGTATATTCATATGGATGCCGATACCAATGGAACTGACATAAGCCAAGATATAGTATAAATCCAGCCCCATGGGGATTTATAAAAACAGAAAAATAATCATATAAATAATAGCACAATACATAGGATGTCACAAATTCTTGGGATATAATCCAAAAAACTGATATGTGATATAAACACACAACTGACTATCAAATAAGCATCTATGCATATCTTAAAGCAAATGAATATAGTAAAAGAAATTCCAATCCAATTAAGTATGAGAAAATCAAAAGTTGTAATACCCCAAGGCAAGATAATATGGGTGTAACACAGCAATTGCACAGTAAATGCCATAATGCTAATGTTTAATTTAGAGAAGTCAAAAATACTTGAAACATACTCTGATCTAGGTTAGATAATATAAATACATAATGAGCTATCAGAAATCATCAATACAGATAGATGGTGGCATTGAAATGAATTGATATTCTGTAATTTATGAGACGTGTTCAAGCACAAAAAAATAGAAGTAATGCTGCTATTATAATGCACAGATGTAAGATCATAATGCAGATCTAATTGCAATTAACCCAATATAGGTTGAAATTACATTCTTAGGGAGATTACTAAGGAAAATAACATACTGTACTTCATATATTAGCACATGACAAAGCAATAAGCCAAAAACTGGAATTTCCTGGATGCGTGTTTCACAACTTCATCAGGGAGTATTAAATGGGTGCACTGTATACAGTGTCTTTTTAATAGGATACAAACCCATTGACCTGACTAGGGGTGTTACATATAGCATGCTCCAGATATTTGGAATCTGGTCGAGAGAGAGACGTTCAGTGTGCATGTCCACAGGCACGAGCTCACTCTCCACATGCAGCACTGATCACCATTAAGTTCACACGTGGCGTTTTTTTCGCGTTTCCGCAGGTGTTTTAACTGCACGATTTTGCCGTGATAAGGCAAAAAATAAGCATCCCATGCATTCCTATGTGATTCCGCAATGCTGTGCTAATGCTGCGGTTTTTACCGTGGTGGAATCGCTTCTCGGTAAAAAGCGCAACATGCTCATTAATTTCGGGGAATCGCGGCGATCCCGCACCCATAGGAATGCATTGTTCTGCTTACTTTCCGCATGTGGCTGTGCACACCATGCGAAAAGTAAGCAGTACATTTGCGGATGGTACCCACGGTCCGGAGGGGAGGAGACTGTCCTCTGGGCTTTGGGTACCATATCCCTGTAAAAAATAGAATTTAAAATAAAAAATATTCTTATTCTCACCTTCCGATGTGCCACGCAGCCTTCCCGCCTCTCTCCACGCTCCTGGTCCCAGTAAGCCTTTGCGAGCAATGACGTCCGTTCTCGCGGGATCGCGAAGTCTCGCGGTCATCTGCGCGACGTCATCACGAATGACCACAAGATGTCACGATACCGCGAGAACAGACGTCATTGCGGTAATTGTCGCAAAGGATTACTGGGACCGGGAGCGTGGAGAGAGGCGGGAAGGCTGCGCGGGACGTCGGAAGGTGAGAATAACAATATATATTTTTTTTATTATTATTTCTTACATTCTATCTTTTACTATTGATACTGCATAGGCGGTCTCAATAGTAAAAAGTTCGTCACACTCGTCAAACACTATGTTTGACGAGTGTGACCAACCTGTCAATCAGTTCTCCAAGCGATGCTCCAGATCGCTTGGAAAACGCTAGAAATTCTGCAAGCTAATTACGCTTGCAAAATGTTAGTTTTTCCGCAGGAAAATCACGGGAATTTAAAATGCGATTTTCCCGTGGAATGGAATTCCGGAATTCTTGCGGTAATTTCCGCAAGAGTTCCGCTACGTGTGAACCCAACCTAAAGGGAGAGAGACTACAAGAATAATATATCTAATATGTTTACCAAGTGAATCTGGCAATGTAAACCAACTCAGTCCTGCATATTACCAGTCCACTGATTACCAAGAACCCTTTGAACCGCTAAGGGTCGACATTGACTTTTAGTATTGCTACTTCCAATAATTGGCACTAGAGTTCTAGTCCTATTCCTCTCTGAAAAGACAATTTGCATATTTCCCAGAGGAGCATTGTGGCTTTAAGTCTCCTCATCTCGGCATGCTTAACATGTCAGTGTCCGCAAGGAGAAACGATACTTCTTGGATCCCGGTCAGATGCCTCTCACACATCCAAACCAGATCTCACACTTTGCACTGGCGAGTGGCAGAGTTTCCTGAATATCTTGCGTGCTGTCTATTGGCCTTCCGGCATTGCCACTTCGGTGGCCTAAGCTGGTCACTGCTTTTGGGAGATAGCCAGGAGAATTCAGGAAGGAGAACCTAGGAGCTGTGGACGATGGGAGTCCGGCTTCAATTTTCTGGGACCGGTGATAGCCAAAAATGGATTCAGGATTGACATAGCTGAAGATAAGAAGTTGCATTTTTCTGTGTAGCACTGGTGTCAGTTTGGGGAACCTCTGACACCAGTGCTACACAGAAACTTCCATACTTGATCATTATCCTTCACCTTACAATATCCTTTACCATTTATACTGTTTTATCCACTGTTTAACCCTTCACCTCCCTGCATGGAGTATTCCCTTGTTAAATAACTATAACTAGAGTTGAGTGAAACGGGTCGAACAAATTCAAAAGTCGCCGACTTTCGCCAAAGTCGGGTTTCATGAAACGAAACCCGACCTTAGCGTGAGGTCGGCCACGAGATCGGCGACTTTAGTGCCAAAGTCGCGTTTCAAAAGATGCTTTAGCGCCCTTTGCAGCCAATCAGGAAGAACGGACACTGTGGGCAACGTGATGACATAGGCAGTGGTCACCACCATCTTGGAGAAGGGCATGCAAGTGATTGCCTTGCTTTGTGGGGCGTCACAGGAGGTATAAAAGGGCGTGCACGCCGACCGCCATGTTACTCATGCTGATCTCAGAATAGGGAGAGCTGCTGCTGCTGATTCTGTAGGGAGAGCGTTAGGGAGGCAAAAAGAAAAAAAAAACTGCTTCTGCTGATAGCGCTTTTCACTGTAGTTACTGTGCAGTGAAAGGTGAAGATTTTTGCTTTTGTGCAGCAGCGCTGATGGTGATTAGCCTGCCTTTTGTGGCTAGCTGCATTGCAGTGTGCACACTGGTGTTCAAACTGCTTTTTTAAAAGCAATCCTAATTGTATTGTTTTGTCCTGGAGAGGTAGTGAGCGTTCATTTTTTCACACACCGTACAGCGGTGTACGCTCCTCTCTCAGTACCGTGTAACGGCTGTTATCACGGCCAAATTGAAGCTATATACGTGTGTGATTCTGTAAGGAAAATTCGAGGAGTTTGTCCGTTCTTACAGACCTACACCTTATAGTTTTGTCCGTTTTTCAAACAGTTTAGTATATTTGCTGTTTGATTACATTCAAAACTAGAGAGAGACAGCGTGCGTCTGTCCTTATACAAAAACACGGAGCTTGACAATTTTACATACACCGTACAGCGGTGTACGTGTACGCTCCTCTCTTAGTACCGTGTAACGGCTGTTATCACGGCCAAATTGAAGCTATATACGTGTGTGACTCTGTAAGGAAAAGCCGAGGAGTTTGTCCGTTATTACAGACCTACACTCTAGGGAGATTCCAATTCTGCCCAATTCTATATACACCTTGTAGTTTGTCATACACTAGGCAATTTCTGCCTGTCACATTGCAGTGTAATATACATATCGCCTGACAGAATTCAACTGTGTCCTGAAGTCTAGAGAGATTCCAATTCTCACCAGTCCTCTATACACCTTTCTTACACCATCCAGAATCTGCCTGTCACATTGCGGTGTAATATAAACAGGGCCTGACAGTATCCAACTGTGTCCTGAAGTCTAGAGAGATTCCAATTCTCACCTGCCCTCTATACACCTTTCTAAGACCATCCAGAATCTGACTGTCACATTGCGGTGTAATATAAACAGGGCCTGACAGTATGCAACTGTGTCCTGAAGTCTACAGAGATTCCAATTCTCACCTGTCCTCTATACACCTTTCTAAGACCATCCAGAATCTGACTGTCACATTGCGGTGTAATATAAACAGGGCCTGACAGTATCCAACTGTGTCCTGAAGTCTAGAGAGAGTCCAATTCTCACCTGTCCTCTATACACCTTTCTAAGACCATCCAGAATCTGACTGTCACATTGCGGTGTAATATAAACAGGGCCTGACAGTATCCAACTATGTCCTGAAGTCTAGAGAGAGTCCAATTCTCACCTGTCCTCTATACACCTTTTAACACCATCCAGAATCTGACTGTCACATTGCGGTGTAATATAAACAGGGCCTGACAGTATCCAACTGTGTCCTGAAGTCTAGAGAGATTCCAATTCTCACCTGTCCTCTATACACCTTTCTAAGACCATCCAGAATCTGACTGTCACATTGTGGTGTAATATAAACAGGTCCTGACAGTATCCAACTGTGTCCTGAAGTCTACAGAGATTCCAATTCCCCCCACTACTATATACACCTTGTACCTTGTTTTACAGGACCATAGAGAGCTGGTAATGATGGTGTTGGTGTTGGTGGTGGATCTGCTGGTAGTGGCAAAAGCAAAATAGCACCTAATGTAGGAGGTGTTGAGCCTGCATCATCGTCTGCCTCCACAAGGCCTCGAAGGCTCCCTTTTCTGGGAGTAGGTAAACCGCTTTTAAAGCCGGAGCTTCAAGAACAAGTTTTGACTTACATTGCGGACTCAGCCTCCAGCTCTATCGCCTCCTCTTCTGAAATTTTAAAAAATAAAAGCACTGAGTCGTCAATGGAGGCTCATGGTCATGAACCACAACTTTCCTTGTGTCCTTCACCCCAACCAAAATCGAAGGATGCGGCAGGCCACACTACAGATTACTCTATGGAGCTGTTTTCACATACCATGCCTGGGCTATCAAGTCAAATCATGAATTACCCAGGCCAAGATGAATCTGACATGGAGTGCACTGATGCACAGCCACTGATAGATGATTCTGCTGGTACATTCACTCAGAGCACTACATTGTCCTCGCAGTGTACTGAGCCAGAATCTGACCCTGATGAAACTCAGGTGCCCCTTCCCGCATACTATACCACCGTACACGGTGACACAGAGGAAGGTGTACATGACATTGAAGAGGAGGTGATGGATGACCCAGTTGTTGACCCAAATGGCATCCATTGGGGGAAGAGGGTGCCACTGCCAATAGCTCAGAAGAGGAGAGGAGCATCCGCAGCGGGCATCGACATCGCAACAGCTGTTATCTGGCAGGCCCGGAGCAGTCCAAAAACAGGTTACAATAACCAAAAGAGTTGCAGGACAGCTTGGCCAGACGGTCAAAATAGCACAGCATGCAAGGCCTCAAAATGTCTTCCCTAGTAGGAAGAGTGCAGTGTGGCACTTTTTTGAACAAAATCCTAATGATCAGGCAAAGGTTATCTGTAAGAAGTGCGCAAAGACCTTTAGCCGAGGGAAAAATCTGAGAAATTTGAATACCAGTTGCATGCTAAGACATTTAACCACCATGCACTTGCAAGCGTGGATGGACTACCAAAACTCACGTACCACATGTGCAACTGCTCCCAAAGAAGGTAGTCAGCAACACTACATTGTTTCCCCCACTGTAAGCCCACCGGTTAGCACACCCCAAGCAGCAAATGTTGAGTTGTCGTCGCAAGGGCAAATCAGTCAGGGAATCACACTGTTATTGCAACGAAAGACTGAATCTAGGCCATCAGAAAGAACACCAACTCCATCACCATCATCAACCCTCTCTCAGTCCGCCATGTCCACCGCTAGTTCCACCATATGCAGCTCTCAAGTCCAGCTCACCCTCCCAGAGACTATGAGTAGGACAAGAAAGTACTCATCCTCTCATCCGCGTATACTGGGTTTGAACGCCCACATTGCCAAACTAATCTCGTTAGAGATGATGCCCTATCGCTTGGTTGAAAGCGCAGCTTTCCACGAGCTCATGGCCTATGCAGTACCACGCTATGACCTACCCAGTCGCCACTTCTTTTCTCGCAAAGCCATCCCAGCCCTCCATCTTCATGTGAAAGACCGCATTGTCCATGCACTCAAGCAATCAGTGAGAGGAAAGGTGCGCCTCACAACTGATGCATGGTCCAGTA
This sequence comes from Dendrobates tinctorius, assembly GCF_039654945.1. NCBI lineage: Eukaryota > Metazoa > Chordata > Amphibia > Anura > Dendrobatidae > Dendrobates > Dendrobates tinctorius. Next base: position 43,785,541 of record NW_027361672.1, read on the forward strand.
GGCATGGCCAGGGCCGTTACGTGTCCATCACTGTGCACTGGGTTAATGTTGTGGATGCAGGGGACAGCAGTGGTGGGACAGTGCTGCCTACCCCACGGTATAGGAAACAGTTGGCTGTAGGCATTCGACCCTCCTCCTCCTCCTCCTCCAGAAGCGAAAGCTCATCCACAGAGCGCAGTCGCACAAGCACTCCATCCGCAGCTGCCAGTGTTGCACACGAGGTGTCCCCCTATCGATCAGCTAGTGGAAAGGGTTAGCAGGCTGTGTTGAAGATAATGAGTTTGGGCGACAGACACACCGCGGAGGTACTGGCCGACTACTTGGCTGGGCAGTCTACATCTTGAGGCAGGCAAGGTAGTTAATGATAACGGCCGGAATTTTGTGGCAGCCATAGCCCTTTCAAAACTCAGACACATAGCTTGCTTGGCTCACACCTTGAACCTTGTGGTGCAGTGCTTCCTCAATAATTATCCGGAGTTAACAGGCCTGCTCCATAAGGTTCGAAGACTGTGCTCGCACATCCGCCGGTCGCCCGTACACTCCAATCGTATGCAGAAGCTGCAGCGATTGCTCCACCTTCCCAAGCACCGCCTAATTATCGACGTTACAACAAGGTGGAACGCCACCCTGCACATGTTGGAGCGGCTGTGCGAACAGAGGCAGGCTGTAATGCATTTGTGGGAGGATACACGGGCAGGCACTTTGAGGGCAGACATGGAGTTGTCAGGTGTGCAGTGGTCGAAGCTGAAAGACCTCTGTAAAGTCCTTCAGTGTTTTGAGGAATGCACACGGCTGGTAAGTGCAGACGACGCCATCATAAGCATGAGCATCCCACTTATGCGTCTGCTCATGCAAACTTTGACGCACATTAAGGAGCAGGCGTCTGCAGCCGAGGATGATGAGGAAGAGGAAGAGAGAAGCCTTGATGACAGTCAGCCATTGTCTGCTCAGGGACCTCTCCTGGACGAGGTGGAGGAAGAGGAGGATGATGATGGGGATGATTATTTAGGGGAGGAGGATGCTTCTCGTGGGGCAAGAGAAAATGTTGGCGTGGCAAGGTCTGGTACAGGCTTTGTGCGTGACTGGAGGGATGTGGATTTGCCAGAAAGTGCTCCTCCACCCAGCACTCGCAGTGCATCATTGACATCGGGAACATTGGCCCACATGTCAGATTATGCCTTGCAGATCCTAAAAAGGGACCCCCGTATTGCCAAAATGATGACCGATGACGACTACTGGTTGGCCAGCATCCTGGATCCACGCTATAAAGGCAAATTCCAAAACATCATGCCACAGGAGAATCTTGACCTAATATTGGCTAACAAACAAGCAACTCTGGTAAACCAGTTGGTTGAGGCAATCCCAGCACACAGCAGCGGTGATGGTTCTCACATGAGCCGTAGGGGCCGGGGGCAACTTGGAAGAGGTGTTGGTGGTGCACACATCAGAAGTGGCGTTGGAGACAGGGGTTTCATGACAATGTTGTGGACTGATTTTTCAAGTCCCGCTCACACGACTGGTAATACTGCATCGATTGAAAGTGACAGGAGACAGCACTTGTCAACTATGGTTACAAACTACTTCTCGTCCCATATCAATGTTCTCCCCCACAGGTCATTCCCATTTGACTATTGGGTCGCTAAACTGGACGCCTGGCCTGAATTGGCCCAATATGCCTTACAGGAGCTCGCTTGCCCAGCTGCAAGTGTGCTATCGGAAAGAGTCTTCAGTGCTGCTGGATCAATCCTCACAGAAAAAAGGACCCGTCTCTCAACCCAAAATGTGGATGATCTAACCTGCATTAAAATGAACCATGCATGGGTTTCCAAGAATTTTGTCACACCTTACCCTGATGACACATAGGTTGCCAGAAAAATGGCTTTCTTTGGTACTCCTCTTCCTGGGACTTGACCAATTTCGCCTTTAGCAGCAGGTGAATGTCCCACATCAACATATGCCATTTTGTAAACCTCCCTAACTGGCTGCCTCCTCCCCCCATGGCCGGGGTCACCACCTAGCGCACGCAACTATGCGAGTGCCGTTGCCCTGGAAAGGTGGGTGGGCCGACTCTTGGGCGCGGGCACTGGCACAGGGTCCCTCATAGTGAAATCAAGTGTCTCTGACGGTGGGGGTGCACACCCGCCGTCAGACACACCGCCGTACTATGAGGGGCCCAGTGCCAGTACCGACGCCCACGAGTGTGCCCCCCTTGCTTGGGCAGGGCCCCAGCATTTGCAATATTTACCTCTACCTGCTCCTCCGCTGTGTAGTCTGGGCTGTCAAATCCTTCACTGGGACTGCCACTACAAATTTGGTGAACTGATAGAAGATGATGGTTAAGACGTAGCTATGCCCTGTCCCGCTGGCCGGGATCTAGCTTCAGATGATCAACGGCTTCCATTTCTTATGGACGTCGACTCGCAATGAGATGCAGTGGTGGTTTGTCATCAGCTTTCACAGTTTTCCTACCCACAGACATGTGACATTCCAGCGCACATTTTTAAATGTGCCCTCTCATACCAATCCAATTGAATCGCCTACGGCCTGTGGCTTCTGTGTTTTGTTACGTGACAGATCATGATAGGCAGTGAGCGCCATGTTTACATCTCTCCCTGTGATCAAAATTGGATGGATATGAGTAACGGCGATGGGATCAACGGTACTGCAATACAGCAAGACTTTCTTCACAAACAAAGGTTTTTGCTGTCTCCACACACTAATTTTTTGAGGGTCAGCATCGCCTCTGAGAATTGTGATGGAAGTTTTTCCCGTGAATAGTAAGTCCTAGATTTCTGCAATCACTAGACGTTATGTCAGTAATTGTATGCATCTCATTTTCTATTGCGGAGAGTCTGGACTGTCTTACTGAGACAGAAATATAAATGAAGATTAAAAAATACCACCAAAAGTGTATACTGGTCTACGCTTCAAATACATTTCCTTTTTTCGACTTTTTAGAATGTTGTCTAATCCATACTGAGAACACGGAGATTTTAAATGTTTAAACTATGCTATATATACCTGCTATCCAGTGATAATGTACCCTTTCTCAACTTTGTACAATCTGGTCAAATCCATACTGGGCCTGAGAACGTCTGAGCCTGTCTCATGATCTATAGACATAGGTTTTTAATGTGTAAACTATGCTATACATACCTGTTATCCAGTGATACGGTACCCTTTCTCACCTTTGTCCAATCACATCACATCCATACTGGGCCTGAGAACGTCTGAGCATGCCTCCTGATCTATAGACATAGGTTTTTAATGTGTAAACAATGCTAAATATACACATGTTATCTGGTGAAACTGTACCCTTTATCAACTTTCTAGAATCTTGTCGAATCCATACTGGGCCTGAGAACGGCTGCCGAGCTGTTAAGCAAGCTACAGCACCTTTGTTTTGGACACGTAATTTTTTCATTTTGTCAGGAATGCCGGTTAGGCCTAATTCCGTAATTGCGGTTGACCTGCACTTACTGTGAAATCATCGTTCGCGGGGAATAATTGGAATCAGGGCTGCCACTAGGAATTTCGGGGCCCCATACTGGCAAAATTTTCGGGGCCCCCTTTAGACTCCGCCCAGGCTCCATCCAGCCCCGCCTCCACCACTCGAACTGTCCACAGTCCCACCGCTCTCTCTTGGATAAACTCCACTTCTCACCTATCACACATTAACAGTTCCCATCACCAGGTCACACATATAGCCAGCAGCTTTTGCTTTGGCCAAAAGATTGTTTTAAGTCGCCACCATAACAGGGTAGACACTTTTGGCTAGGCCCTACTCTACTGTAACCTATTAAATATTTGTTAAAATATGCAATACAATTTAGGTATATTTTCATTTATTTTTCAATTTTTTAAAATGACCAATAATATCACATACAAGGAACAAATACCACCGCACCATGTCCAGACCACAACTTACCACCACATACAAGGAACAAATACCGCTACACCATGTCCAGACCACATATTACCACCACATAGTGACCTATAATAAGACATACAAGGAACAAATACCGCCATACCATGACAAGACCACATATTACTACCATAGTGACCGAATAATATCACATACAACGAACAAATACCACCGCACCATGAACAGACCGCAAATTACCACCACAAAGTGACCAAATAATAGAATATACAAGGGACAAATACCACTGCACCACGCCCAGACCACATATTACCACCACATGGAGACTGAATACTACAATACTGACATTAATTGAAAAAACATAATACTATGACCATAAGAGACATTATACACACAAGATCTGTACTTAGTATGCAGTGTCTGTGTACAGGTAATATAGTGATCAATGACATTATACACAGGAGCTCTGTATATAATGTACAGGTAACACAGTGATCACCGGTGACATTATACACAGAACCTCTGTGCATAGTGTCAGTGTACAGGTAACACACTAACTCACCAGTGATGTCTCTAGGTGAAGTCCTTCATCTTTGGTTTTCATCTTTCATCCAGCACAGATCACCATCACGTCTTCCAGCCAGAACTTGTCTCTGCAGGAAATAACACAGTTATCTAGAGCTCCGCTTGCAGAACACATTACTTATTTTTTCCCAACTTCTACATTACACCACATGAAGAAAAAAAGGCGACATAGTATCACTCTACACAGTAACAGGACCGCCCCCCCATTTACAACAGTATCCTCAAGAAAATAAAATAAATACATCACTGCAGTAATAATATCCCTTAATTAGCCCCTATGGTAATAATATCCCCCATCCTGACCCCCGTGTGTCTCATTCCTGGCTTCAGCCATATGTTCTCCCATCCCACCCTCATCAGTATCCATTCTGCCCCATATGATCTCCCCTCCTGACCAATCTGTCTAAATCGTATCCATCCTGCCCCATCTGTCTCCAATCATGCCCGGTGTCTCACATTCTGCCCCCTCCTGTGTCTCACTGTCACATTCTGCCCCCTCCTGTGTCTCACTGTCACATTCTGCCCCCTCCTGTGTCTCACTGTCACATTCTGCCCCCTCCTGTGTCTCACTGTCACATTCTGCCCCCTCCTGTGTCTCACTGTCACATTCTGCCCCCTCCTGTGTCTCACTGTCACATTCCGCCCCCATGTCCAGCATTCTGCCCCAGTGTCTTGCATTCTACCCCCAGCGTCCACCATTCTGCCCGCAGCGTCCAACATTCTGCCCCAGCTCACAGCCTGCCCCCATGTCCAGCATTCTGCCCCCAGCGTCCAGCATTCTGCCTCAGTCTCCAGCATTCTGCCCCAGCTTCGAGCATTCTGCCCCATGTCCAGAATTCTGCCCCAGCGTCCAGCATTCTTCTGCCCCATGTCCAGCATTCTGCCCCCAGCGTCCAGCATTCTGCCCCCAGCGTCCAGCATTCTGCCCCCAGTGTCCAGCATTCTGCCCCCAGCGTCCAGCATTCTGCCCCCCAGTGTCCAGCATTCTGCCCCCAAGCATTCTGCCCCCAGTGTCCAGCATTCTGCCCCCAGCATTCTGCCCCCAGCGTCCAGCATTCTGCCCCCAGCATTCTGCCCCCAGCGTCCAGCATTCTGCCCCCAGAATTCTGCCCCCAGCATCCAGCATTCTGCCCCCAGCATCCAGCATTCTGCCCCCAGCATTCTGCCCCCAGCATTCTGCCCCAGCGACCAGCATTCTGCCCCATGTCCATTCTGCCCCCAGCATTCCTGCCCCATGTCCAGCATTCTGCCCCCAGCATTCCTGCCCCATGTCCAGCATTCTGCCCCCAGCATTCTGCCCCCAGCATCCAGCATTCTGCCCCCAGCATTCTGCCCCCAGCATTCTGCCCCAACGACCAGCATTCTGCCCCATGTCCATTCTGCCCCCAGCATTCCTGCCCCATGTCCAGCATTCTGCCCCCAGCATTCCTGCCCCATGTCCAGCATTCTGCCCCCAGCATTCTGCCCCCAGCGTCCAGCATTCTGCCCCCAGAATTCTGCCCCCAGCATCCAGCATTCTGCCTCCAGAATTCTGCCCCCAGAGTCCAGCATTCTGCCCCCAGCGTCCAGCATTCTGCCCCCAGAGTCCAGCATTCTGCCCCGGGCCCCCTGGATAGCCGCTCTCAAAAAAAAATAAAAAAAATTCTTCTTACCTTGTTATCTGGCTGTGCTCCAGCGGTGAGGCTCCCTCCCTCTCCTGAATGAGGAAGTGGAGGAGCAGAGCAGTGTGTGACGTCAGGTGAGGGCGGAGCTGTGGCTGGACCATTGTGCAGGGGGGGATTTCGGCGCTAGCTGGACCATGGTGCGGGGGGGGCCTGCCCGAGGGGCCCGGGGGGCCCGGCAGGCGCTGAGTCTGAATTTAAAATAAAGCTGCAGAAGCCTGTATAAAATGTAGGGGGGCCCCAGTGCGGATCGGACTGCCAGCATGGTCGGGCCCCCCTAATCACCGGGCCCCATACACATGTAAGGCCTGTCATGCCCTGATGGCGGCCCTGATTGGAATCACAGATCCATGTCACTAACGGTGTTCAGCAGGTTATCAGCACCTGTAAGCGACAAAAGCTGGTCCTTTCAGTGTAGCGCGCATGCAGCCCCGGACATGTAAGGCCATGATAGACCTGATATTGCTCGATCTCACGTGCCAGAGCCTCGTGTATCCCTCTAGTAAGCTTGATGCGTACCGCGGCGACATGCCGGAGTCTTGTTCATTAACGGAATAAAGCTGACAAATCGCTAGCACAACTACAAACGGACATACCACACCACACACAGAATCGACAAAGCTTTCAATGTGTGCATCTTTTCTTGAGGTGGCATGGTAGTGGTTTCCCGGGTGGAGTCCAATGAAGCCGCAGGCTCCACTCCTTGTGGTGCCCTTCTGGACATTCCTTTAAGGTTCAGCTTTGCAATCATACTGCCCCCGGAAAGCAAACACTTTGCCTTCATGGACGCTGTTTGGATGTTCGTGGGAATAACGCCGCCCGATCACCAGTTGGCATAATTTATTGGTGGGAAGTCCAACGGTATATGATCGTGTTCGATTTCATTTTTTTTTTTTTTTGGTTTGTTTTTTACATTTTTAGTCCAGCATTTCTTGACTTCATAAGGGCATGACAAGCCTATATCTGTGTCTCCTCCACCTCCTCCTTTTACTCCTCCACCTCTTTTCTAAATGTAGTTGCCCTTTTCCATATGTTATTTTTGTCTTCTGAGCATTTTGTCGGCTTTGGGACACCGTTTAAGGTGTTTTGTAATTGTTTTCTATGTGTTTGTATGTGTTTGGGTTTGCCTGCCATTGTTTTCAATGTGGTTCGACGAACATTCGACGAACTTGCCTCCTGTGCGACGAACCAAAACACTAGCGGGGTGGCTCAACACTACTCCTGATATATAGACATACATTGTTAATGTTTAAACTATGCTATATATACCTGCTATCTGCTGATACTGTACACTTTGTCTACTTTTTATATTCTTGTGTAATCCATACTGAGCCTGTGAGCGTCTCTGTGTGACTGATGGTATATATATGGAGATTGACAATTATCCTTTGACTGAATAGAGCTGTACGCTTCTGATACAGTGCCATTACCATATATCTGATGTTATTTTGTGTCTATTTTGTGCTAAATTTGGAAGTTTGGTGGAAGAGGCCGCGGACGTGGGCGTGGGGGGGGCAGCTGGTGCTGATGGTGGTGGTGCATCTGCTGGTAGTGGCAAAAGCACAATAGCAGCTAAGGCAGGAGGTCTTGAGCCTGCATCATGGTTTGGCTCCGGAACGCCTGGAAGGCTACCTTTTCTGGGAGTAGGTTAACTGCTTTTAAAGCCGGAGCATGAGGAACTGGTTTTGGCTTACATTGCCGAAACAGACTCCAGCAAATATGCCCTCCTCTTCTGAAGTTTCAAAAAATGCAAGCACTAAGTTGTCAAGTTCTGGCTCCTGGTCAGGAAGAACCCCTTTCCTTGTGTCCTGCACCCCCACCCAAAGTGAATGATGCAGCAGGCCACACTTCACATTAGTCCATGTAGCTCTTTCTATCATACCATGCCTGGGTTATCAAGTCAAATTGTGAATTCTCCAGTCCAAGATGAATCTGACATTGAGTGTGGGTGGCCAGCCAGGGCAGTGGGGTTAATCGGTACCGGGCCGATGTCTCACAGGGATGTGTCATGGTGGTGGTGACCCGTTCCGTGGCCCTGGGCGTCCATGCAAAGAGGTGAATTATGTTTATAGGTGAATGATACGTGATGCCACCTGTGGTTTCTGATTAGATTGACCAGCGCTGCAGTGGCGCTTCTCTGGGACAGATGTTGTGGTGCAGGTAAGATGTAGAAGCCCTGCACAGGTAGGGCCATTGTCGCAGGGCAGATGAAAGAGTTGGTAGATGGTGTGCAGTGCAGGATGTAGCAGAGCCGTGTGCCAGGCGCAGGAGAAAGAGGACAGACACAGTCGTGCAGTTCCTTTACCTGAACTTGGTAAATGCCGTCCAGGACCCAGAGTACAGGTGGAGAAGGAGTTGGTCAGCCTGGAAGCCAATTTGGAATTCTCTCTCTGCAGATAGGTAGTGTGGCCTCCGTTCTAGCGCTTATCTGAGGTACGTGCAGTGCTGAGTTCAATGAAGTTTCCCCTGTTGACTCTCTCTTGGAACTTTCTCGTATGGCAGGCAGCCGTTGCCTTTTCCTTCTGGCTCCCACACGTTGCTGCTGGGGCCACCGAGCCTTAGTTGGGTACAGAGCATTTACAGATGCTACTTCCTCTGGTTTCTGCTTCTGGAACGTCAGTGTCCCTACAAACTCGGAGACCGGAATCCGGACCATGCGCTCCAGCTAGGAGTGAGCCTTAACTCTGCTCATCCTCCAGCTCCCCTTCTCACGTCCACACACTTCCCCTTCCCTTCACAGACTGCCCTAACTTACCTCCTCCCGACCACAGAGAGCAGCTCCTCAGCAGTCAGGTTTAGAGGTCTCCCTGCTGGCCTGGAGTGGGAAATGTGTTGTGTGTTGGTTTAACTTCTAGAGAGATCCTTCGTTGATCCCAAGCATGACATCACACTCCCTAGGAGGAAGGTTATGCCACTGTGGCGACCGTACTCCTGGGGGCGCCACAAGTGCACTGATGCCCAGCCACTGCTAGATGATTCTGCTGGTAAATTGACCCAGACCACTACATTCCCCTCGCGCTCTACACAGCCTGAATCTGACCCTGATGAAACTCAGGTTATCATTCCCATATACTGTACCACCTTACATGGTGACAAAGAGGAAGGTGCAGATGAAAGTGCAGGTTCGGCCCACCCACCGTCAGACACACCGCCGTACTATGAGGGGCCCTGTGCCAGTGCCGTCACCAACGAGTGGGCCCCCCCTGCTTGCTCAGGATCACAGCACTTGCAAAGTTGAAATACTTACCTCTCCCTGCTCCACCGCCATGACGTCTTCCGCGTTTCCTGACAGTGATATTCTGATCAGAGAGCGCAATGACATCACGTCTGTACGCCCAGACAAGTACAGGGGTTCCCTAGCGAGGAGACTTATTTGAGGAGACTTATTTAATTGTTTTCAATGTTGGGACAGCAATTTTTGGGGAGCACTATACTCTGGAGATTGATATATGGTGCCCACCATACACTGGAGCATTCCAAAGGTGGACATCAGACACTGGAGCAGCATTTACAGGGCCCATTATACACTAGAGCATTAGAAATGGGGCCCATTATATATAGAGCATTATTTGGGCCCATAAGACAGTGTAGCTTCATCCATGGGGGCCAACATATACTGTAGCATTATGTGGAGCTCATCATATACTGTTTCAAACATTATATGGGACTGATATAGAAGAGTTAATGGTTTGCTTTTATACCCCTTTAAATGCCTTTAAGACTTCAAATGCCTTCTGCCTAATATTGCTAGAATTATTCTTATGTAGACTACTAGTCTCTGTCTTCAAGGAAACTATACTTGTTATCATATTTGTTCTCAACAACATGTTCTGGGTATATTGTAAACAAGGTACGACCCTGAGGTGATGGTGGGGGCCAAATGAGCTAATAGAGTCACATATTGTTGTAAATGGTATAAAACACCCCTTGCATTTCATTAGGTCAGATAAAGTGATTTGACCACGGCTTGTGTGTTGAAGTCTCTTTGTCTCCAAGCGCTTGCAACAGAAAGGGCGAAAAACCTCACAATTCGGACTCACTGGTGATCTGGACAGCTGACGCTTGGTCAGAACAGAAGCAGCTACGACAGTTTTGGCGCCCAACGTGGGCCACAAAGTAGTGGGAAAGTGGAAAGACTAAATGGGACACTTGAACTGAAAATTCAAAAGGCCATGACAGACACAGGAAAGCTGGGTAGAGTGCTTTCCTCTTGCACTCTTTTCAGTCAGACACACTCCAAATAGAAAGACAGGCTTGTCTCCCTTTGAAGTCCTGTTTGGTAGTGCACCAAAGACTGGTCTGTACTTCCCACAGGTGCTACAAATGCAACACGGTTGTATGTCCAGGCCTTGCACGAAAGACTTAATATGGTGCATAAACATGTGTTCTCATGCATTCCAGATCCTAATGCCAGTGCAGATGTGCATCAGCTGAATCCAGGTGATTGGGTGGTTATACACAGACACGTGAGAAGGATCCGGGACCCACGATTTGACGGCCCCTTCCAAGTCCAGCTGACCACATCCACCTCAGTAAAACTTGAGAGAAAACCCACCTGGATCCACGCCAGTCACTGCAAGAAAGTCCTTTCACCAGCAGAATGACGGTACTCCTCATCACCTTGCTGGCAGTGACAGGGTTACTGCGCACTGCAGAAACACAGGACAAACCCTTAAATGCTGACTGGGACAACAAACTTATTCGGCATCATGCTCTTCTTATAAAGGACATGGAAGGACAGAAACCGAAGGACTGTTGGATCTGTACACACAGCCCAGTATCTGCGAGGACCATGCCATACTTGGCCTTACCTCTGGAGCCATGGGAGGTATTAACCCCACACTGCATACACAATGAGACTTGGACTCAATCTAGGTTTGGGGGAAAAGATGAGCCCCGTGATATATCTGCCTCATTGGCTATAATCGGATGGGCCGCTAATCCCTGGTTTCAGTTTAATATAACGCGGTCTAAAGGTACAAATGTGGTGGCGGGAATATAACTCAGATGTCGGAAATATGGTCGCCAGGAGGAGGACTGAAATCCCTCACTCAGACCCTATTCCCAATGATGGACTGTGGTTCAGTCTTCAACACACTGGAGCAGACACCTGTGGTGAGGACAATAATTGCTTCCGCATATACACTCGCGATCAAACACAGGTTAATAAGACGGTGTACCAGGATGGTATTGAAGGCTGTAGAGCATCTATGGGTAAAATAATAAGGAAAGAAAGGGGTAAATGTACATCTGGTATAAGTGGAAAACAAATGAATAATACTTGGTGTGCCCATAAGCCTACAGTAGGTCAGGACTTTTGAGTTTATACCAATGTATACAGACCCCTGGTCACGTTTGTGTTCTCCCTGACGGAGTATTCTTGGTTTGCGGGCATCGTGCCTACAGGTGGGTGAGCCCGGACATAAGAGGGGTTTGCACTCTTGCTAAACTGACACCAGCCACTTTCATAGTTCCTCATAGTAAAATAGACACAGCAGCAGTCCCAATTCATACTTTGTATAGAAGGGCTGCAGACAATAAGCCCCAGCCAAATGGTAGGCCGCATCTAGTAGAAATGGGGATAACAAACAAAATATTCAGTAGTATGCTAGTATACCCCTTCATAACCCAAATGTGGGATAAATTAGTGGAAGCTACCGACTACCTGGACGATCAGATTTTCCAGATTCTTGAAGTTCTTAATGAAACTAATACAATACAGAGACAATTAATCGTAGTTACTAACCAACATACTATAGTACTAGATTACCTGACCGCAAAAGAAGGAGGAATGTGTCAAATAATTGGTCCCACCTGTTGTAATTATATCGACCCTGCTGGCAATCTCCAGATCACGGCCAGTATAGACCAAATAGGTGAACTTAGAGACCAATGGTTAAAACAACACAGTGCACACAGATACTCCTGGTGGGGTAACACATTCTCTTTTCTAAATCCAGCAAATTGGTTTAATGGCCTTGCAGGATGGATTTTTTTTTTGACATTATATAGACTTGTATGCAAAGTTTGTTGTTTTGCTTATTTTATGTAGCCGTAAAAGCGCTAATATATGTATTACTTAAGCTACTGAATAATGTATGCAGAAAAAAAGAATCTAAGGCTGAACCTTCTGTAGTGTATCATAGACCCCAGGTGGCCATTGCTGATGGGGAAAGTGAGTGTCCACACTGAGGGTGGATGGGCAAAGCAGGTAGGAAGCCCCCTTATGGGTACTAGACCCATGAGACAGTAGCTCCTTTGTGGACATCAGCTGACCCTGTGGCAAAGGTTATACCATTTACAAAAGGGGGAAATTGATATAGAAGAGTTAATGGTTTGCTTTTATATCCCTTTAAATGCCTTTAAGACTTCAATTGCCTTTTGCCTTATTATTGCTAGAATTATTCTTATGTAGACTAGTAGTCTCTGTCTTCAAGGAAACTATACTTGTTATCATATTTGTTCTCAACAACATGTTCTGGGTATATTGTAAACAAGGTACAACCCTGAGGTGATGGTGGGGGCCAAATGAGCTAATAGAGTCACATATTGTTGTAAATGGTATAAAACACCCCTTGCATTTCATTACGTCAGATAAAGTGATTTGACCACGGCTTGTGTGTTGAAGTCTCTTTGTCTCCAAGCGCTTGCAACAGAAAGGGCAAAAAACCTCACAATTCGGCTCACTGGTGATCTGGACAGTTGACGCTTAGTCAGAACAAAAGCAGCTACGACAGGACCAATGATTCTGTATGGAGAAATATATGGGCCTCATTACTCTGTATAGCGCACTATGTGGTGGCCATAATACCGTATGGAGTAATATACTGTCCATTTTTGGAGCTATTGGAGAATTTAAAATGGATATCAGTCATGAGATGTAAAAAGTGAAGTATTTTTCATTGTACTATACCGCTATTTCTCTGCCGTATAGGAGCATCATGAGTTGTGCTATGTGTTAAAGGGGCGCTCTTTGGCCCAGGGCACATGAAAACCTGGAGCCAGCCCTACCCCCCCCACAAATTTAGCCAAATAACCCCCATTTTTCAGTGCGTAACTAGTATTATAAAGTAAATTAAGGTTGAAATGCTTCAGTAATAAGAATTGATGTTTTTGGCATTCAATAGGGCACTGTAGGTGTGTTTCCTGTCCTCCACTCCCTGCCGACTTTGCTTCCCCATTGACTTGCATTGGATTTCGTGTTTCAGTCGGCCTTCGACTTTCCACAATAATCGGCCGATTTCGTTCGACCCGACTTTTGCGAAAGTCGGGTTTCATGAAACCCGACTCGACCCGAGAAAAGGCAAAGTCGCTCATGTCTACTGTTAACCCTTGCTCTGCCTTGCTTACAGAGTCCCAGAGAATGTAAAGTACAAATAAAAGTGCATATACTAACCAGTTTTTTTCCATTCATTGCCTTTGTAAATATTGGATGCAGTATAAAATCAGCATCATACAGAGCCAATAAAGCCATGGCACAGTCAAAATCAATGACCTATTTAATTTTCCTATGCACAATATATTTAGGGTGAGATAGACAGACTTGGTAAGGCGATAATATATATTTCTACTCAAGACAAACTTAATAAAAGGAGAACGATGTTTAGGATTTGGCATGGAAGCAAGGGAAATGAAGTTGTAGCCTATACGTTGCTAGCATATGGTGGCAGGTTACCGAGTACTGTATGCGATTTCAGGAGATTGAACGTATTAAGACTGGCTTGTGCACCAAATGCAGTCTGACATTAGGGAGCATGAAAGCAAAAGCAAACAAATTGGGTTTTTCTACAAGTTTTTTGTGAAAGGTCATGTATGCTTTAAAACCACAACCTTTAGTATAGAAGTGTCATATAATTCATATATATTCATACATTCATAAAAATTAGTACATTTCATATTTGTTACAGTCCTACTTAGATAATGTGTCATAGTAGATGTGAAACTATAATGTTTCTCTTTAATTGGATTGTATGATGTAAATAATATGTGAAGATGTATTAATTAATACTTCCATAATGTATGTAATTATAGCATATCCTATGCTGTGCTGGAACTGCTCTTGTAGCTTTAATATGTGATGTAGCTCCACCTATAAAGCCTCAGATCATTAGAGCTGTCAGGAAGGCAGGGACAGCCATTCTCACCTCTGAATTATAAAATGACATTATTGGAATATCCAGCATTCATCCAAGACGAGAGAAACATTACAGGTTGGTGCAATCTCCCTTCCAGCAGTGACTGTCTGATATATTATTGCATACTGGTTACTAATTTCTCCTTTGCTATGCCTCATTTCATTGTGTGCTATGATTCTGCAATCAGATGTAGAATTTATTTGGATAATGTAAGAAATCATCGCCTGCATGCTGCTGTCTCTTATGTTGTATACACCGATGTTTCATGACATTTTGAAGTGAGAATGGTGTTAGAAAAAAAATCATTTTGATGATACGTGACTATTTACAAGGACTTTTCAGTCTTATGACTTCTTAGGACACGTTCAATATTTGCTCAATCTCCATATATAAATAACTATTGTGTACCACGGATCTCTCGCTCATGTGTTAGTATACGCTTTTTAAGTTACTAGACGTTGTTTTTGTAAAGCTATGCTTCTGTCTCATAATATAAAAACATTCATTAAAAATCAAGAATGCAACTTCTTCATGCCAGGTTATGCAAGTTGGAATGCAGCTCTATCAATCACACTGCCTCAACTACAATGCCACATTGTGTATGACAGTATTGGTCAAATCTACCTCTTACAGGGAACCTTTCATGTTGCCCAAAGCAAGAATCAGATCCTGGCTACATGATTGCAGTCAGGTATATTTTAATCTGAACTCTGCAGGATTTCAGAAAAAAACTCACGTGAAGATGCTACTTCCTGCACCACTCCAGGTGACTGACATATGTACGTAGGTAGAGACCGATCAATCAATGGAGTGGTGTGGGAAGAAGCCGGCCTTTGTTGGCACCAGGCTAGTCAGGGATCTCTATAATCTCCCTTGTTTTTTTCAGAAACGCCTGAGAGTTACAAACTAAGGCTGGGTTCACATAGCATTAGGGGGGTGCATTTAACTCATCTGTTACATAGCAGCATTAACGCACCCATAGACTTCTATAGACAAACGCATCGCTAACGCATGTCATACTCGGCATGTGATAGCGATGTGCTGTCATTCTGTGACAGACCCTCGGACGCGGTCTGCAGCGTCCGAGGGTCCATCACTGCTAGCGCACATGCTTCTCTGCGCTAGCGTGATCGCATAACGCGATCCAAAAAAGGCAGTTGCGCCAGCGCAGTCCGTTTAACGCATATGTTGAACAGACTGCCCTAACGTAATCTGAACCTGGCTTTAGTCCTTGTTCCGACGTCCTGACGAATCTGTCACCATGAAAATGCAGTCTATTTTGCAGACTTTATGTTATAGAGCAGGGAGAGCAAAGCAGAATGATAGGTAGTTTTGGGGGAATTGATTCAGTATAAGGCCGGAGTCACACTAGCGAAAAAATCGGACCGATTTTTTTTATCGTTGAGTGTGACACCGGCCTAACCTGTGATTTCATCATTTAATCCTCTGCTCTTTCTTGGCTTTTCAGTCCAGTCAGCGGTCCTATCAGTGACTGACAGTTTCCTTTGTATAAGTGTGTACAGAGGTAGCTGTTATTGATGAGTGAAAATGCTCAGACCAGGTGTTATCCAAGCATACTCGGGTGCTAACTGAGTGTCTTCGGCGCTCTCGAATAATATGTTCGAGTCCGGTTGCATGTCTCACCGCTGTTCGGCCGTCGCAACACATGGAGAGATTGCCTGTTTGTTAGACATGCAGGCACAAGGACTCGAACATATTATTTGAACATGCTGAAGTCACTCGATTAGCACCCGATCATGCTCACATAACGCCTTATCCCGGAACATTTGCTCATCACTAGTAGCTGTCAGTCTCCTCAGCTCCTCCTGATCTATAACGCGATATCAGCAGATTGGACGGCATTTTCATGGTAAAAATTCTCTTTAAGGCTAAGTTCCCACGATGAGTATTTGGTGAGCTCTTCATGTTGTAGATTTTCTGCTGCCCTTCTGCCACCACTTCTCTAAATTAGGTTACATGAATTTTTCATAGCATTTTTAAGTAATATTTTAAAATGTGGTTTTTTTTTCTTCTAAGGTTTTTGTTTTTTTTTTTATATGTCATATTTCAAACCTGGGGATTTTTCTAATTTCTCATTGAATTCTATGGGGAAAATCCACATATTTTTTTTACCATGAGAGAATCTCATATGCTGCAGATTTAAAAAATACACCAGGTCAGTTTATGCAGCTTAAAAAAACATAGTGGGCATGAGATTTCTTTAAATCTCCTTCACTTTTCAGGGCCTCTAAAATGCTGTGTTATTTTGCGTAGAATACATGTGCAGAGTCATCATCGTGGAAACTAAGCCTTAAAGCTTTTACAGACATGACGATAGTAAAAATGTGCACATGTTTAATTTTTTTTTATCTATATTATGTTGATCAGCAGTGTTTGGCATAAGACACTTAATTCATTACGTAAGACAAGGACAGCATCTCAGCATTCATTTACCAAACTATCCAGTTTATGATTAACCAGATTATATACATACAGGGTCGGTCTGTCTTGGCAAGGTACCGGGGATATCCTCGATGGGCCCTTGGCTGTGGGAAGGAGAGGAGGAGAAGAAAAAAGAAAAGTCTGCAGTTTTTAGGGGTACGGGCCCTTTAAAAGCGCAGACCACGTATGTGCAGGGGCACGTGCACACAACGTTGATTGCCTGAACCGCTGCGGCGCACGTCCCGATCGATACTGGAAAGTGCGCGCCCGTCGTCACTGGCGTATGACATCAGCGTCATTCGCCGCATGTGACGGGTGCACACATTTATCGCCGGCCTCTGCTATGTCGGCGGCCATTATACTATGAGCGCGCCGGACCTGCAGAGGAGGAGGACGCCGCCGGGAGCGCAGGCAGGTAAGAGCAAGGTTTTTTTTTTCCTTCTCTCTCTCTCTCTCTTACACTGGGTGAAGGGGGCCAGGATGGATACACTAAGGAGGGGAAGGGGCCAGAATGGATACACATGCAGGAGGAAGGGGGCCAGGATGGATACACATACAGGGAGAAGGGGGCCAGGATGCATACACATATGAGGGGGAAGGGGACCAGAATGCATACATATACAGGGGTAGGGGGCCAGGATGGATACACTAACGGGGGAAGGGAGCCAGGATGGATACACATATGGGGGGAGGGGGCCAGGATGCATACACATATGGGGGGAAGGAGGCCAGGATGGATAAATATACAGGGGGAAGGGGTCAAGGATGGATATATATACAGGGGGGAGGGGTCCAGATACACATACAGGGGGAAGGGGACCATGATGCATACACATGCAGGGGGAAGGGGGCCAGGATGAATACACATACGGGGAGAAAGGGGCCAGGATGGATACACATGGGCGAAGGGGGACAGGATAGATACATTGATGGGGGAAGGGGGTCAGGATGGATACACATACGGGGGAAGGGGGCCAGGATGGATACACATATGGGGGTGGCCAGGATGGATACACATACGGGGATGGCTAGGATGGATACACATATGGGGGTGGCCAGGAAGGATATACATATGGGGGAAGGAGGCCAACATATGAGGGGAAGGTGTCCAGGATGGATACACATACGGGAGGCAGGATGGATACACATACGGGGAGGCCAGGATGGTTACACATATGGGGATGGCCAAGATGGATACACATGCGGGGGTGGTCAGGATGGATACACATACTGGGGTGGCCAGGATGGATACACATAAGGGGGGCAAGGAGCAGGAGAAGAGGCCCAGATGGATACACATGGGGGGTCAGGGGCAGGACAAGAGACCTGGATGGATACACATGGGGAGCCAGGATGGATACACATGGGGGGCCAGGATCAATACATATGGGGGACAGGATAAGGGGCCAGATGGATACATATGGGGCCAGGATGGAGATATGGGGGTAGGACAAGGGGTTGTATGGATACATATGGGGGGCTGGATTGAGTTTCGGGGGCCAGGATGGATATATGGGAATATGGGGGGGCAGGACAAGGGAACAGGATGGATACATATGGGGGGCCAGGATGGATATATGGGGTGCCAGGATGGATATATGGGGGGCAGGACAATGGACCAGGATGGCTATATGGGGTGCTAAGATAAATATATGGAGGAGTCAGGATGCATATATATGGGGGGCCAGGATGGGTTTATGGATGGCAGGACAAGGGACTAGGATGCATATATATGGGGGGGCAGTATGCATATATATGGTGGGCCAGGATGGATATATGTGGGGCCAGGATGGATGTATGGGAGGGGGCAGGATGGATATATGGGGGGTAGGAAGGGTATATGGAGGGGGGCAGGATTGATATACAGAGGGTGCTAGAATGCATATATGCGGGCCAGGATGGATATATGGGGAGGGGCAGGACAAGGGACCAGGATGGATTTATGGGGAGCCAGGATGCATATATATGGGGGCCAAGATGGATTTATGGGGAGGAGGGCAGGATAAGGAACCAGGATGTGCATATATATGGGGGGCAGGATGGATATATGGGGAGGGGCCAGGATGGATATATATGGGGGGCAGGTTGCATATATGTGGGGCCAGGATGGATATATATGGGGTCCAGGTTGCATATATGTGGGGCCAGGATGGATATATGGGGGGCAGAACAAGAGACCAGGAAGCATATATATGGGGGGGCAGGATGAATATATATGGGGAGCCAGGACAAGGGACCAGGAGGTATATATGGGGGTCCAGGAGAGATATATTGTGGGGTAGGACAAGGGACATATATGGGCCAGTATGTATAGCTGGGGAAGTGGGATGGATATCTGGGGGCCAGGCTGGGGCATATTTTAAAATAAAGGGGGCCAGGCTGGGGCATATTATAAAATATAGGGGGCCAGGCTGGGCAAGATTAAGTAAAGGGGGCCAGGATGAGGGACTTACCGTATATACTCGAGTATAAGCCGACCCGAGTATAAGCCGACCCCCCCTAATTTTGCCACAAAAAACTGGGAAAACTTATTGACTCGAGTATAAGCCTAGCGTGGAAAATGCAGCAGCTACTGGTAAATTTTAAAAATAAAAATGGATACCAATAAAAGTAAAATTGAGACATCAGTAGGTTAAATGTTTTTGAATATTCATATAGAATCAGGAGCCCCACATAATGCTCCATACAGTTCATGATAGCCTCATAAAATGCTACATAGAATAATATGCCCCATATGCTGCTCCATAAAGGTTATGGCCCCATAAGATGTTCCATAGATTATGCTCCATATGCTGCCCCATAAAATGTTCCATAAAATAGGCCCCATAAGATGCTCCATAGAATAGGCCCCATATGCTGCCCCCATAAGATGCTCCACAGATTATGCCCCCATATGCTGCCCCATAAGATGCTCCATAGATTATGCCCCCATATGCTGCCCCAATAAGATGCTCCATAGATTATGCCCCCATATGCTGCCCCTATAAGATGCTCCATAGATTATGCCCCAATATGCTGCCCCCATAAGATGCTCCATAGATTATGCCTCCCATATGCTGCCCCCATAAGATCCTCCATAGATTATTCCCCCATATGCTGCCCCTATAAGATGCTCCATATATTATTCCTCTATATGCTGCCCCTATAAGATGCTCCATAGATTATTCCTCCATATGCTGCCCATATAAGATGCTCCATAGATTATACCACTATATGCTGCCCCCATAAGATGCTCCATAGATTATGTCCCTATATGCTGCTCCCATAAGATGCTCCATAGATTATGCCCCCATATGCTGCCCTATAAGATGCTCCATAGATTATGCCCCCATATGCTGCCCCATAAGATGCTCCATAGATTATGCCCCCATATGCTGCCCCATAAGATGCTCCATAGATTATGCCCCTATATGCTGCTCCCATAAGATGCTCCATAGATTATGCCCCCATATGCTGCCCTATAAGATGCTCCATAGATTATGCCCCCATATGCTGCCCCATAAGATGCTCCATAGATTATGCCCCCATATGCTGCCCCATAAGATGCTCCATAGATTATGCCCCCATATGCTGCCCCTATAAGATGCTCCATAGATTATGCCCCCATATGCTGCCCCTATAAGATGCTCCATAGATTATGTCCCTATATGCTGCTCCCGTAAGATGCTCCATAGATTATGCCCCCATATGCTGCCCTATAAGATGCTCCATAGATTATGCCCCCATATGCTGCCCCATAAGATGCTCCATAGATTATGCCCCCATATGCTGCCCCTATAAGATGCTCCATAGATTATGCCCCAATATGCTGCCCCCATAAGATGCTCCATAGATTATGCCTCCCATATGCTGCCCCCATAAGATCCTCCATAGATTATTCCCCCATATGCTGCCCCTATAAGATGCTCCATATATTATTCCTCTATATGCTGCCCCTATAAGATGCTCCATAGATTATTCCTCCATATGCTGCCCATATAAGATGCTCCATAGATTATACCCCTATATGCTGCCCCCATAAGATGCTCCATAGATTATGTCCCTATATGCTGCTCCCATAAGATGCTCCATAGATTATGCCCCTATATGCTGCCCTATAAGATGCTCCATAGATTATGCCCCCATATGCTGCCCCATAAGATGCTCCATAGATTATGCCCCCATATGCTGCCCCATAAGATGCTCCATAGATTATGCCCCCATATGCTGCCCCATAAGATGCTCCATAGATTATGCCCCCATATGCTGCCCCTATAAGATGCTCCATAGATTATGCCCCCATATGCTGCCCCATAAGATGCTCCATAGATTATGCCCCCATATGCTGCCCCTATAAGATGCTCCATAGATTATGCCCCAATATGCTGCCCCCATAAGATGCTCCATAGATTATGCCTCCCATATGCTGCCCCCATAAGATCCTCCATAGATTATACCCCTATATGCTGCCCCCATAAGATGCTCCATAGATTATGTCCCTATATGCTGCTCCCATAAGATGCTCCATAGATTATGCCCCTATATGCTGCTCCCATAAGATGCTCCTTAGATTATGCCCCCATATGCTGCCCTATAAGATGCTCCATAGATTATGCCCCCATATGCTGCCCCAATAAGATGCTCCATAGATTATGCCCCAATATGCTGCCCCATAAGATGCTCCATAGATTATGCCCCCATATGCTGCCCCATAAGATGCTCCATAGATTATGCCCCCATATGCTGCCCCATAAGATGCTCCATAGATTATGCCCCCATATGCTGCCCCTATAAGATGCTCCATAGATTATGCCCCCATATGCTGCCCCTATAAGATGCTCCATAGATTATGCCCCCATATGCTGCCCCATAAGATGCTCCATAGATTATGCCCCCATATGCTGCCCCTATAAGATGCTCCATAGATTATGCCCCCATATGCTGCCCCTATAAGATGCTCCATAGATTATGTCCCTATATGCTGCTCCCGTAAGATGCTCCATAGATTATGCCCCCATATGCTGCCCTATAAGATGCTCCATAGATTATGCCCCCATATGCTGCCCCATAAGATGCTCCATAGATTATGCCCCCATATGCTGCCCCTATAAGATGCTCCATAGATTATGCCCCAATATGCTGCCCCCATAAGATGCTCCATAGATTATGCCTCCCATATGCTGCCCCCATAAGATCCTCCATAGATTATTCCCCCATATGCTGCCCCTATAAGATGCTCCATATATTATTCCTCTATATGCTGCCCCCATAAGATGCTCCATAGATTATGTCCCTATATGCTGCTCCCATAAGATGCTCCATAGATTATGCCCCTATATGCTGCTCCCATAAGATGCTCCATAGATTATGCCCCCATATGTTGCCCTATAAGATGCTCAATAGATTATGCCCCTATATGCTGCCCTATAAGATGCTCCATAGATTATGCCCCCATATGCTGCCCCATAAGATGCTCCATAGATTATGCCCCCATATGCTGCCCCATAAGATGCTCCATAGATTATGCCCCCATATGCTGCCCCATAAGATGCTCCATAGATTATGCCCCCATATGCTGCCCCTATAAGATGCTCCATAGATTATGCCCCCATATGCTGCCCCTATAAGATGCTCCATAGATTATGTCCCTATATGCTGCTCCCATAAGATGCTCCATAGATTATGCCCCCATATGCTGCCCTATAAGATGCTCCATAGATTATGCCCCCATATGCTGCCCCATAAGATGCTCCATAGATTATGCCCCCATATGCTGCCCCTATAAGATGCTCCATAGATTATGCCCCAATATGCTGCCCCCATAAGATGCTCCATAGATTATGCCTCCCATATGCTGCCCCCATAAGATCCTCCATAGATTATACCCCTATATGCTGCCCCCATAAGATGCTCCATAGATTATGTCCCTATATGCTGCTCCCATAAGATGCTCCATAGATTATGCCCCTATATGCTGCTCCCATAAGATGCTCCATAGATTATGCCCCCATATGCTGCCCTATAAGATGCTCCATAGATTATGCCCCCATATGCTGCCCCAATAAGATGCTCCATAGATTATGCCCCAATATGCTGCCCCCATAAAATGCTCCATAGATTATGCCCCCATATGCTGCCCCTATAAGATGTTGCATAGATTATTCCCACATATGCTGCCCGCATAAGATGCTCCATAGATTATGCCCCCATATGCTGCCCCCATAAGATGCTCCATAGATTATTCCCCCATATGCTTCCCCCATAAGATGCTCCATAGGTTATGCCCCAATATGCTGCCCCCATAAGATGCTCCATAGATTATGCCCCCATATGCTGCCCCCATAAGATCTTCCATAGATTATTCCCTCATATGCTGCCCCTATAAGATGCTCCATAGATTATTCCCCCATATGCTGCCCCTATAAGGTGCGCCATAGATTATACCCCTATATGCTGCCCCCATAAGATGCTCCATAGATTATGCCCCTATATGCTGCCCCTATAAGATGCTCCATAGATTATACCCCTATATGCTGCCCCCATAAGATGCTCCATAGATTATGCCCCTATATGCTGCCCCTATAAGATGCTCCATAGATTATACCCCTATATGCTGCCCCATAAGGTGCTCCATAGATTATGCCCCCATGTGCTGCCGCTGCTGCATTTAAAAATAAAAAAAAGACATACTCACCTTTCTGTCACTGGGGCCAGGTGCCGGTGTCACTGCTGGCACCTGAGATATTCACCTGTCTCCCGGTCCATCGCTGCTTGCTGCTGTCTGGCACGTCATCTGTCAGTGATGTTCAGACTGCAGGGGGCACGACGCGCACTAACCACGTCACCTTGCCCTCTGCTGTCTGAACGTCACTGACAGATGACGTGCCAGACAGCAGCAAGCAGCGATGGACCAGGGGACAGGTGAGTATCGCTATACTTACTCGTCCTGGCACGGTCTCCGCAGCCCCCAGCTTCTCCGCAATCTTCCTGCTTTCAGCGGTCACGTGGTACCGCTCATTACACTCATGAATATGCGCATATTCATGAGTGTAATGAGTGGTACCATGTGACCGCTGAAGGAAGGGAGATCGCGGAGAAGCTGGGGGCTGCAGAGACCGTGCCAGGACGGGTAAGTATGACCTGATATCCCCACCCCCCCCTCCGACCCCCTGGTGTATATGACTCGAATATAAGCTGAGAGGGGGACTTTCAGCCCCAAAAAATAGGCTGAAAATCTCGGCTTATATTCGAGTATATACGGTAATTACTGTTCGAGGACCAGAATGAGGAACATGCTATATTAGTTTACGGTGACAAGTGGGGAACATAATTTCTTTAGAGTCTAAGGCTACTTTCACACATCAGTTTTTTGCCGTCAGGCATGATCCGGCTTTTTTTTAGAAAAAACGGATCCGGCATAAATTTTGGAGAACTGTAGAAACGGATCCGTTTTTTTGCTGGATCCGTCTCTGTTCCTGGAGGCTGGCCAATTGGATCTGAGCATGCGCAGACTTAAAAAAACTGCATCCGGTTGCTGGATCCGTCTTTTTCTGGATCCGGCGCATTCCGGCGCCCATAGACTTTCATTGTAGCAAAAAGCTGGAAGCGCCGGATCCGGCGCTTCCGGCTTTTTCGCCGGAGACAAAAAACGTTACAGTAGACGTTTTTTCAAGACGCCGGAATGAGACAAGTTGCCGTATCCGGCAAAAAACGGATGAAACGCAATGCCATCCGGCACGATCCGGCGCTAATGCAAGTCAATGGGGAAAAACCGGATCCGGCATTGCATTTTGCCGGATCCGTTTTTTCCAAAAAAAGCCGGATCGCGCCTGAAGGCAAAAAACTGATGTGTGAAAGAGGCCTAATTAGGGACATTATTACTATTGTAATATAATTTACATTTTACGAAACGGTTTTCCATGGAGGGAACAAAAGGGAGGTCCTGTTACTGTGCAGGGTAGTACTATGTCACGTTTCCTCTTCATCTGATGTAGTGTAGAAGTCAAGGAAAAAAGAGGAGAAAGTGCTCTGGAAGTGATCAGCTATTGATGACTTTGCGTTATTTTTTGCAGAGACAAGTCCTGGTTGAAAGAAGTGATGGCTGTTGTGAGTTCATTCTCTGGTTCTCCTTCCAGACTCCCTCTGGTGGTAACAGGAGGTAGTGAGGCTGATTTGATCGGTGGAGATCTGCCACCTGAGAATAAGGATGACGATTGGATCTCAGGAGTCTCAGATTGGATTTAAGACAGCCGACGCCCTATTCAGTTGCTGGTGATTCCTTCTGCTTGTCAGGTCTTGGTTCTCAGCTCTGTTCCAGTCAGCTCAAGCTAAATTTCTCTGTTAATGTTCACACTTGATTTTGTTGTTCTATTCAGTTTTTTGTGTGGTCAGCCAGCCCCATCTTGGGCTGTGCAGAATTTCCACTCTTATTTATCTGTGTTTGCCAATTTGCTTTTTGTCCCTTATTAGATTGGCCTCTTTTTGTTCTGTCTCAGAATATTTCAGAGTGATGATATAGTGGGAGCAGTCTAGTGACTTCAGGGTTAATTTTGTTATCAGAAGTGTTGGACATTATTTTGTAGGGTTTTGGGCAGATTGCAGACAGTGTCTGTCCTTTCCTCTCCTTTCTAGTTAGTTTGGGCCCCATCGTTTGCTCAGCCTATTTTCCTACCTGTGTTTGTGTTTTCATCTTGTTTCACCGTCAATACATGTGTGGGGGCTGTCTATTCCTTTGGGGTCTGCTCTGGGGCAGTTAGTTTTCCCTTTTCTTGCTTTAGGCTTATTTAGTTCTCCGGCTGTGACGAGGCGTCTAGGTTAATCGTAGGCACGCTCCACGGTTCCTGCTAGTTGTGTGGTAGGATCAGGGATCTTCAATCTGCATAGTTACCAACTTCTCTGGTTTTTCTGGGCTTAGCATGTTTAGGTTTTTTCCTCCTCGGTGACCCATTCATAACAGATGGCAGTCTGTGCTGGTTGAAGTATAAAAGCGAAGATGAAGGACTTCAACTACAGATGTCACTGGTGAGTCATTGCATTACATGTACATGCACACTATATACTGTGTACAGAGCTCCCATGTATAATGTCACTGGTGATCAATGTATTACCTGTACACTGACACTATATACAGAGCTCCTGTGTATATCACTGGTAATCACTGTTTTATCTGTACACTGACACTATATACAGAGCTCCTGTGTATAATGTCACTAGTGATCACTGTATTATCTGTACACTGACACTATATACAAAGCTCCTGTGTATAATGTCACTGGTGATCACTGTATTACCTGTACACTGATACTATATACAGAGCTCCTGCGTATAATGTCACTGATGGTAATAACAATGTTGTTAGCATTGTGATTTGTATTCATAATCAGTATTGTAGTACTTGCTCACTATGTGGTGGTAATTTGTGGTCTGGTCACGGTGTGGCAGTATTTCTCCTTGTATGTGGTATTATTTGGTCCCTATATGCTGGTAATATGTCATATTATTTGGTCACTATGTAATGGTACTATGTGGTCTGGTCATAGTGTGGCAGTATTTGTCCCTTGTATGTAGTATTATTTGGTCATTATGTGGTCTGATCATGCTGTTTTAGTATTTCTTCCTGTATGTGGTGGTATTGGTCTTGGTATAGGGGATTGTGTTGTGTATGGTGGTCATTTGTTCTCTCTGATATTAATTAGGAGAAGATTCTTTATTTCCATTAGGGATTAAATACTTTGTACACAGTGGCAGAGATGCACTTACAGGGGTTTCCTGTGGAAAAAAGTAATCACCTCTCCACTGGATAAGTAATAACGTATTGATTGATGAGGGTCTGATTGCTTCACCCATCCAGCAAAATGTGCAACTTTTCATGCCATTTAGACTGGAGTGGCATATCCGATTTGACCACTTATCTATTCATTCCCTTAGTGACTGCACTTGTCTTTTTCTAGAAGCCCCAAAGAGAATGAATGAAGCTGCGGTCAAACATCCCACCTGCCACTCCATTTTAAAATGGTGATAAGTGGCCTATCAAGGATAAATCTTCCTCATTCCTCCTATTGGTACAGTTTCTAATGGTCGGAACAAAGTGATCGCCTATCCTGTGGAACCTTTTCATCAGTGATAACTTGTTATAACTAAAGAACCCCATTAATGTAAACTACTGTAATTATACATCCCAGTTATTGGGGCGCACAGTAGTTGTGCAGGTGCCGCCTGTGTTTTACAGCCGATGCACCACTATAATGGGTATAACGACTGACAGATATTTGCATATAGCTGTAGGGTGGGCCCCTAGAGTCCATTCCCCTGGTGGGACCAAGACACCCCAGTCCGACCCTGTATAGATATATTTGTCAATGAGGGTAATGTAATATTTGCATGTAAAAGAGAAACTGGGTAAGAGCTGAAAACGTAAATTAATGCAAAATGTAAATGCATATAAACACATGACCTTTACACAGAGAAAACCAAAAACAAATATCCTGAAATAAAAAAGTTAAAAATAAATTGCAAAAATTGCAAGAAGATAGTAATATTAATAAGGGTATTTAGTAAACATAATTATGATCAAAATAATGTACAAGCCATCCCGCCACGTCACGGCAACCCTTGTGGGACAGTCCTAACTCTTGTATTTAAAACCTTTCCACTTGTCAAGTGACGTAAATGTGAACAAGGACCGAGGGACTGAACCACTAGTAAAAGTATAGGCCAGACAGGATGGATTTCCCAACTCATAAACAAGGCGTCTTTAAGTGTGTGACAGCTGCCAAACATAAAAACCCATTATAAAAAACAGCTATCACCCCCTTAGTTAGGGAAAAATAATAAAATAAGAAAAAATTATTTATTTCCTTTTTCCCATTAGGGTTAGGGTTAGAGCTAAAGTTAGGGTTAGGGTTGGGATTAGGGTTAGGGTTTGGATTAGGGTTAGGGTTGGAATTATTGTTAGAGTTGGAATTAGGGGTAGGAGTGTGTTAGTGTTAGGTTTGTGGTTAGGGTTAGGGTTGGGGGTGTGTTGGGGTTAGGGTTAGAGCTGGATTTGGGGGGTGTCCACTGTTTAGCCATATCAGGGTGTCTCCAAACACGACATGGCGTCTGATCTCAATTTCAGCCAATTTTGCATTGAAAAGTCAAACCGTTCTCCTTCCCTTCCAAGCTCTGCCATGCGTCCAAACAGTGGTTCCTCCAACACATAGAGGGTATCAGCATACTCAGGACAAATTGCACAACAACTTTTGGGGTCCAATTTCCCCTGTTATCCTTGTGAAAATAAAAATTTGGGGGCAAAAATATCTTTTTTGTGGATAAAATATGATTTTTTATTTTCACGGCTCTATGTTATAAACTTCTGCGAAGCACTTGGGGGTTCAAAGTGCTCACCGCATATCTAGATAAGCTCATTGGGGGGTCTAATTTTCAAAAGGGGCTTTGCAAACGCGACATGGAGTCTGCTCTCGATTCCACCCAATTTTACGTTCAAAACCTCCAACAGTGCTCCTTCTCTTCTGAGCCCTGCCGTGCACCGAAAGAGTGGTCTTCCTCCAGACATGGGGTATCGGTGTACTCGGAAGAAATTTCATAACAAATATTGTGGTTCATTTTCTCCTGATACTCTTGACAAAATAAAAAAAATTGTATCCGAAGTAACATTTTTGAGAAAAAAATTTAATGTTCATTTTTTCCTTCCATATTGCTTCAATTCTTGTGAAGCACCTGAAAGGTTAATAAAATTTTTGAATGTGGTTTTGAGCACCTTGAGGGGTGCAGTTTTTAGAATGGTGTCACTTTTGTTTTTTTTTGTCATATTGACTTCTCAAAGTGAATTCAAATGTGAGGTGGTCACTAAAAATATAGTTTTGTAAATTTTGTTGAAAAAATGAGAAATTGCTGGTCAAATTTTAGCCCTTATAACTTCCTAACAAAAAAAATATTGTTTCCAAAACTGTGCTGATGTAAAGTAGTCATATGGGAAATGTTATTTATTAAGTATTTTGTGTGACATATCTCTCTGATTTAGCGGCATAAAGGTTAAAAGTTTGAAAATTGCAAAATATTATAAATTTTCACCATATTTCCATTTTTTTCATAAATAAACACAAGTTATATCGAAGAAATTTTGCCACTATCATGAAGTACAATATGTCACGAAAAAACGATCTAAGAATCAGTGGGATCCGTTGAAGCGTTCCAGAATTATAACAACATAAGGTGACAGTGGTCAGATTTCAAAATTAAGGCATGATCATTAACCTAGAAAGTGGCTTGGTCGTTAAGGGGTTAAGCTGTAAACTGTTGAAGTATAAGAGGCTTAAGGGGGTTTTACACATAGCGATATCGCTATGTGTGATACTTACCTCCGACCGGCTCCTCCGCTGTCCATCGCTGATCGCGCGAGATCGGCCGGCTCCATTTCTCGTCGGGCGCTTCCTGCTGGGCTTCCTGTGGCGCCGACGAGCGACGTGTGGAAGCGGGTGGGAGGACGTCAGGATCGCCGCGTCTGAAAGGTAAGTATCGTCCGATGTATCACTGCTGCATCGCTGTGACATCTGCCTGTGTGGAAGCTCATTAGCAGCGATCATGACCATGTTATATCATGGTCGGGATCGCTGGTGCATCGCTAAATGTAAAAGGGCCTTAAAAGAAGTGCCTCCTTCACTTCTCAGTGAGCACATACCAGTGTTGCCAATTTCATCTTGAAGACATGTCTTAAAAATATGTCTATGACACCAAACCCCATTCTTGCTCTGTCTACTGCCAATATCAGGTGCACCACTATATTTGGGAAGTGGTGCTAATTACAGGGGGGAAATTCTGACCAGCACCTCAGGGCACCATGGTCTGTGAGTGGAGCTGAGTGGTGCGCAAACATTGTACGTCTTCCTTCTGGTCAGCATGATCACCTCCCAGTTATTTGAATAATGTTTAATATATGCAAATAAGGGTTTGCTGACCAGCCTGTGAAAAGGAACGGTTGGCAAACAATTTCGGTGTCCAATCTGACCAATTTCACCTGTTCACTTAAAGCCCTGCCAATTAGGTTTTCATACTAACTCTTGTGGGCTATATCTGTTTCCTGATCCTGATATCTGACACATCTAGATTTCACACCCCATCTGTCACCCCTTGCTAACTGGACTTATTTCACCCTTTACTTGACTGGTGATTCTTCCCCCGATTCAATCCTCTTAGTTTTGAGTCTGGCTATCCTCATGACTAAGTCCCTAGCTATCCTTCTTACTAAGTCCCTATCAGCTAATTTTGTTGCTGACCTATTTTCTATGATTCTAATATGACTATAAAACTATTCTAATACCAACTTGCTCCAACAGCCAGCAGCTACTCCTCGACACAATCCAGTGGCCTACATGGAGGATATCTCCCTGTACAGGGGTGAAAGAGTGGAAACCAAAGTGTTTCCTTGGACCTGTTTAAACAATCCATAGAGTTATGAGATTTCCATGTACTGCCAATAAAAGTATTAGAAAGTGAACTGTATTCAAAATGTAATTTTATTTAAAGGGAATCTGTCACCTTTTTTTTTTTACTATCAGCTGCCGGCATTGACATCAGGGGCTTATCTACAGCATTCTGTAATGCTGTAGATAAGCCCCCGATGTAACCTGAAAGATAAGAAAAACACATTTGATTATACTCACCAGAGGGGGCGATCCTGTCCGATGGGTGTCGCGGTCCGATCCGGCACCTGCCATCTTCATACGATGCCGTCCTCTTCTTCCCTTCCTGTAGTGGCTCCGACACACTGCTCTGCCCTATTGAGGGCAGAGCAGAGTCCTGAAGTGCGCAGGCGTCAGGAGAGGTCTGGCGCCTGCGCACTGCAGTATTCTGCTCTGCCCTCAACAGTGTAAAAACAGATATATAAGACCAGTGTCATGGATAGCCAGATACAAAAAGAGAACCCAGAGCGACACAATCAATAATTGCAAAAGGTAGATAAATGCAGACAGGGTATGTCACAAAAATAATATTACCAAAAGGCATATAAGTGCTATAAAGACTCTCTAGTATTCATTGAAATAGGTTTGCAGGAGATACAACACTCCACAAGTAATGAGATGAATAGAGAAGAGAAATAATCTAATCAAATATTGCACAATTGCCCGGTTAGAATATCATAAAGGGTTATAACATACCCATCATGTTAACGGGAGAAGGTGCCGCTCAGGGAAACCCCAATGCGCATTTCGCGGTAAAACCGCTTCCTCAGGCGGTTTGTTATGGGTAACATGATGGGTATGTTAGAACCCTTTATGATATTCTTACCGGGCAATTGTGCAATATTTGACTAGATTATTTCTCTTCTCTATTCATCTCATTACTTGTGGAGTGTTGTATCTCCTGCAAACCTATTTCAATGAATACTAGAGAGTCTTTATAGCACTTATATGCCTTTTGGTAATATTATTTTTGTGACATACCCTGTCTGCATTTATCTACCTTTTGCAATTATTGATTGTGTCGCTCTGGGTTCTCTTTTTGTATCCGGCTAACCATGACACTGGTCTTATATATCTGTTTGTACACCTGTGTATCTTGTTCTGCTCCTTTGTGTGTCTTTGCACATAATAAATCATTTTGCATGTAGTTGGACTCCATTCCTCCTTCTCTTAAAGTTCTTTCTGAGTCGTTCCTACTCCTTATATTGGGCATTTATGTGCACATGCACAGCATGACTTTTATATGCATTATGAGGGTTTTTGTTGTTTTTGCTCAGCATTACAGAATGCTGTAGATATGTCAATGATGTCAATGCCGGCAGCTGATAGGCAAAAAAAAAGGGTGACAGATTCCCTTTAAGTACTGCTTCCCATGAATTATTTAAACCTCACTATACAACAGACAATGTAGGTTAGATTAAAAAAGTCTTGCTATAGAATATAGGTTGCACATATTGTAATTTAAGAAAGATAAAAGGAATCTAAAATAGTAAAGAGAAATTATGAATGTATTCTGCTTTTATTTGAGAATTACTAATAAAGAATATATTTTTTCCTTAACAGGTTAAAAAGAAGATTTTTTTGCTACCACGCCTTAAAACATGAATAATACAACTTCAAATACAATCAACCAAAATAGGACAGAAGTTGGCTATACTAATGTTCAGTTCACCTTAACATTTTCCATTTGCATACTTCTCTGTCTCATTGGCTTGATAGGAAATATTACTGTATTTTGGTATCTTTGCTTCAAGATAAAGAAGAACAAGTTTACTATTTACATCATCAATCTATCGATGGCTGACTTCCTATTTTTGATATTTAGTTCATTAATACAAATGATATACATTAATACACTAGTGAGTCTGAATCCAAATTTTCAAGGGAAAAAACCGCTTTTAACATTTTTGGAAATCTTCTATGATACTGCACAATATTCAGGAATGCTTATCCTCACAGCTGTCAGTTTAGAAAGGTGCCTCTCCGTTGTATTTCCCTTCTGGTACCAATGTCATCGTCCTGAGAAGTTGTCCACTATCATCTGTGGCTCAGCTTGGCTGCTTGGATGTGCAGAGTCTCTCACAGAGAACTTGGTATGCACAAACGGCGCTTTTTCCATCCATACTACGGAGTGTACAGCGGTTCAGATCATGACTTTTGGTTTATCTATTGTTATCTGCTTACCAATTATGGTTGTTTCAAGTATTATCTTGCTCATTACAGTAAGGAGGACTTTTAACCATCAGTATCCAACGAAGTTCTACATCATCATTATCGTTGCAGTTGTTATATTTATCTCATCTGTCATCCCATTCAATTTTGCATGGTTTTTAATGTATTTCAGATTGCTACCATCAAATACAGTTCAATTTTCTCTACACATTGCTAGTTCCTATAGTACCGCGCTTAATTGTACACTTGACCCATATATCTATTTTCTTATTGGGAAAAAGTGGAAGCAGAAGAAAAATCAATCCATTCAAGATGCCCTCGAAAGAGCCTTCAGAATAGAAAATGGTGAAAGTAACGACTCAAAAAGTAACCAGACAGCTAACACTTCTAGCCAAATTCACCTTCCAAGTGCTTTCTAAATTAGTTTGCATAGAAAATAAATATTAACCAGCTGTACACAAATGTCACTTTTTTATGTGATGTTTTCAATCGTATTGCGAGAATAAACGTATCCCAAAATATGTCAGTATCTGTTAGAAAATGGGTCCAGCAGAGATGTCATGCCTCCATTATAAATAGAAACAATGATGCTAATGTGAGCACATTACGTGCAACGTGTTTTTTTATATTTTAAGGTAAAATTGTGAAAATTACTAAAACTTTGCTATTAATGTGCTTTTATCACTTTTAAAATGCAGATAAGCAATAAAAACTTTTATATTATATTTGTCACATAATTACCACAATGAACATTTATGTACTCTACCTTTTCATTGTCTAGATAGTACACTATGGCACTTGTGGTGCTCCTAATGTTAGAGCTTTGTGTTTCTGCTTAGGCAGAGGTGTGTACTAGTGTCTCATGAACTACGCAATGTTCGGGGTCTGTTTAGTGCTTGGTTAAGGTCTCCTGACCCATGCCCCTTTTGTGCAGGAAATTACAGCCCATGCCGAATATGAAAAAATGTCCTGAAAGTTTATTTACTCCTAATTATTCCTTTAGTTGTGAATTACTAAAAGTAATCTGCAGGTCAGAAAGGAAAATAATATTTTTTTCAGACTAAATTTATTCAGTTCCTTGACATTTTTTTTAAAATGTGACAATTTTAGAGAGCCTGTCAGGAACATAACTAGAAAATGCTTGAATACAAACTTTCCTTCCAAGAACAGAGATAAAATTCCAGAAAAATAGTGTCACCTTTTGTGGGGCACACCACACAGTAATAGTGCCCCCTCTGTGTCCCACAAACAGTAATAGTACCAACACACTGACTATGCCCCTTTGATGACCTGTTACAGTAATAATGTCCACCTAATGCCCCATTACAGTTTAATGCCTTCCTGTGCTCCCATTCAGTATGATGGCCTCTTTGAACACTCTACAAAGTGTAATGCCTTCTTAGTACCCCCACACAGACAGATTTCATCAACCAAGGTATAATTTTAATCAATATAACAGTGCCAACCTGACAATGCCTGTGGTATACATACCAAAATTCTGCTGAAATGTTCACTTTAACTCAGAGAGTTATATCACACAAAATAGTTAATAAATAACATTTCCCACATGTCTACTTTACATCAGTACAATTTTGGAAACATATTTTTTTATTAGTAAGTTATAAGGGTTAAAATTGATGCGCAATTTCTTATTTTTACAGCAAAATTTACAAAACCATTTTTTTAGGGACCACATCACATTTGAAGTGACTTTGAGGGGCCTATATGATGGAAAATGACCAAAAGTGAATCCAAGAAAGGAGCACCATTTGACTTTTTGACTGTCAAATTGGCTGGAATAATTAATGGATGGCATGTTGCGTTTGGAGAGCTTCTGATGTGCCTAAACCGTAGAAATCCCCCACAAGTGACCCCATTTTGGAAACTAGACACCTCAGTAAACTTATCTAGATGTATGTTGAATACCTTGAACCCCCAGGTGCTTCATTAAAGTTTATAACATTGAGCAGTGAAAATTTAAAACAAATCAAATTTTTCTCACAAAAATATTATTTTAGCCCCAATTCTTGCATTTTCACAAGGGTAACAGTAGAAAATGGAACCTACAATTTGTTGTGCAATTTGTCCTGAGTACGCTGATACCCCATATATGTGGGGGTAATCCACTGTTTGGGCGCAAAGCAGGGCTCAGAAAAGAAAAAGCGACATTTTGGAATGCAGGCTTTGATGGAATGGTCTGCAGGTGCTGTGTCACATTTGGATAGCCCCTGATGTGCCAATACAATAGAAAACCCCCACAAGTGTCTAAATTTTGCAATCTAGATCCCTCAAAGAATTTATCTAGATGTGTGGTGAGCACCTTGAACCCACAGGTGCTTCACAAAATTTTACCACATTGATATGTGAAAATGAAAAAAAAATTTTTTTTACCACAAAAGTGTTGCTTTAGTACCCAGTTGTTTCATTTTTACAAGGATAGCAGGAGAAAATGGACCCCAAAATTTGATATGCAATTTGTCCTGAGTTTGCAGATATTCCATATGTGGTTGAAAACTACTTTTGAGGCATAGTGCAAAGCTCAGAAGGGAAGAAGCGCCATGTTGGAGTTCAGATTTTGCTGGAATGATTTTAGGGTGTCATGTCATAATGGAAGAACCCATGAGATGCAAGAACAGCAGAGCCCCCGATAAGTGACCCCATTTACAAACTACACCTCTCAATGAATTCATCTAGGGGTGCAATGATCATATTGACACCAAAGGTGTGCCACAGAATTCTTATGCCATTGGGCAGTGAAGAAGAAAAACACTACATTTTTACCACCAAACTTTTGTTTTAGCCCCAGATCTTACATTTTCACACTGGGAAATGAGTAAAATTGGCACCAAAGTTACTGTGATGCCTGGAGGACTAAATATACCAGTCTAAGAAGTGCTGCAGGCAGAGCGAAGCAGAGGCGGTATTAAAGTGCAGTGATAAGTGCATAGTTAAACACAAAATCATAGTTTAACATAAGAGCTTAGTTTGGTGCTTTCCATTGTGTTTCTTCTTTTATCTTTACTGTTTATCCCCATTTAACATGTGCTCCATGGACATGCTACCAGGTGTATGTCTTGTGAGATGTATGCATGCCTTGAACAGCCATTTGAGGGTGAATATATCTGCCCTCAATGTTAGCATGTTACATGTTTGGAAGCCCAGGTAATGGATATAAATGTGCAGCTTGCAACACTCAGGAGCATTGCAAACCTGAAAAGGAGTTTAGAGCTCACTGAGCATGTGCTGACTGGGGTCACTGATATGGAGGAAGGCAGAGGTGGGGAAGATCAGGACCCAGAAGTAGGTAGCGGGATAACAGTTAGAAGAAGGTAGGGGAAAAAGTGCCAGGAAGCCCAGTACTGATCTGGCACGACCTAGTAAACATGCCCGTTTGGCTGATATTATGAAAGCAGGCCCAGGACTGGAATCATTACAGCAGGATGTTGCTCCTAGCAACCAAGAAAATGACCGCTGTAGGAAGGAGGGAAATAGGAGTGCAGCAAAAGCCAGATCGATGTTGGTGGTAGGGGACTCTATAATTAGGCAGACAGACAGGGTCCTCTGCTGCCAAGACCGTGAATGCCGAACAGTGTGTTGTTTGCCGGGTGCTCGGGTTCGACATATTGTGGATCGGATAGACAGACCGCTGGGAGGGGCTTGGAAAAGCCCAGAGGTCAAGGTGCACATCATTACCAATGACAAAGTTAGAGGGAGGTGGAAGGTCCTTAAAAATTATTACAGTGAACTAGAAGAGAAGCTGAAGACTAGGACTACAAAGGTGGTGTTTTCAGAAACACTGCTGGTGCCATGAGCATCACTAGAAAGACAGTGGGAGCTTAGGTAGATAACTAAGTGGCTTAGAAATTGGTGTGGGAAGGAAGAGTTTGGGTTCATGAAGAACTGGGCCGAATTCTCTGTTGGCTACAGACCCTAATGTAGGGACAGGTTGCACCTCAATAGAGGGTGCATCTGTGCTTGGGAAAAAAACTGTCTGACTGATGGAGGAGCTTTTAAACTAGGATCTGGAGAGCGGGTAGTTGTGCTTATAAGGGGATAGATAGACAATGGGAGTTAATGAGGATTTAGGGGGGCTGGGATATGCAAGGAAAGTAGGGAGCTGAGTAGGCGTAACAAAGAACCAATGGTATTAAATGTCTGCTGGAAAATGCAAGAAGCCTCGCAAACAAAATAAATGAACTGGAGACTTATGTCGTGCACAGTATATGATGTGGTGGGTAGAGTTGAGCGACTTTTGGTTTTTTAGGGTCGAGTTTCGTTTCGTGAAACCCGACTTTTCCAAAAGTCGGGTCGAGCAAGATAGGCCGATTATAGGGAAAAGTCGGGTCGTCCCGAAACACGAAACCCAATGTAAGTCAATGGGGAATAAAAGTCGGCAGTGAGAGGAGGACAGGAAACACACCTACAGTGCCCATTTGAATGCCAAAAGCATCAATTCTTCTTACTTAAGCTTGTCAACCTTAATTAACTTCATAATACAAGTTACGCACTGAAAAATGGGGGTTATTTGGCTAAAGTTGTGGGGGGGTAGGGCTGGCTCCAGGTTTTCATGTGCCCTGGGTGAAAGAGCGCCCCTTTAACACATACCACAACTCATCATGCTCCGATACGGCAGAGAAATAGCGGTATAGTACAATGAAAAATACTTCACGTTTTACATCTCATGACGAGGCCCATCTATTTCTCCATACAGAATCATTGGTCCCATATAATGTTTGAAACAGTATATGATGAGCTCCACATAATGCTACAGTATATGTTAGTCCCCATGGATGAAGCTCCACTGTCTTATGGGCCCAAATAATGCTCCAAACATAATAGGCCCCATTTCTAATGCTCTAGTGTATAATGGGCCCTGTAAATGCTGCTCCAGTGTCTGATGTCCACCTTTGGAATGTTCCAGTGTATGGTGGGCCCCATCTATCATTCTCCAGAGTATAGTGCTCCCCAAAAATTGCTGTCCCAACATTGAAAACAATCAAATAAGTCTCCTCGCTAGGGAATCCCTGTACTAGTCTGGACTCCTCGTCGTCCCCATCTTCCATCTCACTGCACAGTATTTCAACCTTGCAAGTGCTGTGATCCTGAGCAAGCAGGGGGGGCCCACTCATTGGCGACGGCACTGGCACAGGGCCCCTGATAGTACGGTGGTGTGTCTGATGGCGGGTGGGCCGAACCTGCACTTTCATCTGCAGCTTCCTCTTTGTCACCGTGTAAGATGGAACTGTATATGGGAAGGGTAACCTGAGTTTCATCAGGGTCAGATTCAGGCCGTGTAGCGTGCGAGGGGAATGTAGTGGTCTGGGTCAATGTACCAGCAGATTCATCGAGCAGTGGCTGGGCATCAGTGCACTTGTGTCGCCCCCAGGATTACGGTCGCCACAGTGGCATTACCTTCCTCCTAGGGAGTGTGATGTCATGCTTGGGAGCAACGAAGGATCTCTCTAGCAGGTTAACTGATTGGGCGGCGTTATTCCCACGAGTCATGACCCTCCAAACAGCGTTCATGAAGGCAAAGTGTTTGTTTTACGTGGGCAGTATGGTTGCAAAGCTGAACCTTAAAGGAATGTCCAGAAGGGCATCACCAGGAGTGGAGCCTACGGTTAAATTCGACTCCACCTGGGAAACCTCAACCATGCCAGCTACAGAACAGATGCACACATTGCAAGCTTAATTCCGTTAACGAACGAGACTCCGTCATGCCCCGCGGTCCGAGTCCGGCTTACTAGAGGGACACGTGAGGCTCTGGCACATGAGATTGGCCAATAACTGGTGTGTCATGCCCTTACATGTCCGTGGCTGCATGTGCGCTACACTGAAAAGGCCAGCGTTTGTCGCTTACAGGTGCAGATAACCCACTGAACAACGTTAGTGATGGGGATCACTGATTACAATTATTACCCGTGAACGATGATTTCCCAGTAAGTGCAGGTCAACCGCAGTTCCGGAATTAGGCCTAACCGTCATTCCTGAAAAAATGAAAAACTTACGTGTGCAAACCACAGGTGCTGTAGCTTGCTTAACAGCTCGCCAGCCGTTCTCATGCCCAGTATGGATTACATGTGATTGCACAAAGGTGAGAAAGGGTACCGTATCCCAGGATAACATGTATGGATAGCGTACACATTCAAAATATATGTCTATACATCAGGAGGCAGGCTCAGACGGTGTTAGGCCCAGTATGGCTTGCACGTGATTGCACAAAGGTGAGAAAGGGTACCGTATCCCAGGATAACATGTAGGGATAGCGTACACATTCAAAATATATGTCTATACATCAGGAGGCAGGCTCAGACGGTGTTAGGCCCAGTATGGCTTGCACGTGATTGCACAAAGGTGAGAAAGGGTACCGTATCCAGGATAACATGTATGGATAGCGTACACATTCAAAATATATGTCTATACATCAGGAGGCAGGCTCAGACAGTGTTAGGCCCAGTATGGCTTGCACGTGATTGCACAAAGGTGAGAAAGGGTACCGTATCCCCGGATAACATGTATGGATAGCGTACACATTCAAAATATATGTCTATACATCAGGAGGCAGGCTCAGGCGGTGTTAGGCCCAGTATGGCTTGCATGTGATTGCACAAAGGTGAGAAAGGGTACCGTATCCCCGGATAACATGTATGGATAGCGTACACATTCAAAATATATGTCTATACATCAGGAGGCAGGCTCAGATGGTGTTAGGCCCAGTATGGCTTGCACGTGATTGCACAAAGGTGAGAAAGGGTACCGTATCCCCGGATAACATGTATGGATAGCGTACACATTCAAAATATATGTCTATACATCAGGAGGCAGGCTCAGACGGTGTCAGGCACAGTATGGATTTGACGGCCCAGACTACACAGCGGAGGAGCAGGGAGAGGTAAAGATTGCAAATGTTGGGGCCCTGCCCAATCAAGGGGGGCCCACTCGTGGGCGTCGGTACTGGCACTGGGCCCCTCATAGTACGGCGGTGTGTCTGACGGCGGGTGTGCACCACCACCGTCAGAGACACTTGATTGCACTATGAGGGACCCTGTGCCAGTGCCCGCGCCCAAGAGTCGGCCTACCCACCTGTCCAGGGCAACGGCACTCGCACGGTGTTGTGCGCTAGGTGGTGACCCCGGCCATGGGGGGGGGGAGGCAGCACAGTTAGGGAGTTTTAGAAAGTGGCATATGTTGATGTTGGACATTCAGCTGATGCAAAAGGCGAAATAGGTCAAGTCCCAGGAAGAGGTGGACCAAAGCAAGCCATTTTTCTGTCACCCTATGTGTCATCAGGGGAAGGTGGGACAAAATCCTTGGAAACCCATGCATGGTTCATTTTAATGAAGGTTAGATCATCCACATTTTGGGTTGACAGACGGGTCCTTTTTTCTGTCAGGATTGATCCAGCTGCACTGAAGACTCTTTCCGATAGCACACTTGCAGCTGGGCAAGCGAGCTCCTGTAAGGCATATTGTGCCAATTCAGGCCAGGTGTCCAGTTTAGCGGCCCAATAGTCAAAGGGGAATGACCTGTGTGGGAGAACATCGATATGGGAGGAAAAGTAGTTTGTAACCATAGTTGACAACTGCTGTCTCCTGTCACTTTCCATCGATGCAGTATTACCAGTTGTGTGAGCGGTCCGTGAAAAATCAGTCCACAACATTGTCATGAAACCCCTGTCTCCAACGCCACTTCTGCTGTGTGCACCATGAACACCTCTGCCAAGCTGCCCCCGGCCCGTACGGCTCGTGTGAGAACCATCACCGCTGCTGTGTGCTGGGAATGCCTCAAGCAACCGATTTACCAGAGTTGCTTGTTTATTAGCCAATATTAGGTCAAGGTTCTCCTGTGGCATGATGTTTTGTAATTTGCCTTTATAGCGTGGATCCAGGATGCTGGCCAACCAGTAGTCGTCATCGTTCATCATTTTGGCAATGCGGGGGTCCCTTTTTAGGATCTGCAAGGCATAATCTGACATGTGGGCCAATGTTCCCGGTGTCAATGATGCACTGCGAGTGCTGGGTGGAGGAGCACTTTCTGGCAAATCCACATCCCTCCTGTCACGCACAAACCCTGTACCAGACCTTGCCACGCCAACATTTTCACTTGCCCCACGAGATGCATCCTCCTCCCCTAAGTAATCATCCCCATCATCCTCCTCCTCCTCCTCTTCTTCCTCCACCTCGTCCAGGAGAGGTCCCTGAGCAGACAATGGCTGAATGTCATCAAGGATTCCCTCCTCCTCTTCCTCCTCATCAACATTGGCTGCAGACGCCTGCTCCTTAAGGTGCGTCAAAGTTTGCATGAGCAGACGCATAAGTGGGATGCTCATGCTTAGGATGGCGTCGTCTGCGCTTACCAGCCGTGTGCATTCCTCAAAACACTGAAGGACTTTACAGAGGTCTTTCAGCTTCGACCACTGCACACCTGTCAACTCCATGTCTGCTCTCAAAGTGCCTGGCCGTGTATCCTCCCACAAATGCATTATGACCTGCCTCTGCTCGCACAGCCGCTCCACCATGTGCAGGGTGGAGTTCCACCTTGTTGGAATGTCGATAATGAGGCGGTGGTTGGGAAGGTGGAGCAATCGCTGCAGCTTCTGCATACGAACGGAGTGTACAGGCGACCGGCGGATGTGCGCGCACAGTCTTCGCACCTTCTGGAGCAGGGCTGTTAACTCCGGATAATATTTGAGGAAGCACTGCACCACCAGGTTCAAGGTGTGAGTCAAGCAAGGTATGTGGCTGAGTTTTGAAAGGGCAATGGCTGCCACAAAATTACGGCCGTTATCACTAACTACCTTGCCTGCCTCAAGATGTACACTGCCCAGCCATGACTCAGTTTGTCGCTTCAAGTACTCGGCCAGCACCTCGGCGGTGTGTCTGTCGCCCAAACACATCATCTGCAACACAGCCTGCTGACGCTTTCCACTAGCTGCTCGATAGGGGGACACCTCGTGTGCAACAGTGGCAGCTGCAGATGGAGTGCTCGTACGACTGCGCTCTGTGGACGAGCTTTCGCTTCTGGAGGAGCAGGAGGGTCGAACGCCTACAACAAACTGTTTCCTATACCGTGGGCTAGGCAGCACTGTCCCACCACCGCTGTCCCCTGTGGACCCTGCATCCACCACATTAACCCAGTGTGCAGTGATGGACACGTAACGGCCCTGGCCATGCCGACTGGACCATGCATCAGTTGTGAGGTGCACCTTTCCACTCACTGACTGCTTGAGTGCATGGACAATGCGGTCTTTTACATGATGGTGGAGGGCTGGGATGGCTTTGCGAGAGAAGAAGTGGCGACTGGGTAGGTCATAGCGTGGTACTGCATAGGCTATGAGTTCGCGGAAAGCTGCGCTTTCCACCAACCGATAGGGCATCATCTCAAACGAGATTAGTTTGGCAATGTGGGCGTTCAAACCCATTGTACGCGGATGAGAGACTGAGTACTTTCTTGACCTACTCATAGTGTCTGGGAGGGTGAGCTGGAC
Organism: Dendrobates tinctorius; assembly: GCF_039654945.1. Lineage (NCBI taxonomy): Eukaryota > Metazoa > Chordata > Amphibia > Anura > Dendrobatidae > Dendrobates > Dendrobates tinctorius. Next base: position 43,827,345 of record NW_027361672.1, read on the forward strand.
TTGAGAGCTGCATATGGTGGAAGTAGCGGTGGACAGGGCGGACTGAGAGAGGGTTGATGATGGTGATGGAGTTGGTGTTCTTTCTGATGGCCTAGATTCAGTATTTCGTTGATATAACAGTGGGATTCCCTGACTGCTGTGGCCTTGCAACGACACCTCAACATTTGCTGCTGTGCTAACCGGTGGGCTTACAGTGGGGGAAACAATGTAGCGTTGTTGACTACCTTCTTTGTGATCAGTTGCACATGTGGCACTTGAGGTTTGGTGTTGTGTCCACGCTTGCAAGTGCATGCTGGTTAAATGTCTAAGCATGCAACTGGTATTCAAATTTTTCAGATTTTTCCCTCGGCTAAAGGTCTTTGCGCACTTCTTACAGATAACCTTGGCCTGATCATGAGGATTTTGTTCAAAAAAGTGCCACACTGCACACTTCCTACTTTGGCAGACATTTTGCGGCCTAGCACGCTGTGATCTTTTGACCGTCTGGACAAGCTGTCCAGCAACTCTTTTGATTTTTGGAACCTGTCTTTGGAGTGCTCCGGGCCTGCCAGATAACAGCTGTTGCAATGTCGATGTCTGCTGTGGATGCTCCTCCTCATCTGAGCTATTGGAAGCAGCACCCTCTTCCCCCAATGGATGTCAATCTGGGTCAACAACTGGGTCATCCATCACCTCCTCTTCAATGTCATGTGCACCTTCGTCTGTGTCACCGTGTATGGTGGTATAGTGTGCGGGAAGGGGCACCTGAGTCTCATCAGGGTCAGAATCTGGCTCTGTACACTGCGAGGACAATGTAGTGCTCTGAGTGAATGTACCAGCAGAATCATCTATCAGCGGCTGTGCATCAGTGCACTCCATGTCAGATTCATCTTGGCCTGGGTAATTCACCATTTCACTTGATAATCCAGGCATGGTATGTGAAAACAGCTCCATGGAGTAATCAGTAGTATGGCCTGCGTCATCCTTCAATCTTGGTTGGGGTGAAGGACACAAGGAAAGGTGTGGTTCATGAACATGAGCCTCCAATGACGACTCAGTGCTTTTATTTTTTACAACTTCAGAAGAGGAGGCGATAGAGCTGGAGGCTGAGTCAGCAATGTAAGACAAAACTTTTTCCTGAAGCTCTGGCTTTAAAAGCGGTTTGCCAACTCCTAGAAAACTAAGCCTTCGAGGCCTTGTGGAGCCAGACGATGACGCAGGCTCAACACCTCCTGCATTCGGTCCTATTTTGCTTTTGCCACTACCATCAGATCCAACACCAACACCATCATTACCAGCTGCCAACCCCCGCCCAATTCCACGGCCTCTTCCACCAGCCTTCCTCATTTTTGGTAGAAATGTAGACAAAATCCAACAAACTATATAGTAATGTAAAACAAGGTACAAGGTGTCTATAGGACAGGGGAGATTTTGAATTTCTGCAGACACTTGTGGACACTGGACACTTTTGGATTGTGTGAGGCCCACTGAATATCATAGCGCTATGTCACAGGCTCGATGGCACAGGTGTGAAAAAAGTGACTACAGGATAAGGGAGATTTTGAATTTCTGCAGACACTAGTGGACACTGGACACTTTTGGATTGTGTGAGGCCCACTGAATATCAGAGCGCTATGTCACAGGCTCGATGGCACAGGTGTGAAAAAAGTGACTACAGGATAAGGGAGATTTTGAATTTCTGCAGACACTAGTGGACACTGGACACTTTTGGATTGTGTGAGGCCCACTGAATATCAGAGCGCTATGTCACAGGCTCGATGGCACAGGTGTGAAAAAAGTGACTACAGGATAAGGGAGATTTTGAATTTCTGCAGACACTAGTGGACACTGGACACTTTTGGATTGTGTGAGGCCCACTGAATATCAGAGCGCTATGTCACAGGCTCGATGGCACAGGTGTGAAAAAAGTGACTACAGGATAAGGGAGATTTTGAATTTCTGCAGACACTAGTGGACACTGGACACTTTTGGATTGTGTGAGGCCCACTGAATATCAGAGCGCTATGTCACAGGCTCGATGGCACAGGTGTGAAAAAAGTGACTACAGGATAAGGGAGATTTTGAATTTCTGCAGACACTAGTGGACACTGGACACTTTTGGATTGTGTGAGGCCCACTGAATATCAGAGCGCTATGTCACAGGCTCGATGGCACAGGTGTGAAAAAAGTGACTACAGGATAAGGGAGATTTTGAATTTCTGCAGACACTAGTGGACACTGGACACTTTTGGATTGTGTGAGGACCACTGAATATCACAGCGCTATGTCACAGGCTCGATGGCACAGGTGTGAAAAAAGTGACTACAGGATAAGGGAGATTTTGAATTTCTGCAGACACTAGTGGACACTGGACACTTTTGGATTGTGTGAGGCCCACTGAATATCAGAGCGCTATGTCACAGGCTCGATGGCACAGGTGTGAAAAAAGTGACTACAGGATAAGGGAGATTTTGAATTTCTGCAGACACTAGTGGACACTGGACACTTTTGGATTGTGTGAGGACCACTGAATATCACAGCGCTATGTCACAGGCTCGATGGCACAGGTGTGAAAAAAGTGACTACAGGATAAGGGAGATTTTGAATTTCTGCAGACACTAGTGGACACTGGACACTTTTGGATTGTGTGAGGCCCACTGAATATCAGAGCGCTATGTCACAGGCTCGATGGCACAGGTGTGAAAAAAGTGACTACAGGATAAGGGAGATTTTGAATTTCTGCAGACACTAGTGGACACTGGACACTTTTGGATTGTGTGAGGCCCACTGACGCTGTATGGTGTGAAAAAATGCACGCTCAGTACCTCAGCAGGACAAAAAAAAAAATTGGGATTGCTTTTAAAAAAGCAGTTTGCAGAGCAGTGGGTAAACAGCAATGCAGCTGTCAGGAAGCCTTAGAAGGCAGCCTAACAACCAACACCGCTGATCCACCACAATATAGCCTCCCCTTGCACTGCACACACAGTGACTGGTGTGTTGTACAGGCAAAATCGCTAGCAGCAGAAGCAGTTTTTTTTTCTTCTTCCCTGCCTAACGCTCTCCCTACAGAATCAGCAACCTCTCCCTATGCTAAGATCGGCAGAAGTAAGATGGCGGTCGGCGTGCACGCCCTTTTATAACCCCTGTGACGCCCACCAAAGCAAGCCAATCACTTGCATGCCCTTCTGAAAGCTGGTGGTGACCCCTGTCTATGTCATCACGTTGCCCACAGTGTCCGTGGATCCTGATTGGCTGAAAAAGAGCGCAAAACAAACTTTTGAAACGCGACTTTGGCGCGTAAGTCGCCGACCTCGTGGCCGACCTCATCCTAGGGTCGGGTTTCGTTTCATGAAACCCGACTTTGCCAAAAGTCGGCGACTTTTGAAATTTTTCGACCTGTTTCGCTCAACTCTAGTGGTGGGCATTACAGAAACGTGGCCGGATGAAAGCCATGACTGGGTGACAAGCGTAGAGGGTTACAATACATTTAGAAAGGACAGGACAGATAAAAAAAGGTGGAGGGGTGTGTATTTTTGTAACATCTTACTTAAAACCTGTGCTCAATGATGACATTGGGGGATCTGCAACAATGTAGAATCAGCATGGGTAAATGTACATGGTGATAGCAATAATGAAAAACTGCTAATTGGAGTTTGCTATAAGACTCTTAATATAGCAGAACAGGTGGAGGGTGAAATGCAGCTACAAATTAAAAAGGCAGCAAATAATAATAGGTTCCTTATTATGGGGGATTTAACTATCCAAACATTCAATTGGACATAGAATCTTCTGGTTATGCTAACAGCTGCAAGTTCTTATACACAGTTTAGGACAATTACCTATGTCAGCTGGTAGATGAACCAACCAGGGGAGGTAATCTGCTGGATTTGGTCCTGTCAAATAGGCCACATACAATTTCAGATCTAAAGGTCAAGGAGCATTTGGAAAGCAGTGACCATGGTGCGTTTCAATGTAATTATCAATGAAACACTTAAAAGGGGAAATGCAAAAACCTGGAATTTTGGAAAGCTGATTTCAACAAACTAAGGAAAGCGCTTAATTGAGTAGACTGAGACCATGTCATGGTAACTAAGGATACTAAACATAAATGGGGCATGTTTAAGGAAATACTACTAGAATCCTGTAGAAAACTTATACTGTCTGGTAATAAAATGTCAAGGAATAAAAACAAACCATTATCGATAAATAAGACAGTAAGAAGTTTAATAAGACAAAAACAAAGGGCACTCAAAGTCCTGAAATCTGAGAAAACAGAAGTACCATTTTAGAAGGATAAAGATCTAAATAAGAAATCTCAAGAAGAAATCAAGCCAGTAAAGTTGCCTAAAGAGAAACAAATAGCCAGCAACATTAACCCCTTTACCCCCAAGGGTGGTTTGCATGTTAGGCTATGTGCACACGTAATTTTTTGAGCTGCGGATTTTTCCGCTCAGATTTGGAAAAATCTGCAGCTCAAAAAGACCTGCGGCTTAGGCTGTGATTTAGCCCTGCAGTTTCACACCTCTACAATGGAGAAGGTGAGAAACCGCTGTGAATTCCGCACAAAGAATTGACATGCTGCGGATTATAACCCGCGGAAAAATCTGCAGCATATGCACAGCGTTATTCAGTTTACCATTGAAAACAATGGTACTGTACAACGCTCCTAAATCTGCTGCGGACCCGCAGGGCCAGAAACGCTGCGGATCCGCAGCAGAATCCGCACCATGTGCACATAGCCTTAATGACCAGGCCAATTTTTACAATTCTGACCACTGTCTCTTTATGAGGTAATAACTCTAGAATGCTTCCATGTATCCCGGTCATTCTGGCATTGTTTTCTTGTGACATATTGTACTTCATGATAGTGGTAAAATTTCTTTGATATGACTTGCGTTTATTTGTGAAAAAAATGAAAATTTGGCAAAAATTTTGAAAATTTCGCAATTTTCCGACTTTGAATATTCATGCCCTTAAAACAGAGCATTATGTCACAAAAATAGTAAATAAATAACATTTCCCACATGTCTAATTTACATCAGCACCATTTTGGAACCAAATTTTTTTTGTTAGGAAGTTATAAGGGTTAAAAATTGACCAGCGATTTCTCATTTTTACAACACCATTTTTTTTTATGGACCACATCACATTTGAAGTCACTTTGAGGGCTCTATATGATGGAAAACACCCAAAAGTGACACCATTCTAAAAACTGCACCCCTGAAGATGCTCAAAACCACATTCAAGAAGTTTATTAACCCTTCAGGTGCTTCACAGGAATTTTTGGAATGATTAAAAAAATGAACATTTAACTTTTTTCACAAAAAATTTACTTCAGATCCAATTTGTTTTATTTTACCAAGGGTAACAGAAGAAATTGGGCCCCAAAAGTTGTTGTAAAATGTGTCCTGAGTACACAGATACCCCATATATGCAGGTAAACCACTGTTTGGGCGCATGGCAGAGCTCGGAAGGGAAGGAGCGGCGTTTGACTTTTCAATGCAAAATTGGCTGGAAGGACATGTGTACGCATGCGTTCGATACGCATGTATTATTCAAAATACATGTAGAAATCCCATGAGACACGCCCATTTTTGTCTGATGTCATATCAAACGTATGCACATAAACAACGCAAACGCATGCAAAAATCCATACAAATGCGTAAGATGATGCGCATAAAAAACGCTGTGTAAACATGCATTTTGCATGCATTTTTGCATGCATATGCGGATGATACGCTGCGGACTCAAATGCCAATGTGAACCTAGTCTAACACAAGAAGTATGCTTGCGTCTCAGCAATTAAACAATATCAAATCCCCTGGCTCAGAGGCCATTCATCCACAGATACTGAGGAAATTGAGCTCAGTAATTGCTAGACCGCTGTATCCCATATTTTTAGACTCTCTTGTAACTGGGGTGGTGCCACAGGATTGAAGGATAGCTGATGTGGTACTGATATTCAAGAACTATATAAAGGAAAATCCAGGTAACTAACATCTAGCAAGCCTGACATCAGTAGTGTACAAAGTTTTTGAGGGCATCATAAGAGATGATCTGCAGAGATATATCGCAGAGAATAATATAATAAATGACAATCAGCACAGATTTATGAAAGATAGGTTGTGTGAGAATTGACTTATCAAGATCGCCTGCACAGTGGATGGGGTGTGTTTCTTTCTTGAAGATGTCGGTTTGAACTCTGTCATCGCTGGACACAACAATCTGGATGTCTAGAAATTCGATCTATTTCTTGTGGAACTTATATGTAAGTTTGATATTGTAATTGTTTTGATTTAATTGGGTCATCATGACATCATGTAAGTCATCCACATTGCCCTGCCAGATGACCAACAGATCATCAATATAACAGTACCAACAATGTACCTGGGAAGCGGCATGTGCGTCATCCCCAAAAACATCCCTCTCTCAATACTCAAGAAACAGGATTGCATATGTATATAATTATTTGACATCTGCTGTGACCAGCATCATGTCCCGCTCCAGCGTGAGACCTTCCAATCACCCAAGGATGTCAGTAGTGTCTCTGATGTAGGAGGACAGCATCTCCACCAGAGGGTGTACGTTCAAGTTGTCATGTATCCTACTCGTAGGGATTGTTTTTAGCTCTTCCATGACCAACTTGCAGAATATTTCTACTTGGGGGGGGGGAGAGAGAGAGGGGGGAACGCGGTGCATCTGGGAAGGATAGATGTAGGAAAATTACCTGTGGAGGTCCCAGAACTCTCCCTCTTTAGTTCCTCAAGAATTTGGATGGCCTCTTATTCTGCCCTGCTGTTCAGGTCCAAGTCAGAATGGGTTTTGGAGTGTAGCTTTTTCAAGATGAATTTCCTTGAAAAAACATACAGGTCCTTTACTGTGGTGAAAAAAAATCAAAGTTATTGTTAGGAATAAATGTTAAACCCAATTGTAAAACTTCCCGTTGGAGATGTGATAGAGTATATGTAGATAAATATGTAGATAAATTAATTAACTCTAAATTGGTGGTTTTACTCTTCTTTTCATTAGATTAGGGTGGAGTTAATTTGCATTTATTGAATGACTTTCCCTTATACAGTTGTGGCCAAAAGTATTGACACCCCTGCAATTTTGTCAGATAATAATCAGTTTCTTCCTGAAAATGATTGCAATCACAAATTTTTTGGTATTATTATCTTCATTTAATTTGTCTTAAATGAAAAAACACAAAAGAGAATGAAGCAAAAAGCAAAACATTGATCATTTCACACAAAACTCCAAAAATGGGCCAAACAAAAGTATTGGCACCCTCAGCCTAATACTTGGTTGCACAACTTTTGGCCAAAATAACTGCGACCAACCGCTTCTGGTAACCATCAATGAGTTTCTTACAATGCTCTCCTGGAATTTTAGACCATTCTTCTTTGGCAAACTGCTCCAGGTCCCTGATATTAGGAGGGTGCCTTCTCCAAACTGCCATTTTTAGATCTCTCCACAGGTGTTCTATGAGATTCAGGTCTGGACTCATTGCTGGCCACCGTAGAAGTTTCCAGTGCATTCTTTCAAACCATTTTCTAGTGCTTTTTGAAGTGTGTTTTGGGTCATTGTCCTGCTGGAAGACCCATGACCTTTGAGGGAGACCCAGCTTTCTCACACTGGGCCCTACATTGTGCTGCAAAATTTGTTGGTAGTCTTCAGACTTCATAATGCCATGTACACGGTCAAGCAGTTCAGTGCCAGAGGCAGCAAAGCAACCCCAAAACATCATGGAACCTCCGCCATGTTTGACTGTAGGGACCGTGTTTTTTTCTTTGAATGCCTCTTTTTTTCTCCTGTAAACTCTATGTTGATGCCTTTGCCCAAAAAGCTCTACTTTTGTCTCATCTGACCAGAGAACATTCTTCCAAAACATTTTAGGCTTTTCAGGTAAGTTTTGGCAAACTCAAGCCTGGCTTTTTTATGTCTCGGGGTAAGAAGTGGGGTCTTCCTGGGTCCCCTACCATACAGTCCCTTTTCATTCAGATGCCAACGGATAGTACGGGTTGACACTGTTGTACCCTCGGACTGCAGGGCAGCTTGAACTTGTTTGGATGTTAGTCGAGGTTCTTTATCCAACATCCGCACAATCTTGCGTTGAAATCTCTTGTCAATTTTTCTTTTCCGTCCACATCTAGGGAGGTTAGCCACAGTGCCATGGGCTTTAAACTTCTTGATGACACTGCGCACGGTAGACACAGGAACATTCAGGTCTTTGGAGATGGACTTGTAGCCTTGAGATTGCTCATGCTTCCTCACAATTTGGTTTCTCAAGTTCTCAGACAGTTCTTTGGTCTTCTTTCTTTTCTCCATGCTCAATGTGGTACACACAAGGACACAGGACAGAGGTTGAGTCAACTTTAATCCATGTCAACTGGCTGCAAGTGTGATTTAGTTATTGCCAACACCTGTTAGGTACCACAGGTAAGTTACAGGTGCTGTTAATTACACAAATTAGAGAAGCATCACTTGATTTTTCGAGCAGTGCCAATACTTTTGTCCACCCTCTTTTTTATGTTTGGTGTGGAATTATATCCAATTTGGCTTTAGGACAATTCTTTTTGTGTTTTTTCATTTAAGGCAAATTAAATGAAGATAATAACAAAGAATTTGTGTTTGCAATAATTTTCAGGAAGAAACTGAGTATTATCTGACAAAATTGCAGGGGTGTCAATACTTTTGGCCACAACTGTACGTGCTGATGGATCTATTGGAACCAAATCTCTCATTCAAATTAATACTGGCACTAGACCCAGCAGGGGTTCAACGTCCATGGATGAGGTAGAAGCGATGGAATTAGATCTGGTTTGTGGGGGGGGGGGGTCTCATGATTTCTTGTACCCATGTTCCATCATCTATACACTTTTTGGGCTTTATGGTCATTAAAGTCCCTCTGATATTTCTTGCTTTTAGCTTGGACAAAGCTCTTTCTCCCATTTATGGAAGTCGGAGTCTAGCTCCTCATTAAGTTTGTACAGGTTCTCAGGTGATAGTTGTTTAGTCAAGGATTCTTGAATATTACTAATCTCGACTTCATTTTCTTTGGTTGATGACTCATTAGATTATATGAGTAAATTCATGACACCTTTAGAGCAGGTGGAGACAATTTCTTCTCATTGTTGTTTAAACACATCATCCTCAACAATAAAAGAAGGAGTTCATATTTATAAGAATTTAGCTGGAAAATAAACCTTCTCCTGGAATCTTCATACATGCCTCCTACATTCAAGTTAAAACTATCTGAGGACATCTCTACATGTGAGTACGGCTTAAAAGAGACAGTGTTTCACTGTGCTCTATGCTTGAAACTGAGTCATGTAGTCAGAATAAGCCTAATCAGAAGATGGTTCCCATTGTCTACATTGAGGGCAGCTAGCTTGATCCCCCCCAGACGTACCAGTGAAAGTTGCTAGGAAGGGGAAAGAGGTGGAGTGTCTCGTGTAGCTTAGCTATTCGATAGGTATAGGTCCTTATCATATTAACAAGGAAACCCTTCTGCTTTTTACTTGCATGATAAGATATGGGCCTTCCCAAGAAGCCTGTAGTTTATTTTGGGTCATGGGAACTTACACCCATACTTTCTGACCAACTTCATAAACTTGTTCTCTGGCATTGCAGTCATACCACTGCTTCTGGCAGGCTTGGCCCTGTACCATGTTCTGCTGCACCAACCATAAAAGTGTTGGCATCTTTTCTCTGAATCTTATGTCATAATCTATCACAGATTACTCTAGAGTGTTTTGGGAAGAAATTAAAAGAACAGTCTCACTGGCCTCCTTTTCCTCCTTAGTGATTGGAATTGAGTGTTCAGAAAGCAGACTGTTCTGAGGATTATGGACACTGACTATGGTCCATGGCTGTTATGTAATCTGGCCCTTGGTTTTATAGGTTAGGTGGATCTTCTGGTGCTGCAAGCTTACAAGTTTAACATCATCCTGGCATGTCTGTAGATCATTACGTTTTGTTAAAAAGCGTAATGACTACTTTACTTAAGCAGTGTCTTCCTATATTAACAGGTTACAAATAGTTAGATATCAAAATAATATAATCAGACATTTCTACAGTAGTGTAGGATTTGGCGCAGTTAAGAAGGGAACAAATTACACTATCAAAATTATGCATTTCAACAACATACTGGTAAAGAAATAGATCAGTACCTAATAAGACATTGGTGGGAACATTCTCAGACACCCCTCAGACACCCCTCTCATAGTTTAATTATCTCTTGCACCCCAGTCAAGGTAATCCTGTACCATTAGCAGGACAGGTTTGACTCCCCAAATTCCAGTGACAGTCAGAGTTTTTCCTGAGTTATATCCTTAGAATAACCAAGTTCTGGATGATTCAAGATCGTCTCATCGCTGGTATCCCTTAGCATCAAAGCAGTGATATTGCCAACAGTAATGCCCCCGTTACACATAGCGATATCGCTAGCAATATCGCTGTAACGTCACCGATTTTGCTAGCGATATCGCTATGTCTGATATTTACCTCCGACCAGCTCCCCCGCTGTTCATCGCTGGTCGCGCGAGAACGTCCTAGATCATTTCTCGTCGGGCGCTTCCTGCTGGGCTTCCTGTGGCGCCGACGAGCGACGCGTGGATGTGGACGGGAGGATGTCAGGATCGCCGCGTCTGACAGGTAAGTAACGACCCCCGACCCCAGCTATGTCGCTGGTGAGATCTGCCTGTGTGGCAGCTCACTAGCGACCACTTAGCGATGCAGCAGCGATCCATATCGTTGTCGGGATCGCTGGTGCATCGCTAAGTGTAACGGTACCCTAACTTAGTGTAAATTATCACTGGGTTACCTCTCTATCCCAAACACAAACAAAACTGCTAGAGAGGAAACAGGTGGCTTGGGTGTGGAGGCATACTGATGAGCGATAGCGAGTGATAGCAGGAAGACATGTGGATGTCTGAACTAGCTCTGTAGTGCACTAAGTACATTGTTAGACTATGGCTCTAGGTGAGAAGACAAGTGAGTGTGAGAAGTGAAGTATCCCTTTTGCAATGACTTTCAAGCAGGGGTGGACACTGACAGCTTGGGGGCCCTGTAAAAGAAATGTGTCTGTGTTCCCTCCTTTTTACGGCAGCAAAGCTATATATATATATATATATATATATATATATGTGTATATATATATATATATAGCCACCTACACACATACATGTATATATATATTACATAATCTCAGGAGAGGAGCTGATGGACTGGTTGTCTGGTCACCGACTACTCCATCAGCAGTCATTTTATATCTAGCAAGAAAGTGGACTATGTAATAAAAGAGGGCGCTGTGAATGACAAAATAACAATAATACACTATGTAAGAGACATCACTGTACATAACAGCAGAGGAAGCACCATATATAACTAGAGAGGATAGTATGTAATAAGGGATGGTGTTATACATGATAAAAGAGGAAACTATGTAACTATGGATGGTGTTATATATATATTAAGTGAGTACACTATATACTAAGGGACTGTGCTATACATCAAAAGTGACTACACTATATACTGAGGGATGGAGCTGTACATAATAAGCAAGTAAACTATATACTAAGGGACTGTGCTATACATAATAATTGAGTACACTATATACTAAGGGGCTGTGCTATGCATAATAAGTGAGTACACTTTATACTAAGGGACTGTATTAAAGGGAACCTGTCAGCAGTTTTGGCAGCTATAAGATGCGACAATTGCCTTTCAGGGCTTATCTACAGCATTCTATAATGCTGTAGATAAGCCCCCGATCCGACCTGAAAGATAAGAAAAATAAGTTTTATTATACTCACCTGAAGGGCGGTCCGGTCCGATGGGTGTTGCAGGTCCGGGTCCGGCGCCTCCCATCTTCTTGCGATGCTGCCCTCCTGCTTGCTTCATGGCTCTCTGGCATTGCGCTTCTGCGCAGGCATACTTATCTGCCCTATTGAAAAAAGTTCAAAACCAACATAATTGTCATAACTGGCCAGGAACAAATTGAACAACAATAGTAGATCCCCCACCAATAGTAAGGACTAACCAGTAATAGTGAAGTACTCCCAACAACATGCAATTTTAGAAAAAAATGGAGTAGCCATCAACCACAAAACAAAGGTATGGAAAGGATAAAAACAAGTCTTTATTGTCTCACATTAAAAGAGTATCAAACGTATATATGAGGTGAAATAGGAAAAAAGCATTCCAGTTACAGAGCAAAAGATCCCCCCTACAAATAATAGAGATGACAATAGGCCAAGAAGCTGCATACATAAATAGAATCAATGTGCACAAGTCACCCAGGTGTACTGAATTAATGTACCAGAACTATATCTCTATATGAAACACAAAGGTGCTGCATGCAACATAGTACCAGGAATAACAGCAGAATGCGGCTCCAAAGATTTTATCAGTTTATACCGGGATCATACCCAGTATCCATAATGCCAATGTCACTTACCCATCTTGAAATTGCATGAGAGGGGAGACACCTCGCTCAACCCCGATGCGCGTTTCGCCACGGCTTTCTGAAGGGGAAGTGTCTGTCTGGCATCATCTACCCATATATAACTGCGGCGTCCAGGGTGTCGGTAATCAAGGCGGCGCATGCCCAGTGAGGCCGATCGGTACTCTCGCGATGACCCACCGCCATCAATGAGTCACACACATATGTGGTGAAAACACCATTCAGACGTCATCAGAATGCGCGCGACCCATAGAGTGATGGCCGAAGCATCGCGCACCATATCGGACACACCGCGCATGCGCACAAGATCAGCACCATTTTTAAGAAGACTCACTGCGGGCAGCCATAGTGATGGTGTCTAGCAAATCCTAGTGCCACCCTCGATCGTAATAGAATATGCAATAAAAAGGGGGCGTGGCCTGTGCTCGGACGATGATGGACGTCTGAGCGGTGAGCTCCTGTATATACCGCCACAAAAGCGACTTCAGCACAATTAAAAAGAAGACATTTATTATTAATTTCCAATAAGAACATTTAAGAGTGTTCCTGGACTTTCTCCATATCCTTTTCTGACGAATAGGAGCCTCTGCGTCCACGCCTGCTTAGCCCGGGAGAAGCGGTGACTGCAACTGTAAAAATGGCGGGAGCGGCTGGTTTGAACACGGCAAGAGTCCGGGAGTCCCTTCACTGAGCTGTGACGTCATCAGCATTGAGCGGGAACCGAACTGATTTGAAGCCGGTGTATTAAAATGAAGAACCGCTGCCGACCGTGGCCGGAGAGAGCCGAAAGCCTGCGGTGCCTGCTATGCTGAGGTAAAGTGGAGCATCAGCGCTGTGGTAAAAAAAAGCGCCGTTAGCGGCTGAGGCGGCGCCATTACAGAGCGGTGCAGATCAGGACGCCAGTCTGAGGTGAAGAGGCGGGACGCAGCAGCTGACGAGGCATCTGGTGGGACGGCTCAGGAAGAAGGCGTAGAAAGAGGCGGGAAGAGCGACTAGGACGTGACAGATTAAGGCAAGCGCGGTGTGACAGGTAAACCGCTGAAGACGATGGGGAGTCCATTACTCCTGAAAAGGAGGCGGTGCAAGGGAAGAGACGGCAGGAAGATTTGAAGATCCGGTGATGCCGCAGGAGCAGCAAATAACAGCGGTGAAGAAGCAAGATCTCACAGAAGAGAAGGATCGGCAAAAGAAGTTATTTTAACCTACAATCAATAGCCCTGCTGGGGCTGTGGGACGCAAGAAAGCCTGAAACCTCCACACTGTAGGAAATAAGTATTATTACTTGGGGCTACATTGCTGGGTGACTGTCTGTCAGTATAAGTAGGTCTTGGGGAGCCTGCTCAATCACTTATATATAACTGAGGTCATAAGTGGGGAATCTTATCTCAGGGAGAAAAGGTATTTCCTAAAGTGAGCAAACATATTACAACTGCCCTAGATATATAACCCCAAGAGGGGCTGACTGTGCACGCTTATTTTAATTATCTTGGCTATATAATCTCAAGAGGCACTAAGAGTGTACAGGCTTCTACATCTGGGAGCCATTCTACTCTTTGAGACACCACACCAATACAGAACAACCTTACAGGAGCCCAGTGTGTGGAGGTTCTTCCATTAAGAAAATAGATACTTCTTCCAAGCTACACAAATTACTACAGATATTTTGTCTCTACGAATTTGTACCATCTTACATGATTTTTGAGAATTGAGGACTCACCTAGTGTCCACTTGCTCTACTATGAAATAGCATACATAGCTTGTAAGTGGCCAGGACTTCGTCTCATATATTTAGAGAACGTATATTAATTCAGCTATACTTTCTATTAAGCATACTAAGTTCCCACAAAAATAGTGGGACTGGTTTAGTGGGGAAGACTGTGGCATAGTCTCTTTACATAGAAAGCTTTGCCGGTCATTTCTACGAATCAGTTCCCTGCAAAGTCAAATATTACTTTATATCACTTTGCTAAAACTTTTAGGTGATTATTACCAGCTACTTAAAAAGGGTATTGGTATATTAATATTGTAATTTTGCTTGACAAACAGATTGGACACATAATCTGCCATCTACAACCCCATAGAGTTCTCATTATCCAATTTGTTCAACCCTTTATCATAGCTAACACCCATTGGTATATTAGACCTTAGTTGGAAAATATGGCATCTGGGAACTTGAAATCCAAAGGGCAACAAAACAAAGCCCAAACAACGTGGGGTACCACTAAAACAAGGCAAAACAACAAACCCTCTGAACCAGTTTGTCCACATAAGTCCAGGTCTCCAACAGAGAGGTCTGAAGCAAGATATAAATCCTCACTAAAAGAGACTAATGCCTGCCATGGCAAATTAACACAGGAAATGAAGTTACAAAGGGACCTACTCCCTGAACTTCACAATACAGTGAAGCCTAATGTGATTACTGACAAAGATGACCAGTATGTTGAACCTAATATTACACTTGAAGACACCATGGATCTTTCTCGGTCTCACAAACGGAAAAATCTAGGAAAGGGAGACAGGGGTGGCGCTGCTTCTGTTCTAGATTCAGATAGCACTTCAGAAGAGTTCTCTCTTAATGGGAGCCCTAGTAAACACCTACAAAAAAGGGGACGCCCGGTTGTCTCACTTTCTGAGGGACCCACAATAGACGCATTTAATTATGAAACCTTTTTTGCCTCAAAGAGACAGGTATCTGAAGAGGTCCTCGCTAACTTCTGCAAAGCATTAAAAAACTCTATCACACCGGGTTTTGAGGCACAGAGAAACCTCATACAAGAGGTTAGTGATAGATTTACACATAGGTTTGAGGTCAACGAGACTAAAATTACTAAGTTGGGAAACAAAATTGAGACATTAGTCCAGCAAAACTTGGATTTGGGAGAGGAAGTTAAATTTCTCTAATCCAAAACGACGGATCTGGAAGACAGATCCGGTCGAAAAAATATCAAACTTAGGGGCATTCCAGAGGCTATACTACAGGACGATCTTTCTGACTATGCCAAAAACTTATTTAAAAAGGCACTCCCCACACTATCAGACATTCACTTGACAATTGATAGAATTCACAGGTTACCAATACCAAAAGGTATACCCTTAGACAAACCCAGAGATACCATTCTGAGGTTATTGCTTTTTGAAACCAAAGAAAAAATCTTAAAATTCTTAAGAGACAAACATACCTTCCCAGCCCCATAGGAGAACATAAAAGTCTTCTCAGACTTTTCAAAGAACACCATGGATGCCAGAAAAGCATTTAGGGAGACTACTACCAAACTGAGAGATTTAGGACTCACATATAGATGGGGGTTTCCCACCAGGGTCATAGTTTGGTATAAGGGTAGGAATATCTCCCTGATTAATCCAGATGAAGGTCGGGATTTTCTAACATATCTCCAAAAAGACCTTAAGGATAAAGGTTGAATCGCTACATCAGAAGAAATTTTTAAGGTCTTTACATTGGAAATATTATCATATTTAGGCTAAAGATGTTCCTATTATTATCGTATGTATAGTGGTTGGTTATGCGGGAACCTAGTCACCTTTTTTTCCCCGCTTTCAGGAGATAGCCACAATAGGTGGCTCCCTCCAGGAGTTCTCCGTTGAGTTGTGTTTCAATTTTTCTAACTTTTGGTGCTTAAACCTTTTGTTATTTTTCTTTTTTATTTTGCCTTGTTCTAAGATACCAGACTCCAAGGGGTTCCATCCCAAATAGATATTAAATTCTTATCTTATAACGTGAGAGGACTTAACAGTCCATTTAAAAGACATGTGACATGGAAAGAAATCAAAAATTACCAGGCAGACGTAATATGCTTACAAGAAGTAAGACTAGCCAGAGATAACCATCCGTTCTTTCAAAACAAAAACTACCCTAATATATTCAAGGCCCTGAAATTAAACAAGAAGGCAGGAGTAATAACTATTATTAGCAATAAATTATCCATTAAATTGCATTCAGAAGAAGTAGATCCAGAGGAAAGATTTCACATCCTGGTATGCGATCTCAACGGCAGCACGTTTACTATAGGTAATATCTATGCCCCAAACAGTAAACAACTGCCCTTCTTTAATAAACTATCCAAAAAAATTGAAAAGGTCAGGAGGGGGCAGCTGATGTTGGTGGGAGACTTTAATTTGGTGCCCAATAATGACCTGGACGCATCTTCCCAGGCACGTAGATCATGCCCATCTTTAGGCAATTGGCTATCCAGCAATGAATTATACAATGTTTTTCGTTGCCTTAATACATCCTCCAGAGAGTATACGTATTTCTCTGAAGCTCACCAATCTTCTTCGAGAATAGATCTTTTTCTTACCAGCGTCTTCTCCCTCTCTGAATTCAAGAAAATTGAAATCCTTAATAAAACTTTTTCAGATCACTCACCAATAAGGGCAGAATTTGTCATAGGCCCTCCAACAACCAATACCTTCTTGTGGAGGACCAATCTATCCTTACTTAAAACACACAAATATAGGGAAATTATAGATAAGACACTTAATAACTATTTTACAGATAATGCAACAGAACAGATTGACCCGTTCATTTTATGGCAAGCCCACAAAGCTGTAATTAGAGGGTGCATTATGCAACTATCGGCCAGAAACAGGAGGGAGAAGAGGGAAAAAATTTCACAACTACAATCCCAAATTAAATTAAAAGAAGACCAGCAAAATAGTCTAACAAGTCCATCACATACTATTCATATGGAAAAATTAGATTTAAGGCAGCAATTGAAAGCACAACTTACCTCAGAATATGATGCAGCAATAAGGCTAGTTTCACACTAGCATTTTTGAGCGCAGCGACGGCCTGCGCACGGCCGCCGCTAAGCCCCGCCCCCTGCTGCGGCTCCGCCGGTAGCTCCGCCTACCGGCGCATGACGCTGCATGCGCCTTGCGTCCCCTATCTTTATCACTGGGGGCGCAGGCCGTGCGCAGTATGCGTTTGGCGGCGCATGCGCCTTTTTGATGGTGCGCCGGCGCAACCAAACTGCAGCAGGTTGCGTTTGGCACAGGTCGGCGCACCGTCAAAAGGACGCATGCGCCGCCAAACGCATACTGCGCACGGCCTGGAGCTACCGGCGGAGGCGCGGCAGGGGCGGGGCTTAGCGGCGGCCGTCGCTGCGCTCAAAAACGCTAGTGTGAAACTAGCCTTAGAGCGACAAAGGCCACTTATTATAATTCCACAAATAAGCCCACCCGTTACATGATGAGAAAAGTGCAAAGGGATAGGGTCGCCAGAAGGATCAACAAGATCCGAAACACAGCAGGACAATTACAGACACATCCACAAGATATTGCAGATGTTTTCGCAAATTTTTTTCAAAAGTTATATAATTTGGATCAAAACCCTGGGAACCATTCACCTGATCAAACTGCTATAAATTCATTACTGGCTGGTCTAAATCTTCCTCGAATAGATAAATCGGACCTAGATACATTGAACAAACCCATTAACACATAAGATTATCCTAAAACTCAAACCCTTAAAATCACCTGGCCCAGACGGGTTCGCCAATGAATACTACCAACTATTTTCCAAAACCCTTATTCCCTATTTAAAAGTTCTTTACGATCAAGTATCCATTACAGGTTCCTTTCCAAAAGCATGTTGGAAGCCACAATAATTCTAATACCAAAAGAGAAAGGGGAATTAGTGAATGTAAAAGACTTTAGGCCAATCTCCTTAATTAACGGTGATATAAAAATATTCTCCAAAAATTCTAGCAGAACGGCTAAAGAACGTTTTACCCAAGTTAATTAAAGAGGATCAGATGGGTTTTAATGTGGGTAGACAAGCAGCAGATGGCACGAGAAGTGTTATTAATTTACTCTCTTTGATTAAGAAATTTAGCGTCCCATCCCTATTTTTAGCCTTAGACGCCGAAAAGGCACCTTCAAAATGTCCTATCTAAATTTGGTTTTGATGACTACTTTGTTTCTATAATATTCTCCCTATATTCTAACCCAAATGCCAAAATTTATGTAAATAACTATTTATCTAAATCCTTTAATATAGCAAACGGGATAAGACAAGGGTGCCCTCTCTCCCCTTTATTATTTGCAATGGCAATAGAGCCGTTAGCATAAGCAATTAGAACAAATCCCTCAATATTTGGATATGATACCAAAAGCCAAACCCACAAATTAAGCCTATTTGCGGATTTGCGGATGACTTATTTTTATCTCTAACTAACCCAGCTAAATCAGTCAAAACCTTAATGGAAATATTAGAGCAATTTTCCAGAGTATCTTGCTTCAAAATTAATAAGGGGATATCTAAAGTAATGTAATTCAATGTCCCGCAAGAAGAAATGAAAGAAGTGCTAGATATGACTAACTTTCAGTTGGAAACTCAAACCTTGACATACTTAGGTATTAATGTCACAAAAAATTTTGCACAAATTATGCCTAGCAACATTGAAGATCTAATAAATACCCTCTCCAAAGACTTTAAACATTTTGAACATTTGAATCTTACTCTTATGGGACGTATACTGGTAGTAAAATCTATTGTACTACCTAAGATTCTTTATATTTTTCACTCTATCCCTCTTAAAGTTAACTTAAAACTCATAAATAAACTACAAGACTTAATTAAACTATTTGTTTGGGGCAATAAAAAACCAAGGGTAGCACATCCCATCCTATTCAGAAGAAACACGGAGGTTTGGCGCTACCTAATATTGGGGCCTATTATCAGGCGACCTTGGTTAAGAACAGTCAGCAGTGGTTCAAGTCAGGAGAGCAGCCAGCCTGGATGAATCTTGAATTAGCAAGTAGTAATTATAAACTTTTACAACGTATTTTCTCTAGCCATATTTTAGAGCCTATAACTAGACGCCATTCTAACCTGATTTTACACGCCATATTGGATGCTTGGTCAAAGTTTTCTAACCTAAAAAAGAAAGAGGATAGAATTAGCTCTCAAAAAATGCCCTCTCAAACTCTTGGATGTAATGTTTCAGTCGTCTATACCTAGGGTCTGGTTTGATTTAGGGGTCAAGAAAGTTGGAGATATTTCGGACGGTAGTAGGGTATCTTCCTTTTCTGAGATTAAGGAGAAATATCATATGCCATCTGTGGAGCTTGAAAGAAAATCTTCTACATCTGGTACGTAGAAAATCTCTGAACCTAGAGATTGTGGCCTCACTAGTCAACCATAGTAATTCTAAATTGAATTGGACTCTCAAAAATATATACAATCGTCTCAATGGAGACTTCACCTTCACGAAACATGTATATATGGTGTAATGGGGTCTACCAAGCTGGGGTACCTCTTTCAGTACCACCCCATGTTTTCGGAGGTCCGCTCTGCGTTGGCTGGAGTCTGAATGAATGACGCTGGCTGGAATTCCTTGGTTACATGGGCGCATATAAAAGATCACTGCTTCTCCACGTATTTCCAGTCTGACAACACTTTACTCACAGGACACAGAATATATCACACAGATACAGAGGGCAGGCCAATAGAAAAGCGGCAGGCCAGACATACATTACAAAGGCCGCAGGTGGCCAGAGCTTGCCGATGTTTACTGTGGGAATTACAAAGGTGGGGGGAGGGCGGACAAAAGGAGAATATCGTGTCCCCTCTGCCCAGGGGCGCAGCCTGTGGGCTGATGCATTAGGGACATGCATCTCACATAGAACCTATTATACATACATATAACTGCACAACATATTCTGGGTGCTGAGTGGTTCTGTAACACGTAACATATGGAAAGAAGGGAAATTTGCCATAGAACACACCTGCAGGGCCATGGTTTCTATGTCTTTGCAGGAATCCTACCATAAGGTACTAGTCCGATGGTATTACACACCAACTAGACTAGCCCATATAGGTGATGGGGTATCTTCCCTATGTTGGAGAGGATGTACTTTTCCAGGGAATCGATTTAATCTCTTTTGGAGCTGTCCCAAATTTCAAAATTTATGGATAGAAACTAAAAACCACGTTAAATTACTGTCACCCAACTCTATTGAGATTTCTCCCCAGATGGTAATCTTATCCTTGGATATGGAGGGGGTGGATACATCCATCAGATATGTAATGATACACATATTTACTGTAATTAAAAATCAAATCGCTATGTGGTGGAAAAAGACAGAAGTACCCTCATTCCCAATTATTCTTGACACTCTGCGTTCACATAGCCTGATAGAAGAACGATTTGCATTCAATAACAATGTCTTACATAAGTACCATCTAAAATGGGCGGTGTAGAACTCTATTTACATGTAAAGTTATTAGATTGTTGTGCTATATACATAGAGTCTGGTTTGAAAGTTGTGTACTCTAATCTCAATGTGGTGTTCTCTATTTTTTATTTCTTCCCTTGTTCCCCTTTTTCTGTTACCCCTATCTCCCCTATAATTTATAAAAAATTCAATAAATGTATTTGAAAAAGAATATGCACTAAATAGAGGAGACCTGTTACAGACCACCATAATGGCAATGTTAATGAGCTCATAATGTCATACTAAATTATATTAACCCCTCTAAAAAATAGATTTCGGATCGTCAGGGCACATATATAATAAAACATACCATTCATGATAATACAATATAAAAGTACATGATCATAGATATAGGTGGCACAGATAATACATATTATTATCAAAAGACTAAGACCTCCATAGATACAGAAATAAACAACACTATAAATGAATCAACCATCACACAGATTATATAAGATATTATTATGGCTGACATTAATTCAATTAGTGAGTACATCATTGGTACATTAACCCCAAAGAAACCAACAAAATAATATCAAACACACCCCCACCCACTCCAACTGCATCTCTTCAATGAATACAAGGTGACTGGGAAGATTTTGGAGATGTTCCATCCTTCTGATTCTTTAAATATCCAGGTCATCCTTGCTCCATCAGAGTACTTCCAATGTGTTGGAAACCGGGCACTGTACCATGACCAATAGAATATAACCACCACAACGGACTACTGATCCAAACAGCTGTGGGACACACCGAAGAACCGACCCATATACAGATATGGGTATCAGGAAAAATACAAATGTATGATTAACTAAAAGAACAAACACAAAAACAAATTAAAATCCCAGCATGGACACAGACACACATGTCACATAAATAACAGTGGAACAGGAGTAATTAAAACCCAGACTGAATATTGACGGCATAAATAAGAAACCCCCGGGGAACAAACCAACTAGCCAAAACCCAGAATATGTCACACTAATTTAAGCCCTTGTTCATAAAAAGGGTACAAAACTATTAGTTTCGTTCAACCCAGCAGGTGCCAAGGTGTCTAATGTCACAATCCATCTGCACTCACGCTGTGCAAGGATTTTTTTGACATTACCACCACGAACACCACAGTCAATTCTATCAATCCCACGAACCATCAGGCCCTTGGGATTGGCTTTATGAAATAATTTTAAAATGTTTTGGAAGCGTTTTTTGGACAGAGACATCCTGAGTGTCTTTGGATGCCATTATATCCCTAACATGTTCCCATACCCGGACTTTAAGCTCACGAGATGTAAGTGCGACGTAAACTTTGTTACACGGACAGGTAGCATAGTATACCACATTAGATGTCTTACATGTGATATAACTCCTTATACAACAAGTTCTTTTCCCATCAGATGTGGTGAAGGGTGCAGTTTTACAGATATTAGGGCATGCAACACATCTGCCACAGTTAAAGCATCCTTGTGTGCGAGTTGAACTCCGGACAGATGATGTTATAGGTACGTAATGACTTTTGACCAAATGATCTTTTAGATTCATACTATGTCTGGGGATTATTCTGGGCTGTCGTGGTAAACATGACATAAAAGTAGTGTCAGTGTGTAAAATAGGTCAACATTTAGCGAAAATATCTCGAATACGATCCCACTGACAATTCGATGTGGACACAAAACAGATAGTGTCTTTATTCTTGTCCTACCGGGTGTTAGTAGAATTGGCCAATAAGTCATTATGTGAGGTCCGTTTAGCCCTCTGATACCCTTGCTTAATACATCTGTTGCTTTATCCTCTGGCCCTAAACCGCTGCCCCAGCTCCCTAGCCTGTTGTTCAAACATTTTCTCTGTGGAACAGATGCGCCGGGTTCTTAAAAACTGGCCCGTGGGAATGGCGCGAATAACCGGTGGAACATGCGCAGAAGACGCGTGTAACAAGGAGTTCACCGCTGTTTCTTTATGAAACAAATCCGTCTGGATCGAGCCATCTGGGTCGACCCTAATTAGAACATCCAGGAATTCAATGTTCAACCTATGCCACTTATAGGTGAACTTCAGATTAAAAGTATTAGAATTTAGGTGACACATAAACTCCTGGAGTTCAGATGTTGACCCCTGCCAAATGACAAAGACATCATCAATATAACGGTGCCAGCACTGCACATGGTCAATGGCATGCACCCCGTCCTCATGAAAAACCTGCCTCTCCCAAAAGCCAAGAAACAGGTTAGCATAGGACGGGGCGCAAGCCGCACCCATGGCAGTGCCGCGTTTCTGCAAAAAAACCCTGTCTTTGAAAACTAAATAGTTATGGTATAAAACAAATTCCAAAAGTTCCACAAGAAATTCGCACCAATGGCCATCCCGACTAGTCATCTCCATATAGAAACGTACTGCCGCCAGTCCATCCACATGGTTAATGGACGTATACAAAGATTCTATATCAATGGCCACAAGGATCATGTCATCCTCCAGGGTAATCCCATTGATCTTATTTAACAAATCAGTAGTGTCCCTGACATAGGAGGGCAGCGTCTCGACAATGGGTTTCAGATAATAATCAATAAATTTACATGTCATATCACACAGCCCCCCTATGCCAGCAACAATGGGACGACCCGGGGGGATTGACCGGGTCCTTGTGGACCTTGGGCAGTAAGTAGAAAGTTGGCATCCTTGGGTTCCTAGTCAAGAGTCCGTCAAGAATTTTTTTGGGGATCAGGCCCGCCTCAAATGCATTATATAAGATTTTTTCTAAGGACTGTGTAAATGTTATAGTAGGATTGTTTGCTAACTGCTGATTTGTTTCCTTATTTTTCAACTGCCTAAAGGCTTCCTTTTCATATTTATCGATAGGCCAGATCACAACATTTCCGCCCTTATCTGCTGCCTTGATTACCACATCATTAATTTGTTGTAACTCCTTCAATGCTTTTCTCTGCTTAGATGACAAATTATCCCTATGAATGTTTGTAGGGATCTTTTTAAATTCCTCACTCACCATTTTGCAAAATATCTCAACCTGTGGGCATACAGATAGGGCAGGAAATGTCGTAGATCTGGGCATCACAGTCTCAGGAAACATACCTGTAGGCTCAGCCTGTTGCTCTCTCAACAGGTCCTCAAGGGCCATAAGTGCTTGGTGCTCAGTACCATCATCCAAACTCGTGTGCAATCGACGTGCCTTGTGCAACTTTGGTAAGTATTAATTTCCGACAAAAAAGGTGTATATCTTTCACGGCTGTAAAGAAATTAAAGCCGTTACTTGGCGCAAAAGACAAGCCCAAACTCAGGAGGTCACGTTGATCATCAGAAATAACATGATTCGAAAGATTAATTACCTCCATGGTTTTGGGCTTGGATTTGACCCCATGGGAGGGTGATGAATTCACCTTCCTCCTCCCTGCATACCGGCTTCTGGTGTTGCGTGTACTTCTACTATAGGTGTTTTTTTCCTTGGTATTTACTTCAAATTTCGATGTCTGCCTTGATTTCTCAACTGAGGTAAATGAAGACATGGATTCGGACCTGGCGACAAATGGTGACCGGTCACGTTTAGGCGTCACCTTCCACCTATATACTCTGCTATCCTGAAAATCAAGAACATCTCTCTGGAATTTCTTGGATTTATTCGTACAGATGTCTTGTTCCCAATTAGCAAAATCTCCATCTAATTCCTCCTGGAGTTTAGTTAGAGCTTCAGAGGATAGGTTCTTTTTCAATTCAGATTGAAGAGCTTCAATCTCAGTCTCAAGTGTGCTCAATTTAACACTATTGAGGTTGATTAGTAGCTCCATATATTCCCTAGAGGATCTTGTTGAGATCCTTTCCCAATTTTCTCTAAAGGAAACATCGTCTACAGGGAAAGCGGGGAATAGCTGAATACGCAATCCCCTAGGTATCAGCCCTTTGCTGAGGTATTTTTCCAAAAACGCTCTGCTCCACCATAACTTTGCTCTTTTCAATTAAGACTTTTAAAACGCATAGTCTGTTCCTTAGTGTCCTTAAGCTGTGAATCTAAAACCACCGGAGATTTTTCCTTAAACACCTCATTAAGCCGCGTCAGCCAAGATTGGTCGCGGGCACGAAAGTCCATCTGTTTTGAATCACCAGCTGTGAATAACACAGTAAATAACAATATTGAAAAAAAGTTCAAAACCAACATAATTGTCATAAGTGGCCAGGAACAAATTGAACAACAATAGTAGTTCCCCCACCAATAGTATTCTATTACGATCGAGGGTGGCACTAGGATTTGCTAGACACCATCACTATGGTTGCCCGCAGTGAGTCTTCTTAAAAATGGCGCTGATCTTGTGCGCATGCGCGGTGTGTCCGATTTTGGTGCGCGATGCTTCGGCCATCACTCTATGGGTCGCGCGCATTCTGATGACGTCTGAGTGGTGTTTTCACCACATATGCGTGTGACTCATTGATGGCGGCGGGTCATCGCGAGAGTACCGACCGGCCTCACTGGGCATGCGCCACCTTGATTACCGACACCGGGGATGCCGCAGTTATATATGGGTAGATGATGCCAGACAGACACTTCCCCTTGAGAAAGCCGTGGCGAAACGTGCGTCGGGGTTGAGCGAGGTGTCTCCCCTCTCCTGCAATTTCACTATGGGTAAGTGACATTGGCATTATGGATACTGGATATGATCCCGGTATAAATTGATAAAATCTTTGGAGCCACATTCTGCTGTTATTCCTGGTACTATGTTGCATGCAGCACCTTTGTGTTTACTCGTGCGCATTGATTCTATTTATGTATGCGATTTCTTGGCCTATTGTCATGTCTATTATTTGTAGGGGGGAGCTTTTGCTCTGTAACTGGAATGCTTTTTTCCTATTTCACCTCATATATACACCTATAAATGTTTGAAACTCTTTTAATATGAGACAATAAAGACTTGTTTTATCCTTTCCATACCTTTGTTTTGTGGTTGATGGCTACTCCATTTTTTTCTAAAATTGCATACTTATCTGCCCTGTTGAGAGCAGAGCAAAGTACTTCAGTATGCAGATGCCTGGAAAGGTCAGAGAGGCCCAGTGCCAGCGCACTGCAGTACTTTGCTCTGCCCTCAACAGGGCAGATAAGTAGGCTTGCGCAGGAGCGAGATGCTGTGGAGCCACGAACCAAGCAGGATGGCGGCATCACAAGGCATTATTTGCCACTGCGACACCCATCTGACTGGACTGCACCAGACCGCCCCCGGGTGAGTATAATAAAACTTATTTTTCTTCACTTGCAGGTCAGATCGGGGGCTTATCTACAGCATTATAGATTGCGGTAGATAAGTCCTGAAAGGCAGTGGCTGCATCTTATAGCGGCCAAAACAGGTGACAAGTTCCCTTTAAACATACTAAGTGATAATAATGTCTTCCTCCACCTCCCCCTGTTCCTAAATCCATTATAAATCCCCCTTCCTCCCTTCCCAATCCCCCACACCCCTCATTGGCCTCCTCCCCCCGCAGCCCATTATTGTCCTCTCATCATTGCCTTCTCCCTCAGCACCCCCATCATTACCCTTTCCACCACATTTATCATTGCTTTCTCCCGCACCACCCCATCATTGTCCATTCCACCAGCTCCATCATTGCCTTCTCCCCCACCACCCCATCATTGCCCATTCCACCTCCGCTATCATTTTCTCCTCCCCTATCACCCCCATCATTGCCTTTTCCACCATCATTGTCCTTTCCACTACCACCATCATTGCCTTTCCCCATCATTGCCCATTCCACTATCTCCATCATTTTCTCCTCCCCCACCACCCCCATAATTGCCCTTTCGACCACCTGCATCATTGTTTTCTCCCTCACCACCACCATCATTGCCTTCTCCGCAATCACCCCCATCTGTTATGATTAGGTCACCAAGAAGGATAGCTGGGGAATAAGCTAGGCAACCAGAAAACCAGAAAGGTTGGTAACTAAGTGGATTGCAGACCCCTAAAACTAACATCATTACTAGAATTAGCCGTGGGACGTACCTACGATGCCCTAGGCACCTCTGCACAGCCAAAGAGTTAACTAAGCCTAAAGCAAGAAAGGGAAAAGCTAAACTACCCCGGAGTAGAACCCCAAAGGAATAGATAGCCCCCAAACATATATTGCCGGTGAGACAAGATGAGGCAAAAACACAGGCAGAAAATAGAGTAAGCAAATGATGGGGCCCAAACTGTCTAGATAAAATAGGACAGGAAAGACACTGTCTGCAATCACAAAAAAACCCTAAGAAAAATCCAACACGTCTGATATGCAAAAATACTGAGGCCACACGACCTCTCCCCCACTAGATCAGCATTCTCGTGTGAACTGGAAGCAAAGCAAAAGATACTGATATAACAGGGGACTAGCAATACTGAACAGACTGACATAAGGTGTGGCATATGGAATGGGGACCAGCACTGGTCTCAGCAGGGAACAATGCTGAACCCACACAGCAAAGCAGAAAGCAGAGAAAGGCAAAAACTGGATCAAATGCAATACGATTCCAGTGAACAAATAACTTATCTGAGCGATGCAGGACCAAGCAGGGGGCAAGCGGACTTCAAAATGCACAGGAAGAAAACCAAATCACCAGCAACAACTGAGAGAAGCTTGCTGACTTAAATCTTCCCAGTCTGTAACACCTGACCTCCAGTCATTGTCTTCAGGTGATTGACTTCTGTCAACCCAACCAGCTCCATTACCTGCAGCAACCACCAGAGGGAGCCCAAACTCAGAAGTCAGGTCAAGAGTGTTCACAACACCCATCATTCCTCTCTCCCACACACACACTCGCACACACACACAGACTCACACAAACACACACAGCACCTCTCCGCATGCTCTCACGCAGCATCACCTTTGCTGGCAGCTTCCTCTCTCTGGCACAGCCATCAGCCATGGTGCTGAATGATGACATCATCCATCCACGCCATTTTCTCTTGTAGGCAGCGGAGCTGCAGGGTTCTCTCCCGGCCCGCCTCACATGAGGGCAATATGGCCAGGGGCCTCCCAGAGCCTCGGGGCCAGGTAAACAGGCCAGATTGCCTTCATTATTTGCCGCCCTGCCGGGGCCCCTGGAGCCTCTGGGCCGCGATGCAGCTGCACCGGCTGCACATGCAGTGTGTCCGCCCATGCGTTCAAGACAGATGTACAGCATGAGGGTGGTGGAATTATTTTTTTTATTTCAGTTGTAAATGTCAGGATTATTTGATTAGCCCTTGCACTTAAAGGTGTTGTCCACTGCTCAAACAACCATTTCTGAATGACCATGTTTCCCCCCCAAATAAAATAAAAACAACTATACATACTTCAGGAGCCAGTGCTGTTCCACTCGTGTCGGCACTGGCTCTCTGGGGGATCATGTGATATTGCTATGTCACGCGATCCCTGCATACAATCACTATTGGCCTCACTTTCCTCTCCTATGGATGTAATTGACTGCGAGACATTGCGAGAGCTGGGGCTGCTCTTTCACTTACTAAAGATATCTTGATTGGTGAGAAGGAGGGGAGAGAAAAGACAGTGCTGATTGGCTGCAGGGATTGTGTGACATGATGGCACGGGATCACCAGGAGAACCAGCAATGACACCACTGGAACAGCAGCAGCATGGAGGTGAGTATAAATGTTATTATATTACGGGGGAAGGGGGTGACATAGGGATTCAGAAGGAGGTAACAGGGTAGTGGACAACTCCTTTAAGGACTTCTTGCAATGAGTACTCCAGTCAAAGACAAACTCAGAGCTTAATTTTGTTTATTAAGACATACACACAAGGCAAAACAGTCAAAAAAGTATAAAATAAAGAAAGCTCTTACTGATTGGATGGGGGAGTAATGATTCTTTGTAGAGGAGACACCGGCGAAATTCACACAGATCTACAATCATCCTTGTTTCTTCTCGGTCTGACATGGATTGTCCATGGGTTCTATCCAGACCTATCACCCCTACTCCTGGTCATGTGAGTGGATAGCTAATTACAGAATTTTTCAAATTATAAGAAGCACTTTTTTCCCACAAAATTTTTGGGGAAAATGGGGGTGCGTCTTATAATGTGGAGAAACCTTACCGGCCACAGTGGAGCAAGGTCCCAGGGTCGCTGCTGAAGGAGGTGAGAGTGGCGCATAGCTGCAGGCCGCGGGCTAGGATGAGGGGATATTCCGATGTGCGCCGCTGCGGGTGAAAATGGCTGCGGTGCTCTGTGGTGCAGAGGGGCTCCGCCAGCATATTGTGAAAGACCAGAGCACCCCGCATATCCATTACTGCGATGCGGTGGCCTCTGGGAAAGTGGCTGCCGTGCTCAGATTGAGATCTCGGCAACAAGATCTCATCCCAAGATCTCGGCACCCAAGATCTCATTGCCGAGATCTCAATATCAACATGCACCACCCACAGCAGCCATTTTCTGGGAGGCCACCGCATCGCAGTAATGGATGTGTAGCAGGATCCGGGGTTTTTTTACAAAATTGAGTCCGAGGTCAAGAGCCAGGAGGTTACGTCACATGCAGTAGGAAGAGACAATGGTGTAGTCACAGCCTGGAGTCAGAATTCCACAGTTAGAAAGCATCAAGGGAAAAGGGGTAATACAAACCCGTATTCAAAAGGCAAATCCAAGATTGGGTAACAAAAGATCAGAATGTCTGAATAAAGAGCTCAGAGAACATATACCACCTAGCTGAACGCTACAGCTGGCAGAGATCTGGGACTGACAGCTTAGCAAAATAGTTGGATAATCACTAAGAACAGGGAACATGCAAAGGAAGCTCATCACCACCCAGTCTCAGATTGGAGGGTTGAGCTGTTTATCAAAATATCGACAGCTCAGAATGCCCATGCACTAGTTTGGACGAAGGCACTGTCAATCAAAATATGGCCAGTCCAGCACGCCCAGCACTAGTTTGGATGACTGAGTTATCATTCACCAAACTGACAGCTAAGACACACTGAGTGGATAAATCCATAATTAGGGTTGCTATTATATATCTTTATTTTCCTAAGGCCAAAAATTCTGGGGATTGAAATCAGAAGGAATTATATTTCCCCCATCATAGATGCTGTATATCTGTGGATTGTTAAGAAATTGGATTATTACATAAATGACATTAAATAATTGCATTTCCATTGTGCCTCTCTGCTGTCTTTGGTCTGGATAGGAGACAAGGAGACAAACAATCCACATTAGGGCAATTATGTTCACGTGTTGGTTATAATCACTCATTTATTGACAGTTAGTTGTCAGTTGTCAAAACCATGGATATCTAAGCTACTGTAATGCTCTGCACATGGGGTATGCAACATAGATTATTAGAGGAACTATATTACATTTCTAATTGGAAGTATTTGCTATTATTATTACTATTATTACACCTACTACTGGGATAGGATATCGAAGATGGGAATACCCCTTAAAGATTTAGGCCTGCAATAACTAGCATAAGGATTCTTACTAGGCTTGGCAACTGCATACTGCAAGGAATAAACATATCGTCTGTCTCTTCTTTCTGTGACCTTGTTCTACACGTTCTAAGGTTTCGTTTCTGCAAAGCTATATTACCAATATCGCCTACACACTATGAAAAATGAGCATACAATATTATGCTTAACTCTTTTACTGTAACAGTTTACAAGGATCACATTATAGTGTATATATATTTGTATATGTTACCTTGCGGTGGGTGTGGACTATGGCCACTGATCGGGCTTACCCTGGAGGGGTGTGACTACCTGGTTTTCACTAGAACTTGTCATGGTGGGGATAGATGTGGCCGTTAAGGTAGTCACCAAGTGGCACAACACGAAACACAGAAGGCAAAGGCCGAGATGTGGTCAGACAGCACAGCATTAGAATACGAAGCCGGAGTCAGGAGTGGAGACGTCAAACAGAACAAGTACACAGTAATGGAAGAGACAAATATGAATGCACTTTTAGAGGGTACTGGGAAGGAACTGCAGCTAGGAACCAAAGTTCAGGCAAGGAGTAAAGAGAGGAGCTGCCTAATATATCCCCTGCTGGCAGAGGATAGGCCAGGGAATCTAAACTCTGCAAGACACCGCAAGGTTCCAGCCACAGTGGACTGCAGCAGAGTCGGGAGTGCTGCTTAGGAATTTCAGTGAAATTGCCTAACACTGGATGGAGCAGAGCGGTAAACACATTAAGTATGATGCCATTGAGAAGGTGTGCGAGTTACCACCATGACAAAGTATATATCTATTTATATGTATATTTTACAACTTTAGCAAATAAGAGTATGGGCAAACTCAGTCATGGAAAACAGATGGAGGACAAACAAGTTCTGCCATCTCAATCTGGTTGGTTACCTAAGCAAGGAGAACACGACACAAGCACACTCATTGCTTTATAGACTGATAAAATAGCTTCAGTCCCTCTGTGTTTTTGTTATGCAGCAGAGGCAAAGCTTCCTTTCCTAGCAGTCTCAAAAAGAGCACAGTTTAGAGCAGCGAAGTGACCATGCTGCTAGTATTAACTGTCAATATTCACCCTCCAGCAACCAGGAACCAGAGACCAGGAGTGATGCGCTCCTGAACATTGAACTTCAGACAACCCTTTTAAACACTGTACTATTTAGGAGGGGCAAGCCAAACCTGCAATTATGGAGCCTCTGTGTATTTCTTATATTTCTTATATATTCCTTACTAATTGTGAGTCTTGTTCTAAATACAGTGCTGTGCAAATTAATTGGGACAAAGCATTTTTTTAAGTAAAAACGTAAGATGGTTACCAGTCAGTGATTCAAACCAGTTTTAACTACTTTGCACAGGCACTCACACCTGTTCAAAGCAGTTAAAACTGGTTTGAATCACT
Source organism: Dendrobates tinctorius (assembly GCF_039654945.1). Taxonomy (NCBI): domain Eukaryota; kingdom Metazoa; phylum Chordata; class Amphibia; order Anura; family Dendrobatidae; genus Dendrobates; species Dendrobates tinctorius. The sequence goes on from NW_027361672.1 coordinate 43,858,840, forward strand.
GACTGGTAACCAACTTACAATTTTACTTAAAAAAATGCTTTGTCCCAATTAATTTGCACAGCACTGTATATTTCTTTTTTATTAAAATTACCTGTGAAGACTGAATATTTATAAGGAGCTTAAATATACATATGACATCTTTATACATTTAACAAGTATTTTCATATACATCATGGGCAACATCATGATTTATATAATTTTATATTGTATAAAATCTTTTGTATCACGTTAGAGATGATGATTTACATAGTTCTAGTTATTAACAATTTTAATAAAGACAGGACACATATAAAATAAATATCCAAAAGCTTAAAAACATAAATACATCATGCAAACTTATTAAAGAACCCCTGCTTCTTCTCATCTTATGTAGTTCTTTGTTCTTTGTGACATGGTTTTTATTATTCATATTCATAGTTGCTTTAAGTTGCCCTTGTAAACATAGCATGGGTTGTCCAAAATGTGACTCTGTAGCTTAGCCTTAAAGAGAACCTGTCACCAAAAAAATGTTATTAAACTGCAGATATGGGGTTAATCTGCAGGTTAACAGTGTTACTAATCTGCCCAGAGCCAACACTTAACAGAACACTGCGGTGAAAAAATAATCCTCTTCCCCCTGGGCAGCATTCCGGTTTCAGTCATGGGGCAATAGTTCAGTCACCACTATGATCTGCTGTAACCGCACCCCTTGCACTGACAGATAGCCTGCCTCAATGCAAAGCCAGTGTCAGTCAGTCAGGTCCGGGGGCATTTTTTCCAGGTGGCAGGTTCCTCTTGAAGAGATTTTCCTGTCTTGAAATACAAGTCTGCAGTCACACTCTGCGACTGCAGACTTGTGAATCCTCAGATGGTTTGCACTGCACATTATGAGGATTCTCCAGGGCTGGCCGTGAGTGGTTATGTGACTGCAAGTATGCAATTGCATGCTTCCATCCACACTCCAACTAGACTCTATCTGGTTAATAAACTTGCATTGAGAGAGGTTGAACAGAGTCTAGTCGGCATGTGACCGAATGTATACAAATCAAATACTTTTGGTCACACCTCATCCTTTCCCAGCATCGACAATGGAGATTCCGCATAGCACTCTGTCAGCGTCCAGACTTGTGAATCCGCACAAACTTGTAGTTTAAAATTGGACAACCCCTTTAATGATGTTTTCTAAAATCTGAGAATATGTTCTAGAAGCTCCACACATTGAACACATACACTTTACAATATCCTGAACTTCAAATTCTGTAACATTTCTATACTTAAAGTCACTGGGAACCTCACCATTTCTTGACTAATTCTGGTCAGTTATGATTGTATGTGCAATAACATGCTGGATACTACTTTATCGTGTAGTAAAAGAACTGAACAGACATTCAGAGAAGGAACAAAAGGGAGCACCATAAGAAATATGTAACAACAATATCTTTACCCATGTTCAGTTTTTTAAAATGACTTCTAAAGCCAGAGCTTATAGAGTACCCTTTAAGCCTGTTCAGTTACTTCATATACTGTTTTACCCGTGTTTATATCTGTGTTGCAGTCTTTTTCTGGTCTGTAGGATTTTGCTTTCCTATTTAGTTCAGCCAGGATATAAATGTATGGGATAATTGTGCAGTGAAGCACTGTGCCATAGATACTGGCAAAGTATAAAGCAACTTTTTGGACATCTGTTGGTATTAAATGAAAGTACATTAGAAACCATAAAAAGTTGAAAGGGATTACGGAAATGATAAAAACAGTTACAGCTGAGATTATGAAAGCATAGAGTTCAGCAGAGGCCTGTTGGTCGAATCTTCTTTTTATATGGAAGAGCAGAATTAGGCAAGAAGTGACCATGACCGGTAGGCAGACTATGACAGCTGAAGCAAACGTTATCAGCTGAATTGCTGTGCATCCTGAAGTCTGAGCCACGAAAGAATCCGCTTTACACAGCAAATTTTCCAGAAGACTTTCCATGCAGCCAATTGACCAGAGAATAACACATATGACCACAGTTAAAGCCTTAGGACGTTGACACTTGTGCCACACTGGCAATTTAACAGACATACATAATTCCAAGCTGATCACCGTAAGGATGAACATTCCTGAGTAGAGAGTGCCATCATAAAATATTTCTAGAAATAAGTACAAAGAATCCTTGCCTTGGAAATTTGGATAAGTGTTATTCAGTGTATTGATATTAAGAACAAGTATACACACACTGAAGAGCAAGAAGATAAAGTAAGCCACTGCCAAGTTGATACTGTATATAGTAAATTTGTTCTTCTGGATCTTGAAGCACAAGTAACATAGTACGATAATATTTCCCAACAAGCCAATAAGGGAGAGAACTAAAGCAATGACAGCTGCAATTGTAAAATGTATGTAGGCAAATTTTGAGTAACCATCATTAACTTCAGGATTAGGGTCATATGTTGCTGTGATGTTAAGAGACATTTTCTTCGGTACTAGTTGTGGTCCTCAATTGTCTTCAAATATCTTCTTGTCTTAATCACCTTGTAAGAAAAATAAAATATATTAAGAATAAGGAAGTAATTTCTGTAGGCCACCCAATAAGTGTGCTATAAAGCCAGCAATAATCAATGAAGATGTCTTTATTTCACTTAGACTTTTTGATAATTGCTTTTTGTAAGCAGGCAAGTAAGTGATCCTTTGGACAAATCCCAAAATATTCACTTAGTTGAGTGTCACTTTAAAGCTTTGAAATACCTAACAGACTTTATACGATCTGTAGACTAGCTCGGTATGAGCATTATTTAACTCCTTCACGACTTTGAGAGTTTCCTTTTTTGCTTCCCTTCTTCCCAGAGCCATAACTTTTTTTTAATTTTTCTGTCGATATGGTCATGTGAGGGCTTGTTGTACTTTTGAACAACACCATTGGTTTTACCATATCTTGTACTGGAAAAAAATCAAACTGCGGTGAAATTGCAAAAAATGTGCAATTCCACAATTATTTTTTTACCATGTTCACTGTTATTGCATTTAACCCCTTTACCCCCAAGGGTGGTTTGCACGTTCATGACCAGGCCAATTTTTACAATTCTGACCACTGTCCCTTTATGAAGTAATAACTCTGAAACGCTTCCGTGGATCCTGGTGCTTCTGACATTGTTTTCTTGTGACATATTGTACTTCATGTTAGTGGTAAAATTTCATTCATATAACTTGCGTTTATTTGTGAAAAAAACGGATATTTGGCAAAAATTTAGAAAATTTCGCAACTTTGAATTTTTATGCCCTTAAATCACAGAGATATGGCACACAAAAAACTTAATAATGTTTACATAATGTTTACATAATGTTTACTTTACATCAGCACAATTTTGGAACCAAAATTTTTTTTTGTTAGGAAGTTATAAGGGTTAAAAGTTAACCAGCGATTTCTCATTTTTGCAACACCATTTTATTTTTACGGACCACATCACATTTGAAGTCACTTTGAGGGGTCTATATGATAGAAAATCCCCAAAAGTGACACCATTCTAAAAACTGCACTCCTCAAGGTGCTCAAAACCACATTCAAGAAGTTTATTAACCTTTCAGGTGCTTCACAAGAATTTTTTGAATGTTTAAAAAAAATGAACATTTAACTTTTTTTCACAAAAAAAATTAATTCAGGTCCAATTTTTTTATTTTACCAAGGGTAACAGGAGAAATTAGACTGCAAAAGTTATTGTGCAATTTGTCCTGAGTACGCTGATACCTGATATGTGGGGGGGGAACCACTGTTTCGGCACATGGCAGAGCTCAGAATGGAAGGAGCGCCGTTTGACTTTTTCAATGCAAAATTGGCTGGAATTCATATCGGACGCCATGTCACGTTTGGAAAGCCCCTGATGTATCTAAACAGTGGAAACCCCCCACAATTGACCCCATTTTGGAAACTAGACCCCCCAAGGAACTTATCTAGATATGTGGTGAGAACTTTGAACTCCACAAGGGCTTCACAGAGGTTTATAACGTACAGCCGTACAATTAAAAAATTATATTTTTTCCACAAAAGTGATCTTTTCACCCCCAATTTTTATTTTCCCAAGGGTAATAGGACCCTAAAAGTTGTTGTGCAATTTGTCCTGAGTACACTGATACCCCATATGTGGGTGTAAACGACTATTTGGGCGCATGGCAGAGCTCGGAAGGGAAGCAGCGCCATTTGACTTTTTTGGCTGGAATTGGGATTGGACGCCATGCCGCGTTTCGAAAGCCCCTGATGTGCCTAAACAGCAGAAACCCCCCATAAGTGACACCATTTTGGAAACTAGACCCCCTAAGGAACTGGTGAGGTGAGCACTTTGAACCCCCCCAGTGCTTCATAGAAGCTTATAACGCCCAGGCATGAAAATAAAAAAATCATATTTTTTCCACAAACATGATCATTTAGTCCCCAATTTTTTTATTTTCCCAAGGGTAACAGGAGAAATTGGACCCCAAAAGTTGTTGTCCAATTTGTCCTGAGTACCCTGATACCCCATATGTGGGAGAAAACTACTGTATGGGCACATGTCGGGGCTCGGAAGGGAAATAGTGACGTTATGGAATGCAGACTTTGATGGAATGGTCTGCTGGTATCATGTTGCCTTTGGAGAGCCCCTGATGTCCCTAAACAGTGGAAACCCCCCACAAGTGACCCTATTTTAGAAACTAGACCACATAAGGAACTTATCTAGATGTGTGGTGAGCACTTGAACCCCCCCAGTGCTTCACAGAAGTTTATAACACCCGGGCGTGAAAATAAAAAAATCACATTTTTTACACAAACATGATCTTTTAGTCCTCAATTTTTTATTTTCCCAAGGGTAACAGGAGAAATTGGACCCCAAAAGTTGTTGTTCAATTTTTCCTGAGTCCGCTGATACCCCATTTGTGGGAGAAAACTACTGTATGGGCACACGTCGGGGCTCGGAAGGGAAGTAGTGACGTTTTGGAATGCAGACTTTGATGGAATGGTTTGCGGGTGTCATGTCGCATTTGGAGAGCCTCTAATGTGCCTAAACTGTTGAAACTCCCCACATGTGACACCATTTTGGAAACTAGACCCCCCACGGAACTTATCCAGAAGTGTGTTGAGCACTTTGAACCCCCCAGTGCTTCACAGAAGTTTATAACGCCCGGGCGTGAAAATAAAAAAATCATATTTTTTCCACAAACATGATCTTTTAGTCCCCAATTTTTTTTATTTTCCCAAGGGTAACAGGAGAAATTGGACCCCAAAAGTTGTCCAATTTGTCCTGAGTACGCTGATACCCCATATGTGGGAGAAAACTACTTATGGGCACACGTCAGGGCTCGGAAGGGAAGTAGTGACGTTTTGGAATGCAGACTTTGATGGAATGGTTTGCGGGTGTCATGTTGCGTTTGGAGAGCCTCTGATGTGCCTAAACTGTGGAAACTCCCCACAAGTGACCCCATTTTGGAAACTAGACCCCCCCACGGAACTTATCTAGGTGTGTGATGAGCACTTTGAACCCCCAAGTGCTTCACAAAAGTTTAGAACGTCCGGGCATGAAAATAAAAAAAAATCATATTTTTTTTCCACAAAAATGATATTTTTGCCCCGAATTTTTTATTTTCCTAAGGGTAACAGGAGAAATTGGACCCCTAAAGTTGTTTTGCAATTTGTCCTGAGTAGGCTGATACCCCATATGTGGGGGTAAACCACTGTTTGGGCGCATGACAGAGGTTGGAAGGGAAGGAGCACCATTTGACTTTTTCAACGCATAATTGGCTGGAATTGAGATGAGACGCAATGTTGCGTTTGGAGAGCACCTGATGTGCCCAAACAGTGGAAACTCCCCAATTCTAACTCCAACCCTAACCCCAACACACCCCTAACCCTAATCTCAGCCCTAACCCTAGCCCTACCCCAAACCCTAGCCCTAATGGGAAAATGGAAATAAATACATTTTTTTTTAATTTTATTATTTTTCCCTAACTAAGGGGGTGATAACAGGGGGTTTGATTTACTATTTATGGCGGGTTTTTATTTTTGGCAGCTATCGCATGCTAAAAGACGCTTTTTATTGCAAAAATAGTTTTTGCATCACCACATTTTGAGACCTATAATTTTTCCGTATTTTGACCCACAGAGTCATGTGAGGTCTTATTTTTTGCGGGACGGGTTGACGTTTTTATTGGTACCATTTTCGGGCACGTGACATTTTTTGATCGCTTTTTATTCCGATTTTTGGGGCGCAGAATGAACAAAAACCAGCATTTCAAGAATTTCTTTTGGGGGGGTGCGTTTACACCGTTCCGCGTGCGGTAAAATTGATAAGACGGTTTTATTCTTCGGGTCAGTACGGTTACAGCGATACCTCATTTATGTCATTTTTTATGTTTTGGCGCTTTTATGCAATGAAAACAATTTTATATAAAAAATAATTATTTTTGCATCGCTTTATTCTGCGAGCTATAACTTTTTAATTTTTTCACTGATGATGCTGTGTGGCAGCTCGTTTTTTGCGGGACAAGATAATGTGTTCTGCGGTACCATGGATATTTATATACGTCTTTTTGATCGCGCGTTATTGCACTTTTTGTTCGGTGGTATGATAATAAATCAATATTTTTTGCTTTGTTTTTTATTTTTATTTTTTAAGGGATTCGCTAAAGGGGTTAACTAATGGGACAATTTTATAGGGCGGGTCATTATGGACGCGGCGATACTAAATATGTGTACTTTTATTATTTTTTTTTTTATTTCCAAAAAATAAATTTATTAGGGAATATTTTTTTTTTTTTTTTAATCTATTTAGCGATTTTTTCAAAATTATTTTTACACTTTTTTTTTATTTTTTTTAACTTTATTAGGTTGTCCCAGGGGGGACATCACTGTCCTGTGACAGATCGCTGGAGGCGCTCATAGCAGAGCGGCAATGACAACACCAGGGGTCTAATGCAGATCCCGGGTTGTCATGCCAATGCATCGGCGCCCCACAATCATGTGACAGGGGCACCGATGGGTGGGATTAGTGATGCGCTTCAGGCGTGGCCATGTTAAATACCGCTGTCAGATGCTGACAGTGGCATTTAACATCTTAAAAGCCACAGGTGGATAATGATTCCACCCGCAGCTGTTAGGGGCACATCAGCTGTCATGTTACAGAAAACAAGCAGGCTCAGTACTGGAGCCTGCATGGAATGCAGGTATGCAGGTATATGATCTATGACATATATACATTATATACGTCATAGGTCGTGAAGGGAATAAACTAGCAAAAAAAAGTTAAGTTATAAAAAAGAGTTGAATGAACTGTCAAGAAAAGTTGTCCAATCAAGTATCCATAATGAAATGCCTCATAAAATAAACCCAGTAAGTTATAATCTGAAGCCTAGTTTAATAGGAACACTATATAAACTAGCAAAAAAATTAAAAGCTAGGAAAAGTGAGTTGAAGTGAGATTAAATTGGAGAAACAAATAAAAAATGGAAGCTCTTATGTTAAAAATAGGCACTGTACAGTACTTCATATTATTGCTCTGAGTTTGCCACGGTAGAGTAAAAAAGACTTTCTCATTAACATTACAATGTGAACTCCTCTCAAAAGGCAATGACCAAATACTTGGAGATCACATGATAAGATGTCAATGCACAGAGGAGTAAAGGTGCCCATACACGCTTTAGAGCCGGCTGTCAGTCAGTGTCGGAGGCGAGGTTACAGCCGCTACTCACTATGCACTGAGCGATGACTGAAACCGAGTCACTCCCCCTCCCGACTGAAAGCCTGAGGCTGCTCAGAGGAATATAATCCATTTCTTCTTGGCAGCAGGTCTCTCAGTGCTGGCACTGAACAGCTTCAGATCACTGTTAACCTGCACTTTGACTCCACATCTGCAGGTTAATAGTTTTTTTTCCCTTTAAAGTCTATTGCGGATTTGCTAAAATTCTGTTCATAATATTGGTAATTCTATTATATTTGACTACAAGAATAGAAAATTATGCTGCACTATTCTTGTGGACAAATTGATTAGCACATCATCTCATTATAAGTTAATAGGGTCTGTAAGGATCCATTAGGATGTACCTCTTTAAGGCTATGTGCCCACGCTAGCGTTTTTATACGCTCAGGAATCGTATCCCCTTTCCCAGAAAACGCACGTCTTTTTCCTCGCGATTCTTGCGCGGTTTTTGCCAAAAAGCCGTGCGTTTTTTATGCGTTTTTTGACACGCGGTTTCTGGGAACATTGGGGGAATGCTAAAAATGCTCAGCTATGCGGAAATTAATGAGCATGCTGCGTTTTTAGCCACTAAGCGATTCCTGAGCTGATAAAAACGCATGCATTGGCATAAAAAGCCAAAAATTCATGCAAATTAATTGGAAGCATCTTGTAAGCGTTTCTGCAGCGTCTGATCCGGCACAAACACTGCGGAAACGCTTACAAAAACGCAACGTGGGCACACAGCCTTACAAGTGCAAATTTTGGCTTGTCAGTGCACCATTAATTAGTGCTAAATGACTATGCCCAATACCCAATTCATTCATCGCTCATTTACCGACCTATTTGCATCTGCTAAAGAAAACTGATGGGGCAGAACAATTGCTAATGCTGGTACTATTGTGCTGTCGCCATTTAGTATTATGTTATCAACATCATATCACTAGTTTACGGTGGGCGATGTGCTGCCAGAATTACGTTTTTGTGGTTGCCGCAGCACTGCTTTAAAATGGGCTGTAAAAGCATTGTGTATACACCAAAATAGTACCATTAAAAACGTCAGCTTGGCACACAAAAAATAAGCCCCAGATCATGAAAAATATTGACGATACAGGTCTCGGAAAATGACGCAATTTTTTTATTTATTTTTTTTCACAAAATTTGGATTTTTTCACCACTTAAATAAAACGTAACCTAGACATGTTTGGTATCTATGAACTTATAATGACTTGGTGAATCATAATGGCAGGTCAGTTTTAGCATTTGGTGAACATGGTTAAAAAAAAATTGTGGAATTGCAATTTTTTGGGCAATTTCACAGAACTTTGATTTTTTTTTCCATTTTCCAGTACACTATATAGTAAGACCAATGGTGCTGTTCAAAAGTAAAACTCGTCCTGCAAAAAATCAAACCATCACCTGGTCACATTGTCATAAAAATAAAAAAGGTTATCTGGGAAGAAGAGAAGCAATAAACAGAAATGCAAAAACGGAAAAGGGCCGTGGGGTGAAGGGGTTAAACTCCATCATCAGACAGTCTATGTTCTAGATCTATGTAAAAAAGAATATTTTTCTAATCATAAAATATCAGATTCTCTTAAATCTAAAGATGAAATAATATTAGGTATATTTTAAGTAAAGCTCTGCTAACACCACATATCGCCAATATAGTAAAGTATACGCTTGTGTGAACGGGGCTATGAATAAGTAAGTCTGGCTGGGATGCTGCATTATCAGAATACTTTTTAGATATGGACAAATACACATAGATGCGCTATATGTTTCGATTCATCTGCCAATTGATTCCTATATCAATAAAATATAATAAAATATTTTTTAATCTGTTATAATGCAATATTGAATATTGTAGATGTCAAAAGTAAGATCATAGATTCATAGAATGTTAGAGTTGGAAGGGACCTCCAGGGTCATGGTGTCCAAACCCTTGCTCAATGCAGGATTCACTAAACCATCTCAGACAGATATCTGTCATCTCAGACAGATGTCTGTCCAGGCTCTTTTTGAAGACTTCCATTGTAGGAGAACTCACCACCTCTGGTGGCAGCCTGCTCCATTCATTGATCACCCTCATAAGATGTTCTGATGGAAATCTTTCACACATATGCCAAACAGAACCTGTTTTTCCGTACGGCTGACCTAGCAATTGAAATGAAACAGCATGTTTTTAGTAGTAAGCTACAAAAAGAAATATTTTTAACCAAATCCATAATGTAAACCATGGACAAGAAAGAAAAAGAGACATTTACTTGTAAATAGAGCAAAGAAAGAAGACTAACCAGAGGAGAGTTCCTTGGATTTGCGTTGAGGGTACTGATTCTGCCCTTAGCTGTCTTAAATAGTCTGTAATTACTGCACACTTAACTTTGTATAATATGTAATTAAAGGTTCAGATACTGATGGAAATTCCCACATTTAACATGACAATGAAATGTTTTGAATTATCCTAGCATGATATTAATAGTACCATGTTTTGCAATCCACAATAATCTTATGTATACTGTGTATAAATATATCTACAGCAGTCAGGGAATGACTGCTCATCTATTGCATCATAGCTACCTTGGTCTTAAAAAAATTACAATTTAAGATTAAGTTCATGGTCTAATAATTTTAGTATGTGGTACTGTGAACATTAAGTGAAAAGTTAACCAAGAAGAAAATATGTATTTTTGTATTTGGATAGAGAATACAAAAAAGTAAAAAATATTCTGGAGACGCACTACTCTATTTGTAACAAACTTACCTCAGAAGAGGACGTGAATCCTCTAAGTTCCCATTGCATTTGGTTGAGGTGGTGGAAACTAATGAATTATGTATGATCTTTTTTAAATGTCCTATTAATTGGGTATGCACTGTGCATTGAGTCCTCAGGTTATGTTCTTGGGCAGTCTCTGATAGCAAACACAACTTGCAAAGTAGGTAGCACATCATGGGCACTCAACTGATCTTCTTCAGATGCTGTTTTCACATTGAAGACACTTTACACATTACAGGGAAATGTGGGCTGCTTCTCAAGATGCACAACAGCTTAATGGCTACTTCACATGACAAGTGACATCTAATCCCAATGCATGTGTAAGGGGGATGTAAAAAGCGGTTATTCATCTCACCCTTTTAAGCATGTCCCGGTCCTTTTGTAAATGCGTTCTTATGTATGTCCATGTGCTGGATTTACATGTGTACATATTGTATGTAAGTAATGTGCTAATGTTAGTTTTAGGGAGAGCGTAGTGACCATTTTTGGCCACTAGATGGGGCATTCTAGTACAGATAGGATTTCCCCACAGTAAATAGTTAAACAGTAGAAGGGGATAGCTGGGTGTAAGGCAGGTATAGTTTCTTAATATAGTCAGTCAGGGCTAGGTAGCCCGAAGTGCTCGGGCAGGCTAAATGCCCGAGCTACTCAATGCCCCGCAATGTTTAAGGAGGAACCCAGCCACCCAGAGTCAGTGGGACAGCATAGCTACAGATACTGCCATGGCAGTAGCTACAGGAACTTGGATTTCAGGAGAAGTCCCGCAGCACAACAGGGCAGGTCAGTAACCATGTGGCAGGTCATTGCTTGTGCTGATGCCCTCAGATCTGGGGCAAAATGGCTGAGGAAACTCCCGTATGCAGTGAGGCTGGCCAGGGAGGATGCTGAGGATCTGCTGGAGATGGTCCAACCAAGGCAGGTGCAGTGTGACAGGGAGAAGAGTGCAGAGAAAAATGAAGTAACATGTAACATACAAGCTGTCGATAATGTTGTAATGAATCTGGATGTGCTGCAAGGTCATGAAAGTAAGTTTTATGTTTTGAGCTGCACCTGGACTGTGTCTCTGTTTATTCAGAAGGTGACCATAAAGAATGGAGAACAGACCCTGATGACGGAGGGGATGGAGAGGCAAGTAAGCTGACAGTGAAACATGATTTTTCTGTATTGGAAGGCCAGGACACACAAGATAAATTGAACTCAGCTACGACTATGGCCCTGGCTGACCTTTATACATGAACAAAACATCTTCGATGATGACTCTTGTACAGGGAATCACCTTTAGCCTGCATTCTATAAATTGGGTTCCATGTGAATAAATTTAGAGAAGATCAGGTGAGTGCAGTTTTGTTTCTATTAATTCTGCAATTTAAAATTAACCTGACAGCAATTCATGATGCCTTTCAAACACTGTCTACATCAGGGGTCTCAAACACGCACCCGCGGGCCACATACGGCCTCTGAGGCTACTTCATGCGGCCCGATGGCAGTGTAGACCCCTTGGTGATCCCTGGCTGGTCCAGGGTGCCGGCATTGATAGCAGCGTGTTATATCAGCTGAACTACCGTCCTCCCGGACTGGCAGTCGGCGGTTCTCTGTGCCAGCTGTCAAGTTGACAGCCGACACAGAGAAGCAGCAGCGCATCGGCTCCCAGTATTTATTGTGTGTGTGTGTGTGGGGGGTGTATTACTGGGTGTGTGGGTATTTACTGTGTGGGAATATTACTGTGTGTGGGTGTATTTACTGTGTGGGGATATTTACTGCCTGCGGGGGTATTTACTGTGTATGGGGGAGATTTACTGTAATGGGGGGGGGGAGATTTACTGTGATGGGCATATTTAGTGTAACAGGCCAATTATTTATTCAGGGGCTCAGTGAAGAGCAGATATTTTTTATTCGGGAGCATTATAATGACATTGCTATCTTTATAGGCGTCGTGTGGGGATATGTTGAAAAGACCAGAGAAAATGGAAGTCTGCAAAGACGAGCTGTGGATGATAAAACTCATCATGGCATCTGGTTAAAATGAACAAGAAAAGAAAGAGAACGACTCCAGAGATAATGTCATCTATCAGGTAGCTGGATGTAAAAAATTTTTGTCATACTGACTAATTTTCATATTTTTATTTATGTTGGGAGCATTAAAGGAGTTGTCCAAGTTTGTGATGAGTCTGCAGTCATTCTATGTGACTGCAGACTTCTGAATTCTTATGGTGCGCACTGCACCACTGTCAGGATTCTCTCATGCCGGTGATTTACTTACATGCAGTCACGTGCCGACTAGACATGTGTGGACTCACTCAATGAAAATGAATTGAGCGAGGTCGGACACGTCTAGATGGAATGTGGCCAGAAGTATCCAAATCACATACTGTACTTGTGCAAGGGACAATCCTAAAAGTGTGCAGTGCATGCGCTGTGAGAAATCAGAATCTGCAGTCGCCCTTAGTGACTCAAGACTTTCATCTCCAACCTGGACAAGCCCCTTAATTACAAAATGAAGCCCTGTAGCGTGCCAATCCTAACAGCGTGTAATATGTTGGTTCCCATAGTCACCACATGGCCGCTTCACTCATGTGATTTTTATACTTATGTTAACGTGACAACAAGTTTCTCTTCCTGCTTCTCTGTTTTTCACTGAACATTCAATTAGGAATAGCAGTTCGTGTACACATCCCATATGTGCTTGAGGGAGGGCAGGCGACAAACTGAGTTCTTTCCCCGGGTGACAGAAAACCTAGATACACCTCTGCTGTCATGCTCCAGCATGCAGATGTCAGCTGCTGGCCTCTGATTGGCTGGCGGCTTGCATTGGCATTACTGTGCAGAGTTTCTGTGCTGTAATACATTTCAATTGAATGTGCGTCCAAGGGCTCACATTCTACTGAAATAAAGTGCTGCCAGCGTAAAAATGTTAATTTGTCCTTCTAAGAATGCAGCCTTCCAAATTAAATTTTTTTCTATATGCGGCCTATATACCCAGCCGAGTTTGAGAACCATGGTCTACATTGTTGCAGCTATAATATCACTTTCATCCCATATATTGCTATAACAAGAGAAAAAGGAAGAGATCCCCAAAAATACTAAAATCAATACACTTTATTAATGAATAATTAAAATATTATATAAAAATATAAAAAAGCAAAATACTGTCCAGGGGACACTGAGCGGGACAATGCCAATGATGATGATATATAATAAATAACATATAATGTAGATACAGCTCAAAAGGGTATAATAACAACATGCTATAAATGGATCATATCAAATTCACATTAAAGTAAGATGAAATATATAATGTCCACAGTATATAAATACCCAAATATATGAAGATATATATAAAAAAATCACGAACGCCCTAGGCATATATGTGATATAGCAAGGTAGCCTGTGAACTTAAAAATGTATCAATAATGCTGTGGTGCAGAGTAAACTATGATCTCTATGCATGAAAAACCCCAAAATAACAGAAGACCGAATCTTATAAACAAGGTCCCATGAAGTCAATAGGTATTACCTGATGCAAAAAGTGTGGCCACTCAGCGTCCCCTCACCCCCGACGCGCGTTTTGCCACCATCTTCTTCCGAGTGCATGTCAGGGTGAGGGGTATCTGATTATTTATAGGACAAGTAGCCAATCAGGGCAAGGGAAGGGAGGGGCGGACAGTGTCGGTTGTATACAAATGGAGGAAATTCAAGATCATTATTACTCTCCCCAGGAATGATCACAAGATAAAGCTTACTATATAATAGTCTGTAAGGTCACAAACACACCAAAGGTAACCTCTATGCAATTAAAGGCCTCTCACATTAGCTAATGTTAATGAGTCTACCATTAGGAGGACACTGAACAACAATGGTGTGCAATGCAGATTTGCAAGGAGAAAGTTACTGTTCTGCAAAAAGAACATTGCTGAACATCTGCAGTCTGCTAAAGATCACCTGAGCAAGCCATAAACCTGGAACAATGTTTTTGAGCAGATGAGAATAAAATAGAGAAACTAGAGCGTTTTGGTTTAAACGTAAAACAATATTTTTTATGAGTTTTTATCATGTTTTTGACTCTGTGTTTTTTGTCTCTTGTTGGTGTGTCATGTTTTAAACAAAGCCGCTTTTTATATTTCTTGGTATTTGGCTTTGACAAAACTTCATAGATATAATCATGGGTTGATAACTTGCCTTTTTTGTGCATTTATACTGGGGTAACGCACTGAAAACGAATGCAGATTTTCAGCATCTCATGCAAGTCTAAGGGAAAATCTGCACAGAAAACTCAATGTAACCGCAAGAAAAATTGACACGTTGCGAACTTGAAACACGCACAGTAGGTCAGTTTACACTGACTTAAAAAAGGACAGTGGGCATGAGATCTCTATAAATCCCATCCACTCTGCTGGAACTGTAAGATGCTGCGATTTTGACACAATGAAAATATGTAATGTCGAAAACTGTCCAAAAACTCATCATGGGCACACAGTCTTAAAGTATAAAAACTTCATACCACTTGTGAAACACAGTGGTGGCAGTATTATGGTTTAGGTTTCTTTTGCTGCATCGGGGCCAGGACGCAGGAGAAGACACAGACAGAAGAGGGCCCCTTGTGCAAGAACAATATTAGGCCATTTGCAGCCTAATATCTCGCAAAAATGAACATCTTCACCTACTTTGGTGGTAGAAGTAGGTCCACTTACCTCTTGGTCCCAGTGTGGCTGCACAGGTTTCACCAATGGTATGACTAGAGTTGAGCAAATATTTCAAAATTCGGTTCTGATTTTGATCGGCGGCGAATATTGGTTTTGCAGTATTCACTCAAACATAAATTTAGCACGAATAAGGTAGCAATATGGCACGAATATGACAAATTCAGATTCGGCAACCAATCCCGAACATATTCGTTCAACTCTAGGTATGACCACCCCTGCCAGGAAGGTTTGCCATCATTAATGGAATGATAAATTCTGAATTTTATAAGGAAATTCCAAAGGAAAATGCCAGGACATCTATTCATGAGTTGAATCTCACGAAGATGTGGGATACAACTTAGAGCACAAAAGTCATTCTATGGTACAAAAGAGTGGTTCAAAAAGAATAAAGTTAAAGTTCTGGAATGGCCAAATCACAGTTCTGATTTTAATCATAAAGAAAAGATCTGAAATAACCTGAAGAGTGCAGGTTGAAGATGATTTGCTTTTAGGAATGGGCTAAAATTCCACCAAGCTAATGTGCATGACTAATCAACAATTGCCAAAAATGTTTAGATGTAGTTATTGCTGCACAGTGGGGGTCACACTAGACGTTAAAAGAAAATCTTCACATACTTTTGCCACTCACAGATATGTAGTATTGGATAATTTTAGGCAACAAAAACATGATAATCCAATATTTGTACTCATTTGTTTACTGCTGGCTAAGCAGAAAATTGTGGTGCAGGCTTCCCATTAGGAGAAATGGTACCGCGTGCCCACATCCCTACAGTGGCCAAGACCCGGTCAGTTACCGTATTTTTTGGATTGTAAGACGCACTGGATTTTAAGACGCACCCCAAATTTTGAGACAATAGGAAAAAAAACTTTTTTTTAATGGTGGTGGTGGTGCTTCATATAATTCATGCGTCTTATTGCTTACCAGGGGTAGTGGCTGCAGTGATGCGGGGTCCCAGGGTTGCTGCTGGAGGAGGCAAGAGTGAAGTGTTGATGCAGGCCGCAGGCTGGGATGAGGGGGTGTTGCGATGTGCACCGCTGCGGGGGCTCTGCCGATATTTTGTGAAAGCCCAGAGCCCCGCACTTACATGGTTTACTGTGCCGTGGATTCCAGGAAAATGGCTGCTGTGGCAGCACATGCACAGATAGAGATCTTAGTGCCGAGATCTTCATTTGCGCATGCGCTGCCCACGGCAGTCATTTTCACAGAATCGACCGCACAGTAAACCATGTAAGTGCGGGGGCTCTGGGCTTTCACAAAATGTCAGCAGAGCCCCCGTACTACCGAACACCCGCAGCAGCGCACATCAGAACAACCCCTCATCCCAGCCTGCAGCAAGGCTCCACTCTTGCCTCCTCCAGCAGCAACCCCGGGACCCTGCTCCACCTCGGCCGGTAAGATATATCCGCATTATAAGACGCACCCCCATTTCCCCCCCAAATTATTTTGGGGAAAAAAGTGCATCTTATAATCCAAAAAATACGGTGTATGTCCAGGAGCAGTATCCTACTACGGTGTACCTGAAGCTTGTTCATGGCAACGTGCTAAATGAGCAGCATTAAAGAGCCTTTATATGGTGTACAATAAAGATTAACCACAATGATTATCATCTTGCAATGGTCAGCTGCATCCTACAAAAGCCCAGGAGTCACCATTCGGTTAAGAAACATTTGGGGGCATATAAAGTGAGATATCATTGCTGCCATGCGCAATGTGGAAATCTGCAAACTGAAAACTGAGCACTAACCATTGCAGTCACCATAAGACATCTGGTTACCGTCAGCAAAAGCAATTATTTTATTTGATGTTTTCAGTTTTTAGGTCATGTAGGCAGCATGGATATTTTGTTAAGGTCAGACTCATTTATTTCTGTACATGATTGGTAGCATTATTACTAATAAAATGTGGGATTTAATAATATTATCATTGTACCATTGTATACAGATAGGTTATAACACAATTGCATCATAGTCTTTTCCTTATTGCTGTTATGGCTTCACATACTTATTCTTTGGAGGTGTAAGGAATTTGCATTTTCTGATGACTCAGAAAGCTTGTAACATCACAGTTAACGATCTCCTTTATTTTTACTACACTGGAGACTTCCTTACACATTCTCCACCATGATTACCTTCCTCTTTTGCAATAGCATATTAACATTTCCTGCTGTTACTTGTTCAAGTTACTTATCCTTTCAGATCTACCCAGAATTTTCTTTGGAGCCAAATTTTAAAGAAAATAGACCTAAATAGTGGATGAATAAGAGCTTAAAATGTCCTTCCAGGCACAAGCTAAAAATCTGGAATGCAGGTATCCACCTCACTCCCATAGCTCTTTTTATTCTTGGAGATCACTCCTGCAGCCCACCTGCACACTCAGGTCCCCACTCCCAGCAGTCGTCTTTATTATCCAAATGATCTGTTACTATGCTGATTAGAGTTGAGTGAAACGGGGCGGTCAGATTCAAAAGTCGCCGACTTTCGCCAAAGTCGGGTTTTGCCGAGCGAAACCCGACCATAGTGTGAAGTCGGTCATGCGGTCGTCGACCCGAGTGCCAAAGTCGCGTTTCCCATAATGCTTTCAGGCGCCTTTTCTCTGCCAATGAGCAAGGACGCACACTGTGGGCAACACAATGACATGGGCAGCGGCCACCACCATGTTAGAGAAGGGCATTGCAGTGATTGGCTGGCTTTGTGTGGTGTCACAGTGGCTATAAAAGTCCTGACCGCCAACCGCCATCTTACTTCTGCCGATCTTAGCATAGAGAGAGGTTGCTTCCGCTGGTTCTCAATAGGGAGAGTGTTAGGCAGGAAAGAAAACAGATAGGCAGGAAAGAAAAAATATTCTGTGCTTCTGCTGATAGCAATTGTGCTGTACAGTTAGTGTGCAGTGACAGGGGAGGATTTTTTTGTGTGCTGGTTATTAGGCTGCCTTATTAGGCTACCTGATAGCTGCATTGCTGTGTGCACACTGCTGTGCAAACTGCTTTTTACACAGCACTTATACTTTTATTCTTTTTTTCTGCACAGTCACCGAGCATTCATTTTTTCCCACACCGTATAGAGCTGTATGCTACTCACACATTACCGTGTACTGGCTGGTATCACGGACAAATGCATGCTATCTGTGTGTGACTCCGGAAAAAAATATACGGAGATTTACATTTTTCCATACACCGTATAGAGCTGTCCGCTTCTGATACAGTACCGTATATCTGCTGTTTGGATTACGGTGAAATCTATACTGAGACAGCGTCTGTGTGTGACTCCGGAAATACTGTAAATATACGGAGATTTACATTTTTCCATACACCGTATAGAGCTGTACGCTCCTCACACACTACCGTGTACCGGCTGGTATCACGGACAAATACATGCTAGCTATCTATGTGTGACTCCGGAAATAAATATACGGAGATTTACATTTTCCCATACACCGTATAGAGCTGTCCGCTTCTGATACAGTACCGTATATCTGCTGTTTGGATTACAGTCAAATCCATACTGTGACAGCATCTGTGTGTGACTCCGGAAATAAATATACGGAGATTTACATTTTTCCATACACCGTATAGAGCTGTCCGCTTCTGATACAGTACCGTGTACCGGCTGGTATCACGGACAAATACATGCTATCTGTGTGTGACTCCGGAAATAAATATATGGAGATTTACATTTTTCCATACACCGTATAGAGCTGTCCGCTTCTGATACAGTACCGTATATCTGCTGGTTGGATTACGGTCAAATACATACTGGGCGAGCGCCTGTGTGTTACTTCGTAAATAAATATACGGAGATTTAAATTTTCTCCTACAATGTATACAGCTGTCCATTTCTGATACAGTACCGTATATCTGCTGTTTGGATTACGGTCAAATCCATACTGAGACAGCGTCTGTGTGACTACGGAAATAAATATACGAAGATTTACATTTTTCCATACACCGTATAGAGCTGTCCTCTTCTGATACAGTACCGTATATCTGCTTGTTGGTTTACGGTCAAATACATACTGGGAGAGCGCCTGTGTGTGACTCCGGAAACAAATATATGAAGATTGACATTTTCCCCTAAAACGTATAAAGTACAGCTGTCCGCTTCTGATACAGTACCGTATATCTGCTGGTTGGATTATGGTGAAATCCATACTGAGACAGTGTCTGTGTGTGTCTCCGGAAATAAATATACGAAGATTTACATTTTTCCATACACCGTATAGAGTTGTACGCTCCTCACACACTACCGTGTACCGGCTGGTATCACGGACAAATACATGCTAGCTATCTGTGTGTGACTCTGGAAATAAATATACAGAGATTTACATTTTCCCATACACCGTATAGAGCTGTTCCCTTCTGATACAGTACCGTATATCTGCTGTTTGGATTACGGTCAAATCCATACTGAGACAGCATCTGTGTGTGACTCCGTAAATAAATATCCGGAGATTTACATTTTTCCATACACCGTATAGAGCTGTACGCTCCTCACACACTACCGTGTACCGGCTGGTATCACGGACAAATACATGCTATCTGTGTGTGACTCCGGAAATAAATGTATGGTGATTTACATTTTTCCACACATCGTATAGAGCTGTCCGCTTCTGATACAGTACCGTATATCTGCTGTTTGGATTACGGTCAAATCCATACTGAGACAGCATCTGTGTGTGACTCCGTAAATAAATATCCGGAGATTTACATTTTTCCATACACCGTATAGAGCTGTACGCTCCTCACACACTACCGTGTACCGGCTGGTATCACGGACAAATACATGCTATCTGTGTGTGACTCCGGAAATAAATATACGGAGGTTTACATTTTCTCCTAAAATGTATACAGCTGTACACTTCTGATACAGTACCGTATATCTGCTGGTTGGATTACGGTCAAATACATACTGAGACAGCGTCTGTGTGTGACTCCGGAAATAAATATACGGAGATTTACATTTTTCCATACACCGTATAGAGCTGTCCACTTCTGATACAGTACCGTATATCAGCTGTTTAGATTACGGTCAAATCCATACTGAGACAGCATCTGTGTGTGACTCCGGAAATAAATATATGGAGATTTAAATTTTTTCCTACACCTTATACAGCTGTACGCTCCTCATACAGTACCATATATCTGCTGGTATTTTTGGTACATTTTCCCAAACATGAGGAAGTATGGTGGAAGAGGTCGCGGATGTGGGCGGGGGGCAGCTGGTACTGATGGTGGTGGTGGTGCATCTGCTGGTTATGCCAAAAGCACAATAGCAGCTACGGCAGGAGGTGTTGATCCTGCATCATCATCTGGCTCAAGAAGGCCTGGAAGGCTCCCTTTTCTGGGAGTAGGTAAACCGCTTTTAAAGCCAGAGCATCAGGAACAGGTTTTGGCTTACTTTGTCGAAACAGCCTCCAGCTCTATCGCCTCCTCTTCTGAAGTTTCAAAAACTGCAAGCACTGAGTCGTCAGTGCAGGCTTCTGGTCAGGAACAACACCTTTCCTTGTGTCCTTCACCCCCACCAAAAGTGAAGGATGCGGCAGGCCACACTTCAGATTACTCCATGGAGCTCTTTTCACATACCATGCCTGGGCTACCAAGTCAAATCCTGAATTCCCCAGTCCAAGATGAATCTGACATGGAGTGCACTGATGCACAGCCACTGCTAGATGATTCTGCTGGTGCATTGACCCAGAGCACAACATTGCCCTCGCAGTCTACTGAGCCAGAATCTGACCCTGATGAAACTCAGGTGCCCCTTCCCGCATACTATACCACCTTACACGGTGACACAGAGGAAGGTGCAGATCAAATTGAAGAGGAGGTGATGGATGACCCAGTTGTTGACCTGGATTGGCATCCATTGGGGGAAGAGGGTGCCGCTGGCAATAGCTCAGAAGAGAATGATCCGCAGCAGGCAAAGGTTGATGAGGCAAAGGTTATCTGTAAGAAGTGTGGAAGGACCTTTAGCCAAGGGAGAAATCTCTGAAATTTGAATACCTGTCGCATGCTTAGACATTTAACCACCATGCACTTGCAAGCGTGGATGGACTACAAAACCTCAGGTAGCACATGTGCACCTGCTCCGACTGAAGGTAGCCAGCAATGCTCCATCGCTTCCCCCACTGTAAGCCCACCGGTAAGCACACCACAAGCAAGAAATGTTGAGGTGTCGTCGCAAGGCCAAAGCAATCAGGGAATCACAATGTTTTTGCAACAAAAGACTGAATCTAGGCCATCACCACCACCACCATCACCAATCCCCTCTCAGTCCGTCAGGTCCACCGCTAGTTCCCCCATATGCAGCTCTCAAGTCCAGCTCGCCCTGCCAGACAATCTGAGTAGGACAAGAAAGTATTCATCCTCTTATCCGCGTACACTAGCTTTGAACGCCTACATTGCCAAACTGATTTCACTAGAGATGATGCCCTTCTGTTTGGTTCAAAGCGAAGCATTCCGAGAGCTCATGGCCTACGCTGTCCCATGCTATGATCTACCCAGTCGGCACATCTTTTCTAGAAAAGCCATCCCTGCCCTCCACCTGCATGTGAAAGCCAATGCACTGAAACAATCAATGAGTGGAAAGGTGCACCTCACAACAGATGCATGGGCCAGTAGGCATGGCCAGGGCCATTACGTGTCCATCACTGCGCACTGGGTTAATGTGGTGGATGCAGGCTTCACAGGGGACAGCGGCGGTGGAACACTGCTGCCTAGCCCATGGTAAAGGAAACAGTTGGCTGTAGGCGTTCGACCCTCCTCCTCCTCCAGAAGCGAAAGCTCGTCGACAGAGCGCAGTCGCACAAGCACTCCATCCGCAGCTGCCAGTGTTGCACACGAGGTGTTCCACTATACTATCGAACAGCTAGTGGTAAGCATCCGCAGGCTGTTTTAAAGATGATGTCTTTGGGCGACAGCAGACACACCGCAGAGGTACTGGCCGACTACTTGCAGAGAGAAACTGAGTCATGGCTGGGCAGTCTAAATCTTGAGGCAGGCAAGGTAGTCAGTGATAACGGCCATAATTTTGTGGCGGCCATAGCCCTTACAAAACTCAGACACATACCTTGCCTGGCTCACACCTTGAACCTGGTGCTGCAGTGCTTCCTAAATAATTATCCAGAGTTAACAGCCCTGCTCCATAAGGTGCAAAGATTGTGCTCGCACATCTGTCACTCGCCCGTAGACTCAATTTGTATGAAGAGGCTGCAGCGATCGCTCCACCTCCCCAAGCACCGCCTAATCATAGACGTTGCAACAAGGTGGAACTCCACCATGAACATGGTTGAGAGGCTGTGCGAACAGAGGCAGGCTGTAATGCATTTGTGGGAGGATACACGGGAAGGCAGATTGAGGGCAGACATGGAGTTGTCGGGTGTGCAGTGGTCAAAGGTGAAAGATCTCTGTAAAGTCCTTCAGTGTTTTGAGCAATGCACACAGCTGGTAAGCGCAGATGACGCCATTATAAGCATGAGCATCCCACTTATGCGTCTGCTCATGCAAACTTTGACGCACATTAAGGATCAGGCGTCTGCAGCGGAGGAAGAGGGAAGCCTTGATGACAGTCAGCCATTGTCTGCTCAGGGAACTGTCCTGGACGAGGTGGAGAAAGAAGAGGAAGAGGAGGAGGAGGATGAGGGGGATGATTATTATGGGGAGGAGGATGCTTCTCGGGGGACAAGAGAAAATGTTGGCTTGCCAAGGTCAGGTACAGGGTTTGTGCGTGACTGGAGGGATGTGGATTTGGCAGAAAGTGCTCATCCACCCACCACTGTCAGTGCATCATTGACACCTGGAACATTGGCCCACATGTGTGATTATGTTTTGCGGATCCTAAAAAGGGACCCCCGCATTGTCAAAATTATGAAGGATGACGACTACTGGTTGGCCAGCATCCTCGGTCCATGCTATAAAGGCAAATTACAGAACATCATGCCACAGGAGAACCTACAGCTAATATTGGTGAGCAAACAAGCAACTCTGGTAAACCGTTTGTTAGAGGCATTCCCAGCACACCGCAGCAGTGCAGGTTCTACCATGAGCCGTACTGGGCCAAATTGAAGAGGTGTCCGTGGTGCACACAGCTGAACCGGCATTGGAGACAGGGGTTTCATGACCATGTGGTGGACTGATTTCTCGAGGACCGCTCACACGACTGTTAATAATGAATCGATTGCAACAGACAGGAGACAGCAGTTGTCAACTATGGTTCAAAATTACCTCTCCTCCCCTATCGATGTTCTCCCTCACAGTTCATTCCCCTTTGACTACTGGGCCTCTAAACTGAACACCTGGCCTGAATTGGCATAATATGCCTTACAGGAGCTCGCTTGCCTTGCTGGTAGTGTGCTATCAGAAAGAGTCTTCAGTGCTGCTGGATCAATCCTGACAGAAAGAAGGACCCGGCTGTCGACCCAAAATGTTGGTGGTCTCACCTTCATTAAAATGAACCATGCCTGGGTTTCAAAGGATTTTGTACCACCTTCCCCTGATGACACATAGGTTGCCAGCAAAATGGCTCGCTTTGTCCTCCTCTTCCTCCGACTTCTGCAATTCCTCCATTTGCAGCTGCTGAACGTCCAGCCTACACCTCAACATATGCATTTTTTCCACCTCCCTAATTGGGCTGTCCCTCCCAGGGCCGGCGTCAGCACCTGGTGCGCCCGGGCAAGTGCCGGGGCCCTGAGCAGGTGGGGGGCCCACTCATGGGCGACGGCACTGGCACAGGGCCCCTCACAGTATTCAAAAGTCTGACGGTGGGGGGGCCCCCTCACCGTCACAGACACCGTCGTACTATGAGGGGCCCTGTGCCACTGCTGTCGCCAACGATTGGGCCCCCCCTGCTTGCTCAGGGCACCAGCACTTGCAATACTTACGTCCCCCTGCTCCACCGCTGTGACCTCTTCTGCGTTTCCTGACAGTGACATTCACGCCAGAGAGCGCGATGATGTCACGTCTGTATTCATCTTTGATGATACCAGCCCATACCAGTACCCCACCTCCACCTTGCTGGCATCTGAGTCAGAGTGGAGCTCTCTGGCCTTTACTGATCCAGCCTTGGGCCCATCCATCTGGCCCATCAAGAGTTGCTCTCATTTCATCAGTCCATAAAACCTTACAAAAATCAGTCTTAAGAATTTCTTGGCCCAGTCTTGACGTTTTATCTTATGTTTCTTGTTCAAAGGTGGTTATTTTCCAGCCTTCCTTACCTTGGCCATGTCCCTGAGTATGGCACACCATGGGCTTTTTGATACTCCAGTAACGTTGCAGCTCTGAAATATGGCAAAACTGGTGGCAAATGGCATCTTGGCAGCTTCACGCTTGATTTTCCTCAGTTCATGGGCAGTTATTTTGAGCCTTTTTTTATGAACACGCTTCTTGTGACCCTGTTGGCTATTTGCCATGAAACGCTTGATTGTTAAGTGATCACGCTTCAAAAGTTTGGCAATTTCAAGACTGCTGCATCCCTCTGCAAGACATCTCACAATTTTTGACTTTTCACAGTCTGCCAAATCTCTCTTCTTTTTGCCAAAGGAAAGGAAGTTACCTAATAATTAAGCACACCTTATATAGGGTGTTGATGTCATTAGACCACACCCCTCCTCATTACAGAGATGCAAATCACCTGATTTACATAATTGGCAGTTGGCTTTCAAGCCTATACAGCTTGGAGTAGGACAACATGTATGAAAAGGATGATGTCATCAAAAAACTCATTTGCCTTATAATACTGCACACAGTGTACACTGGAGCATCATCCATGGGGCCCATCATATACTGCAGCATCATATGGGACCCATTATATATGGAGCATAATATAGGCCCATCATACAATGGAGCATCATCCATGGGGCCCATCATATACTGGAGCATCATATGGGGTTCATAATTTATGGGGCATCATATAGGGTATGGAGCATTATATGGAGCACATATGGGGCCTATTCTGTATGGAGCATTATATGGAGCCCATTCTGTATGGAGCAATATATGGGGCCCATCATATACTGTATGGAGCTTTATATGCGACTCATACTGTATGGAGCAATATGTGGGGCTCATTCTACTCTATGGGGAGTGTCCTATACTGTATGGCACATTATATGGGGACCATGATATACTGTAGCATTATGTGGAGCTCATCATATACTGTATGGAACATTATATGGGACCAATTATTCTGTATGGAGCAATATATGAGGCTCATTATTCTGTGTGGCACACTATGTGGTGGCCACAATACTGTATGGAGGAATATACTGTCTGTTTTTTGAGCTATTGTAGAATTTAAAATAGATATCAGTTATGTAATGTAAAAAGTGAAGTATTTGTCATTGCACTATACCAATGTTTCTCTGCCGTATCGGAGCATCATGAATTCTGGTATGTGTTAAAGGGGCCCACTGACACTCTTTGGCCCGGGCCACACAAGAACCTGGAGCCAGCCCCACCCCCCCACAACTTTAGCCAAATAACCCCCAGATTTCAATGCGTAACTATTATTATTAAGTAAATTAAGGTTGACAAGCTTAAGTAATAAGAATTGATGTCGTTGGCATTGAAATGGGCACTGTAGGTGTGTTTCCTGTCCTCCACTCCCTGACGACTTTGCTTCCCCATTGACTTGAATTGGGTTTCTTGTTTCAGTCGGACCTCCAACTTTTCCCTATAGTCGGACGATTTCTTTCGACTAGAGTTTTGAGAAAGTCAGGTTTCATGAAATCCGACTCGACCCTAAAAAAGGCAAAGTCGCTCATCCCTAATGCTGATCATACTGTTATATTCTAGTATATATAGGAGTCTTTTTTTTGCAATGTATTGATTTTAAAGGGAATCTGTCACCAGGTTTTTTCTATGTAATCTGAGAGTAGCATGATGTAGGGCAAAGTTCCACAACTCAAGTCCTCAAGAGCCACCAACAGATCTTGTTTTAAGGATTTCCTTAGTATTGCATAGGAGATAATTCCATCACTTGTACAATACTAAAGAAATCCTGAAAACATGATCTGTTGGTGGCTCTTGAGGACTGGAGTTGGGGAACATTGGTATAGGGGCTGAGACCTTGATTCCAGCCATATGTCAACTACTTGCCTGCATGCTGTCATTTTGATAAAATCACCATTTTCTAAGCTGCAGATCTATCAGTTCTCTAAATGCTGAGATCTGTATAACTCCGCCCACACCACTGATTGGCAGCTTTCTGTGTGCACTGTGCATAGGCACGCCAATCGGTGGTGGGAGTGCGGATATGCAGAACTCATGAATATGAAGAACTACATGGCAACGGGTTAACTAGTCTTTTAGTGATAATCTCCTGCTGTTCAAAAGTGCTTTTATCAAATCTACAGCATGCAGCCCAGGAAATGGCCCAGCACTGGAATAAGGAACTATGCACTGACAGAAAGCAGCTAATTAGTAATGGGGGTGGGGTTGCACAGAGCAGTTTACTAGGAGGCACTGATTTTATTGAACCAATGACACATAGCCTTGTACATGACACATCACTGCAATCAGGGTCTCAGCCTCAACATTATACTGCTCTCAAATTACATAACAAAAACTTGCTGACAGATTCCCTTTAAAACTACTGAGCAACAACTGATGTTCACGAGATTGCGTGTAATTTAATGTATAGTAATTTCCAAAGCCAAAAAGTATCCGGCACCCTCACTGGGAAATGATCCCCCGCACAATCTCTTAGTACCGCAATCAGTATAACACCAATCCCTTATTGAACGGGTGCTCAATCCCATGTGAAGAAAACATGAATGTCATATTGAAAAAGAAACAGGCGGGCACTCACCGTTCTTGTAAAATGATAATCCTTTATTCCATATTAACCATGCATAGGCGTTGGCACAGGAGAGATGTAAGAAGACGGACAACAGCCGTTTCGTGCACAATGCACTTCAACAGGTCCCAATGGATCTCTCCTGTGCCAACGCCTATACATGGTTAATATGGAATAAAGGATTATCATTTTACAAGAACGGTGAGTGCCCTCCTGTTCCTTTTTCAATTTAATGTATAGTATTTCCATGGTCTGCTAATTTTATTCAGTTGTTAACGTGGATTGTTTTTTTAGATAACTTTTACTTTAATTCTAGAAATCATATAGTTTATTAGCATATGTAATCCCTTACGGAACTTTTGCATAACAATGCCTGATGCTGCATAGAAAAAATAGTATAACACCGGTATAATACTTTCATGAGTTAACTGACTAGAATTGAATGTGGAATCTGTCACCTGATATCCCTCCACCCACACACACATCATGTGATGGAAACGTGCTGGGTCCGCAAGGAAACAACATCCATGAGATACATGAATAAGAATAATACTGGAATAAGAATTATTTTATGGTTATTGCAATATTTTCTGTGTTCTTTCTAGGTGATTTATAAAATATCTGCCTGTCTGTAGATTGCAACACGGATTATTCTCGAATGATTCCCTTCAAAAAGAAGGCAGTTGCTGTCAAAACTCCAACAATTCAGGTACACCTATCACAATTGCAGGTACATGATCCAAAAGGGAAAAAGAAAAAAGAGGTGTAAAAAGCAAGAGCATTCAATAAAAAAAAATACAAAATATTATTTTTCAATGGCACCCAATGTGAATAAAAGCACTAAACAGGCACACACAGTTACCAACCATACAAGGATGTGGTTATGATAAACCACAAATCCAACTCTCAATCCATAAATAGAGCAAAATAAAGTAATAAAATAGAAATAAAGTTGCACAAATCGAGTTAGACAAATAGCATAAGAACAAACAAACAAAGTGCTCGAGGACAAATATGACTAGCCAATAATAAGATCAACGGATGTTATATATGTGCAAGTACGGACATATATCAAATCAACAAAACCAAACAATTGAGCAATCTACAATAGATCACAGGTACAGTAAATAAAGTCAATACATAAGTAAGGGTACCGTTACACATAGCGATGCACCAGCGATCCCGACAGCGATATTGATCGCTGGTGCATCGCTAAGTGGTTGTTAGTGAGCTGCAGATCTCATCAGCGACATCGCTGGGGTCGGGGGTCGCTACTTACCTGTCAGATGAGGCGATCCTGACGTCCTCCCGCCCGCATCCACGCGTCGCTCGTCGGCGCCACAGGAAGCGCCAGACGAGAAATGGTCCAGGAGCTTCTCGTGCGACCAACGATGAGCAGCGGGGGAGCCGGTCGGAGGTAAGTATCACATGCAGCGATATCGCTAGCAATATCGCTGCAACGTCACAAAATCGGTGACTTTACAGCGATATTGCTAGCGATATCGCAGTGTGTAATGGGGGCTTTATAGCACAATAACCCTATTCAGTGAGCATTTATACAGTATTTATTAAAGTGCAACAAAGTATGTTATAGAAGACCTACAAAGTTTGCAGCAATCCAGTGGACCAGTGGAAAGACAAATAATAGAAAAATTGTGGTCATGAACAGCATATGAATATATTCTACAAATACAACCAATCATGCACTAAAAATAGCTTTTACTATATCAAATTTTAAAACCCACATAGAAGGATAAAGTAGTGATAACATCACAAAAATTTGCAAGGAAAGAATGATAAAGCACCTAATACACAGAAGACAATTGAAAATGTAAAACCGGTAGATTACTGTTAACATTATAAAGCCAATAATTACAGAAAGTGACCAAGAGAACACAATCAAAAATATATGAAATGCAATCAGATCACAAAGGCGTGGTTAGATGTAAAAATGTCTCAATATAAAGAAAATGTACATAGTGCTGGATAGTAAAGACAGACATTTATAATGATTGTTAGATCAAATAAATACCAAAAACAAGAAAAGTCCCATCTGTGCATAATAAATATGGTAACATTGTCATAGGTCTACTGTGTCCATTGTGCAGAGTATATATTACCTTGTGGTACCCGATGCGCATTTTGCCGTGGCTTCTTCCAGGGGCAGCATTTTGTTCCACTTTTAACCTGCTATGAGTGTTTTAAACTTAAATAAAAGCTATTTTTTAATGTATGATTAGTTGTTGCCAGTGCTCCCCGGGCCTCCTGTGCTGGTGATGTGTGGTCACGTTGGATGTCTCCGGGCTTGTGCACCTCCCGGGGCGTCCGCGGTCTGCACCTGCTCCGTGTGTCTCCTTAGGCTGTGGACACGGGCTTGCTTGGTTCCTTTGTTTGGTTTCCAGATGTCCTGACCGGAAGTACCCTCCTCCTCTGTCTGGGTGCATGCTTTGCTCACTCTCGTATCTTCTGTACATTACCCTGTGCGCACTCTGCTCTGTCCTGGTCTCCTGTACATTACCCTGTGCGCACTCTGCTCTGTCCTGGTCTCCTGTACTTTACCCTGTGCACGCTCTGCTTTGTCCTGGTCTCCCGTACATTACCCGGTAAACGTTCTGCCCTGCCCTGATCTTTGTCACATTTCCCAGTGCGCAACCTGTGCCGCCTTGGTCTCTGTCTCCTACGAGCCGGTCCTTAGTTCTAGCTATTGTGGTGTGCCTACCTCCCGGGCCTGCTCCTAAGGGCCCCGTCACACATAGCGACTCACCAGCGATCCCGACAACGATATGAACTTGTCAGGATCGCTGGTGTGTCACTACATGATCGCTGGTGAGCTGCCAAACAGGCAGCTTCACCAGCGATCAGCACCAGCGACAACGAGCGGGCGTGTCGCTGTGTACCTTAGTGTCAGGAACACCGCACTGCACTTGCTTGCTGAGCCAGTGCGCGTGTCCTGAGTACAAAAACAGTGCTCCAAGATATCTGTGGAGCGGGGCATCAGCGGTGACGATGCGTGCTTCAGACTATCAGGACCTGAAGCACGTGACTGCTGGTTGCGTGACCTAAGCTCCACAGAGCTAGGAGCTGCAGGGAAACTCCTAGAAAGGTAACTACGGGACAAGTTACCAAGGGGCATAGACAGAGACAGAAACCACATCAAGCCAGGTCAAAGCACGCGATATAGCAGGACAGTACCAAAGGGTTAGACAGAGCGAATAGTCAGGACGTAGCAATAGATCAGAAAACCAGAACGGGCAATGGACGGTACAATAGGGACAAACTGTAACGGAGTAACAATAGCCAAGCCAGGAGGTCAGAACCAGAGAAGACAATAGTACCAAAACGAGAGACGGAGTTCAGAGTGAGGGGACAGACCAGGTCATACACGGGAATCAAACAAGCAATGCAGTATCCACGCACACCAGGGGGGTCAGACACACAGCCAGAATAACAGTACAGCTGACAGGGATTCCTAGTCTGGAGTGAGTATAAATACCCCTCCCTGATCCAAAGAGAGGCCGGCAAAAGTTAACCCTTTGAGAACAGGACATTAACCATGTCCTAACCATGACAGTACCCCCCTCTTAATGGGGGGCCACTGGACCCCCAGGTTTTTTAGGGTATCTGGCATGAAAAGCCCGCACCAGTCGATCAGCGTGCACCGAACTGGCCAGAACCCATGACCGATCCTCAACGGAATATCCCTTCCAATGAATAAGGTACTGAAGTCTCTGGTGCACCCACCGTGAATCAACGATGCGCCCTACCTCGTACTCCAGTTGACCCTCTACCAACACTGGTGGAGACACGGATGAGGGATCTTCTCTAACTGTCCCCACAGGTTATAATAGGGACCTGTGGAAGACGTTAGAGATTTTGAAGGAGGTGGGCAACTGTAATCTGTATGCCACCGGGTTGATCACCTCTACAATCTTGTAAGGGCCAATAAATTTGGGGCCCAACTTCATAGAGGGCATTTTAAGTTTGATGTTACGGGTGGACAACCAGACTTTTTCCCCCACTGTCAACGCAGGAACAACCCCCCTCCTCCTGTCCGCAAAATGTTTGAACTTCTTCTGGGCTTTGGAGATGTTCCCCTGCACCTCCTTCCAGAGGGTTTTTAACTGTTGTACCATCCCCTCGGCACCAGGGCAATCCGAATCCATACGGGAAAATTCCCCAAACTGCGGAACAAACCCATAATTGACCTGAAAGGGAGACTTTCTGGTAGACTGATTAATCTGACAGTTGAATGCAAATTCTGCCATGGGTAATACCTCACACCAGTCTTCCTGTCTGGAGGAGGCCAGGCATCTCAGAATCTGCTCCAATGACTGGTTGGTGCATTCAGTTTGTCCGTTGGATTGCGGGTGATAGGCAGCGGAGAATGACAGCGTGACCCCCAACTTCATACAAAACACTCTCCAAAACCTGGCCACAAATTGCACACCCCTGTCTGACACCACGTTCACAGGCACTCCATGCAGCCGAACAATGTGCTGTATAAACAAGCGGGCCAAGGTTTCAGCAGATGGTAATGCAGGTAATGGCCCAAAGTGGGCATGCTTAGAAAATCTATCAAACACTACCCATACCACTGAGTTGCCCTTGGAAGATGGAAGATTAGTGATAAAGTCCATGGACAGGTGTGTCCATGGTTTATCCGGAATTGGCAAAGGCACCAATTCCCCGGCCGGCCGGAACTGAGAGCTTTTAGAGTGAGCGCACACCCCACAAGTATTCACAAACCTTTTTATACCAGTACCCATAGAGGGCCACCAAAAACCCCTAGCTACTGCCCCCCGGGTAGCTGCAATACCAGGGTGTGCACTTAACACAGAATCTTGACATTCTTGAAGGAGTGTGAGACATAATTATTCGGGTACAAACAATTTACCTGAGGGTTTATTCTTGGGAGCTTGTGCTTCCAGAATCTCTCTCTGTAGCTCAGAGAAGATTTCGGCTACAACCACTCCCGGTTGAAGAATGGAGGAAGGAGGTTCTGGAGGGGACACAGAATTAAAACTTCGGGATAAGGCATCCGCCTTTACATTTTTAGACCCTGGTCGGAACGTGATGGTAAAATGAAATTGAGGAAAAAAAAGTGCCCACCGAGCCTGTCTGGGGGTCAACCTCTTAGCAGACTCGATATAGGCCAGGTTTTTATGATCAGTGATGACCGTAATGGGATGAGCGGCCCCCTCCAAAAAATGCCTCCATTCTTCGAAGGCCAATTTAACTGCTAACAATTCCCTGTTACCGACATCATAGTTTCTCTCGGCCGAAGAGAACTTCTTAGAGAAAAAGGCACAGGGTTTGAGGTTAGTCAGGGTAGGGGGGCCCTGTGACAATACTGCCCCCACCCCCACCTCCAAAGCGTCAATGATAAAAGATCTTGACAAATCGGGTTGTACCAACACAGGGGCTGTAGTAAAACACTTCTTTAATATAAGGAAGGAATTTTTTGCGGCCACGGACCAATTTTTTACATCTGCCCCTTTAAGAGTGAGGTCCGTCAAGGGTTTCACCACCTGCGAGAACCCTTTAATGAACTTCCTATAATAATTAGCGAAGCCCAGAAATCGCTGCAACCCCTTCAGGTCATGAGGCTGCACCCAATCTGTAATGGCCTGAACCTTCCCTGGATCCATGCGGAATCCCTCCCCGGATACAATTACACCCAGAAAAGATAGTTCTTGCATAAAAAATGAGCACTTCTCCAGCTTAGCATACAAATGGTTCTCCCGGAGTCTCATAAGAACCGTACGTAGATGGTGTAAGTGTGACTGACTGTCTTCAGAGTAAATCAAGATGTCATCCAGGTAAATGACTGCATAACGTCCAATCAAGTAAAAAAAACAACACTAATAAAGTTCTGAAAAACAGCAGGAGCGTTAGTGAGGCCGAAGGGCATAACCAGGTTTTCAAGCAGCTCCTCAGTTGTCAGGAACGCTGTTTTCCATTCGTCCCCCTCCTGGATCCTTATAAGGTTATAAGCCCCTCGTAGATCAAGCTTAGAAAACCATTTGGCCCCCCGTGAGTTGGTTGCATAGATCAGGAATCAACGGGAGAGGGTACGTGTTCTTAACAGTAATTTTGTTCAGTTCCCGAAAGTCGAGGCACGGTCGCAACCCACCATCTTTTTTCTTTACAAAGAAAAACCCCGCTGCCCGGGTGAGACTGAAGACCGAATATGCCCCTTGCGAAGGCTTTCTTTGATGTACTCTTTCATAGCTTGGCGCTCAGGCACGGAGAAATTAAACAAACGAGCCTTGGGTAATTTGCCTCCAGGTACTAAATCGATAGCACAATCATATGGTCTATGTGGTGGGAGCGCCTCAGCCTCGCTTTCGGAAAACACATCTTCAAAGTCTCTCAGGTACTCCGGAATACCCTCCAGACCGACAGATGACACAGATACAGATTTTATCGGATTGACAAAAGGAACCGGGTTACAACACAGACCATTACCATTACATCCCCATCAGGTAATCTCCCCCTTCACCCAATCAATAAGAGGATTGTGGCGTTGCAACCAGGCTGTTATGAGTTCATTTTCCCCTTCACCATTGAGGTCTGATGAACTCCCTCTTCTGGTGAAGGAAGGTAGTGAGGCTGATTACCAAGCATCTGAGCTGGGAGAGGATGACTGGTCGACGGAGATCTCTGACTGGATATAAGGCTGCTGACGCCCTTCTGCCTCGCTGGTGATTTCTCTGGAATTCTAGGAGACCAGTCTGATTCCTGCTCCTCAAAAGCTAAGTTTTCTGCTTTGCCTTTTTGCATTTGTGTTTTGGTTTTAGTTTGCCTTGCTTTTCTGGATTCTGCCATTCCCTGCTGGGGTGAGCTGAATTCTTTTTTTGTCGGTTTGCTCTGTCTTCAGAAAATACCTGAGTACTGACATAGTCTTTTTGAAGCCTAGCGTCTTCAGGGCCTTTTTCCCTGTCAGTCTGTTGGCTCTTATTTTGATAGGGTTTTTCGCGGATTGCAGACAGCAGCTTTCCTATCCTGTCCTATCTAGTTAGCTTGGGCCCCATCATTTGCTCAGTCTATCTTTCTATCTGTGTTAGTGTTTTTTCATCTTGCTTCACCGTCATTATATGTTGGGGGCTGCCTATTGCTTTGGGGTCTGCTCTGGGGCAGTTTAGATTTCCCTTTCTGTCTTTAGGCTAGGCAGTTCTCCGGCTGTGATCGAGGGGTCTAGGGCATCGTAGGAACCCCCCACGGCTACTGCTAGTTGTTGTTGATAGGTTCAGGGGTCTGCAATCCGATAGCTGCCAACTTCTCTGGTTTTCTGGACTTAGCTAGCATTTCTGTTTTTGCCTCCTACAGTGACTCATTCATAACAGAATCACCAGCCATACCGCAGATCCTAGGGTACTCAATAGCAGGAAAGAATTGAAAAAAAAAAAAAAAGTGTGTATATTTTTTCCTCTATATCTCTGAGGCTGTAGGGGGAATTTTTTTTTTCTCTCAATAGAGATAAAGCAATTGTCTGATCATGTGGAGCAGCTCAAAGCGGAAGTGCGGGGAATTTCCACCTACCTTGCTCATTCACATGCTGCTGAACCAAAGATCCCTACTCCTGATGTGTTTTTTGGGGATCGGTCTAAATTTTTGAATTTCAAAAATAATTGTAAATTATTTTTTGCCTTGAAGCCTAACCCGTCAGGGGCTCTGCGCAGCAGGTTAAAATTGTCATCTCTTTGCTGCGTGGCGATCCCCAGGATTGGGCGTTTTCTTTGAAACCTGATGATCCTAGTCTGACTAATGTGAACGCATTTTTTCAAGCCTTGGGGTTGTTGTATGACGAACCTAATGCTATAGATAAGGCTGAAAAGACCCTGTTGGCATTGAGCCAGGGTCGAGAGTCTGCAGAATTGTACTGTCAAAAATTCCGAAAGTGGGCGGTCCTTACTGCCTGGAATGATAATGCCTTGGCAGCTCTCTTTCGGAAGGGTTTGTCAGAAGCCGTAAAAGATACTATGGTGGGATTTCCTGTTCCCTCTGGTCTGGACGATTCTATGTTATTAGCCATTCAGGTTGATCGGCGTTTACGTGAACGCAGGACTGCACGAGAGGTGTTGCCAACTGTTGAACAAGTGTCTGAACCTATGCAATGTGATAGAGTTTTGTCCAGGGAGCAACGTCAGGAGTTCAGAAAGCGTAATAAGCTGTGTTTTTTTTGTGGAGATGCCTCACATATTATTTCTGTCTGTCCTAAACGAGAGAAACGTTTTGCACACACGTTTTCTGTGGGTGGTGTTCAACCTAAGTTTCTTCTGGCAATTACTCTGATCTGCTCCCTGTCCACATTTTCCGCCAAGGCTTTTGTGGATTCAGGAGCAGCCCTGAACCTAATGGACTTGGATTTTGCTAAACGTTGTGGATTTCCTATGACACCTCTGTGGACGCCTATCCCTTTGAGGGGGATTGATGCTACTCCTTTGGCGAAAAATAAACCTCAGTTTTGGACCCAGGTGGTAATGCGGGTCGCCCCAAACCATCAAGAAAATTGCATATTTTTGGTGTTGCATAATTTGCATGATACCATTGTTCTGGGGTTTCCCTGGTTGCAAATTCATAATCCAGTTGTGGACTGGAAATCTGTGTCTGTGGTGAGTTGGGGTTGTCGGTGTGCCCTTAGTGAGGCTCCGTTTTTTTCCACCTCTCCTCAGTCGCATGATGTTCCTGACTATTTGGCGGACTTTTATGATGTATTTAGTGAGAATGAGTCTGCGTCTTTGCCTCCTCATAGGAGTTATGACTGTGCAATTGAACTGACCCCGGGGTGTACTTTTCCCAAGGGTCGGCTCTTCAATTTATCTATACCCGAGCACGAGGCTATGCGATCCTATATTAAGGAAGCTTTTGAGAAGGGTCATATTAGACCATCCTCTTCACCATTAGGTGCTGGGTTTTTTTTCGTGGCCAAAAAGGATGGTTCATTAAGGCCTTGTATTGATTATCGTGCCCTCAACAAAATCACTATTAAATATCGGTATCCGTTACCCCTGATTTCGGATCTATTCTCCAGAATTAAAGGTGCTTGCTGGTTTACCAAGCTTGACCTCAGGGGGGCGTATAATCTTATCTGCATTAAGCATGGGGATGAATGGAAGACGGCGTTTAATACTCCAGAGGGACATTTTGAGTACCTGGTGATGCCTTTTGGGCTCACTAATGCCCCTTCTGTCTTCCAGTGCTTTATGAACGACATTTTCCGAGACTTTGTGGATAAATTTTTGATTATCTATCTGGGTGATATTTTGATCTTCTCCAAGGATTGGGATTCTCATGTGGAACATGTCCGGACGGTGTTCCGGATCTTGAGGGAGAATTCCCTGTATGTCAAAGGATCAAAATGCCTTTTTGGGGTACAGAGAATTTCATTTTTGGGATTTATTTTGTCTCCGTCAACTATTGAAATGGATCCGGCCAAGGTACAGGCCATTTATGATTGGGTTCAGCCCACTTCTTTGAAGGCCCTTCAGAAGTTTTTGGGTTTTGCTAATTTTTATCGGAAATTTATAGCAATATTTTCTAGTATTGCCAAGCCATTGACTGATCTGACTAAGAAGGGTGCTGATGTGTTGAATTGGTCTCCAGAGGCTGTTTCTTCCTTTCAGGAGCTGAAGCGAAGATTCACTTCTGCCCCGGTTTTGCGGCAACCTGATGTCTCACTCCCGTTCCAGGTAGAGGTGGATGCTTCTGAGATTGGTGCAGGAGCTTTTTTGTCCCAAAAGGATCCTGTAACATCTAAAATGAATCCCTGTGCTTTCTTTTCCCGAAAGTTCTCCCCATCTGAACGTAACTATGATGTGGGGAATCGGGAACTGTTGGCCATGAAATGGGCATTTGAGGAGTGGAGACATTGGTTGGAGGGAGCTAAACATCAAGTCGTGGTCCTCACTGACCACAAGAATTTGATTTACCTGGAGTCGGCCAAACGCTTGAACCCTAGACAGGCTAGATGGGCCTTGTTTTTTACACGTTTTGATTTTGTGGTCTCTTTTCTTCCGGGCACTAAGAATGTCAAGGCTGACGCTCTTTCTAGGAGCTTCTTTGCTGATTCTCCTGTGGTGACCAAGCCTGCTACCATCTTAGGAGAAGGGGTAGTTCTTTCTGCCATCTCGCCCGATTTGAGACGTGCTCTGGAAGAGTTCCAGGAGGACAAACCTGAGCATTGTCCCAGTGGAAAGTTGTATGTTCCTGACCAGTGGAAGAAGAGAGTGATGTCTGAAATTCATTGCTCTGCATTGGCTGGTCATCCAGGTATTTTTGGTACTAGAGATCTGGTGAGTCGGTCTTTTTGGTGGCCCGCCTTGTCTCGTGATGTCAGGAATTTGTGCAGTCCTGTGGGACTTGCTCCCGGTCTAAACCTTGTTCTCGCTCTAGTGGGTTGTTGACGCCTTTGCCGGTCCCCAGGAGGCCATGGACCCATATTTCAATGGATTTCATCTCTGCTATGCCTGTCTCTCAGAGAATGACTGTTATTTGGGTGATTTGTGATAGGTTCTCTAAGATGGTTCATCTTGTACCACTCCCTAAGTTGCCATCTTCTTCTGAGTTGGTGCCCCTGTTTTTGCAACAAGTGGTTCGCTTGCACGGGATTCCTGAGAACATTGTATCTGACAGGGGAGTTCAGTTTGTGTCTAGATTTTGGAGGACGTTCTGTTCCAAGCTGGGAATTCAGTCGTCCTTCTCCTCTGCGTTTCACCCTCAGACCAATGGGCAGACGGAGAGAACAAACCA
Source organism: Dendrobates tinctorius (assembly GCF_039654945.1). Classification (NCBI taxonomy): domain Eukaryota; kingdom Metazoa; phylum Chordata; class Amphibia; order Anura; family Dendrobatidae; genus Dendrobates; species Dendrobates tinctorius. The sequence continues at coordinate 43,896,507 of NW_027361672.1, forward strand.
GACCTTGTAGTCGTATTTGAGATGTTTTATTTCCGCTTATCAGGATGATTGGGTTTCATTTTTGCGCTTGGCCGAATTTGCTTTAAATAATAGAGCTAGTTCTGCCACTTTGATGTCACCTTTTTTTTGTAACTTTGGGTTTCATCCTCGATTTTCTTCAGGGCAGGTGGAGCCTTCTGCCTGCCCAGGTGTTGACACTGTGGTGGAGAGAATGCACCAGATCTGGGACCAAGTGGTGGATAAGTTATCTCTCTCCCAGGAAAAGGCCCAGCGGTTTTCCAACCGACATAGGACCGTTGGTCCCCAGTTTAAGGTGGGTGATATGGTTTGGTTATCATCAAAAAATATCGCTATGAAGGTAGCTTCTTCTAAGTTTAAGCCTAGATTTATTGGGCCTTACAAGATTTTGGAGATTATTAATCCGGTCTCTTTTCGGTTGGCTCTTCCTGTCACATTTAAAATCCATAATGTGTTTCATAAGTCCTTGTTGAAGAGGTTTGTTGAACCAGTAGTTCCTGGGGTGGCACCTCCGGACCCTGTATTGGTTGAAGGTAACATGGAATATGAGGTAGAGAAGATACTGGATTCCCGTCTGGCTAGACGGAGACTCCAGTATTTGGTTAAGTGGAAGGGTTATGGTCAGGAGGATAATTCCTGGGTCTCTGCCTCTGATATTCATGCCAAAAGATTGGTGCATGCCTTTCATCGGGCTCACCCTGATCGCCCTGGTGGCGTGGATGAGGGTTCGGTGACCCCTCCTCAAGGGGGGGGACTGTTATGAGTTCATTTTCCCCTTCACCATTGAGGTCTGATGAACTCCCTCTTCTGGTGAAGGAAGGTAGTGAGGCTGATTACCAAGCATCTGAGCTGGGAGAGGATGACTGGTCGACGGAGATCTCTGACTGGATATAAGGCTGCCGACGCCCTTCTGCCTCGCTGGTGATTTCTCTGGAATTCTAGGAGACCAGTCTGATTCCTGCTCCTCAAAAGCTAAGTTTTCTGCTTTGCCTTTTTGCATTTGTGTTTTGGTTTTAGTTTGCCTTGCTTTTCTGGATTTTGCCATTCCCTGCTGGGGTGAGCTGAATTCTTTTTTTGTCGGTTTGCTCTGTCTTCAGAAAATACCTGAGTACTGACATAGTCTTTTTGAAGCCTAGCGTCTTCAGGGCCTTTTTCCCTGTCAGTCTGTTGGCTCTTATTTTGATAGGGTTTTTCGCGGATTGCAGACAGCAGCTTTCCTATCCTGTCCTGTCTAGTTAGCTTGGGCCCCATCATTTGCTCAGTCTATCTTTCTATCTGTGTTAGTGTTTTTTTATCTTGCTTCACCGTCATTATATGTTGGGGGCTGCCTTTTGCTTTGGGGTCTGCTCTGGGGCAGTTTAGATTTCCCTTTCTGTCTTTAGGCTAGGCAGTTCTCCGGCTGTGATCGAGGGGTCTAGGGCATCGTAGGAACCCCCCACGGCTACTGCTAGTTGTTGTTGATAGGTTCAGGGGTCTGCAATCCGATAGCTGCCAACTTCTCTGGTTTTCTGGACTTAGCTAGCATTTCTGTTTTTGCCTCCTACGGTGACTCATTCATAACACAGGGCATTCCCAAAACCAGTCCTGCAGGCAGATTATTCATAATGAAACAACTTAAATTTTCCACATGAGTGGAACCCATTTTCATAGAAAAAACTTCGGACATAAAACAAATTCCATCCCGGGTAAGGGGATGAATCCACAGCCACAATTTTAACAGGGTCTTTTAACCGGACTGTCCCTATCTTATTAAGAGTCACAACTTTGGCATCAATCAGATTAATGGAGGAACCACAGTCAACAAAGGCGGTGGTCATAACAGGACCGTCAGCAAGTTCCAATTCAACCTGGAGCACCATTTTTATAAGTGAGAAAAAATGTACCTGGGAGTCTGGACAACCTCCTCGATTGTTGCCCAGACTAAGTCATTTCTCTGAAGAAGGGCAGGAGGGGCAATTCCTTTTCCAATGTCCAGAGGCTCCACAGTAAAAGCATAGTAGATTGTCTCTACGGTGCCTTCTCTCTTTCTCCTTAACCGAGACTGACCCAACCTCCATGGGCTCATATAGAGGTGCAGTGTCACACAAATTGGGGTACAAGGGAGACTCTTGTTGCATCATTCCTCTAGCGTGGAGTCTCCAGTCCATACGGACCGCCTGCATCATGACGTCCTCCAGGGTATCAGGAGGAGGATGTAATGCCAGAGCATCCTGCAGATGGTCAGACAGGCCCCTGCGGAACAACCCCCTCAGGGCGGCGTCATTCCATGATACTTCGGACGTCCAACGTCTAAACTCTGAGCAGAACCATTCAGCAGAGTGCCTCCCCTGTGTCACACTCATCACCATATCCTCTGCCAGACGCACTCTATCAGGCTTATCATAAATGTGCCCCAGAGCCTCAAAGAGCAAATTCACAGACATACGTTCAGGAGCAGAGGACGAGAGAGAGAAAGCCCATGCCTGTGGAGCCCTCCGAAGTAGGGAAATGACGAAACCCACCCTCTGGAACTGATCCCCAGGGGAGCGGGGCCTCAGAGAAAAAAAAGCTTGCATCCTTCGCTGAACGACCTGAACTACCTTTTATCCCCTGAGAAAGGGTCTAGCAATTTGACCGGAGATTCAGGGGATGCCAATGACACATCTCTATCCCCAGCACTAGGAGCCCCTGCAGCGACAGCCCCCTGCACAGTATCCACCACCTGTTGCTGGGTATGGGCCATCATGCGCTGTTCCACATTAAATTTGTGGAACATTTGGGTCAGGTGCTTGACCTGATCAGCCAAAGCTTGTATGGGATCCATGAGGATAACACACTTTTTTTTTTCCTTCAGAGGAAAAAAAAACTGAAAGGGTCAGCTATAATGTCTGGAGCACCGCACTGTACTTGCTCACTGAGCCAGTGCGCGTGTCCTGAGTACAAAGACAGTGCTCAAAGATACCTGTGGAGCAGGGCAGCAGCGGTGACGATGCATGCTTCAGACTATCAGGACCTGAAGCACGTGACTGCTGGGGGCATGACCTAAGCTCCACAGAGCTAGGAGGTGCATGGAAACTCCTAGAAAGGTAACTATGGGACAAGTTACCAAGGGGCATAGACAGAGACAGAAACCAGATCAAGCCCGGTCAAAGCACGAGATAGCAGGACAGTACCAAAGGGTTAGACAGAGCGAATAGTCAGGGCGTAGCAATAGATCAGAAAACCAGAACGGGCAATGGACGGTATAATAGGGACAAACTGTAACGGAGTAACAATAGCCAAGCCAGGAGGTCAGAACCGGAGAAGACAATAGTACCAAAACGAGAGACGGAGTTCAGAGTGAGGGGACAGACCAGGTCATACACGGGAATCAAACAAGCAATGTAGTATCCACACACACCAGGGGGGTCAGACACACAGCCAGAATAACAGTATAGCTGACAGAGAATCCTAGTATGGAGTGAGTATAAATACCCCTCCCAGATCCAAAGAGAGGCTGGCAAAAGTTAACCCTTTGAGAACAGGACATTAACCATGTCCTAACCGTGACACTTAGTTACCAGCGCGCTGATGCAGGGAGCTAGTAACCAAGGTAAACAGCGGGTTTCTAAGCACCACGCGGCACTTAGAAACCCGCTGTTTACCTTGGTTACCAGCTCCTGCTCGCTGGTCGTTGCTCTCCCGCCTGCCACACGCAGCGATGCATGCTGGCCAGCGGGAGACCAATGACCCAAAAAAAGTCCAGAGCTTTCAAGAACGATCAGCGATACCCGGCAGAGGGGCCAGTCGCTGATACCTGTCACACACAGCGATCTCGCTGGTGAGATCGCTGTTGCTAGCGAGATTGCTGTGTGTGACGGGGGCTTAAGGCTCCCTGTATAGAGGCGGTTACACCTGGTCAGCTCGCCTGGGACCGGTCGGTCCCGTGATCTAGTGGGACCACTCTAGGAACCGTGACAGTAGTCATATTTGTAGAATCTAAAGTATGTTATAGAAAAGAGAAAGTGCCCACATATAAAGTAAATACAATTAATAAGCAATAGCACAATTCACCCTTTTCAGAGCAAAACTTCTGAATAAATAGAAACTGAGATTAAAAAAATTAGCCAGTACCTTGTAGTAGGTAAAGAAATAGTAATAGTACCTGTACAGTAGATTACATAGCGCATTTAGTAAATATTGTTTTGATAAAAAAGTAGAAGCCTCCCACCACGAAAAGTTGTATCCCAATCAAGACACTACCTACAATAACTCTTGTGGTTCACTTCCCAATGTGTCAGCAGACTTAGAAATAGATAAGACCAGAGTAAGGGCCCCTTCACACATCGCGACGCACCAGCGATCCCGACAACGATATGACCTTGTGAGGATCGCTGGTGTGTCGCTACATAATCTCTGATGAGCTGCCAAACAGGAAGCTTCACCAGCGATCAGCACCAGCAACACGCGGGTAACAAGCGACGCACGTCACTTAGTTACCCACTGTGTACCTTAGTTACCAGCGCACTGGTGCAGGTAGCTGGTAACCAAGGTACACATCGGGTTTCTAAGCGGCGCGCTGCACTTAGAAACCCGATGTGTACCTTGGTTACCAGCTCCCTGCTGGTAACTAAGGTACACATCGGGTTTCTAAGCGCTGCGTGCCGCTTAGAAACCCGATGTGTACCTTAGTTACCGCGCCAGCTCGCTGATCGCTGGTCTCCCGCCTGCCACACGCAGCGATGCATGCTGGCCAGCGGGAGACCAGCGATCAAAAAAATGTCCTGGCCATTTCAGGGCGATCAGCGATACCCGGCAGGGGGCCAGTCGCTGGTAAGTGCCACAAACGGCAATCTCGCTCGTGAGATCGCTGTTGCGTCACAAAACTTGTGACTCAGCAGCGATCTCGCTAGCGATATTGCTGTGTGTGACGGGGGCTTAAGGCTCCCTATATAGAGGCAGTTACACCTGGTCAGCTCGCCTGGGACCGGTCGGTCCCGTGATCTAGTGGGACCACTCTAGGAACCGTGACAGTAGTCATATTTGTAGAATCTAAAGTATGTTATGGAAAAGAGAAAGTGCCCACAAACATAGTAAATAAAATTAATAAGCAATAGCACAATTCACCCTTTTCAGAGCAAAACTTATGAATCAATAGAAACTGAGATTAAAAAAATTAGCCAGTACCTTGTAGTAGGTAAAGAAATAGTAATAATAGTACCTGTACAGTAGATCAGTGGTCCCCAACCTTTTTTGCACCAGGGACCGGTTTCAAGCAAGACCATTCTTCCATGGCCCGGCAGGGCGGGGATGGAGGTGTGGCAGGGGCGGGGTTTTGGTCATAAGGGGGCGGGGCTATGGACACAGTTGTAGTTTAGCAGTTCATACTTATCATTTAATTATAACATTTATAATGTGACTCAACTCACCATAGGTTTTGAATGAGTGGGAGCACCTGGCTTGTTTCTCTGTTTCAGTGGGAGCACTGGGCTACTTCTACTGATGACCGTCACTGCTAAAGATGATTGGAACCTACAAGGAAATAGAGCATTGAGCACTTAGAAAAAATTGTACTGGAGTACTGTACATGTTGATTATTCTCTAATCATCAGAAAATGTATGTGTGGTTCCCCCCATCCTGTCCAGCTCTGTGTGGCTCCCCCTGTTGTATGCATGGCTCCCCTGTCCCATCCTTGTATACATGGCTCTGCTCACATGCTCCCATCCTTGTATACATGGCTCCGCTCCCACCCTTCCATCCTGTATACATGGCTCCGCTCCCACTCTCCCATCCTTTATACATGGCTCCACTCTCCCATCCTGTATACATGGCTCCACTCTCCCATCCTGTATACATGGCTCCACTGTCCCATCCTGTATACATGGTTCCGCTCCCACTCTCCATCCCAAGTATTTATGGCTCCGCTCCCACTCTCCCTCCCTTATTTATGACTCCGCTCCCACTCTCCATCCCATGTATTTATGGCTCCACTCCCACTCTCCATCCCATGTATTTATGGCTCCGTTCCCACTCTCCCTTCCATGTATTTATGGCTCCGCTCCCACTCTCCTTCCCTTATTTATGGCTCCGCTCCCACTCTCCATCCCATGTAATTATGGCTCCGCTCCCACTCTCCCTCCCTTATTTATGGCTCCGCTCCCACTCTCCATCCCATGTATATATGGCTCCGCTCGGCTCCCCCATCCTCCCCCATCATACTTACCCCTCCCGTCGCTGCACGTCCTTGCATCTCGCGGCGCTTCAGCTTCTTCCTGTGTGGAGCGGTCATGTGCTACCGCTCATTAAGGTCCATGAATATGGACGTCACACCTATGGGAGATGAGTGGCGTCAATATTCATGACCTTAAATGAGCGGTAGCACGTGACCGCTCAGCGCCGGATGAAGCCGCCGCCGACAGGGACCACGGCCAGTGGCGTAGCAACTGCTTGTGGCTCCCGGGCAGTCGAAAAATGTGCTGCCCCTTTGGTCGTTGATAATCCGGAAGCATCCGAAGAGCACCCATCATTGCCTGCCCCGTCACCCCATCACTCCCATCATTACCTGCTCCATCACCCCATCACTGCCTTCTCCCCATCACTCCCATCATTGCCTGCTCAATCACCCCATCACTCCCATCATTGCCTTCTCCCCATCACTCCCATCATTGCCTGCTCCATCACCCCCATCCTTGCCTGCTCCATCACCCCATCATTGCCTTCACCCCATCACTCCCTTCTCCCCATCATTGCCTTCTCCATCACCCCATCACTGCCGTCTCTCCATCACTCCCATCATTGCCTTCTCCCCATCACTCCCATGATCCCATCAATGCCTTCTCTCCATCACCCCCATCATGGCCTTCTCCCATCACCCCCTCATGGCCTTCTCCCATCACCCCAGGCATCATGACCTTCTCTCCCCATCACGGTCTTCTCCTCATGTCCCCATCTCCTCCAGGGCCAGGCTAACCTACACAAACACAGACAAACACACATACATACATACACACATATACACACACACACAGACATACATACACACACACAGACATACATACACACATTATATATACACACACACAGACACCACCTCTCTCCTCTCACCTGTCCACAGCATTGCCTGCGCTTCCTCGCTCTGACACAGCAGCTGCCGCTGAATGATGATGTCATTCAGCGGCGCGCTCCTCTCTGTGTCAGTCAGAGACAGGAAGCGCGGGCGGCGGGCAGGAAGCTGGACGGGTCCTTGCTGCTCCGCTCCTCCTATTCCCTCTTGCAGGCAGCGGAGCTGCTTGGATTGCTCCCTGGCCGCCGCTACACATGAGGGCAATCTAGGAATTGCTGCGTGCCGCCCCCACACACGTGCCGCCTGGGGTGGACCGCCCCCCCACGCTATGCCACTGACCGCGGCTAGAAGAATCAGCTGCTGCACTGCCCCTGGCTCCCCTTGTGTCCGTGGACCGGCAAGGGCACTGCAGCGGCCCGGTGCTGGGCCGCGGACCGGCGGTTGGGGACCCCTGCAGTAGATTACATAGCGCACTTAGTAAATATTATTTTGATAAAAAAGTAGAAGCCTCCCACCACAAAAAGGTGTATCCCAATCAAGACATTACCTACAATAACTCTTTGGTTCACTTCCCAATGTGTCAGCCGACTTAGAAATAGATAAGGCCAGAGTAAGGGCCCCATCACACATAGCGACGCACCAGTGATCCCGACAACGATATGACCTTGTCAGGATCGCTGGTGTGTCACTACATGATCTCTGGTGAGCTGCCAAACAGGCAGCTTCACCAGCGATCAGCACCAGCGACACGCGGGTAACAAGCGACGCACGTCGCTTAGTTACCCACTGTGTACCTTAGTTACCAGCGTGCTGGTGCAGGGAGCTGGTAACCAAGGTACACATCAGGTTTCTAAGCGGCGCGCTGCACTTAGAAACCTGATGTGTACCTTGGTTACCAGCTCCCTGCACCAGCGGGCTGGTAACTAAGGTACACATCGAGTTTCTAGGCGCTGCACGCCGCTAAGAGACCCGATGTGTACCTTAGTTACCAGCGCCAGCTCGCTGATCGCTGGTCTCCCGCCTGCCACACGCAGCGATGCATGCTGGCCAGCAGGAGATCAGCGATCAAAAAAAGTCCTGGCCATTTCAGGACGATCAGCGATACCCGGCAGGGTGCCGGTCGCTGGTAAGTGTCACAAACGGCGATCTCACTGGTGAGATCGCTGTTGCGTCACAAAACTTGTGACTCAGCAGCGATCTCGCTAGCGAGATCGCTGTGTGTGACGTGGGCTTAAGACTTGGGTCCCGACAGTTTACACATCTGCCCACTTTTATTAGTCAGTCATTACTTTTATTCATCGACTAGATAAAATTGTCAGCGCTTGTACATATATTCACATCTGTAGATTCTTTGATTGGCTAGTCATATTTGACCTCAAGTGCACTTTGGACCCAATTCACTTTGATAAGGTTGCACAAAATATTTGCTACTTTTGCTACAGCTCATCTTAATGAATCAGGAGAGTCTGACTCCAACATGTCCCCTCATCAATATCGGCATTGTTTGTGCTTGTCTTGACAAATCAAGCCCTTTATTCATTTGTCCTTATGCTATTTGCCTACCTCTATTTGGGCAATTATTATTTTGTCTTTTTTTACTTTATTTTAATCTTTTAGGATTGTGAGTTGGATTGTTATTTTATTATAACCACACCCTTGTATATGCGGCCCTTGAGTGTATCATTTAAATGCTTTTATTCATGCTGTGGGTCTTTGTATATTAGTAAGACATATTTATTAATGAATACTCTTGATTTATACACCTCCTTGCCTTTTTCTCTTTGGATTATTTACTGCTTAAGTGTTTGCAATAGAGTTTATTTTATAATTATATTTGGTGGTGCCTATGTCTTTCAATGGCACATGTGCTACTCTTTGCTTTAAGAGGCATAACATTTGCCTCAGGACCAGTATTGTATTCTAGAGGTTAGAAAAAACATGACAGACAAAAAGATACACCCTTACCAATACCAGATCAGATTACCAATGCACTTAGCAGGATGCAGCAGACTCCCATGGATAAAGGCGGGGGAAGCACAGGTGTAAAATACTGATGCATACAGCCATTCACAAACCTACCTATTCATGGAGGGGTGGCTTCTCGTAGTATTAAACATGCACCCTGATGGAGCTTGCATATGACGCCAGTCACACAGATACGTGTGATGCACAGTGTCCAGCTTACAACCTATTGATGATGCCCATACTATTAGATCGGGCTGCTGTCCAGCACTATATAAGTGCACACCACAAGGAAAGACACCCCAGTACACCCGACCAATACTAAAGGACCTTGCTGCATCCTGCTTAAAAATGGAAAAAAGTGCAACAAAAAAATGAATAATGTATAAGATAAATACATTACATGGGGTATTGGTCGATATTTTGGCCAAAATATGTAAGCTCGCAACCCAAGTCAAGGGTCCCTACACTTGCAAGTCCTAACACTAAAATTAAAAATGGTTAACATAGAACAAAATTTAAAAAAACATCACAGAAAAAAGATACAGCCTTACAAACACCAGGTCAAATTACCATTGCACCAAAGTTTAGGTACATACATGCTTGCAAAATTACTCAGAGTTCCAGAGCAACCAAATCTATAGAATATTGAACAGATAATGTATCACAGTTCCTAGAGTGGACCCACTGGATCACGGGACTGACCGGTCCTGGGCGAGCTGACCAGGTGAAACCGCCTCCCATACAGTGAGCAATAGGAGCAGGCTCGGGGGCAGGTACACCACAATGGCTAGTACCAGGAACCGGATCATAGGAGACAGAGACCAAGGCAGCGTGGGTTGTGCACAGGGAAATGTGATGGAGATCAGGGCAGAGCTAAGCGCATACCAGGTAATGAACAGGAGACCTGGACAGAGCACAGCGTGTACCGGGTAATGTACGGAAGACCTGGACAGAGCACAGCATGCACAGGGTAAAGTACAGGAGGACCAGGAAAGAGCAAGATACACACAGAATATAGTACAGGAGACCAGGACAGAGGAGAGTGCGTACCAGGTAATGTACGGGAGACCTGGACAGAGCAGGGTATGCACAGGAAATAGTACATGAGATATGAGAGAAAGCAAAGCATGCACCCTGGGGGAGAGCATGGGGACCTGAGACCTACCAGTACAGGGAATGATCCTGAGTGAATCACCAGGCACCTATGTGAGAGAGAGAGCACCAGAAATACTGACGCGAGATACAGAGGAGGAGAGCACTTACGGGTTGGGTCACCTGGAAATCAAATAAAGGAACTAAGCAAGCGTACGCCCGCAGCCTAAAGAGGCACACAGCGCAGGTGCGGACCGTGGACACACCGGAAGGTACACAAGCCCGGAGGCACTCGACGTGAGCCTACATCACCAGCGCTGGAAACCCGGGGAGCAGCGGCAGGGTGGCTGGCCGCTGCGGTAACATAATGCAGCCTTTTTAATAAGGTCCCCAGTTGTCCCACTGTGGCCCCATCCAGAACTGTATTGCTTCACACAGTTCTACACCAATGTCTTAGTCTTTGCTGCATATCAGGTGTCAATTCCTCCCTCCGAGAGTTTGCTTTTCAAGGGTCCTGTTTCTCTGGTCGAGAGCCTGGTTTTCAAGGGCTCTTTTCCTCCAAAGGTTCTGCTCAGTAGTATTTCATTATGGAACAATTAAGCCATACTTTAGGTCCCATACATTCTCATTCAGAAGCAGAGAGTAAGGCAAGCTTCCCATCCTGGCCTTGACTCTCAAGCCTTGATTGTCAACCATTCCAGACCTCGCTGCATCTAATTTCAGGCCCAAAAGGACAGAGATACTGCTCAACCATAACAGGACCTAACTACAGTATGTTCAAGCACACCATTTGCAACCTCACTAGGCTTATTATTCACTTAGTCTTTACTTTTCAGACTTGGCTCTAGCTAGTGACATCATCTGCTTCCTGTATCATGGTTATACTATCCATCCAAATGGCTTCCTAATGAATTGAATGGACGGTGAAACATGCTGAGGCGCCGCTGACTTCCATGATAAGTCCCTCACACTTTTGACCCTTCAGACAATTGTATATTCTCTTGGACTATTATGTCTTTATATGCATATGGGGTCTCTTGATAATAATAATAATAATAATAATAATGTTTATTTATATAGCACCAACATATTCCGCAGTGCTTTACAAGTTTAACAGTTTCAAAACACAAGTCATAAGTAACAATGTTAACAATACATTAAAGCAAAATAAGACAACCCTGCTCATGAGAGCTTACAATCTACAATGAGGTGGGGGAGATGCAAAGTACAGATGTGTATTTACAATGATGTATTTACAATGATGGTCCTGCCATCTTGAGGGAGTGAGGGATAGATGGAGATAGTGCATGGGCTACACACGCACAAACTGTGCAAATTGTGGATAGTCCTAATTTCTTGGGGTAGAGCATTCCAGAGGACTGGTGCAGCGCGGGAGAAGTCTTGGAGTCGGGAGTGGGAGGTGCGGATTAGTGCAGAGGTTAGTCGAAAGTTGTTTGCAGAGCGCAGCGGTCAGGTAGGTCGATAGACAGAAATGAAGGAGGAGATGTAGGGGGGTGCCGCACTGTGGAGAGCTTTGTGGGTGAGAACAAGTACTTTGAATTGGATCCTATAAAGAATGGGCAGCCAGTGTAATGATTGGCGAAGAGTGGACGCATCCGAGTACCGATTAGCAAGAAGGATGACCCTGGCTGCTGCATTAATTATGGACTGGAGAGGGGAAAGTCGAGTAACAGGGAGGCTAATTAATAGAGTGTTACAGTGGTCCAGGCAGGAGTTGATCATGGCGACAGTGAGGGTTTTTGCTGTTTCCATGGTGAGAAAAGGGCAGATTCTAGAGATGTTCTTTAGGTGTAAGCGGAAAGAGCGGGCAAGAGATTGTATATGGGATATGAAGGAGATATTCGTGTCAAACATAACACCCAGACAGCACACCTGCCGAGGTGTTATTATGGTGCCACCCACGGAGAGGGAAATGTCAGATTTAGTGAGGATAGTAGATGGCAGGAGCAGAAGAAGTTCAATTTTTGAGAGGATAGGTTTCAGATAGAGAGCGGACATGATGTTGGAGACTGCGGACAGACAGTCACTGGCGTTCTGTAGTAGAGCGGGGATAAGGTCGGGGGATGACATGTATAGTTGTGTGTCATCAGCATAAAGATGGTACTGAAAGCAAAATCTGCTGATGGTCTGTCCAATTGAGGCCATGTAGAGAGAGAAGAGAAGGGGGCCAAGGACTGAGCCCTGAGGTACCCCGACAGCGAGAGGAAGAGGAGATGACGTGGAGCCAGCCAACAAAACACTGAAGGAGCGGACAGAAAGATAGGAAGAGAACCAGGAAAGAGCGATGTCCTTAACGACTAGTGACTGGAGCCTAGAGAGTAGGAGACAGTGGTCAACAGTGTCGAAAGCTGCAGAAAGGTCTAGAAGAATGAGCAGAGAGTGGTCACCATTACCTTTTGCTGTCAGAAGGTCATTGGTCACTTTGATGAGTGCAGTTTCAGTCGAATGTAAGGAGCGGAAGCTGGACTCTGAAGGGTCTAGGAGGGAGTGAGTGGAGAGGTAACGGGTAAGGCGGGAGTAGACTAGGCGCTCCAAAAGTTTAGAAATAAAGGGGAGATTGGAGACTGGTCTATAGTTGTTTGTGCAGGATGAGTCGAGAGCAGGTTTCTTTAGGATGGGAAAATGCCCAAGGAGAGGGAGCGAATAAAGATCGTAGCAAGGTGAGTTGTGACGACTGGAGAGAGAGACTGGAGGAGATGTGAGGGAATGGGGTTGGTAGTGCATGTAGTCGGACAAGAAGAAGAGAAGAGTCTGGAGACTTCTTCTTCTGTGATGGGATCAAATGTGGACAGTGAGCCAGGGGAAATGCAGGGAGGGATGGGAGTCACAGCACTTGGTGATTGGGAGCGGATTTCCTTTCTCTATAAAGTGGGAAGCCAGGTCATCAGCACAAATGTCTGTGATAGGGCCTGAGGAAGGAGTGAAAGGTGTCAAAAAGTTTCTTGGGGTTGTTGGAAAGTGATGAGATCAGAGTGGTGAAACAGGTCTATTTGGCTAGGTGAAGGGCAGAGTTATAGGTTCTTAACATAAATTTGAAGTGGATGAAGACTTCTGGTGTGCGGGTTTTTCTCCATCGGCGTTCAGCACTCCTAGAGTATTGCTGGAGAAGTCGAGTTTGCGATGTGAGCCAAGGCTGTTTTACTCTGTGTTTGGAGGTTCTGAGGGTGAGGGGCGCTACTTGGTCAAGGGTGCTTCGGAGAGTGTCATTGTAGTGATGAACAGCCAGATCAAGACAGGAAAAAGAGGAGATTGGGGACAGGGATGATTGTAGGGAGTCTGAAAGTGTCTGAGGGTTAATGGCTTGTAGATTTCTGAATTTGTGATAGGTAGGAGTGTGCTGGGGTGGGCGAGGATTTGTGAACGTGAAGTCGAGAATGTTGTGGTCAGAGAGGGGAAGTGGTGAGCTATTTAGGTAGGAGATTGAACAGAGCCGGACAAAGACCAGGTCAAGGGTGCTACCATCTTTGTGTGTCTCAGAGGTTGAGAGCTGTGAGAGGCCAATATGGACAAATTAGCCGAAGCTTTTTTGTTTCACCTGTCTTCCCATTTATCATTATTTCTTTTATCAGTGCTAGTAGGGAAAGACAGGGAGAGCCATCGAGAGCTTATCAGTGGGGGCGAAACATCTTGAGAACCTATTAGGGTGCCAACCTATGGCAGATTCAGACATATGTTTTATTATAGGGGTATTCAGCCATCTGGAAGTTCAGTTTTCACTTATTTTTCAACTCATAATATCTACAGGGGAGATATCATCTGTTCCCTATGAGAGGGACACTATTATCTCCTTAAACATCTAATTCCTTTGTTCTGATAGGCTATTATACCCTCTAAATAAGGTTTGTCACATCTGTTTACTGTGTTTTCATCCCTTTTTGTACCTGTCTTTTCACACCTGCCCAGAACAGGGACATCTAGGTGATACAGAGTCAGCGGCTGAGGAAAGGCAGCATCACATCTCGTACCTTTTAGGGTGTCAACCACCGTGGTCAGATAGTATCTGTCTAGGATACCTCTAGGAACCTTGTAGGTATTTGGTTGTCTGAAGGATACATTAGAAATATATGACATTAGCCATGGTCTGATGTTTTAGATTGTTGTAATTAATCTATACATTCTTTTTGAGTGTTTCCTACACTGGGTCTTGGTGTTTTTTAAGGAATCATAATTGCATTTAATGTTTTAAGGGATTACATGGTAAAAATAAACCAATGTTCTTCTTATTATTTCATAGAAATCCTTAAAAGAAATCCTTAACAATAAATCTACGTCACTGTGGGAACATTCCACTTACAATGTACAGTATTTTCTAATAAAGAAGCCATACTCAGGTTTCTTGCTCAGTGAGAATATTATCCAAAGACTAACCTACAACTGACTCAATCCTGCCAGACCTGGAATAGTAGCATCCCGAGCTTCTGCAATCACTAACAGGTATAATATTATGATTTACTAAATTGTAATTTTTTTTCTTGCACTGTCCAATTTCTGAGTGAAATCACAGCAAACAGAGCTAAGAAAAAATACTCAGATCTGCTGTGTCTCATTAAATAACATCGATCAGAGTGCAATCTGATTTTTTTATTGGATTGCACTTGTCCAATTTATACGCTAGTGTGAGTGAACCCTTAACAACCAGGCGTAATTTTGGTATTGCATTTTCATTTTTTGCTCCCCTTCTTCCCAGAGCCATAACTTTTTTATTTTTCCATTAATATGGCCATGTGAAGGCTTGTTTTATGTGGGATGAGTTGTACTTTTGAACGAAATCATTGGTTTTACCATGTCGCATAACAGATAATGGGAAAAAAATTACAAGTTTGGTGAAATTGCAAAAAAAGTGCAATCCCACACTGGCTTTTTTGCTAGGTTCACTAAATGCTATAACTGACCTGCCATTATAACTCTCCAGGTCATTACAAGTTCATAGACACCAAACATGTCTAGGTTCTTTTTTATCTAAGTGGTGAAAAAAAAATTCCAAAGTTTGTAAAAAATAAAAAAAGACAAAGAAAAAAAGTTGCCATTTTCTGAGACCCATAGCGTCTCCATTTTTCGTGATTTCAGGCTTAATTTTTGCGCGCCGAGCTGATGTTTTTATTGATACCATTTTGGTGCAGATACGTTCTTTTGATCGTCCATTATTGCATTTAATTGCAATGTTGCGGCAACCAAAAAAAGTAACTCTGGCATTTTGTTTTTTTTTCTCGCTACGCCATTTACCAATTTGATTAATTATTTTTTTTTATTGATAGATCAGGCGATTCTGAACGCGCCAATACCAAATATGTGTATATTTGATTTTTTTTTAATTGTTTTATTTTGAAAGGGGCGAAAGGGGGGTGATTTGAACGTTTATACTTGTTTATTTTTTTATATTTTTAAAAACTTTTTTACTTTTTGCATGCTTCAATAGTCTTCATGGGAAACTTGAAGCTGCACTTGTCCGATCACCTCTGCTACTTAAAGCAGGGCTGCAGTCCTGCTCTTTGTACCGCAAATTGAGGCCTGTAACAAATAGAACTCATTTTAAAAAAAGCTCAGGTTTTAATATGACTGTAATGTACAGTGTCTAAAATGGACACTGTAGTAATGTTTAAAAAATAAAATAGTTCTATCTCCTGGAATAGGTCATTAAAAAAAGTAAAAAGAAGATTCTTAGAAAGGCAAAAACTCTAACACCAAAGGGTTAACCAGGTAGCTTACTACTAGTATAATTGAAAGATGGGTAGGGCGGCTGTGAAACTGATCTGATTTTCTTTATTGTTAAATGAGACTGGAAATGCAGAACGTGGTGTTAAATATCTGCCTTTTTGTGCTCTCATTCGGTTAAAGAAGCAGCTATTAGTGAGCGGTGCAGTTTTCTTTAACCATTGAGGTTCTGGTGGTTGGGTTTGGGGGAATGGTCTGCTTTGATAGAAGCCTGCATCTTAAGAATCTTTACCATCCCTCCGGTAAACATGTACCCTATGCGTATCAGAAAAATCATCCCACCAACATTTATCTAATGTGTTAATGGGAAGTGTAAAATTCCAGCGATCTTGTTCCCAACCTTTCCCTCTTCCCCGTCCATTCCTCAAGGCTTTGTAAAGAGGTTTCTCGTGATATTGATTGTTATACAGCCACATTTTAGCCTCTATATTGGGGCTGAGGACCCAGCCCTCTGGCTTCTAAAAAGAGCAGGATGATGTAGGGACCGAGACCCTGATTTCAATGAGGTATCATTTACTGGACTCCATGCTGTAGTTTTTTATCTACTGAAGATCTAGCAGTTCTCAAATTCTGAGCTCTGTATAACCCCGCCCACACCACTGATTGGCAGATTTCTGTGTACACTATGCATAGGCAGAAAGCTGCCAATCAGTGGTGGTAGCAGGGTTAGGCCTGTTTCACACTTCAGTTTTTTTCCATCAGTCAAGATCCGCCGTTTTCCTAAAAAAAGTATCCGCCATTTTGTTTGGCGGATCCGTTTTTTTTCCCATTGACTTGCATTACTGGCGGATCTTGACGGATGGCCATCCGTTGGATCCTTTTTTTGCGCATCCGCCAATTTTTTTGCGTCCGCCGACATGCCCGGACGGAGCTTGTAGCGTTTTTTGGCTGAAGAATCCACATTTTTGTGCTGCGCATGCCCGGAGGAATGATCTCAGCCGGAAATTTAACCCTGAAATCATTTCTGGCGAACTGTAAAAAAATTCTCTCTCTCTCTCTCTCTCTCCCAACGGATCCGTCAAAAAACTGGTCCGCTGGCATCCGTTAGCTTCAGTTACCAACGGATCCGCTTTCCGCCATTTTGGCAGATTTTAACTGACAAGAAAAAACTGAAGTGTGAAACAGGCCTTAAACAGAACTCATGAATATAGAAGACTACATGACAGCAAGTTTTGTAGTCCTCCAGTGAGAAACCATGCTGATCAAACACTGATTTTATTAATACTACTGTAGAGCACACAGCTTAGTAATTGTCCTAGTGCTGGAATTAGAGTCTCTTTGTAACGGCGCCAGTCGTAACCGCCGCCGGTCCCCTAGCTCCGGGCCCCCCCGCGGCTAGTTCTTACCTGCTCTGTCGCGCGCCGCAGCTTCCTCCCTCCCTCCGGTCCACGCACGCCTCCTTCCTCCTCCTGCTCATGCGCGCCCCGCCTTCCTGGTCTCCCAACAGCGGCGACCCCGCACATGCGCATTAGGGCGCGGGCGCGCGGCCGTCGGGTAGTTTAACCCTGCGGTGGGCAGCGGCCGATTAGTGGCCAGCCTATCGCCTACCGGCAGGGGATATATCAGGCGTCTCCCACAAGGGGAGGACGCCTGATTATTGTGTGTCCATACCTGCTCTAATTTGGCCGCCTATAGGTTCCTATAGGTCTCTTTTCATCTCATACGTTCCCTAGTCTTGCTGTCTCTACCTCTGGTGTTTGCCCTGTCTTCCTGCCCGTCATCTGTCCTGCCTACTCCTAGTGCCACTACCTTCGTCTTCCCGGTTCCCTGTCTCTGTTCCGTCCTCCGGTGTCCGTTCTGTTCCCTGCCCAGCATCCAGCCCTCTGTCCTCATCCTCCTGCACGGAGTTCCGGGCCTTGGTAAGCCTCGCCAGCCGGTTGCTTTCTCCAGTCCCTCGAGCCGTCCCTCTCGGTTCCAGCAGTCGCGGTTCTGCCCTCTGTGGTCCTGCCCCTAACGATCCCTGTATAGGGGTCGGTCATCACCTGGTGCGCTCGACCCAGGGGCTCCGGATCCGCGACCCAGAGGGTCCACTCTCGGACGTTATCTCTTCCTGAACGTCACAGTATAATCAGGCCATGGACCCCGCTGGAGCCGCGGCCGCTACGCAAAAAGAATTACTTTTTTTACGGGAAAACCAGACCCGGATAATGTCCTTCATGAAGTCCATGGACACCCGACTTTCCGCCCTTCAAACCGCCGACCCCGGGCACGCTCCCATGTTAGCAGGTCTCCAGCAGGAGCTAGCACAGCAGCGCGACACCCAGTCCCACATCTTAAACTACATGGCGTCAGTCGATGACAGTGCCTACTGTCCCTACAGTCCACGGCGGCTGCCCCTATCCAACCCCGGGACCCAGTATCTCACCCTCCACCACGCCTGGGAAAGCCCCCCAAGTACAGCGGGGATCCCAAGCTATGTCGGGGCTTCTTGAACCAGTGCAGACTGCACTTTGAACTGTTACCACAGCAATACCCCTCTGACCGTGCCAAGGTGGCATTTATCGTGTCCCACCTGGAGGGAGAGGCTTTGGCCTGGGTGAATCCTTTGTGGGAGAGGGACGATCCCGTGGTCTCTAGTATTCAAAATTTCCTTGATACGTTCCGCAAGGTGTTTGACGAGCCTGGACGGTTGGCTTCTACTACTGAGGCTCTGTTCAACCTCTGTCAGGGTTCGCTCACCGTGGGACAATATGCCATCCGTTTCCGGACGTTGTCTTCGGAACTTGGGTGGAATAATGAGGCTCTAGTAGGAGCCTTCTGGAGGGGCCTCTCTAGCAAAATAAAGGACGAGCTTGCCGGTCGGGATACCCCCACCACTCTAGAGGACCTCATAACCCTGGCCACCCGTATAGATCTCCGGTTCCTAGAGCGTTCGCGTGAAGCAGCCAGGGAGAGGAGACCCTTTAAGCTCTATCAAGCCCCTATTCCGCGTTCCTCTGCACCCTCTACCAGTGCCGCCCCTGAGCCCATGCAGACTGACCGTGTAAGATTGTCTGAGCAACGGCGCAGGGAGAGGATGATGGAGGGCCTATGTCTGTATTGTGGCGGAGCCAATCATTTTCTGCGGACCTGTCCTGTGAGGCCGGGAAACGCCTCCACCTAGGCCAGGTAAGAGAGGCCTCCCTAGGTGACCCTAATTCCTCTCTGCCCCTTACCATTTCTGCTTTGATTATGCTAGGTCGGGAGCGTAGATCTGTGGAGGTGTATGTGGACTCGGGTGCGGCTGGTAATTTTATTCGGCTAGAGGAGGTGGACAAGTTCCAGATTCCAGTGGTTACCTTGGAAAGCTCGCGTGCGATTTCCTCTGTGGATGGCAGACCACTTCCGGAACTTATCACTATGGTTACTGCCGAAGTGGAATTCCAAGTAGGAGCTCTTCATCGGGAGAAAATAGCTTTCTATGTCCTACCCAATTTGTCCCACGCCATTCTACTAGGATTACCCTGGCTCAGGTTGCATGAACTGGTGCTGGACTGGCGCTCTGGAGAGATTCTGCGCTGGGGTCATTCTTGCCAAGAAAGCTGTCTGTTGTCGGTGCTCCGTCCTCACCCGCCTCAGGAGCCAGTCGACCTTTCAGGACTCCCGACTCCCTATCACGTGTACGCCGACGTCTTTAGTAAGAAGGAAGCAGATTCCTTGCCGCCACACCGCTTCTTTCACTGTCCCATTGAGTTGATTCCAGGAGCTACCCCACCCAGGGGGAGAACGTATCCCCTGTCTCCAGCAGAAACCTTGGCCATGGCAGAGTACATTCAAGAAAACTTGGCCAAAGGTTTCATTCGAAAATCTTCTTCTCCTGCTGGCGCGGGTTTTTTCAGCCCTCTGTCCTCATCCTCCTGCACGGAGTTCCGGGCCTTGGTAAGCCTCGCCAGCCGGTTGCCTTCTCCAGTCCCTCGAGCCGTCCCTCTCGGTTCCAGCAGTCGCGGTTCTGCCCTCTGCAGTCCTGCCCTTAACGATCCCTGTACAGGGGTCGGTCATCACCTGGTGCGCTCGACCCAGGGGCTCCGGATCCGCGACCCAGAGGGTCCACTCTCGGACGTTATCTCTTCCTGAACGTCACACTCTTTATCTATATTATGCTGCGCTAGGTGGCAACAAACTTTGTGACAGATTCACTTTAAATCTTTTTTGGAGAGGTGCAGGTTTTGTGGCTGTAGTACAGTTGTTAACATACTGTATGTCTATATTATATCTATTTAAAACCATTTAAAATATTTGCTTGGTCGCAAATTAGAAAACAAGCTGGATAGTACAACTTAAGATCTGCTCTAGATATTGTTAAAGAAAAATGTGTGTTGCTAATATTAAGATTTACTTTCATATTCAGCAGTAATAGAAAATGTAGCTGTGGAACAATCTACAGGGTGGGCCATTTATATGGATACACCAAAATAAAATGGGAATGGTTGGTGATATCAACTTCCTGTTTGTGGAACATTAGTATATGGGAGGGGGGAAAGATGGGAGGTGACCATGGCGGCCATTTTGAAGTCGGCCATTTTGGATCCAACTTTATTTGTTTCAATGGGAAGAGGGTCATGTGACACATCAGACTTATTGAGAATTTCACAAGAAAAACAATGGTGTGCTTGGTTTTAACGTAACTTTATTCTTTCATGAGTTCTTTACAAGTTTATGACCACTTATAAAATACATTCAAAGTGCTTCCCATTGTGTTGGATTGTCAATGCAACCCTCTTCTCCCACTCTTGACACACGGATAGCAACACTGCAGAAGAGATGCTAGCACAGGCTTCCAGTATCCGTTGTTTCAGATGCTGTACATCTCGTATCTTCACAGCATAGACAATTGGCTTCAGATGACCCCAAAGATAAAAGTCTAAGGGGGTCAGATCGGGAGACCTTGGTGGCCATTCAACTGGCCCACGACGATCAATCCACTTTCCAGGAAACTGTTCATGTAGTAATACTCGGACCTAACACCCATAATTGATGCTATGGTGTGGTATATGGGGTACAAAGCTAGTGTGGCCATTCTTCATCAATGGAAACCTCAGTGCCACTTGATATCTGAAATTGCTACATGTTGATGTGTTGCACTCTTTATGCACTGAAGATGGCACGTTCCCTGAGTTTTTCCAGCAAGATGTGCACCACCACATTATGGGTGTCAGGTCCGAGCATTCCTACAAGGAATCTGATCCCCTTAGACTAGCATTTCTTCTGCGGAGTTGCTATCAGTGTGTCAAGAGTGGGAGAAGAGGGTTACATTGACAATCCAACACAATGGACAGCACTTGGAACACATTTTATAAGTGGTCATAAACTTGTAAATAACTCATGAAAGAATAAAGTTACGTTAAAACCAAACACACCACTGTTTTTCTTGTGAAATTCTCAATAAGTTTGATGTGTCACATGACCCTCTTCCCATTGAAAAAAATAAAGTTGGATCCAAAATGGCCATCTTCAAAATGGCCACCATGGTCACCACCCATCTTGAAAAGTTTTCCCCCTCATTATACTAATGAGCCACAAACAGGAAATTGATATCACCAACCATTCCCATTTTATTTAGGTGTATCCATATAAATGGCCCACCCTGTACATCAATAGCATTCTTTATAGAAGGACATATTTCCAAACTATTTGGTTTTATTTTCTTTTGTCTTTATTCTTTCATATTGTGAAATAAATGGTTTTATGTACAATGGAAACCTTATAGTTTTATGTTAGAGACTATCACTAAAGGGAATCTGTCACCAGGACTTTGCTACTGAGCAGCATAATGTAGGAAAACAGAGCCTGATTCCAGCAATGTATCACTTAGTTTACTGGGTGCCGCAGTTGTTATACAATCAGAGATTTTAAATTTAGAAGAGCTCAGAACGCTAACCCTGGCCACGCCACATCTTCTGGTGTACATTGTCTATTGACAGTAAGATGCTTATCAGAGGAGGGGGCGTGTTTGGACTAGATCTTACATGGGCACCAGTTCAGGCAGTGATAATCTACTGCTGATAAAACACTCATTGTATTGAAACACCAGCCTCCAGCCTAATAAGTAACACATCACTGAATTCGATGTCAGTTCCTATATCATGCTGTTCTCAGCTTACATTGCAAAAACGTGCTGACAGATTTCCTTTAAGTAGAAAATAAAGCCAAACAATAACATAGTGTGTCTGAAGACACCAAGTCATATTTTTGTATGATCCTGTAAATTAGTAGTAGCAGCATTTATGTTGTTAGGGGTCTAACTACCATGGTAGAAGTTACAGGAACTACAACTACTTAGTGACAACCAGTCATGTTTATTGAGAACTTGCTGGTGGGAGCATTGGAAGCTATGTAGGAAAGTTATAGAAAGTACCAGGAACAGAAAGATACCTCAACACTTTGCAGTGTAAGCCCCAATATTATATTAATTTTAAATAATAACTTTTAAATAATAACATATTTCCTTTGCAAGGAACTGGAACATTATGATAGAAAGTAGATAATGCCAGTGCAGGTTTGATAAGCCACTCATCCAGGCAACATATGCCAAGTATTATCCAACATAAGAAATATGTCTCTAAATTGTTCATTTTTTTAATCAGATTAAAAATTAACAAAGAAGAAGACATCCACGGCAGCCATGAAAATCATGTCAGTCATCCGGATGGAGGAAAATGATTTCAACGAAACAGAGGAAAGAAAAGTCAAAGACCCCTCCGACATCCATTTCACAATCACAGCCTGTTGTATCTTTGCTCTCTGCTTGTTCGGCTTGTTAGGGAACGGAGTTGCCTTCTGGTTTCTTACTTTCAGAATTCCAAGAAACAAATTTACAATATATATAATTAATCTGACCATCGCTGACTTTATGTACCTTCTTTTCAATGCCACTCTCATGGCCCTACAGATCGATCAATTTCTGGGTTTGCACCCTAATTTTCCCGGAATTGCCAATTTCACTCTGGTATTAGAGATATTCTATGAGGGTGCGTATCAGGCTGGCATGTTCTTTCTTCTCGCAATTAGTATTGAGAGATGTCTTTCTGTTTTTTATCCTTTATGGTACCGTTGCTGTCGTCCGAAGCACCAGTCATTAATTATTTGTTTGATCATGTGGTTCGTTGCCAGCGTTGAAAGTTGCCTGGATAACATTATATGCTCGGCAGACGCTTTCTCAGTCGGGTCACTGAAATGCACAGGGGTACAGTTTATGACATTCGTCTTATCGATCATTATATCTTTGCCCCTGATGCTGATATCCAGCATGATTCTACTCATCAAGATCCGAAATGCGTCTATAAGGTGTAGGCCTCCAAAGCTTTACATCACCATCATTATTTCTGTGCTGATTTTTCTTGTGGCTTATGTTCCAGTGAAATTCATGTGGCTTTTATTGTACCTGAAACATTTACCCAACGGCTTTCAATCTGTCCATTTCTTCTTCGCCAGCATCATGTGTACTGTACTTAGCAGCAGTATCAATCCATATATTTACTTTATGATTGGAAGACAGAAAAAACAAAAGTTTCGGGAGTCAATTCACACTGCTCTGCACCATGTATTTCATGTTGAAGAGGATGAGACTGAAAAAACATTTGGCAGCATCTCAAGTGTCAACTACGTTAGCTAAAATAGACACATGCAGGCTTCTTTAAGATGAACGCATTTGTAGTTCATATTTTTTCCGGTTGAGATACAGTGCTAATTTAAAATGTTATTTTCATGGCTGGGGTTTTTTTTTACATGGCTGGGGTTTTTTTTACTTCTGTATTTTAAAAGCATAGCATGTGTAATTTTCATCCCTTTTAGGCCAGGTTGAGAAGGTTCATTTTTGGTCAGTGTGATGCCCATTTATGTTACTTGGCCTTCTGAATCCTGTAGGAACCTACAAAGAATGACATTTTTCTTTACTATGAGTCCATTTATTTAAAACATACAAAACAATGACATAAAAAGCGATATCAAAAATGGGGAGAATCATACAAAGAAAAATGGTGAAAAAACGTATCACGTATATGGGTGTTCTGAGTCTCTTGTATCTTGTCAACTTCTCTTTTGATACATGATATGTTTGTATTTGCAGCTGCATCTAACTACTTGTCATTTATCCCATTTTGGTATAATATACTCTAGATATATTCATTATTTCCCCATTCATAGATTGTCTATTGCACAGCCACTTTATTTAATATTGAGTATTTTTGTATTTTTTACCCATATATATGATACGCTTTTCACCATTTTCCTCTGTATGATTCTCCCCATTTTTAATATTACTTTTTATATTATTTTCTACAAAAAAATAAATTTTAGGTATCCAAAAATTCTGAGTGGCTATTCATTTTGTAGGGTTCCTATAGTCCAATAATCACCCACTTTCTAATTAATTGATTGATCTCGTTTTTTGTAGGTATTCTTCTGAATCCTCCCTAAGATCCCTTTCATGCTTTCGATTTTCTCATACATATTCTATCCTAGTTTTTTTTCTTGGATAGAGCACATTTATTACACACACTTTTTATAGTCCTTGGGGCTGTTTACATGAAGAGTAATTTTTGTGGACTGAATGTTTCAGCACCCACCTATTCGAAATGTGGACCAGCACAGAGATGCTCACAGAGCTAGTCACGTTCAATAAGTTGTAGACATCACTATCCCATTTTCCAATATGGCTGTCTGAACACAGTTTTATTTTCACATCAACAGTTCTGGTTACTATTTAGTCAGAACTTGTGAGCTAAAACCAGGAGGCCTCCTAAACACAGTACCGCATAATAGTTTTCTTTTGGTTCGTTAGGGTACCGTTACACCTAGCGATGCACCAGCGATCCCGACCAGCGATATGACGTGGTCAGGATCGCTGGTGCATCGCTAGGTGGTCGCTAGTGAGCTGCCACACAGGCAGATCTCACCAGCGACATCGCTGGGGACGGGGGTCGCTACTTACCTGTCACA
This sequence comes from Dendrobates tinctorius, assembly GCF_039654945.1. Taxonomy (NCBI): domain Eukaryota; kingdom Metazoa; phylum Chordata; class Amphibia; order Anura; family Dendrobatidae; genus Dendrobates; species Dendrobates tinctorius. The sequence goes on from NW_027361672.1 coordinate 43,921,253, forward strand.
CCAGGCGATCCTGCGTCCTCCCGCCCGGCTCCACGCGTCGCTCGTCGGCGCCACAGGAAGTGACCGACGAGAAATGGTCCAGGAGCTTCTCGCGCGATCAACGATAACCAGCGGGGGAGCCGGTCGGAGGTCAGTATCACATGCAGCGATATCGCTAGCAATATCGCTGCAACGTCACAAAATCGGTGACTTTACAGCGATATTGCTAGCGATATCGCAATGTGTAACGGGGGCTTTACACTCTTCATTTTGGCTTCCAACACCAAATCAAATGTGACTAAGGCCTTTATCTGAAAGAGGCTGATTTTTTTTATCGTTCCTTTGCTTCTTAAGGCCTCATTCATGCTTCAAGATTTGGTCAAAATTTTACATTTGTATTTGTAAGCCAAAATCAGGATTGGCCCCTACAGGGAAAAAGCCACCTCTTTTCAGTGTTTTGGATTCACTTCTTGTTTTGGCTTACAAATATTGTTTAAACATTGACTAAAAGTAATGATCTGGGAAAATGGCCATTTTGTGTTTGTAGAGTTGATGTACAATCTTTAGAAATCTGGTTTTCCTGCTGCTTCTGACATAACCTAACAGTAAAATACCAGTCCACATCCAGTGGTATTACTTAAGGGTCATATCCAATTGAGAAAATTCTGAGCCTATAATCATGTTGTGAATTGCATATTGGGGGATCTTAAAATTAATGCTGATTGCACTCTGAAACTGAAAGAGTAAAGGCCCCGTTACACATAACGATGTCCCAGCAATCCCACCAACGATCCGACATGGATGGGATCACTGAGATATCGTTAGACAGCCCCTCCAGCGATCAGGACCAGCAAGCAAGCTGGTTTCCAATGTAAACAGCGGGTATTCAAGAGCCACGCGGCTCTTGGACACCCGCTGTTTACCCTTGGAACCAGCGTGCTGGCGAGATCGCTGTGCGTAACGGGGCCTTTACTCTATTTTTTATTATTTAATTATTGATCACACCTTGCAAAGTTATGAATAGAGTATAGTGTATATATAATATAACTGGATATGTGTCCTCCTGTCCGAAGCCTCCGGCGCATACTAGAATGTCGGTTGGAACAATGTCAGTTAATGCAGCAGCTGCTTCACCGGCTGGGGTGAGTGGAGAATGAGAGAGAGAAAGAGAGATAAAAAGAGAGAGATAGATAGAGCGAGAGCTAGAGAGAGAGAGAGAGAGTTGGATAGAGCGAGAAGGGGAGAGAGAGACTCTTCCATTTTCGTGAAGTATTCAAATACACCATCAACAGTGGTGACATTTAAAGATATATTTCAGGTCAGTCTAGGTTGACACCACACATGGGTTGTATTCACGTGAACTATTGTAAATGATGTTCTGTGTGTATACTGTATATATGTATGAAGTTGCATATGTCTACCACTTAGTACCATTAAAAATTATGATAAACTGCAGTTTACTTTTTTTTATGTTGCATACGGTTATAATAAAGACATAGTCAGCTGTTTTTTGCCTATAGCTGAGATAAAGAAATCCCAACATATTACAGCCAAAGAGAGGTTATAAGAACATTTTTTTCTTGCGATATATATAGCTAATCAGTTTATGAACACTGTACATATACAGTACTTATTAGGAGATTTTCCCAGTATGTACACCATTCATATTTCATATCCCCCAAATGTGAAGTAAAATGAGCCTCAATTGCGTGAAAGAATTATAAAAATTATAAAACGCATTTTGAATATTGTTATTGCTCTTACATAGCTTATGGATACTTAATAAGCAATAAAAAAAATAATATGCCATATAAATACAATATTATTTGTTACTTATAATGTATAAATAAAATGGAAACAATATTTCAAGGAAGACATTTTTATAGTACCCTGTATTAGGGCACAGTAAGTTGGCCGCATAAATCCATCAGATATTGGAACACATTGTTTGGACTGGCCGCCGCTCCCCAGACCATAGCATGACAGCTGCATATATTTCGACTAATACGGCCAACTTACAACTTCCTTGTTCTCATGATTGAATTCTGCAAGTGGCTACTTGGTCTGAGTAGGAAGCACACATATGAAACTAGCCTTAATTGTTTTTTCCATGCAAAGATATTAAGATTAGATTGTGCAAAACTGTATGTAGACTATTACTTTGCTTTTCTTTTTCTGGCACATAGGTTCTTGTAATGACTAAATACAAAAGTTACTTGTAATAAATAAACAATATGATAAATTACAAATTTGTAATTGTATTAATTTTAGTACTTTCAATAAAAAAATGAACAAGGTGTAATAATTAAAATTTTTCAATAGGAAACTGATTATTATAGTGCCCTGTTCTTACCCCGTGATTGGTTTCGAAGTGGCCACCTGGGCCTTAAGTTTAAAACTGATGGTGTTGAAAACTGGCAAAATTGGTTTAAAAAGGACCTGTCAGATGCTAAAAAAATTTGAGGTAAATAATTTTTAAAAATCTCTGATTCCTCAGGACTTTTCCATTTTATGCTGTGTCAATCCATGGCCGAGATATTCATATTTGTCTCTTATTGAACGCACTATATGAAGTCCAATTGTTTCTTCTGAGCCTTCTCTGGGGGCGTTTGCTTTCACTCCTCCTTCTTAGATGCGGCCAATGACCGCTCATCATCGTCTGCGTCCGGTAGGCTGCTAGATCAGATGCTGAGCTATGATTGGTAGAATCTGGGAGGGAGGAGTCAAAGCCCACGCCCCAGTAAACACTGTGAAGAAGCTTGCATTTGGACTGCAAAGCAGAGATTTCAAAGAGTTCGCTCCGGAAGAAACGTGAATTTCCACAATGGGAGGGTAGCTCAGAGATTTTTTAGAAGGTATTTAACTCAGCACTCATTCAAGTCCACCTCTGAATGGCTAAAAAGAAACTCAATTAAAGGGGTTCCCCACTAACAAGGTAGATTTTAATTACTAGATCTTGGAGTATGTCAGGAAAATTTGAGTTATTGCGTAAAGAACCGAAGCACCCGGCCAGGGCTGCCTGTTGCACCTACCTGGTTTGTGAATGACATGCTGCCCCACCCCCAATTGGGTTGTGTAGTTAACACTGAGCTCCTCATGCTGCACTCCCCCCTCGGAGCTGCTCCCCCCTCCCTCTTTCTCCCTGTTGGAATGTCCACTCGTCTCTCCCTCCAGCTAAACAAGCTTTGTGTAATGTAAGATCAAGGTCTGCCTGGCTCAAGCAGGAAGTAAAGGTTTAAAGCACATGGTTCTTTGTTCATTCAAACTCGAATTTAATAATGCAGAGTAACCATATGAACAGGACAAATATGTTTTCGGAATTGGCATAATTAAAGCTGTTCACAGCAGCGTTTGGCGACTTCTGCGCCCATCAGAAACTGAGAAAATGATTTCTGCCCGCCCGTACTACACAGACACGTCATGCTTGGTCTTAAATTAAAGATAACCTCGTAAGCAAACCTATGATACCCCTGTCGTCACTCTGCGAGATTGCCAGCGATAATTATGGCCAGTGAAAGTTTTAATGACTCTTCCAAAAGGGCGTGCATTCTCTGACTGCCCCCACAGTGAGGTCAGCCACAGAAGAGCATAAATCTAGGGTGCTCGATTAGGAAGTTGTCTTTTTCCGGGACAATCAGCTGCAGGAAGCTGTGCATTTGTACCCCATTGTCCTGGGAAGTTTCTCCTCCCCCTTCATCCACACAGGATACCAGTGACCAAGATGTGTAAGTTCTTATCTTAATCCTCTTTTATTTTGTAACTGTCTGTATATATTGTATTTTGTCTCTTTTGTAACATATTTTTTAGTTTTGTAAACACTACCTATATGTTCTGCAGTAAGTCTATAAAAATTACGATCTTCGTTTTCCTTGCTCTATGAACAGACCGCCACGTCCTCCACGCTAAATTACGCTACCTTGTGGGTGGGCTCCTGACCCGATATTGGTTTTCATATCAATCGAGGAGCTGGTGGCAGCAAAGTGTTCTGGGGGATTTGGGAGACTCCATCAGTGACGGAACGGATGTTTATGTGTGTATTTCCGGCCTGTCACTGAGGATATGCATACTGCCCTCACTGAAAAGTGCCCAATAGCCAGTACATGGCAAGGCAGCCTTTCTGGCGACTTCTTATCCTAGGTGTAGTTCCCTGACTGACATCAGGGTAAGAGGGGCGCCAGAGAGATGCAAGTTCCGAATCAGAACTGAGGGTTGGATAGACAAGCAAATCCCCGGCGGAGTAAAATAAGTTCCATATTTGGATGTGTATAATCTTATAAATGTGCCCATGCTGTGTACTGTATAATTGCTGGGTCTGACCAGGCAGGAACATGGTCTGATCATACCACAGCTCCTGAGGGAGGGGGATGCAAAAGAACAGAACTTTAATACTGAAGGGAGCATTGTGGCACAGCCTGATTTAAAAAAATTGTCTTAGTGACACAATACTGTGACATGGATGACAGTATTTAATTATGTTCATCTTGCCTCAAAAAAAATAAAATAGAGTTATAAAAATAATTTCTTCAAAAAATGATATGTATCACATGTGACAAAGGGTTTACATACAAAATATTGATATAAATTACAATGAACAAACTATCAATGTGTTACACCCGGTCCCCGTGCTGGCTCTGCTCCCGAGTCTGCCACTGCACCCCGTCCTGGTCACTTACCTCCTGTCCTTGACGCTGTCCCTGGGCAGCAGCGACCCTCCTGTCAGAGGTCTCGTGCTCTCTCTGCTTTCCGGTGTCCTGCTCCCTCCCCCATCTCCTGGCGTGCTGTCAGCAGGCCCTCAGGAAATGCTATTAGGAGCGAGCGTGCGCTTCTCTGGGTTCTTAAAGGGACAGCGTGCATTTTTTGAAATGGCTAATTATCCAATAGCAGTGCACTGATTACTATTTCTGGCCTCTCCTTCATAGGGAGAGCGCTGGAGCAACAAATATCTATCATTGCTATATCCAGTTCTGTTCCTGACCTGTCTGCGCTGTGTTAGCAGTCTCTGTGCACCTTCTCATGCTATTTGTCTCCACAGAATATCTGTATCCTGCTATCCCTGGCAATCTCTGCAATCACCTGTGCAAGTGCCATCCCGTTCTGCCAACAGCCATCCGTGTCCATGGACTGTGACAAGGTTACTGGAGCCTGCCTGCTACCATCTAACCGGAACCAGGACCTTCCTCGCCTGTGTCTGCTTCTCTACGGACTCTGCTATTATATCTGTTACCCCTTTTGGTCCTGCTGGGACAGCTGCCACGTGTCTGGGGTCTAACTGGAGCTAGCACCTGTGTCCTCCAGGTATTCCATTCTAGTCCTGTCCGAGGGACTTTACTACGGGTACCCGGGGCTCACTAGTTACGCCCCCTTCGGAGCCCTTCGGACCGTGGTCCCGAGGTTCCACTTTAAAAATAAAAAACGAATGTGAACTTTACCATCTCTGCCTCCGCTTCCATTCGTTACACAATGACAAACTGGAACAGAGGGAGAGAAGGCCCAGACCTTGTGGGCTTACAGTCTACAGTTCACTAGTTTGTTTTTTGTTAAATTTTTCTATTGAAGCATAATTTAGAAACAATGTCTGATTTTTATTAGTTGGATTGAAAATTACTTTTGTCAATTTCAGTGACCATTGTGGGTTTTTCTTACATTACCAGAATGGTACCAACAATTTTGCCCATTGCACTAAGAGAATGATATTGAAGCAAGAACAATTCAGTATGTTGTCATGATAGAATATAAATGTTCCAATGGCAGATTACCTGAAAGGGGAATGTCCATGTGCCTGGGAGTGATTTGCTACGGACACAAATATCTAGAGTCCTCGCAGCATTTTCCAGTGATTTGCAAGTGGCTAAATCAAAACGCACTACTGGCGATATAGTATCGTATAAAAGGTAAGTCTACATATTTGTTTTAACCATCTGTCAGCAATAATAAAGCGAACCAAAAACGCAACCTTCAGAGCTTATCAAAAATATATTTTTCGCTTCGTAGAACAACAGTTAGTTGATATCAATGTAATGGCTATTTACGCTTACTGACTATATTCATATTTTCAGGGCTTAATTTTGATATACTGTTGGCAACCAACAACTGAAGTTTTTCTCTAAAACCCCAGTATATAGAAGCTTAATTTATAAAAGGTAAGGTTTACAATAGTGTGAATTCTGCTAGGCAGTTACATGCTAATGAAGAATAATGGTTAAATGTATCAAAAATATATATATTTATACTTATATGAGCTACAAGTGTACAAATATATATTTTTAAAATATCATGATTTCTATATAACCACAAAATACATACAAACAGCATAAACTAAAAAGGCTATGTCAGCTTAAATATTTACATACAAAAACGTAACTGGTAAAAATTAGATTTGGAATCATTTGAAATATTTAAGAATAAGTGGTAAATTTTTGGTCATTGTAGTCATTAAATGATCAATGCAGTTTCATATATCTTTTACATGCATCAATAATATGTGCACTACAAAAAAAATCATTATATATATATATATATATATATATATATATAGATCTGATCAATATCCGATCAGAGAAATATGCTTCCTTATCCACTTACAGTGGGTACGGAAAGTGTTCAGACCACTTTAAATTTTTCATTTTTTGTTTCATTGCAGCCATTTGGTAAATTCAAAAAAGTTCATTTTTTTTCTCATTAATGTGCACTCTGCACCCTATATTGACTGAAAAAAAAAACGAAATATAGAAATATTTACAAATTTATTAAAAAAGAAAAACTGACATATCACATGGTCATAAGTATTCAGACCCTTTGCTCCGATACTCATATTTAGGTCACATGCTGTCCATTTCCTTATGATCCTCCTTGAGATGATTCTACTCCTTCATTGGAGTCCAGCTGTGTTTAATTAAACTGATATGACTTGATTTGTAAAGGCACACACCTGTCTATATGAGATCTCACCGCTCATAGTGCATGTCAGACCAAATGAGAATCATGAGGTCAAAGGAACTGGCCAAGGAGGTCAGCGTCAGAATTGTGGCAAGGCACACATCTGGCCAACGTTACAAAAGAATTTCTGCAGTACTCAAGGTTCCTAAGAGAACAATGGCCTCCATAATCCTTAAATGGAAGAAGTTTCGGACTACCAGAAGTCTTCCTAGACCTGGCCATCCATCCAAACTGTGCAATAGTGGGATAAGAGCCTTGGTGAGAGAGGTAAAGAAGAACCCCAAGTTCACTGTGGCTGAGCTCCACAGAAGCAGTAGGGAGATGGGAGAAAGTTCCACAAAGTCAACTATCACTGCAGCCCTCCACCAGTCGGGCCTTTACGGCAGAGTGGACTGACGGAAGTCACTCCTCAGTGCCAGACATATGAAAGCCCACATAGAGTTTGCTAAAAAACACATGAAGGACTCCCAGACTATGAGAAATAAGATTCTCTGGTCTAATGAGATGAAGATAGAACTTTTGGTGATAATTCTAAACGGTATGTGTGGAGAAAACCAGGCACTGCTCATCACCTGCCCAATACAATCCCAACAGTGAAACATAGTGGTGGCAGCATCATGCTATGGGGGTGTTTTTCAGCTGCAGGGACAGGAAGACTGGTTGCAATTGAAGGAGGCATGAATGTTGCCAAGTACAGGGATATCCTGGATGAAAACCTCTTCCAGAGTGCTCCTGACCTCAGACTTGGCCGAAGGTTCACCTTCCAACAAGACAATGACCCTAAGCACACAACTAAAATAACAAAAGAGTGGCTTCAGAACAACTCTGTGACCATTCTTGACTGGCCCAGCCAGAGCCCTGACCTAAACCCAATTGACCATCTCTGGAGTGACCTGAAAATGGCTGTCCACCAATGTTCACCATCCAACCTGACGGAACTAGAGAGGATCTGCAAGCAAGAATGGCAGAGGATCCCCAAATCCAGGTGTGAAAAACTTGTGGCATCATTCCCAAGAAGACTCATGGCTGTATTAGCTCAAAACACTGGCGTAACTAGCGGGGTAGCAGCCGAAGCGGTTGCTTTGGGGCCCGGCCTATATAGGGGCCCGGGGCCCCAGCTCTGATCGGCGCTACCGGGGTAGTGCAATTAAGTACATACTCACCTCTCCTGCATGTCTCTTGCAGCCTTCCCCCCTGCTTATTCCATCTTCTCAGCACTGTTCCTGCTGCTTTCAGGGGCCGTTCATTACATATGCGCATATGTAATGAGCAGTTCATTACATATGCGCATATGTAATGAGCGGCACCACGTGGACACTGAAAGCAGGAAGAGCAGCGCTGAGATGGAATAAGCAGGGGGGGCTGCAAGAGACATGCAGGAGAGGTGAGTATAACGGAGGGAGCCATATTCACCTGTCCCCCGTTCCACCGCTGTGCATCGCTCTGCTGTCTTGCTTCCTCTGGCAGTGATCAGGTCAGAGGGCGCCATGACGTAGTTAGCAGGCACCCTCTGCCTGAACAGTCACTGTGCAGGGCCGGCAACGCTGAGGAGCAGCAGCTGCAGCAGCGGAGACGAGGTGAGTATATAGGTTTTTTTCTTTAATTGAGACAGCGGCAGCAGCATTGTAAGGGGCCACTAATGACCGTGCAGCATTACAAGGGGCCAGTAATCACTGTGCAGAATTACAAGGGGCCACTAATCACTGCAGCATTACAAGGGGCCACTAATCACTGTGCAGCATTACAAGAGGCCACTAATCACTGTGCAGCATTAGAAGGGGCCACTAATCACTGTGCAGCATTACAAGGGGCCACTAATCACTGTGCAGCATTACAAGGGGCAACTAATCACTGTGCAGCATTACAAGGGGCCACTAATCACTGTGCAGCATTACAAGGGGGCAATAATCACTGTGCAGCATTACAAGGGGCCACCAATCACTGTGCAGCATTACAAGGGGCCACAAATCACTGTGCAGCATTACAAGGGGCCACTAATCACCGTGCAGCATTACAAGGGGCCACTAATCACTGCAGCATTACAAGGGACCACTAATCACTGTGCAGCATTACAAGGGGCCACTAATCACTGCAGCATTACATGGGGCCACTAATCACTGTGCAGCATTACAAGGGGCCACTAATGACCGTAAAGCATTACAAGGGGCCAGTAATCACTGTGCACCATTACAAGGGGCCACTAATCACTGCAGCATTACAAGGGGCCACTAATCACTGTGCAGCATTACAAGGGGTCACTAATCACTGCAGCATTGCAAGGGGCCACTAATCACTGTGCAGCATTATAAGGGGCCACTAATCACTGCAGCATTACAAGGGGCCAATAATCACTGTGCAGCATTATAAGGGGCCACCAATCACTGCAGCATTATATGGGGCATATGTTATTATGGAGCATGTTATAGGGCCACCATTATTCACTGTGCAGCATTATTAGGCATATTTTTGTATGGAGCATCTTATGAAACCCATCATGAATTTATGGAGCATCTTATGGGGCCCATTTTATTTTTGAAATTTACCCGTAGCTTCGGCATTTTCCACCCTGGGCTTATACGCGAGTCAGTAAGTTTTCCCAGTTTTTTGTGACAAAATTAGGGGGGTCGGCTTATACACGGGTCGGCTTATACACGAGTATATACGGTACATTACTGCTGCGCTCCGGCAGGTGCTGTGGCCAACGCTGTCTTGGGGGCCCGCCGGCCCGGTGTGTGTAGTGTAGGGGATCCGGGGCCCCGGTTGAAAAAAATGTACACTATGATTTTGCAGCCTATGCTGCATTTCTGTGCCTGCTGTGCGGAGCGAAGCACATATTGGGCCCGCCTCCCTGCCTGCAGCCAGTGTATTGCTTCAGACTAGTTCAGTCCCGCCCCTTCCCTGAGCCCTCGCTGTCTATTAGCTCTTTGCAGAGCTGCCTGCCGCATGGACCTCTGGGAAATGTAGTTCCTGGAGGTCGGTTTGCGCGGAGGAAGGCAGGCAGCCCTCACTGTCTCAGCTTAATTAATGCCAGGCCAGCCACTCAGCCAACTCTAGTATGCATTATCGGTAAGAGGGTGCGTCTTGAAGGGGGTGTGTCTTGCAGGGGGTGTGTCTTGAAGGGGGTATGTCTTTGAGGGGGCCCCGTTTAAAAGTTTGCTATGGGGCCCAATCAGTTCTAGTTACGCCCCTGGCTCAAAAGGGTGCTTCTACTCAATACTGAGCAAAGGGTATGAATACTTATGAACATGTGATATGTCAGTTTTTCTTTTTTAATCAATTTGCAAAAATTTCTACCTTTCTGTTTTTATCCAGTCAAGATGGGGTGCAGAGTGTACATTAATAGGAAAAAAATGAACTTTTTTGAATTTACCAAATGGCTGCAATGAAACAAAGAGTGAAAAATGTAAAGGGTTCTGAATACTTTCCATACCCACTGTATAAGCCACTTCTCCTTTCCATTAGTACCATCCCAAACACATAATTCACTTACAGATACCACTAAAATGTGTCTTTCTCCAGATAAGATGGACTTCACTGAGGAATTACGGTAGGTTTCCTCTTCACCCCCTTCAATGTTATAGGTTAAGGGACGGAGAGGAAAAGTAAGCTGCAGAGTGAGAGAAAATGGTGAAGAAAAGCATACACATGGTGATACTTCCACTAGATTTGAGGCAGCAGAGAAAAGAAAGAAGGAAATCTGGTAAAAATGGCATAAAGAAGTTATTTAATGTTCACTATCTTGGTGGCTTACTGGGACTAAGCCAGTCACATTAATATTACCAATTAACCAAATTGAGTGCAATGATATTAATAATCCCTAACTATGTTGAAAAGATAATTTACAAAGATAAGTGGCTGATGCTGAAAGATTCTAAAAAGTTAGAAATTCTGTCCACATATGTGTTCACTGTTCAGACTTAGGCTGGGTTCACATTGCGTTGCGGGCAATGCGCTGACGGCATCCGTTATATAGCGGCACTCATGCTATGTAATGGATGCGTTAACGCCGCCGTTGCCCGCAATAACAGTAACGCATCCTAACGCATGCCAAAATCGGCATGCGTTAGCGATGATGCGGTACTTCATGACGCACCATCGGATGTTGTCTGCAGCGTCCGAGGGTGCGTCGGGTCTAGCGCACAGCGAACGGACGCGTTCGCTGTGCATAGACCTGTATGGGCTAACGCATGGTAGCGTATGGTAACGAACTGCTACCATGCGTTAGCGCACACGTTAGCGCTATGGTCACAAATGATGTAAAAAATGACATCTGCATTAGAGCATTCGTTTAATGGATCTGTTAGGCTACTTTCACACATCAGGTTTTCGGCGTCAGGCGCGATCCGGCGTCGTGCCGGAACGCCGGATCCGGCAACTGTTTCGTAAAACCGGATGTGACGGATCCGGTTTTCTGCCGGATCCGTCTTTTTCTTGACAGACAAAACCGGATCCGTCTCATCCGGTTCATCCGTTTTTCTATCCGTTTTTCGACGGATTACGCCGGATCCGGTTTTTAAAATTGACCCTTGTGGCCTTCCGAACGGGATTGGCTACTGGAAAACTATATATAGCATGTTCCTACAGCCCTTCTTTGACAGGTTGTAGAGGAGAAAGTGCAGGTTGGAGAGAAGAGCAAGTTACTGGCGAAGATGGATGTTGTCATTGGAAATATTTTGAAGAATTTGGCGGATTTTACAGCGGAGGCAAATCGTTTGAGGGTGATTGTTCTGGAGAAGGAGAGAGCGAGACAGCAGCGCATCAGGCATCGTAGACGACGTTTGTGGATCCACCCCATCACAGCCAAGAGAATGACGCGTGGGGTCTATTCTACACTATGCATGGACCTTCGACGAAACCCGGATAAATTTTTTGGATATGTTAGGATGAAAATGGAGAATTTTGATTACTTGGTGGAGCGCATTGCACACCTCATAAGAAAAGCGGACACCTATTGCCGCTTCTCTGTTTCACCCGCAGAACGTCTGATGGTGACTTTAAGGTAAGCCACATTTATTGGATATGCTCGCATCAGAGCACACTTTCACTGCAATCTTGTTGGTGGTAGTTTGTATCTCCAAGTGTTATAGCTCAGTTTTGGTATGTAATGCTGTGATTTAAAACTAATTTATTGTTTTTTAATTCCCCACAGATTTCTTGCAACTGGAGAATCCCTTTCGTCACTGCATTTCCAGTACAGACTCGGGATTTCCACCATATCTGGAATTGTGAAGTACACATGCCGTGCACTGTGGGACTCCTTAGCTGAAGAGTTTTTACCAGAGCCCACAACAGAGAGGTGGATTGAAATTGCTGACAAGTTTCAACAGATATGTCAGTTTCCAAACTGCTTGGGCGCTGTGGACGGGAAACATATCCGCATTGTAAAGCCAGCTGGATCGGGATCGGAATATTTCAATTACAAGAAATATTTTTCAATTGTCCTCATGGCCATCGCTGACGCGGAATACAAATTTATTGCGGTTGATATTGGGGCCTATGGCCGCTCCAATGACTCTCAAGTTTTCAAACTGTCTGCCATGGGGCGTAAACTGTATGGAAACACCTTCCAGTTCCCACCACCTAGACCGCTGCCGCAAACATCTGGTCCACCTATGCCATTTGTCTGTGTAGGGGATGAAGCCTTCCAGCTGTCAGAACACCTTTTGAAACCGTACTCTAGCAGAGGATTGACAAGACCAAAATGCATTTTTAATTACCGCCTCACAAGAGCAAGAAGAATGGTTGAATGTACCTTTGGTATTCTGACAGCCAAATGGCGGGTCCTATTGACTGCGATCAACCTCAAGACAGAAACTGTGGACGAGGTGATCAAAGCGTGCGTGGTACTCCACAATTTTGTTATCTGCAAGGAACCCATTTCCATTGAGGACACCTCTGAAAAAACCACCTTGCAAGATTACCATGACATTACCACTAGAAGTTCTGTGACGGTTTCAGTAATGAGGGACAATTTTGCACTATACTTTATGTCACCTCAAGGCAGAGTACACTGGCAGGATGACAGAGTGTGAAAGATTTGTGCCCAACCAAACTTGTGTACCTTCTGTACCAACAGTATATACCTTTGCCAACCAAAGTTGGCTATCTTGTCATGGTCTCTATTTTTAGCTTTAGGCCACAGGTGTGTACCTGGTTGTGTTTTATGCAAAGTATTTCACCTTTTAACAAAAGTTGTGTACATTGTTAGGAAATCACCAACAATAAACACAACTTTTTAGGTGAAATACTTTGCTTCAAACACAACCAGGAACACAACTGTGGCAAAAAGCTAAAATTTACCCACAGTTATATACCTAGTTTTGAATACCATTTCACCTTTTAAATACCCTGTATTTAACCTTTTTCGCCGCAGAAAGAAATGACAGACAACCAGTGTAAAATAATTTAACTTTTATTGAAAAATGTTTTTTTTAGTAAACTTTTTTAAAATTTTAATAAACTTGTTTAATAAAACTTTGAAACTATAAAACTGAAACCATAAAACTGGTCATTTTTATTTAAATACACACATTATAAATCTGTGTAGTGTGTGGTGGAAATACTGCTGTAGGGGCTGCGGGACACTTCGACACTGGGAGTGTGGAGAGAGGACTGGGATCGTGGTGGGGAAGGAACAGTTAGAGGTGAAGGTGTGGAAAAAACTACAGAATGGGTGGACATGTGGGAAGCAGAAGAGGTGGTGGGTGGTGGAGTGGAGGGTTGGGCAGGGACTGTAGGAGCAGATGATGTTGATGGCAAGTTGTATGGGGAAGGAGTTTGGTACGGGGCAGGTTGCTGGAAGTGGGGAGATGTCTGGTACGGGGCAGGTTGCTGGAAGTGGGGAGATGTCTGGTACGGGGCAGGTTGCTGGAAGTGGGGAGATGTCTGGTACAGGGCAGGTTGCTGGAAGTGGGGAGATGTCTGGTACTGGGGAGGTTGCTGGTACTGGGGAGTTTGCAGGTACTGGGGAGGTTGCTGGTACTGGGGAGGTTGCTGGTATTGGGGAGGTTGCTGGTACTGGGGAGGTTGCTGGTGCTGGGGAGGTTGCTGGTGCTGGGGAGGTTGCTGGTGCTGGGGAGGTGGATGGTGCTGGGGAGGTGGATTTTGCTGGGGAGGTGGATGGTATGTAATAGGAGGGGGAGGATGGAAAGTGGCTGGAGGGGGTGTAGATGTAATAGGAGGGGGAGGATGGAAAGTGGCTGGAGGGGGTGTAGATGTAATAGGAGGGGGAGGATGGAAAGTGGCTGGAGGGGGTGCAGGTGGAGGAACTACTGTGGTGGGAGGAGGAGGTTGGGAGGTAACTTGCTGGAGAGCAGCGTGGCATGAATGCATTACATGCATCTGCTGGGCAGGAGAGAGCGTTTCCATGCGCTCCACAACAGACCTGAAAAAGGTGTGGTTTGGCGAAGATCTTGCTTCTGAATGCATGGTTTGCAGAAGTGTCTTCACCTCCAGAATGCTGGAGTTGATCTGCTGATAGCCTGCGGAGATTTGCTCTGACAAGACTTTTAGACAGTTCTGGAAAGATGCATTCAGATGCAAGAACTCTGGCGCATAAGTCTTTTCCTGACCCCTCTGCCGCTGCCGCCCAGTACCCGCAGGTGTACTAGAGGTGGCAGGGGCAGAAGGGTGGGGTAAAGGGAAAGCGATCTCCTCACCAGCAGCTTCATGTAATGTAGGCGGCCACGATGCTCCTGTGCTGGTGGATGGGACAGATGGGTCGAATGTGTGGGAAGGCTGGGAAGGTGCAGATGTACCGGGGCGGTCGAAGTGTCCCTCGGTGCCGGTCTCCTCAGGGATCTCCTCAGAAGGGTCCAATTGTGCAGGCTCCCGAGTGCTGCTCACCGTGCTGTGGAATAAAGAGAAAAAAAAACAATTAAAATACTGACATGGTATGGCCCTGGCTGAAAAAAAAATTTACATCTAACATTTGTTTTCACATGTGGTGTGTAATATTTACCTTCTGGTGACCATTGTTTCCCGGAGGAACGGCAGGGCTTCTGCGTACTTGTACTTGCTCCTGCGTCCTCCAGATCCACTCGGGGCCCGCATCTCTTTATTGAACTCCTTCTTGAAACGATCCCTCACAGACCGCCACCGATTCACAATTCTGTTCCCTGAAACGAGAAAGGAGTGGTTAGTATACAACATCAGTGTTTCCCAAACTCCAGTCCTCATGGTCCCCAGGGGTCATGTTTTCAGGATTTCCATAGTAAATAGAAATCCTGAACACATGATCCGTGGGGACCACGAGGACTGGAGTTCGGGAAACACTGGTTTACATCAAGCAACCGGTACTGTATATACTTACGCTCTGTAATCTGGGCCCGAACATCGAGGTCCTCCCAGCGGCCCACAAGGAGCGAACAGATTTCCTCCCAGAGTCGTCGGGTAACGATAAGGTCAGCGTGGCGGCGGTCAGCCATATTCCAGAGCGGCTCCCTTTCTCGGACGAGATTGATGAGGTGGTCCACATCGAGTCCTCCATCCTCACCGTCAGAGTCGGGAGCACGCTGTGAAGGCTGTTAAAGAAAAAGACAAAAATAACGCCTCCACATAAGAAATGAAATAAAAAGTGCAAAAAAACAAAGCAAAAATATTTATACTTACACGCTGGTGACCGCCGCGTTGCTGTCGCCGACGACCCTGGGAGGCACTGCGAGGACCTCTTGGCCGAGCACCAGATTGGGAAGACTAGAGAAGAAAACAAAAAATGTTATGTCTTTGGATGTAGGCATTTGTTTGCTGTGTGTGGTCTGCAGAACATTGTTTTCTATGTGTTGTGTGTAGTGTGATGTTGTGTTTCTGCGTTTGATGCAAAAAACTTACCAATTGTGAGCCCACTCCAGGTGTCTGTCCACCCCTTCCTTCTTCTTCTGGGAGCTCCTCTTCATCTTGTGAATCCTGTTTTGAAATAAAAGGCAATGAATAGACATATATTACAGAGAAGATGGATTTTGGAAATAAAAACTTACCGTCAAACGCTGACGATGCGAGGGAGGGCTCCCAGAAGATGATGTGCTGTCTTCCTGGTGGCCACACTCCATGCCTGTGGGTGGTGTTCCAGCTGCTGCCATTGCTGCTGCTGCTGCTGCTGCTGCATCTATTGGGCGGCTGTTGAATAAAGAGAAACAAAGGGCCAATGAATATCTTGATATTCAATAGCCCTAGTTTGGAGGAATGGGGGATTTGATAATTACAGTCTCTCATCTGCTGCTGGCCTCCCCTCCTCAGCATGTTGCATTTGCTGCTCCATTTGGGGTGGTTGTGGTGCTGATGGTGCTGCAGTGGTCTCCTGCCTTCTCCTGCTTCGCTTAGTTGCTTTCTTGGGTGGCATGTTGGGTGTGGCTGTGGGTCCCACTGTCTTGCTTTTATATATGTCTTGTGGGCAGAGCTACTGAGCATGCTCAGACCAAAAAACCGGATCCGGCGCATTGCGGCGCTCATAGGCTTTCATTGTGTGAAAAAGCCGGACGCGCCGGATCCGGCGTGTCCGGCTTTTTCGCCGGAGACAAAAAACGTTACAGTAGCCGTTTTTTCCAGACGCCGGATCGCGACACATTGCCGGATCCGGCGAAAACCGGATGAAACGCATGGCCATCCGGCGCGATCTGGCGCAAATGCAAGTCAATGGGGGGGAAACCGGATCCGGCATTGCATTTCGCCGGATCCGGTTTCTGTCAAAAGCGCCGGATCGCGCCTGACGGCGAAAACCTGATGTGTGAAAGAGGCCTAAAACGGATGCCCCTAATGCAAAGTGAACCTAGCCTTAAAGAGAACCTTTCACCAGTTTGAGAATGGTAAATAGTAGCCATGGAATAGTGGTTACAGAGCCAAATAAAACATAGTTTTTATTTTTGAATTGCTCCTCTCCATTGCAGAGATATGAGAGTGTAAAGTTTAGGTTATAATTTATGTTCCCTCCAAGGGGAGGTTACCAGACATTTTTCATTGTGTGTACTTCTTCCCCTGCATGAGACTGACAAATCACAAGCAGGCAGCAACAGACTGGTGAAAAAAGAACATCCCTTTGCAATAGTAATTAGGACAGGTTTCTGAGTGTGAGACATGTGGTGGCATACAATCTGCTCTACTAACTGGTCTCACTCCACAGCTGTAAGTAATTACAAAGTGCAGAAGAGATAAGTGTGATTACATACAATCTTCAGATTCAATCTCACAGCAGCCAGTGTTGGGGGATGGGTTTTATTATAATGAGGTCAATTTGGGCAGTTGCCCCGGGCCCAGTGGGGTTAAGGGGCCCACAGCCCAGGCCAGTAAATTGCCCC
This sequence comes from Dendrobates tinctorius, assembly GCF_039654945.1. Lineage (NCBI taxonomy): Eukaryota > Metazoa > Chordata > Amphibia > Anura > Dendrobatidae > Dendrobates > Dendrobates tinctorius. The sequence goes on from NW_027361672.1 coordinate 43,938,457, forward strand.
ATTATAATCCGCCACCGCGCAGGGCCGGATTAAAGGCAGGGCAGGCGGGGCTTCAGCCCCGGGGCCCCCACCACAAGAGCTTCTAAGGGGGCCCCCACCACATTCCTGCTGGCTGCTGCAATGGCACTCCATCTTCTCCCCACCTGACAGTGAGTGACCGTGGGGGCGGCATTATGTGCTCTGCTACCAGCAGCATCTACAAGTAGCGTGAACGCTGGTGCTGCTGGTAGCGTGCAAAGGCTTGTGATGAGATCACAGGAGGTAAGGTGTCAGGGCCCCCGATCATGTGACCCCTGTCTCCTCCCCTCCTGTGACCTCATCACAGGTCCTGTGCACAGAGCACTGAGAGCAGCCATGTATGTGGAGTGCGGCTCTGCGGGTGGAGGTCGGTGCTGGAGGCTCCATTATTCTCTATGTGGAGTGCGGCTCTGCGGGTGGAGGTCGGTGCCGGAGGCTCCATTATTCTCTATGTGGAGTGCGGCTCTGCGGGTGGAGGTCGGTGCTGGAGGCTCCATTATTCTCTATGTGGAGTGCGGCTCTGCGGGTGGAGGTAGGTGCTGGAGGCCCCATTATTCTCTATGTGGAGTACGGCTCTGCGGGTGGAGGTCGGTGCTGGAGGCCCCATTGTTCTCTATGTGGAGTGCGGCTCTGCGGGTGGAGGTCGGTGCTGGAGGCTCCATTATTCTCTATGTGGAGTGTGGCTCTGCGGGTGGAGGTCGGTGCTGGAGGCTCCATTATTCTCTATGTGGAGTGCGGCTCTGCGGGTGGAGGGCGGTGCTGGAGGCCCCATTATTCTCTATGTGGAGTGCGGCTCTGCGGGTGGAGGTCGGTGCTGGAGGCTCCATTATTCTCTATGTGGAGTGCGGCTCTGCGGGTGGAGGTAGGTGCTGGAGGCCCCATTATTCTCTATGTGGAGTGCGGCTCTGCGGGTGGAGGTCGGTGCTGGAGGCTCCATTATTCTCTATGTGGAGTGTGGCTCTGTGGGTGGAGGTCGGTGCTGGAGGCTTCATTATTCTCTATGTGGAGTGCGGCTCTGCGGGTGGAGGTCGGTGCTGGAGGCCCCATTATTCTCTATGTGGAGTGTGGCTCTGCGGGTGGAGGTCGGTGCTGGAGGCCCCATTATTCTCTATGTGGAGTGCGGCTCTGCGGGTGGAGGTCGGTGCTGGAGGCTCCATTATTCTCTATGTGGAGTGCGGCTCTGCGGGTGGAGGTAGGTGCTGGAGGCTCCATTATTCTCTATGTGGAGTGCGGCTCTGCGGGTGGAGGTCGGTGCTGGAGGCCCCATTATTCTCTATGTAGAATGTGGCTCTGCGGGTGGAGGTCGGTGCTGGTGGCCCCATTATTCTCTATGTAGAGTGTGGCTCTACGATTCGTGACCCCCGTCACGTGACGAGGGGGGCCCACAGAGTCTGAACTGCCCCGGGCCCTGGCTACCCTTAATCCACCCCTGGATGGGTAGTACAGTAGAGATGAGCTTTGTCTCATTACAAACACCTCTGCAGCAGCAGCTCTCCATTTTCAGTATGGTCAGCTTTATTGTACTGCCCTCTTCCTTCCACCTTGGCTGTTGAGAGATAAAAGCTAAAGGTGTAACTAACCTCTACACTACTACCAGACATATTTAAATCACACACAGCTGTGCAGTGAGGCCAGTGAGGAGAGCAAACTGTCTGTTATTACATGTCTCACATAAAGAAATCCTGTTTTGACCTATTGTGAGGATGTGTTCTTTTTTTCCCCAGTATGTTGCTGTCTGCTAAAGATTGGTCAACCTCATGAAGAAGTACACAACCCAGTGAAAAATCTCTGCTAACGCCCAGATGGGCTTACTATAAATTATAACCTAAACTTTACAAGATAATATCTCCGTAACGGAGAGGAAAAATGTAAAAATAAAAACTATGTTCTATTCAGCTCTACAGCCTGTTAGGAGTGGCGGAAGACACTAAATAAAAAATAAATAAAGTGCCTTCGCCACCCGGGGTCCACCGTGCAGTGGATGGAAAAAACGCTGCTAGAGAGGCAGAGCACAAGGCGGTAATGTGCACAAGGGTTAGGCTGGTTTCACATTAGCGCTTTTTAAGCGCACGCACGGCCGGGGGTAGCTACGCCCACGAGCCGGCTCTCTGCCCGGCGTGCCCGCCCCTTGCTTGTAGCGCCGCCTCCTAGCGGACAGCGGCGCCTGCGATCGGCGCACCCTATCTTTAGCATAGGGTGCGCAGATCGTGCGCAGGCCGTGCGCTCGTTGCGCTTTGACCTGTGCTGCGCACTTTTGACGGTGCGCCGTGCGCGCCAAAATCGAACTTTTCGGATTTTGGCGCGCACGGCGCACCGTCAAAAGTGCGCAGCGCAGGTCAAAGCGCAACTAGCACACGGCCTGCGCACGATCTGCGCACCCTATGCTAAAGATAGGGTGCGCCGATCGCAGGCGCCGCTGTCCGCTAGGAGGCGGCGCTACAAGCAAGGGGCGGGCACGCCGGGCAGAGAGCCGGCTCGGGGGCGGAGCTACCCCCGGCCGTGCGTGCGCTTAAAAAGCGCTAATGTGAAACCAGCCTTAGACGGCACCCAGTGCACAAAAGCAAGCTCTGTTATACTCACAGAGCTGCAGGCAAATAAGCTCACATTAAACGCTGAGTCTGTTCAGAGTCACAGACACACAGCGATATAGTCGCGGTATTCACGGTCACAGGAGTAGCCTTAAACAGCAGGACTACTCCGTCTAGACCTACCGTCAAATAAGGTGCAAAGCGTCGCAACCGTGGATGCAAAGAAAGCTGCAACTGCAGCGCGGCAAGAACTGAGCTGCTGGCAAGGCGCTGCTATAACGCTGGCGCAATGCAGACGCTAAGCTGCTGAGCAAGATGGAGCATATGCGCGCTGGCGCTAGCGCTGCTACTGGCTGAACCCAAACACTCACACAATCGTATTATCAGAGGGAAGGGGTTTCTTAATAAGTCAGTCACCAGTCCAAGCATCCATCACCATACATACAGCAGCAAGTATGAAATACTAGCGCATGGTGGAACAGTCATGCACACTTTTTATACCAAATGAGACCTTCCGGAAGTCTCCAAGGCTCCAGGAGGAGCCAATAGGATTAGACACAGGACCTGAGCATGTGACTCCCGAACTCCAAAGGGAGCTTGTCCCATGAGCATGCTCAGTGGAGGGAACAGAGGACTTAGCCTCTGGAGAGAGTTTCCGCAAGGCAGTCTCCTTTGCAAATTTCCTTTACCGCAGATGAAACGCAGGAGACTGCAGCATGTAAGGGTCTAGATTTCATCATAGGGAAGGAAGATATCAGACTCCTGATATTACCCCCCCTCCTAGGGCCCCCTCCTCCCTGAGCCTTCCGAACCATCAACCTGGGCTCAAACTCACCCGAAGGCGAGCTTGATGTCCTGGTAGGTGTTACAGTAAACCGGGACACCAGGAAGGCATCAGTGGAAGAAAAGTCACCAGGTTTCAACAGAGACACCTGGGAGATGGCAGGAGCTGGCGATGCAACTGAACGCCACCGCAAATCAGCGACCGTCACCACTCTCCGCTTAGGAAGGTTAACCTGGGCACATGAAGTGCAAGGCTGGATAAATATTTTAATATCCCGAGCTCTATGAGGCCACCAATACGCTCCGGCCAAGAGCTTCGAGATTTGCATGTAACCTCGATGTTGAGGCGCATGGGAAGCATGCGCCCATGCGAGAACTTGAGCCCTAAGATGAGGAAGGACAAAAGTCTCGGTGACCGGTTCAGATTCTGACCATTGCGGGGAGCTTTCTTCTGGAGAAACTGCACATACATGGGGACAACCGCAAATGGATTCCTGATAAGAGTCTGTGTTGAGATCGGTACGAGACACCTCCATGGGCTCAGGGGGAATAACCTCTGGCTCAGACAGCTCAGGAGGTACAAAAAATTTAGGAGCTGAGGCAGCTCTTCGCTTGGAGTGAGCCCTCTCCATACCGCGCTCCGAAAAACGGAGGTCGATATGTGAGGAGACGGAAATTAGCTCTTCCAAACTGGTGGGGATCTCTCTAGTGGAGAGAGCATCCTTCACGTGCTCTGCTAGACCTCGCCAAAAAACAGGGATAAGCGCTCTGTCGGACCATTCCAACTCGGACGCCAGGGTCCGAAAACGGACGGCATACTGGCTAACCGAGAGCGAACCCTGAGTAAGGGCGAGCAGCTGCAGAGACGTATCGTGCATGACCCGAGGACCGAGAAATACTTGCTTGAAGGCTGTTAGCAATTTAGCCGCAGTCCGAATCTCGAGGTCACCACGTTCCCATAGAGGCGTAGCCCATTCCAAAGCCTTGCCCGACAGTAGGGAGATAATGAAGGCCACCTTAGACCGCTCTGTAGGGAACTGCACAGCCAGCAGCTCCAGGTGTATAGAGCACTGGCTGATGAAACCCCTGCAGGAGGCGCCATCCCCAGAGAATTTTTCGGGAAACGGGAGGCGGGTAACTGTCGGCACAAGGGAGGACACGGACATACGCCCCACAGCATCTGTGAGTGCCTGAGCAGCAGCATCTGTGGCCTGCGCAGCGGCGAGAGACCTCTCAAGGGTGGCCAAGCGAGCCTCGAGCTGTCGCACACACTGCACCAGTTGCTGCTGATCTGCCATCTCTAGCCAGACCCTGGCGCTAGTATTATGTTAGGAGTGGCGGAAGACACTAAATAAAAAATAAATAAAGTGCCTTCGCCACCTGGGGTCCACCGTGCGGTGGATGGAAAAACTGCTGCTAGAGAGGCAGAGCACAAGGCGGTAATGTGCACAAGGGTTAGACGACACCCAGTGCACAAAAGCAAGCTCTGTTATACTCACAGAGCTGCAGGCAAATAAGCTCAAATTAAACGCTGAGTCTGTTCAGAGTCACAGACACACAGCGATATAGTCGCGGTATTCGCGGTCACAGGAGTAGCCTTAAACAGCAGGACTACTCCGTCTAGACCTACCGTCAAATAAGGTGCGAAGCGTCGCAACCGCGGACACAGAGAAAGCTGCAACTGCAGCGCGGCAAGAACTGAGCCGCTGGCAAGTCGCTGCAATAACGCTGGCGCAATGCAGACGCTAAGCTGCTGAGCAAGATGGAGCATATGCGCGCTAGCGCTGCTACTGGCTGAGCCCAAACACTCACACAATCGTATTATCAGAGGGAAGGGGTTTCTTAATAAGTCAGTCACCAGTCCAAGCATCCATCACCAAACTACAGCAGCAAGTATGAAATACTAGCGCATGGTGGAACAGTCATGAGCGCTTTTTATACCAAACGGGACCTTCCGGAAGTCTCCAAGGCTCCAGGAGGAGCCAATAGGATTAGACACAGGACCTGAGCATGTGACTCCCAAACTCCAATGGGAGCTCGTCCCTTGAGCATGCTCAGTGGAGGGAACAGAGGACTTAGCCTCTGGAGAGAGTTGCCGCAAGGCACTCTCCTCTGCAATCCCCTCTACCGCAGATGAAATGCAGGAGACTGCAGCATGTAAGGGTCTAGATTTCATCATAGGGAAGGACGAAATCAGACTCCTAACACAGCCATTATTCCATGATGTAGCCAGGTTAACATGCTCAAACTGGTGAAAGGTCTTCTTTAAGACCCCATGTATATTAGACTATTGTTAGCCGAACCTGCCAACGGGTGCAGCCGGCAGACTAAAGTGGATGGGAGTCCTGGATTGTTTATTGTTGGGGTAAATATCAATATTGAACTGCAAAATATATTGTCTACCAGGGGTAAGCTGCTGCAAGACATGTTTGGCAATAGCTCTCTCCTAGAGAATACAGATGCTCTCGAGTTTGAAGCCGGCTGAATGACGGGTCAAACTACCATTCATTTAAAGTGTATGGCAAGCTTAAATTTCTTTATTTTGCAATGTAATCATGGTTTTGCTATTAGGTAGTCATCACATTGCATGAGAAGATGCTAACTTGACTCAGTGTGCTTTAGTGAACAAGATAACAGTAATGGGTATACATTGCGAATCTATCTACAAATTGATGTTTGCTTGGAGTAATATAAATAATAGAAAAAATGTACTGAGTAAACTAAGGAATTTTTGCTGGGTTGTCTGACAATCGTTTATGTATGATTGCTTCTGGTGTCTATGGTTACACTGCTAGTAGATGCTTGGAGACTAAGGATTGTTCCTGCAGGGGGTATATTGCCTCAAGGAGGTGTCTCCTTCCCCCTTCGCATTGATATAAACATATACACTAGATCAATTGAAAAATATTTGTAGCGGAGTCAGGTGAAATGTGTACACGTATGGTTAGTTTAACTAGTAGTCTCATCTTGCAGTAAGTGTCCCTTTGAACTATCTCCTTTAACCTTTTCCCAACATTCACCGTACATGTAAGGCAAAGGTTGGGAGCAGGTATGTACTGTAGAATGGATTCAGCAGCTGAGCTCACCCCATACCTGGCAGTTAATAGCTGTGATATATAATACCTAACAAAAAGAAATAAGAAGTGATCAAAACATAATATCTATCTCAAAATGGTATCTATAAAAAAATCTACTTGGCCCGCAAAAAAAAAATATCGAGTAAAAAGTGAAAATGTTACATGCCTCGAAAAATGGTGACACAAACAAAAACATTTTTTTAATTTCACAAATGTCCAATTTTTTTCACTACTAAGGCTAGTTTCACACTAGCGTATTTTCCATGCAGCGCACAGCGCCGCTAAGCCCCTCCCCCTGCCGGCTCCCTGCCCGCCCCATCCGGTCATCACCGCCTACTATCGCACACGGCTGCATGCGATCTGCGCACCCTATCTTTAGCATAGGGTGCGCAGACCGTGTGCTAGTAGGATTTTAGTGCGCTCTGCGCACTTTTGATGGTGCGCCCGTGTGCGCCGAATGCACCATGCTGCATTTTGGCGCGCTCGGCGCACCTTCAAAAGTGCGCAGCGCACGCTAAAATCCTACTAGCGCATGGCCAGTGCACGGTCTGCGCACACTATGCTAAAGATAGGGTGCGCTGATCGCATGCGGCCGTGGGCGATAGTAGGTGGCGATGACCGAATGGGGCGGGCAGGGAGCCGGCAGGGGGCAGGGCTTAGCGGCGCCGTGCACTGCATGGAAAATACGCTAGTGTGAAACTAGCCTAAGTAATAATAAAAAAGTGCAAGTTTGGTATCGCTGTAATCATGCTGACTTTGACAATGTTGGTGTCATGTCATTTTTATTGCACAATGAGCACAGTAAAGACAACGCCCACCCTCCCCCGTTGAATTTGTACACATTTTTCTTGTTACACCCACATAATGGTTTTCTACATACTGTATGTTAAAAATTTAAATGTGAAAATTGTGACGTGTATTTGTATTCAGCCCCTTGTAGCCTGATAACCCTAAATAAAGTCCTTAGTGAGTCACAATTAGTAAATTGAGTCCACATGTGTGTAATTTATCCTCAGTATAACTTCAGCTGTTACATAATGGCCGCAGAGGTTTGTTTGAGAACATCTGGGATCAAACAAAATCATGAAAACCAAAAAAACACACCAGACAGGTCAGGAATAAAGTTCTGTAGAAGATTAAAGTAGAGTTAGGTTATAAAAAAAAAAAGACCAAGCGCTGAATATCTCATGGCGTACTGTTCAATCCATCATCTAACAATGGAAGGAGTATGGCATAACTGCAAACCTACCAAGATATGGCCATCTACCTAAACTGACATCCCAAGCAAAAAGAGCACTAATTAGAGAGGTAGCCCTAAGGCCCATGGTCTCTCTGGAGGAGCTGCAGAGATCCACAGCTCAGGTGGGAGAATCTGTCCACATGGCAATTATTAGGCCACATTCACATGTTCAATATTTGTTCAGTAATTACATATTAGCTTACATATTATATTTGTAAGCTAAAACCAGGAGTGGGTGAAAAAAGCTGAAGTGGTGCACGTGTTTCTATTAGACTTTTCCTCTGATTGTTCCACTCCTGATCTTGGCCTACAAATACTGAGGTAAACTACTCACCAAATACTGAATGTGTGAAAGTGGCCTAAGCCATATACTTAGAAAGAAATCCATTTTTTAAGTCCTGTTTGCAGTTTGCAAAAAGCCATGTAGTGAACACAGGTACAGTAGCATGTGGCAGAAGGTGATCTGGTCAGGTGAGACTAACGTACAATTTTTTTGGCTAAATGCTTAAAAGCTATGTGTGGCAAAAACAATTAACACTGCACATCACTCTGAAAACACCATCCCCACCGTTAAACATGGTGGTGGCAACAACATGCTGTGAGATGCTTTTCTTTAGCAGGGACAGGGAAACTGGTCAGACTTGATTGGAAGTTAGTTGGAGCTAAATACAGGGTAATCCTGGAAAAAAGCCTGTTAGAGGCTAGAAAAGACTTGAGACTGGTGCATGGGTTTATTTCTCAGCAGGACAACAACTCTAAGCATTCTGCCAGATTTATAATGGAATGGCTTAAATAAAATCATATTCATGTGTATGAATGGCCCAGTCAAAGTCCAGACCTAAGTCTCATTGAACATCTATGGCACGACTTGAAAATTGCTTTTTACAGATGTGCTACATCCAATCTCCCTGAGCAATGGCTATTTTAGGCAACCATTTTAGCCTCTAGATGTACCAAGCTGGTAGATACATATCCTAAAAGACTTGCATTAGTATTTGAAGAGAAAGGTGGTCCTACAAAGTACTTACTCAGAGAAAACCAAAAGCAAAACACAAAACAAATATCCTGGAATAAAAAAGTAAAAAAATATATTGCAAAAATTGCATGAAGGTAGTAATAATAAGGGTATTTAGTTAACATAATTTTGATCAAAATAATGTAGAAGCCATCCCGCCACGTCACGGCAACCCTTGTGGGACAGTCCTAACTCTTGTATTTAAAACCTTTCCACTTGTCAAGTGACGTAAATGTGAACAAGGACAGAGGGAATGAACCACCAGTAATAGTATAGGCCAGACAGGATGGATTTTCCAACTCAGAAACAGGGCGGTCAAACCCTTATATGCACAGAATGCACAATGAAACAAATGAGAAACTGGGTCTGAGCAGAAAAAGTAAATTAATGTGCATGCAAAATGTAATTGCATATGAACACATGACCTTTACACAGAGAAAACCAAAAGCAAAACACAAAACAAATATCCTGGAATAAAAAAGTAAAAAAATATATTGCAAAAATTGCATGAAGGTAGTAATAATAAGGGTATTTAGTTAACATAATTTTGATCAAAATAATGTAGAAGCCATCCCGCCACGTCACGGCAACCCTTGTGGGACAGTCCTAACTCTAACATTAATTTACTTTTTCTGCTCAGACCCAGTTTCTCAAAGTACTTACTCAGGTGGACTGAATACAAATACACCTCACAATTTTCAGTTTTGTATTTTTAAAATATTTAGAAAGCTATGTATTATTTACTTTAGAATTCAGAAGTTACTTTGTGCTACTATATAACATAAAATCTCAATAAAATTAATTTACATTTGTGGGTGTACTGACTATATACAATGGCATGTAAATGTTCGGGCAATCCTGGTAAAAATGACTGTTATTGTGAACATTTAATCAAGTTGAAGATGAAATGATCTCTAAAAGGGCTAAAGTTAAACATAACACATTTCCTTTGTATTTTAGAAATATATTTACAGTATATATAGTCAGTTTTTACATTTTAAAAATACAAAAGAAAAATGGACCTATGCAAAAGTTTGGGCACCCCTGGAGACTTGTGTGCTCAAATAACTTTGACCAAGGTTTAAAACCTTAATTAGCCTGTTAGGGTTATGGCTTGTTCACTATCATCGTCTAGAAAAGTGCAGGTGGTGCAAATTTCCCAGATTTATAAAAGCCCAGCCTTCTCTAACCTTGTGCCAAAAAACAGCAGCCATGGGTTCTTCTAAGCAGCTGCTTAGTACTCTGAAAACAAAAATGATGGAGGTCAGCAAATCAGGAGAAAGCTATAAGAAGATAGCAAAGTGTTTTCAAGTTGCCCTTTCCTCAGTTAAAAATGTAATTAAGAAATGGCAGTTAACAGAAACAGCGGAGGTCAAGATAAGGTCTGAAAGACCATGCAAAATTTCAGTGAGAGTGGCTCATAGAATTGCTGGAGAGGAAAATCAGAACCCCTGCTTGACTGCAAAAGTCCTTTAGAAAGATTTAGCAGATTCTGGAGTTGTGGTACATTTTTCCGCTGTTCAGAGACAACTGCACAAATATGGCCGTCATGGAAGAGTCATCAGAAGAAATCCTCTCCTGCGTCCTCACCATAAAATTCAGAATCAGAAGTATGCAAAAGAACATCTAAACAATCCTGATGCATTTTGGAAACACATTGTCAGGAATCGAACCTGGAACCTCTTGTCTGCTGGCCAGCAGCTCAGCCATCTGAGCTATGTGGCTGCTTGGAAGATCCCATGCGAAACCAGATACCAGTGATTCTTGTTCTTGATCAGCTCCACCCTGTGCTCTCTTAATTGGCCCATTGATTGCTAATTGCCCACCCTATATAACCTCAGCCAGTACTCTTCTTCATTGCGTGATTATTGTGCTTCCAGCCTGTAGTCAAGCTCCTTCTCCTGCTGCTGCTGCTGCTCCATCTGCTAAGTATCGCTGATCCCGTGTACCGACTTCTGGCTTTTCCTCTGACTTCGTTATCCGCCTGCTCCATCTGCTAAGTATCGCTGATCCCGTGTACTGACTTCTGGCTTTTCCTCTGACTTCGTTATCCGCCTGCTTCATCTGCTAAGTATCGCTGATCCCGTGTACCAACTTCTGGCTTTCCCTCTGACTTCGTTATCTGCCTGCTCCATTGCTAAAGCATTGCTTATCCAGTGTACTGACTTTCGGCTTCACCTGACTACGCTTCATGCCTTGATCCCTCTAGTGGTTGCAATAACACTGGCTCCAACCTGAACCAGATCGTGACAGAATAATCACGCGCCAAAATGGAGTCCATTGTAGCCACCCTGACAAAACAAGTTTCTGAACTTCAAAGTTTTTGTACCACTTACCAAGAAAAATATTCTAAACTACAAACAGTAGTATCAGGCCAACAAAAGGAAATAATTGAACTACAAAGGCAACTTCTTGACATGCGCAATTCAAGCCCAGAATCAAACGCACGAATGCCGCTGCCTGCAAAATTCAGTGGGGATCGTCAGCAGTACCGAGGATTCCTCAACCAATGCCGGATATACTTCCAAATGCAACCTGCTCCATTTACCAGCGATAGGAAGAAAGTATTTTTTCTGATTAATCTCCTGACTGATGAAGCTCTTGCATGGGCCTCACCATATGTGGAAAAGAACTATGACATCCTTAATAACTTAGATTCCTTCATCACAGCTATGAATCAAGTTTTTGATGATCCAAACCGTTGTGCCACAGCAGAAACCAAATTGCATAAGGACGACGCTCGGTCGCTGAATATACATCAGAATTCCGTCGCTGGGTGGCCGACACCACATGGAACTCAGCGGCCCAGAGAAGCCAGTTTCGACGAGGATTATCAGAGTCAGTAAAGGATGAGCTTGCCAGGGGCGAAACCCCTGATCAGTTGGAAGACTTTATTCACCTATGTGTTCGAATAGACCAGAGGCTCACCGAGCGGAGAAAGGAGAGACTTCGAGTACTGGAAAATAACCCTGCCTTTTCTTCCTCTTCGTCTAACCATGAACAAAAGACGCAAAGTGTGTCTGAACCGATGCAAATCGATGTTATTCGAAAACCGCTCTCAGCACAAGAAAAGCAGAGGCGACGGGCTGAAAATTTATATAATAAAGATGAACAGCATCTCATCCGGGTGAAAAAACATATAAACATTTATTGTCCCATGACAAAATGCGACGTTTCGACCATCACATGGTCTTTATCAAGCATATGCTTGATTTCGTGTCCAACTGGGTCTTTGGACTTTGAACGTGCCTCTCTTGGATCAAGGAGTTGCTGTCAGCCACTTTTTCTTTTGGGCTGAAAATTTATGTCTCTATTGTGGGGGCTCAGGTCATTTCGCCATCAATTGTCCTAATAAAAGGACTATAGCCTTCATAAGCGACATGACTGCAAGCGATACAGACCTCTCCCAACAGCCATATCCTAGTATGCGGAAGATTTCATCAGTAAGGCCGGTTTCACATTAGCGCTTTTTAAGCGCACGCACGGCCGGGGGTAGCTCCGCCCCCGAGCCGGCTCTCTGCCCGGCGTGCCCGCCCCTTGCTTGTAGCGCCGCCTACTAGCGGACAGCGGCGCCTGCGATCGGCGCACCCTATCTTTAGCATAGGGTGCGCAGATCGTGCGCAGGCCGTGCGCTAGTTGCGCTTTGACCTGCGCTGCGCACTTTTGACGGTGCGCCGTGCGCGCCAAAATCCGAAAAGTTTGATTTTGGCGCGCACGGCGCACCGTCAAAAGTGCGCAGCGCAGGTCAAAGCGCAACTAGCGCACGGCCTGCGCACGATCTGCGCACCCTATGCTAAAGATAGGGTGCGCCGATCGCAGGCGCCGCTGTCCGCTAGTAGGCGGCGCTACAAGCAAGGGGCGGGCACGCCGGGCAGAGAGCCGGCTCGGGGGCGGAGCTACCCCCGGCCGTGCATGCGCTTAAAAAGCGCTAATGTGAAACCGGCCTAACGCAGGAGAAAAACAAGATGTGTGCATCATCATCTCATTTTGTCATTCCCATTCAGGTCATAATGGGCAACCAAACAGTACGATGTTCGGCCTTGTTAGATTCTGGAGCAGGAGGGAATTTTATGGACTTAAAATTCACATTGGATAATAATATTTCAAGCAGAACTAAATCCATACCAATCGAAATGGAAACGGTGGACGGATCACCCTTATCTTCTGGACCTGTTACTCATGAGACGATTGAACTTGAGATTTGTATGGAACCTGATCATCACAAAACTGTCAGTTTCCATCTGATTTCCTCTCCAAAATTTCCCGTTATCCTAGGAGTTCCCTGGTTCTCAACTCATAACCCCTCTATCAACTGGGCTTCAAGGACCATTACCTTCCCTTCAGAATACTGTAAGAACAATTGCCATAGTGATCCACCTGTTCCTAAACAAATCCAAGTATCTGAGATTTCTCATACGAAGGAAGGTAAACTACCACCACAATACCAACAATTTTCTGATGTCTGCAGCAAGAAAAAAGCTGATCAATTGCCTCCTCATCGTCCGTATGACTGCCCCATCGAGCTGCTTCCTGGAACAACTATTCCATTCGGGCGAATTTACAATCTCTCTGAACCAGAACTGAAGGTACTGAGAGAGTATCTGGATGAAAACTTAGAGAAAGGCTTCATCCGACCTTCTACATCTCCAGCTGGGGCACCCTTATTCTTTGTTGAAAAGAAAGACTCAACTCTGCGGCCATGTATCGATTACAGGGAAATTATTAAAATTACCGTAAAAAATCGCTACCCACTTCCGTTAATTCCAGAGTTATTAGAAAGACTCCACTCTGCTAAAATTTTTACTAAACTGGACCTGAGAGGGGCCTACAACCTCATACGGATTCGCCCTGGAGATGAGTGGAAGACCGCCTTCAGAACAAGATACGGACATTTTGAGTACCTAGTGATGCCTTTTGGCCTTAGCAACGCCCCAGCCACCTTTCAGCACTTCATTAATGATGTGTTTCGAGATTTTTGGATCAATTTGTTGTTGTTTATCTCGATGACATTCTTATATTTTCAGATACCTTGGAGGAGCATCGCAGGCAAGTCCAGTTAGTCTTGGAACGTCTACAGGAGAATCATCTCTACATAAAACTTGAGAAATGTGAATTCGAACAACCCACGATCCAATTTTTAGGATATGTCATCTCCCCAGAAGGTCTGAGCATGGATCCTGGTAAGATCAATGCAGTGGTGGATTGGCCACCCCCAAAGAATTTGAAAGACGTCCAGCGCTTCATTGGCTTCGCCAACTTCTACAGAAGATTCATTAAAAACTTTTCAAAAATTATTCTGCCAATCACCTTGCTAACCAAGAAAACCCAAGATTTTTTTTGGTCTACAGAGGCACAGGAGGCTTTTGACAAATTAAAAAATCTTTTTACTCCCGCACCACTACTAGTCCATCCAAATCCGGAACTGCCATTTGTTGTTGAAGTGGATGCCTCGGATTCTGCAGTGGGAGCCATTCTGTCTCAGCGAGTTGGAGATAAGATGCAGCTTCATCCATGCGCATTTCTTTCTCATACCATGTCACTGGCAGAAAAGAACTATGACATTGGGAATAAAGAACTTTTAGCCATAAAAGTCGCCTTCTCCGAGTGGAGACATCTCCTAGAAGGTGCCAATCATCCGGTGACCGTCCTCACTGACCACAAAAATCTAGAGTTTTTACGCACAGCAAGAAGACTGTCTGCAAGACAGGCACGGTGGGCCTTGTTTTTCTCAAGATTTAATTTTGTAATTTCCTATCGGCCTGGTTCGAGAAATGGCAAAGCTGACGCCCTGTCCAGGATTTGTTCTGAACCTCAGGAGAGTTCTAATACTGACAGTACTATTCTGGGCCCCAAAAATTTTTTGGGAATATTGGACTCTAAAGTTTTTTTTGCTCAGATTAAAAATGGCTACCACAACGACCCTTTTCTTAACCATCCTCCTAAAGATGTCAATCTTTTTTTCAAGAAGGGTTTTTGGATGCTGAACCACAGGGTTTATATCCCAGAATCGGTGAGACTCGAAGTCCTCAAATCAGTCCATGATTCTAAACTTGCAGGACACCCCGGAGTCATGAAAACCCAAGAACTACTACTTCGTTCCTTTTGGTGGCCTAATTGTAGAAGGGATGTGAAAAAATATGTGTCCTCCTGTGTAACATGTGCACGTAACAAGACACCACTTTCCTCTCCTTTAGGACTTCTACAACCTCTTCCAGTTCCATCCAGACCTTGGGGATCGATCTCAATGGATTTCATCGTGGATCTACCTCCATCTAAAAAAATGACTGTGATTCTCGTTGTGGTAGATCGACTCACAAAGATGGCCCATTTCATCCCAACTAAAAGAATTCCTACTGCGGAACAAACTGCTGAGTTAATGATCAAAGAGGTTTTTAAGCTGCATGGGACTCCTGATAATGTAGTCTCCGACAGAGGGGTGCAGTTCACATCGAAATTCTGGAAAAGCTTCTGTACAGCCCTGGGAGTCACTGTGAATCTTTCTACGTCTTTCCATCCGCAATCAAATGGCCAGACGGAGAGGACAAACCAGACTCTCGAGCAATACCTCCGCTGCTTCATTTCATATCTTCAAGATGATTGGGTGGACTATTTACCAACAGCGGAATTTGCCTATAACAACGCTAAACACAGCTCTACGGCCCAGAGTCCTTTTTATGCTAGCTATGGCTTGCATCCAGTATGTATTCATAATCTTCCTTTTGAAACTTCTACCCCTGCTGTTGCTGACCGACTCAACAGATTAAAGGAATCCCAGGAGAAATTAATTGAGATATTGCAAAAGGCCCAAGAAGACTATAAAAAAGCAGCAAATAAACACCGTAGAGAACCTCCTAATCTGCACGTGGGTGACAAGGTTTGGTTGTCCACTAAAAACCTAAAAACACACGTGCCATCTTCTAAATTGGGACAAAAATTCATAGGACCCTTCCAAATTGCTGCACAAATTAACCAAGTTGCTTTCCGGTTGGAACTTCCCAGCAGTCTTAAGATTCACCCAGTGTTTCATGTATCTATGCTCAAACCATTCTGTGAAAATCCATTTCCAGGAAGAACTCAGCCTCCTCCTCCACCTGAAAGGGTCCATGGCGAGGAAGAATTTATTGTCGAGAAGATTCTGGACTCTAGGAGAATCCGAGGTAACCTGCAGTATCTTGTGCAATGGAAGGGTTACAGACCAGAAGAAAACTCATGGGAACCGGATCAAAATGTTCATGCTTCTAGGCTAACAAGAATCTTCCATCAGAGGTATCCAGATAAACCAGCCCCTGAGATGTCCAGAGGCCATCCTGGAAGGAGGGGAGTACTGTCAGGAATCAAACCTGGAACCTCTTGTCTGCTGGCCAGCAGCTCAGCCATCTGAGGTATGCGGCTGCTTGGAAGATCCCATGCGAAACCAGATACCAGTGATTCTTGTTCTTGATCAGCTCCACCCTGTGCTCTCTTAATTGGCCCATTGATTGCTAATTGCCCACCCTATATAACCTCAGCCAGTACTCTTCCTCATTGCGTGATTATTGTGCTTCCAGCCTGTAGTCAAGCTCCTTCTCCTGCTGCTGCAGCTGCTGCTCCATCTGCTAAGTATCGCTGATCCCGTGTACCGACTTCTGGCTTTTCCTCTGACTTCGTTATCCGCCTGCTCCATCTGCTAAGTATCGCTGATCCCGTGTACCGACTTCTGGCTTTTCCTCTGACTTCTTTATCCGCCTGCTTCATCTGCTAAGTATCGCTGATCCCGTGTACCGACTTCAGGCTTTCCCTCTGACTTCGTTATCTGCCTGCTCCATTGCTAAAGCATTGCTTATCCAGTGTACTGACTTTCGGCTTCACCTGACTACGCTTCATGCCTTGCTCCCTCTAGTGGTTGCAATAACACTGGCTCCAACCTGAACCAGATCGTGACAGACATCCTGTGGACCGAAGATGTTAAAATAGAACTCTTTGGCCACAATGTTCAAAGGTATCTGTCAAGAAAAAAAGGCACAAAATTTCAGGAAAAGAAGATTATGCCAACCATTAAAAATGGGGGTTAGTCAATCATGCTTTGGGGTTGTGTTATAGCCAATGGCACAGGGAAAATATCACGGGAAGAATGGATTCAATTAAATATCAACAAACTTTTGATGCAAACACAAAACCATCTGTGAAAAAAAGCTGACGTTGAAAAGAAGATGGCTTCTACAAAGAGATAATGATCCTAAACACAAGTCAAAATCCACAACAGACTACCTCAAAAGATGCAAGCTGAAGGTTTTACAATGGCCCTCATAGTCTCCTGATCTGAACATCATTGAAAATCTGTGGCTAGAACTCAAAATAGCAGTACATGCAAGGCGACCCAGGAATCTCACTGAACTGGAAGAATTTTCTAAGGAAGAATGAATGAAAATGCTTCAAACAAGAATTGAAAGAATCTTGGCTGGGCACAAAAAGCATTTATAAGCACGGTGGCTCAGTGGTTAGCACTGCAGCCTCACAGTACTGGGGTCCTGGGTTCAAATCCCACCAAGGACAACAATTGCAAGGAATTTGTAAGTTCTCCCCGTGTTTGCGTGGGTTTCCTCCGGGTACTCCGGTCTCCTCCCATATTCCAAAGATATACTGATGGGGAATCTAGATTGTGAGCCCCATCAGTGACAGTGCCAACAATGTCTGTAAAGCGCTGTGGAATTAATGACGCTATTTAAATGAGTAAAATAAATAAGCTGATATACTTGCAATAGGGTGTGCTTGCAAATAGGCTGGCTTTTTTCCTTTTTGTAATTTTTAAAATATAAAAATGTTGTTTTGGCTAAAATACAAAGGAACAAAGGAAATGTGTCACCTTTAGCTTTAGCCCTTTTAGAGATCATCTCAACTTCATCTTGCTTAACTGTTCACAGTAACAGTGTCCAGGGGTGCCCAAACTTTTACATGCCACCATATATAAGTATATATATAGATATATACACACACAACTCTATATATACATAACTGTAGCTGTAGACTCAAAGACTAAATGGCAACACATTTCTGGCAAAGTTTCTAAATATTTTACGATACAGCCCTTGCACTTGTTGTACTGTATACAAGCAATGTTGGTAGATTTTGTAAGGAACAAAATAAATGAAGTAATTACAGGGACAGTCCACCAAAACACAATTTGCTACAGCACAAAAAAGCAATTCTGAGTAAATTGATTGTTTGCTACTGACTGGTTATCTATTTTGTACAGTAGATGATGTTCTTGTACAATGTCAATAGAATTTCTATTAAACCTTCCATGTCATAGAACAATGAGGCAATTTGTTAGGATAATGCTCCTGTTTGGGCGCAGGCTTTTATTTATTCATACACGTGCTTGACAAGCTATCTGTACAGTATAAACAGAACAGATACTGGGAGCCGAATATTATGAATGGTTTAAAATCCACTATAGTATAAAGTCAATGTACGCTGTTTTTAGATTTATTTTTTAAATGCAGAAAAGAATCAATATATTGAGATCGATAGGGGGCATAGAAGTACCCACATTTTTGGCAATTGCTCATTGGTAGCACTCTGGAGGCTGATTAAGCTTGCCTCAATATGCATTATGCTTGCCCTGAATCTAAATGTAAATAATTCATATCAGCTTAATCCTCCTATAAATCATCTCCATTTATTTTTCATTATTCTGTATGCCACACAAGTACGGATGTGTAGTGAGAGTACATGTAAAAGTACAACAAATCCCATCATGCATATTTCATGGAGAGCAAATGACCTTTGTTATTATCGTCTGCATTCAACATTCGACCTTAACTACAATGCTTGCTGTCATTGTACAAATAAGGAATAATAGCCATGCTTTAATGTAATAAATATTTTATTAAAGATCTATTCACACTGTAGGATGAACACAATGTGTTGACGTAGATTGAGCAGTGTAAATATTATTAGCTCATTAGCTTTCTAAATACATCACAAATGAGGGCATTAGATAAAAGATAAAACTTGACAACCAAATTGAGAATATATTTTACTTCCTTTTCCCAGACATTAAAAAAAGCGAAGGGGAATGAATATTGATTAGCTTTGGAAGACCATTTTTGGGAACAAGCATTCCTAGAAACTCTTGTTTCCTGATGATCGTCAGAGTAAACAGGCTGCCAATCACCCGATAAATGAGCAAAATGCTTAAAAATTCTTGGTCTTTAAACGTAGTCTGCTGAGAACAATGACAATCTATGTGCACGGAATGACTGTATTAACACTCATTCTGTGCACAATAAAGTGTGGTAAACCGGTCTAAATAGGCTATTACATGACTGATGATTGGTTTCTATAAAATAAGGGATAATCTATTAGCTGTCAGTCACATCTACTATTTCTCCATCCAGCTTTCCTCCAGCGACAATATAGGGAGAGCAGAAACCTAAGGCTTTTTCACATCTGAGCTGAACCTCCATTTGGTAAAATGATGGACACAATACAGTCAATTTGGGCTGTTACATTTGCTTCTGTCAAATGACAGATTAACCCCCTGCATGAATTCACTTTTTTTTGTTGTTGCAGTCCACAGAAAAATGGAATTCCTAATGCAGCTGTGAACCTACTCAAAAGTCCTTCTCACACTTTAGACAGCTGTTGGCCAAGCGATGGTACGGCAATTGTTTGGCTGGCGGCAATCATACCTCACTCTCCCATACACCAGATGTCTCGCTCTGCTGAGTGCTCTTGTGTGCTCTATGAGAGACCCACTGCCAGACATACCTGATGGCAGCTTATCTGTTACAGAACAAAATAATTGGAAATCCGAAATCAGACATTCTGGATCCTTATCTCCCCTGATAATCACCTGTCAGAGGACCCCATTCATATTAGACTGTTGGCCGAACCTGCTGATATTGGCAGGTTCGGCTAAAGTAAATCTATGTGTATGGGTGCCTTTAGACAGAAGTCAGCATAGATTATGTGAGTGAATTGTGCACTCACAGATGGCAACATTACTCTCAAGTGCCTGTTGCCTATTCCATTCTAAAGCTCTGTGCCAGAAAGGGTCACAAGGAAACATAAGAGATGAGCATATTTTGGCGCAAGCCAATGATTTGTATATCATTTTGGGTATGGTAATAATCTTATTTCTACACTCTACTAAACATGATGACCATCATTTGACTGCCTGTACTTAGATATAGAGACGTGTCAAAGCCACCAATAGTGGGGTTGGAAGATGAACTGTGTATCAAATAGACAGACAAATTAAGTTCCTGTTAAGTAAATTCAGTAGCGCAGTATTTGAGGGGGATCATTTTAGCATGTGTTTGTTATTGGCTACACCCATAACTCTTATCCCTTGAAAACCCTTCAAATTAACAAAGAGGTATGTTCTGTATGAGCTCCCATCTTACTACGCAATATTCTTCTCAGTGCACAGTTACAGTGTTTTCCCTTTCAGTCTCTAATGAGAAGTGATGGATTGGCAACAGAGTGCACTGTCAGCGCACATTGTAATTATAGAATGTGGTGCAAAGAGACCAGTCCTGCCTCTTAAAGTGACATCTATTTTGGGGAGGGGCTGGATTCTCTCACCATATTCTTTCCTTAAAATGCACAATGACAGTGCACTCTATTGCAGGATCATCACTTCTAATTAGAGCTGGAGAGAGAGTGCACTGTAACTAAGCACTGTACCTGAGAAGATTACTGCACAATAAGAAGGGAGCTCATACTGAGCATATATCAGAACTGACAACTGATGCATGCTCAGTAGAGCAGGGACAAGCCCAGCCACTGAAACAGATTTCACTGTGATGCTTCATTTCAGGGTCGGAACAGAGGCTCCATCAATGACCGCAGCCTCTGAACCATGATGATGCCCCATCTGAGTATTCAAGCATGCACTGGGGATTCCCAAATGTAGCATCATCAAATAAAGCAGTTAGATCAGAGAGAGGAGGGTATGGACTTTTTAATTAGACTACATTGGAAAAAATATTATATTATTAAAATAAGTACAGAGACATAGGATGAAAATCAATAATAGATTTGGACCACCCTTTAAAATTTTCTAACTGATTATGAACATTTTACAAGACATTCTTACCCATCACGTATCCCATTAAATACAAATGCACTGAAATTTAAAATGTAGCAATGAAAAAATTTGACATTTGTCAGGTGTTGAAAGCTGCGGTTCATTAGAGAAATCAGTGAAATGATCATAGTTGATGTTTGCTTTCTCCGTAGACGTTGCATTTGGTTGACTCAGCCACTTCCTGTAATTATTTTGTCTCTGTTCCCTCTTGTTATTGACATTGGTAATCTTATTTTTCCACTGGTTAATAAACAAATGTAGAGATAACCAGTGGATTTTGTGTTCAGGGTATGAATTTATTCACATGAACAAGACAACATAAGCTTTATATGATTTCTGTTTTGACTGTTGCTTTCAATTCTCTTGAAAACAGCTCATGTCCGGTATTGTTCTAAAGCCTCCATACACGTTAGGCTGCTGATTGTTCAGCCAGCAGCTACCTAACCCAACTCTCCATACACAGGAGCCCTCACTCTGTCAAGCCTTCCATGTTGTATATGAGACACAGCAAGATATCTCTGGTGACGGAATATATCTGGAACAACAAAAGGATCGGCAGTCCCCCGGACACAGAATGTCAGCCAAGCCCATCCATGTTGGCAGATTTGACTGTTAGTCTAATGTGTATGGGGGCCTTGAGTTGCTATATATGATATTGCATTTAAACAAGGGCAGACAAATAGGGGACTCTTTAGGCCTGTTTCACACTTTAGTTTTTTGTGTCAGTTAAAATCCGCCAAAATGGCGGAAAGCGGATCCTTTGCTAACTGATGTGAACGGATGCCACCGGACCGTTTTTTTGACAGATCCGATGAATGAAGAATTTTAAAGGAACCGCAACCCGGGTAGGAAGGGGAGAGAGAGAGAGAGATTTTTTTTTTTTCCATGCGCCAGAACAGACTTTAGGGTTAAATTTCAGGCTGAGTGAAGTCTTTCGGGCATGCGCAGTGTGAAGTGCGGATCCTGCCGCCCGAAAAAAACGTTACATGCTCCGTTCGGGCATGTCGGCGGACGGCAAAATTTTGGCGGATCCGCAAAAAAACGGATCCAACGGATGGCCGTCCGTCAAGATCCGCCGGTAATGCAACTCAATGGGAAAAAAAACGGATCCGCCAAACAAAACGGCGGATCTTGACTGATGGACAAAATCTGAAGTGTGAAGCAGGCCTTAAAGTTGAACTTGTTAAAACAGTAGTCCAGTCTCTAACTATTGATGACCTACTTATAACTAAGCTGTGTACGGGATGGACTACAGAAGCCTTCTACATTGTTTAGTAGCCACTCCCGAGTACTGCACTTTATCTTTCATTCAATTAAATGGGAGATAAATTACAGTATGCGGCAGCAGACACTATACAAGGTACATGGCTGCTGTGTTCTGCCTCATACATTGATTATATTTGGCCATTGATGGGAAGAGTAACAGAGACATAACCAATACAGCGTCAATGGGGGCACTGAATGGTCAATTTCAGGCTGATTTTAGAAAATAGAGTGGAATCATGACACTGGTATCCCTTCTGCTTTGGGTGGTTAGGAGGGATCGTGGAGAAAACATACAAGGACTAAATTTTGAGCTTGGACCAGCACAGTGTCTCAGTGGTTAGCACTATTGCTTTGCAGCTCTGGGAATTGGATTAAAATCCAACCAAGGGTGACAGCTGCAAGGAGTTTGTATGTTCTCCCTGTATTTTCATGGTTTTCCTCCAAGTACTTCAGTTTCCTTCCACGTGCCAAAGACATGCAACTCATATTGTGAGCCCGAATGGGGACAGTAGTGAGATTTCTTTAAAGCGCTATAGAGTATGCTGGTGCTGTATAAGTAAATTTACCAAAATTAGTCCAAAAGATATATATATATGGCACTTCCTAACAATTATCATAACATTGGATTCTCGGATTTATATCATAAGATAAACCGAAAAACATGAAGAGATCCAGCAAAAAAGTAAAATATAATATTTTATTAATATACATTAAAAAGAATTAAAATAACATAAATGCCCAGTAGGGGGCACTCAAACGCCAGTGCACAATGGAGTCATACAAAAAATGCAATTGTCCATGTAAAAATAAATCATAAGGTACAGCACTTAGAAATATACTGTTTATACTAAAAGGAATACTCCACTTCCAATGATAAACTATATATCCAAAAAGGTATAAAAGGTAAAAGCTAGGGATGAGCGAGTATACTCGTTAGGGTTCGGTACTCGGCGAGTAATGCGGTACTCGAATCCTGGCGAGTATTTCACTACTCGCCTCGCAATATTCGGCACAGCTGGCACAGTCCCCACACAGCCCAGCACAGTCCCGCACAGTACCTACACAGCCCAGCACAGTCCTGCACAGCCTGGCACACTCCCGCACAGTACCTGCACAGCCCAGCACAGTCCCGCACAGTACCTGCAAAGCCCAGCACAGTCCCACACAGTACCTGCAAAGCCCAGCACAGTTCCGCACAGTACCTGCACAGCCCAGCCCAGTCCCACACAGCCCAGCATAGTCCCACACAGCCTAGCATAGTCCCCGCACAGTACCTGCAAAGCCCAGCACAGTCCCACACAGCCCGGCACAGTCTTCGCACAGTCCTGCACAGCCCGGCACAGTCTTCACACAGGCCAGCACAGTACTGTACAGCCCAGCACAGTCATCGCACAGGCCAGCACAGTCCTGCACAGCCTGGCACGTTCTTCGCACAGGCCAGCACAGTCCCGCACAGCTCGTCACAGTCTTCACACAGGCCAGCACAGTCCCGCACAGCCCGGTACAGTCTTCGCACAGTCCCTGCCCAACCCAGCACACACACACAGCCCATTAATCGTATTTCCCATAGACTTACATTGGACTCGTTACGAGTACCTGAGTATTAGGAGGTACTTGTAACGAGTACAGTGAGTCCAAATACTTCACTACTCGCTCATCCCTAGTAAAAGCGATCCAACAAATATATACAAATGACCTCAGTGTCGAGCTGTCTGTGATTGTCAGAATCTGAAACCTTACTGCAATATCGCCAAGGTGAGTGGGCCAAGTAAATCCATGGTTAACTGTACCTGTGTTGTAAGGACACTGGTGACTGTAGGTGGCGCGACCTACTCCACCCCAATGCGCGTTTCGCAATAGCTTCTTCCGGGGGGCGTCAAATATTATATTTTACTTATTTGCAGGATCTCTTCATGTTTTTTAGTGCTGTATAAGTAAGCCTACTTAATAAATAAAACTTGCTACACAGTGTCTGACTCTCAATATATAACCCTGTACAGTATTAACCCCTTAACGACCAGAGGTATTTTTGGTTTTGCATTTTCATTTTTTGCTCTCCTTCTTCCCAGAGCCATAACTTTTTTATTTTTGGTCAAAATGGCCATGTGAGGGCTTGTTTTTTGCAGGACGAGTTGAACGTCACCATTGGTTTTACCTTGTCGTGTACTCGAAAATAGGAAAAAAAATCCAAGTGCGGTGAAATTGCAATAAAAAATGCAATCCCACGTTTTTTTATACCATATCCACTAAATGCTAAAACTGGCCTGTCATTGTGATTATCCAGGTCATTACGAGTTCGTAGACACCAATCACGTGTAGGTTCTTTTTTATTTTAGTGGTGAAAAAAAATACCAAAGTTAAAAAAAAAATTGTGCCATTTTCCGCGACCTGTAGAGTCTCCATTTTTTGTGATCTCGGGTTGGGTGAGAGCTTGTTTTTTGCGTGCCGAGCTGACGTTTTTAATGATTCCATGTTGGTGAAGAAATGATCTTTTGATTGCCCGTTATTGCATTTTAATGCAATGCTGCGGTGAGCAAAAAAACAATTCTGGCATTTTTACTTTTTTTCTTGTTACGCCATTTAGATATCAAGTAATTTTTTTTATATTGATAGATCAGACGATTCTGAATGCAGCGATACCAAAGATGTGTATGTTTGATTTGTTTTATTGCTTTATTTTGAATGGGGCGAAAGGGGGGTTATTTGAACTTTTATATATATTTAATATTTTTAAAAACATATTTTTTTTACTTTTGACATGCTTCAATAGTTATGGGAGACTAGAAGCTGCTATAACCCAATCGTCTCTGCTACATACAGGCGAAGATCGGATTGCCTATATGTAGCAGAATTTCTCACTTGCTATGACCACCACCTGGCCGCGCTCATAGCAATCTGTCAGTGACAACCATAGAGGTCTGCTGGAGACCTCTGGTTGTCATGTCGGCCAATCGGTGACCCATGATCATGTGACGGGGTCACCGATGGGCGGGATTTCCGACATAGTTGCCTCAAGCGTGAGTTAAATGCCGCTGTCAGAGTTTGACAGAGTTTGAGTTTGACAGAGTTTGAGTTTTGGATAGCGATTCCACCCGTGGCTGTTAGCGGCATATGTCAGCTGTTCAAAACAGCTCTTGTTAGATCATTGGGTACTGGATATGTTGATAAAGTAGGTTTATTGTTACTTTACACATATAGCAGGAAAAAACGAGGCTAAAATATAACTTTAGACAGAATATTGTAAACTATATCCCATCAGTATAACCAAGAAAATCAATTATGTATATTACTAGAAATAGGCCCTATGCTATCGCATCAGGAGTGCGGTGCGCATGCGCGGGAATAACGGTGCCATCACTATTCCAGCGCATGTGTAGTAACGACGTGGCTGTTACTGCGCCTGCGTGGGAATAGCGGAGACGTGTATGCCACTTGCACAGGCGCAGTTCGTGGCCTTGCGGCCACGAACTGCACCTGCGCAAGTGACACTGCCACAGTGCCTTATGGGATTTGGGGACAGCGGCCGGAAGTCCCAACTGGCGATTATATATGTAGATATTATGGACAAATATTACAGTGTGCAATGTTATACTTTTCCTTAACGGTTTGGATCAACTGCCAGAAAATGTGAATGTTTGCAGATATTCTAATGGTGCAACATTTTAAAAACTAGTAAACTATAAATTTTAGCCTTGTTTTACTTGTAACATGTGTTTAGTGCACTGGTTAGATTGGATTGATCTAGATTTCAGTGAGGAGTTTCGTGATAGTTTATTTTAAAGTGATAATGTGCCAACCTTTGCAACCACCCAAAAGAGAAAAAAGATCAGGTTAGATAATGTATGCACCCTTAACCAGAAATACATGAAATAGAATGTAATAATGATTTAAATCTGTAAATTTCCTATAATGTACTATATAATATGCATCTAAACTCTATTGGATTATGAATCTGCTGCTTAAATATATTGGGGTTATGTACAGTATGTATGCATTAGGGTTACTTCTAAAGCTACAGGCTGTATTCACATTTTTACATGGCGTATTGGCCTATTGTCAGTGGCTCCATTGGGGTTTATGTCTGAAACCCTGAAAAATGGGATTTGGGCTTATGCATTAATGGGGCCATCGACTTTAATAATGCAGACAGAGTCACAGTGTGCTCTACTAGATATTATTTTCTGAAATATCTGCCTATTTGAGGCAGGCTCAGAGATGCAGTTGACCACATTTTGGAGACTCCATCAAATAGGCTTATATTGTCAAAAATTATGTCCAACAGAGCACACTGTGACTTTTTTTGCATCGCTATAGTCAATAGACCCATCAGTGCGAACATCCAAGTACACTTTACAGGGATTCAGAAGAAAGTCCCGATGGGGTCACTAACCGTATGCGAAAACGCTATGTGGACATAGCCTACACCTGAACTAGAAACCGCTTTATATAAGAAATGATCTAATTATGGAAAATATATGACTGTACATTACAAAATGATTAATATGTAACTTCAATATCTTTACAGAAATCATGATGAATGAATCACTCAGTGATATCAGCAGCAATGGGTCAATAGGTGACCTGAATGGAACAGAAGACAGTCAGACTTCAATCAACCAAATCCCTTATCTATTGCCTTTGACTATATTCTGTCTAGTTTTGTGCATTTTTGGACTTTTGGGAAATGGGGTTGTGATTTGGATCCTTTGTTTAAAGATTAAGAGGACCCCATTTACCGTCTACATCCTCAATCTTGCAGTAGCTGATTTTATCTTTTTAATTGGATTATGGGTATGGATGATGTACACCTTTTGCTACTTAAATGGCTGGACGACATCCGTTTTTGAGGAGTACTATGTAGCTTTCATCATTGGTTTGTTTTATAATTTTGGTTTTAATACCAGTATATATATCCTCATGGTCATTGCACTGGAGAGATGCATTGCTACATTATATCCATTCTGGTACCAATGTCAAAGACCCCAAAATTTATCAGTTTACATGTGCATTGTGTTTTGGTTACTGTCACTATTAGTGACAGGACTAGAAAATATCATTTGTTCTAATGGAGCACAGTATCAGGACCCTGGCTCAGAAAACTGTACACATGTGTATTTCTTTACTTCAGCTTTATATCTCATGATTGTTCCTCTAATGGTACTTTCCAGTATCACTCTTGTGGTTACTATTTATACAGCCTCGACACGCTGGCAATATACAAAACTTTACATTGTCATTGTCATTAGTGTAACAATTTTCCTAATTTCGGTGGTACCTGCGAGGATACTGGGACTTCTCTTATACTTCAATGTGTTACAGACAGGAGAATTCCTAGTTGCTTTTTTTTTTGCTACATCTCTGTGTTCCGCTTTTAATTGTAGCGCTAACCCATATATTTATATGGCGGTGGGCAGGTTTACAAAACAGAAAATTGAGTCTGGTTCAATTAAACATGTGTTAGAGAAGTTATTTAAAGAAGTCACAACAAAATAAAACATCAGCCCATTATACCTAAGGGTATGTGCACATGACGGCTTTATTCCGACGGTGGGGTTACTGAGATTTTCAGTAGCTTCAGAAAAAAACTGGCGGTCATTTTCCTGAAGTAGCATCACCGGTGGTTTTGCCATCATTTTTGCAGTGCCATCTTGTTTTTGGAGTTTAAACTATGATTTATGGGTAACTTTAGGCTAGTTATAAGAAAAACAAGTATGCTGCTTCTTCTAATTGCTTCATTGTTTCTAAATCCTTAAGCGACTAAAAAAAGTAATAAAGAATTGAACATGTGAAATGTCCTTTTTTGCATTTATGTGAATAATATTAATTTTTTGCACCGGTTTAGTAGTGCTTGTTTAGGCGAATCCGCCAGAAAAAGATGTTGTGGGTACATACCCATTTTCAATGATAACCAGCATTTAGGAAAACATTGGGTTCGATTAATCAAGACTGATATAGTGCATGCTTGCGATACTTTAGTCTTGTCACTTAATGAACTTGACGTCTCTTCTGAGTGTCGTGCGACTCTGTGCACTGTGCCACAAATGCTACTCCAGTTCCTGTAGCAATTCTGGCATATACAACGCTGGGGCTTTTGATGAATTTGATGGTATTTGGCAGTTGTGACCATGCCCTGTTCCGTCCTGGCTTTTTTCCAGCTCCACCCATTTCAGCCGAGCTGATTCAAACAGGCGTGAAAATGCCAAAAGTCTCAACTCACCATTGTATAAAAATTGTTGCCACTTTTAAAAGCTGTTACGCTACCTTTCTTGTGTACAAGGTTTGAAGAATTAACCCTAGTGCTTTTTATTAATGCAGACCAATGATTTAATTCATTTAAACCTTTGGCTTTAATTTTCTTAAATGCTATTTGCACCTTTATCATGTAAAAAGAATTACATTTAGTAATTCTGCATGTTTTCAAAGCATCTAACTGCATTATATTGCTCAGAGCTTTGTGGAGGGTTACATGATCAAAATTTCTCTCATTGATCAGACTCTGATCAAAGTGTGATCAG
This sequence comes from Dendrobates tinctorius, assembly GCF_039654945.1. Lineage (NCBI taxonomy): Eukaryota > Metazoa > Chordata > Amphibia > Anura > Dendrobatidae > Dendrobates > Dendrobates tinctorius. The sequence continues at coordinate 43,966,975 of NW_027361672.1, forward strand.
AGTGTGATCACAGTGTGATCTGATTTTCTCAGATGCTTAGAAAAAATAGTTTCTCCATTTTTTACATTTTATACAAAGTTGGTAAATGCCTTGCTACACTCATCAGGAGAGCTTTAAACTAGAGCAATATGGGATAGGAAATATATGGGAAGGAAATAATATGAATTCTTTTGAGAACCCTGCTATTAGAAGTTGAAATAAAGAACAAAAACAACAAATTCTGAATGAAAATAGAGGAGAAAGAGAAACCGACTACAAACTAAAATGTGTCTATACAAATGCATGGAGCATGGGAAACAAACAAGGAGAATTGGAGCTGCTAACACAGGAAGAGGGATAATATGTCATAGGCATCACTGAAACTTGGTGGGATGATACACATGATTGGAATACAAACAATAAAGGTTACAACTTATTTATTAGACACAGGATTAACAAAAGGAGGTGTTGCATCATATGTTAGGAAAACATATATCTCCACAGAGATCCAAGCTTCATAGACTGGTAGCTCTGTAGAAACTGTTAGGGTAAGAATACAAGGAGAGAGGAACAGAAAGCACACTATTGTAGGTGTTTACTATAAGCCACTTGGACAGACTGAAGATATGGATGAATTAGTTTTACATCAGATGTCTCTTTTCTCAAAAAAGTGCGAAATAGTGATCCAGATATTTGTTGGGAATCTCTCTCAGGCAAAAGTAATGGGTCCAGAAAATTCTTATCTTCTCTTGCTGACACCTTTGTCTTTTGAAAGGTAAAATAGAGAACAAGAGGGTCTGCAATCTTTGAGCTAATTATTACCATATAGAAGAAAGTGGTTGAGGAACTAAAGGTGGCTGCAAATTTAGGAGGCAGCGATCAAGCTATCCTCAAATTTTGGATTACAAGAGGAGGAAGACCAGCAAAAACTCAGACTTTAAGGTTGGACTTCAGAAAGGCAGATTTTAATGGACTCAGGAAACAGGGTAGGAAAGGTCCAATGGCTGGATGTTCTAAAGGACAGAAATGTCCAAGAAGGATGAGAGATTTTGCTAAATGAAATTCTCTCTGCACAATTGATAATAATCCCCAAAAGAAGGAAGAATTGGAAGGATTTAATGAGACCAGGAAGGATGAACACTTGACTTAATCACTTGTTAAAATGAAAAATTATATGTATATTAAAAGGAAAGAGAGGGGCATATCTAAAGATGAATATAATGCTGTTTGCAAAGAATGCATCGCTAACGTTAGAAGGGCTAAAGCCAGTAATGAAGTGAGGCTTGCAAGGGAGATCAAAAGCAGTAAAAAATGATTTTGTAGGTGTGTCAAAAGCAAAAGAAAAGTCAAAGATGCCGTAGGATTTTTACAGAATGAAAAGGGTGAATTGTTCAAAAATTATGTTGAGACGGTTGAACTTTTACATTCCTATTTTGCATCTGTGTTCTCTAAGAAAGCAAATGTAACATCAGTTGTTCTTCATGGTGCCATCGAAGGAATAAGGCTGAGTTCACACGTGGCGTTTTTTTCGCGTTTCCGCGGCAGTTTTAACCGCGCGATTTTGCCGCGAAAACGCGAAAAATAAGCATCCCATTCATTTCTATGGGATTCCGCAATGCTGTGCTAATGCTGCGGTTTTTACCGCGGCGGAATCGCTTTGCGGTAAAAACCGCAGCATGCTCATTAATTTGTGGAATCGCGGCGATCCCGCACCCATAGGAATGCATTGTTCCGCTTATTTCCCGCATGTGGCTGTGCACACCATGCGGAAAGTAAGCAGAACAATTGCGGATGGTACCCACGGTCCGGAGGAGAGGAGACTGTCCTCCGGGCTTTGGGTACCATATCCCTGTAAAAAATAGAATTTAAAAATAAAAAATATTGTTATTCTCACCCTCCGGCGTCCCGCGCAGCCTTCCCGCTTCTCGTCACGCTCTCGTTCCCAGTAGTCCTTTGCGAAAATGCTCGCGATGACGTCCCTTCTCGCTTGCAAAATGCTAGTTTTTCCGTGGGAAAATCGCGGGAATTTAAAATGCGATTTTCCCGCGGACTGGAATTCCGGAATTCTCGCGGTAATTTCCGCGAGAGTTCCGGTACGTGTGCACTTAGCCTAAATGAATCCACACTATCTATAAACAGAGAGATGGCGAGGGAACACTTATCTATTTTGAATAAATATAAATCTCCTGGTCCATATAAATTACATTCTCGGTACTGAAAGAGTTAGCAGAGGAAATTGCAGAATCACAAGCCAGAATCTTTCAAAAATCCTGGAGAACAGGAAAAGTCAAAAGAGCAAATGTTGTCCCTATCTTCAAAAAAGGAAAGAAGATGGAGCCAGAAAATTACAGTCCAGTGAGCCTTACTTCTATACCATGAAGGATCTTTGAACAAATTATTAAACAGCATGTATGTAAGTACTTGGATAAGAATACAGTAACTAACCGGAGCCAGCATAGGTTTGTAGCAAGCACGTCATACCAGACTAATCTAATTTCCTTCTATGATGGAATCACTGACTGGTTGGATCAGGAAAATACGGTATAGTATATTTCAACTTCAGGAAAGCATTTTATAAAGTACCTCACACAATCCTTATCGAATAAATGATGGGATTTACAAGGCTACTGTTAGGTGGATTCATAACTGGCTCAGTGATCATACTCAAGGAGTGGAAATAAATGGTTGCACATCCAATTGGAAGAGTGTTTCAAGCGGGGTGCCACAAGGCTGTGTCCTGGCCCCAGTGTTGTTCAAAATTTTTATAAATGATCTAGATTAGGGAACTAAAGGTAAACTGATCAAATTTGCAGATGATGCAAAGCTAGAAGGGATAGCTAACACTAGAGAAGACAGAGAAAGGATTCAGAAGGATCTAGATAAGCTTGAACAATGGTCAAAGACTAATAGAATGGTATTTAACAGTGTAAGGTAGCACTTGTTATTCAGGTAGGGGATACTCGCTAGGCAGCCGATAAATCAGGTCCGGCACAGGTTTCTCAACATAACTCAGTGCATGCGGTTTATTATGCAGCATAAACCAAAGCAATATGCAGCAGAAAGTTCATATACAACAGCATAACGTCCATGACAGATCTCCGCCTGTTAATCCTGTGGTCACACAGGCTTTGTTGTGTCCAGTACACAGGCTCTCTAGCCTCACAGTTATATCCTCTGTCCGGGTTACCTCATAGCTGCTTCTCAGTGCAGACGTTTATTCCCTCTCCTGGGAATTCTCAGACATGTGCAGCCATGCTACAGAGCGTCCCCACGTGCACTCAGGAAGGCACACACATCTTCCTGACAGTCAGACGAGACCTTCCATACGGACCAACCGGATCCAAGCATTCACTCGTGACCTACCCTGGCCACCTTATATGGTCTGTAGCCACGCCCACCGGATCACATGGCTATGACCTCATCGCAGGTCCTACAACCATTCACACACATACACTTTACTATGGCGTTCTAGACACACATCCCTGGGTGGATTTGTAGGTGATTGATCCCACCCGTCTCAACAAACACCTGAAGGCTTCTCCCTAACACATTGTACCAGAAACATCAGCAGTACCTCTGCTGATCAGCACATAATCAAGCCTTCATCCCAAGGCTACCCACCTTGGGATACATAACGGTCATTTAGGATCCTACTCCTGTTACCACCCTGGATGTACCTGTACACCCGTCCTGGGACACCCACACAGTGCCCCCTAGCGGACACAGTGGTCACTACACCACAACAGGAAGAATGCAAGATTCTACATCTGGAGAAGAAAAGAGAAAATTACATCTACAGAATGTGTTCAGCTATGGGCAGCACATTTTTAAAAAGACTTTGAAAAACTGGAGCAAGTTGAGAGAAGAGCTATCAGCATGGTGAGTGGACTGCAAGTATGTCCTACGAGGAAAGATTAAAGGATTTGGGAATGTTTTGCTTTAAAAAAAAGAAGGCTAAGAGACAACTTAGTAGCTGTCTACACTTATCTGAAGGGATATTACAGTGTAGACAGATCAATCATCCTTACTTTTATTTGCACTTGGAAACACAAGAAGCAATGGAATGAAACAGAAAGTGAGAAGATACAGATTAGATATTAGAAAAAACTTTTTAACAGTGAGGGTGATCAATGAGTGGAACAGGCTGCCACGAGAAGTGGTGAGTTCTTCAATGAAAGTCTTTAAACAGAGGCGGTACAGACATCTGTCTGAGATAGTAGATGGTTTAGTGAATCCTGTGGTGCATTGAGCAAGGGGTTGCTGTCATCTGAGTGCAGGCCGATGTTTTTCACGGAACCATAGACATGAATGGCCAAGTGCCATCCGAATTATTGCCGGAAACTAGGCCATGCTATGATATTTTCGTCGGACTGACTAAGGCTAGTTTCACACTAGCTTATTTGCTCACAGCGCACGGCACCGCTAAGCCCCGCCCCCTGCAGCACCCCTCCGGTCATCTCCTCCTACTATCGCACATCGCTGCATGTGATCTGCACACCCTATCTTTAGCATAGGGTGTGCAGACCGTGCGCTGGCCGTGCGTTAGTAGGATTTTGTGTGCGCTGCACCCTTTTGACGGTGCGCCGATGTGCGCCGAACGCACCATGTTGCATTTTGGTGCGCTCAGCGCACCATCAAAAGGGCGCAGCGCACACAAAATCCTACTAGGGCACGGCCAGCGCACGGTCTGCGCACCCTATGCTAAAGATAGGGTGCGCAGATCGCATGCAGCGATGTGCGATAGTAGGAGGAGATGACCGGAGGGGGTGCAGCAGGGGGCGGGGCTTAGCGGCGCCATGCGCCGCGAGCAAATACGCTAGTGTGAAACTAGCCTATGTCAGAGAAAAAAATCAGATGTGCACTGCCTCATTGAATAACATGGAGATGAGTTATTCAATCACGATCGGGCTGGAAAAAAATCGCAGCATGCTGCGATTGTCATCAGAAAACGGATCGCATCTCACAATAGAAGTCAATGGGTGCAATAAAAAAAATGCGATTTTTACGCACTGGTGTCCTTTGAAAAGCCAGCAATTCATATGTGGCTACTGTAAAAACACACTGACAGGTTAAAATATACACAAAACATGAGAACAAATTGGAGCAGAAAAAAACATCAAATATGATAATGAAAAATAACCTTTTATTAATCCTAAAATTTACACAAATTGCATGCCAACAATATAGGCCTATGGAGGGGAATGGAAGTAGAACACTGCAGGCATAAAAGGGAAGTACAGAAAAGACAGCTAAGAGACCAGAATTAATGGTTATGAATAAATTAAAAATTAAAAGTAAAGGGCAAGCACAGGATGATAAATACAAGCAAAAAAAGGGCAAATAAGTCGTGTGCAAATACATGTAAACATCCGAGTTAATATGCCCAATTATAGAAGTATAAATGCGGCTTACCCATGGTCACTGGTGTGTGTATGTGCCTCCCTGCAGACCCCCTGATGCGCGTTTCGCGTTAGGTGCTTTCTAAAAAGGGGAACTGAGGAGCGTCATATCCACAGGACTATATATGCAGCGATGTCAATTAATGCAGGTGTAAATGGGCGCACATGTCGATGACGTCACACGCCAGAAGGTCCCTCCCTCCTCCGTGACCGTCAATAGGTTGTGCGCATGTAGGTGAAAGTTCACCTGCTGACGTCAGGAACATGCGCACAGAGCTCCAGTAGATAGCCACAGAGGAAAGTAGGAGGAGTGCGAGGCAAGTCACGTGTGCGCTCCACAATCGCAATTGAAAAGAAGACCGTGGTGGCGGACATGTTAGAAGGGACAGAAATCAGCCCATGATAATAATAAAGGAAACCATTGTGTGCAGCCCTCATTAAAAAGGACCATAATGGCTGACATAATATAAGGGACCAAAAACAGCCAAAATATGATCATATATATATATACAAAGAAATACAATTATTAATACATGAAATGTATATAATCATTATATGTAAGAGTGCAACAGTGCAAATAAAGTGACAGTACAAAATTAATGAATTATGTATAAGTACATATATAAAAGTCAATAGACGTGAGCCGTGAGGAAAAGAGCAACAATCTTCTTGTCCACATGTAGTCATCTCGGAATTCATTTAAAGTTCATTGAATGACGATGCAGCATATCTGGTGCATATTCCAAGAACCAGAACACCAGCATAGGATAAACACTATAAGAAACTGAGAAAATTACAATGAAAAAACAATTAAAAATAAAACGTGGAAGGGTGATGCAAAAGGATCCTTAATAACCAATCAAAAGGATGCTACCACAGAGGACGGAAAAGAGATGGGTGGAAACTAATAAGGGGGACAGCAAATAACTAAAAGGGGAGGAGCAAAGACCCCCTATTAAAAAGGAGCAAATGTGAATTTCTCATTAAGTCCTTTCAGCGCCAAAGTGTCAAGGGTGACAATCCACCTACATTCGCGTTGTGCCAAAAGGCGACCAAGATTGCCACCCCTGACACCACCATAGACTCTATCAATGTCCCTAACTTTTAGACCACTGGGATCAGAGCCATGGCACAAAAAGAAGTGCCTCGGCAGTGTCTTCAATGAAGATAAATCCCCAGCGTCCCTAGAGGCTAGGATGTCACGTACATGTTCGCGCGTCCTCACTTTTAATTCCCTAGATGTGAGACCCACGTAGATTAGGGAGCAGGGACAAGTCGCATAGTACACCACATGTGTGGTATTGCACGAGATGTAATCACGTATCTTGTACTCCCCGCTCCCATCAGATGTAGTGAAGGCACTACATCTCAGAATATTAGGACACGCGACACATGTACCGCAGGGGAAGCAGCCAATTCTAGGATTGCTCATATTAAAGATTAACTGTGATTTCACTGTGTAATGGCTTTTAACAAGATGGTCTCTTAAGTTTCTCCCCCTGCGTTGTACCATCAGGGGATGCTGGGGTAAATTTACCACCAGAGATGTATCCGTGTGTAAAACAGGCCATTGCCTTTTCAGGGTGTCACGGATCTGGTCCCTGCGGCAATTTGATGTTGAGATAAACCTCAATTCATTAAAATCAGTTGAAAGTTTTCTTTTTGATGGCACAAGTAGTTCTTCTCTCCTTGTACATTTAGAGCGTCGATAGCCCTCCTTAATACAACGGTTGCTGTACCCCCTCTCCCTGAAACGTTCAGTAAGGGTGACGGACTGTCATTCAAAGCAGGCCATGGTCGAGCAGGTCCGCCTATTCCTCAAGAACTGACCAACCGGGATGGCCCTAATCACAGAAGAATTATGTGCTGAGGAGGCGTGCAAGAGAAAATTGACCGCAGTCTCTATGTGATATAAATCAGTCTCAATGGACCCCTCCTCCATAACACATAAAGTCAAATCCAAAAAATCAATGCATTTAGCATGGTATTTAAATGTGAATTTAAGGTTGAATGGATTCACATTGAGGGACTGCATAAATGTAGATAGGCTGGTCTCGTCACACCTCCATATCATCAAAACATCATCAGTGTAACGAAACCAGCCAATCACTTGGTCCGCGGCATGTGCCCCATCCCCAAAGAAAACCTGCCTCTCCCAAAAACTGAGAAACAGGTTTGCATAGGAAGGGGCACCTGCCGCGCCCATGGCAGTCCCCTGTAACTGTAAATAAAATTTGTCCTTGAACACAAAAAATTTTTTTGTTAAAACAAATTCCAATAAATCCTGACAGGTTAGCATAGAAAAGATAGAATACATATATACATAGAATAGGTGTATATATATATATACGTATGTCAGTGACACACACATTATATATATACATTATATATATTGTAAAGCAGTGGCATCCACGCTGTGCAGAGATGAGGCAGTGACCCAGCAAGCTCCAAAAAATAATGTGTTTAATGTCCACAAAAAAAACACTCACAGTGCACAACACGCTGTATCCTCCGGATCGCAGCCGGGAAGCAACAAAACAGTCCGTGGCCAGTTGCCGTGAGCGACCTCGTTGCCCGGGTATGAAAGGGGTGCCAGACCTTGGCTCAGCTTGGCCCTGTGTTGCCTCGCACAGGGAGCTCTGCAAACCACTCTCTCTGTCTGTGCACGTCTGAACTGACACACCCGAACCCTTTCTTCAGGGTTTTTTTTCCATTTCTCCAATCTGTGGCCATAGGCCTCTTATAAGACCTGGGCTGGAGGAAACGGACCGGACCCCACTGCCTTCCTGCAGTCCGTTTAAAAAATAAAAGCCCACACCAGGTTTTCCTGAATAAACTCCTTGGTCCAAATAACTTGACCAGGCTCAAACTCACTTTTATTCTGCCCTGTGAGTCACAGTCATACTGCTGCGGCGACAGGGCACTCCAGCGGATCTAATACGCTTCTGAGCGCATTCTGGGGGACACATAGCGACCCTCACATATGACTCCGGTCGCTGCCTCACATATATACAGTATATATACTGTATATATATATATCTTTATATTGCATAGAGATATAGAAAGATTAGCCATTAATTCATTTGTCGGCTTCTGTAAAATCAATGCAGGAGCCAACAGGATAGGAGACATAATTTACAAACAGTAAACACATGCATAATAGCTTGATATATAGATGTCCGCGACCAATATAATTAGTGTACTGTGTGCAATTTATGGGGCATGTGTGTATTTAATATAAGAATCTTTTCAGGAAAAAAATGCCCCCCCCCCCCAGCTACAAACATTTGCCCCCAGCCACCCCAGAAATGGCACATCTGTAAGAGGCACTTAGCCTCTCTCTTCCCACTGCTCTGTAGTGGTGGCATATGGGGTAATAGTTGGGGGTTGATGCCACCTTTCTATTGCAAGGTGACATGAATCCCGGCTTAGTAATGGAGAGGTGTCAATAAGACACCTATCCATTACTAATCCTATAGTAGTGAAAGGGTTAAATGAAGACACACAGCCAGAATAAAGTCTTTTAATGAAATAAAACAATAAACACAGTTTGCCATCTTTATAGTTCTGCTAATCCAAGTGACACCCTCGTTCTCCTGTAAGAAATAAAAAAACAAACAATATACCATATCTGTCCAGTGTACAGTCCCACGCCGTAATCCATATCTCGGCCATATACAGTTTACAACCAGGAGCGGTGCTAATGCAACCGTCCCGGCTGTAAACCACTGAAGAATGACTGAGATGATGCCAGCGCTTGCTTCAGAGACAAGCGCTGAAGTCACTGATGCTGCGCTGCCTCACAGCCTGACCAAGAAGCACTTACAGTTCTTACACTTACTTAAGGAAAAAGCACTTACAGTGTTGAATATCTGGTGACCTTGGCGTCCCTGTATGGGACAAAGGGGACGCCAGGGTTACCAGATATTCAACACTGTAAGTGCTTCTTGCTTATTTCCTCTCATTCATTCTTTGCTTAGACAAACTTAACTTTATTCTTATTTAATACATCAGCTATAGAGAGAGCACGCAGTGACTCACCACCAGTACGCTGGTATTTTCTGCACTTACCTTTTTCATAGTGCTATTGCTATAATAGGTTTTCCAGATGTCATCATTAAGCCACATTTGGTATAGCATTTATGCTAGTGTTTTTTGGAAAGCATCTTGGTGTTTCCTATGATCACGCTGGGAACTTTATTTGCACTAAGCACTTTATATTTATGTTTTCATTAACATTGTCATCTCTCTGAGTGTTTGTTATTACAATCAAACATTGCTGCTTTCATTATTTTCACATACCCAAGTGTGACTAATTGTTTAATTTGTGCTCATCAATAGCACTATTGGTAACCTTGGCCCGTGTAAATTGGAACATAGCAGATTTTTTAATATATCTTTGTATTTTAAATTTATATAATAAAGCTTTACATTTTACTTGGATTATACTCTGTGGTGGTTTATCTTTCGTGTTTTTCACGAATGATGAGTCCTCTATTCTTAAACTGGACACCTCTTGTGTTAACATCAACACAAACTACAGTAAAGTGAATGAATCCAACAAAGTCTATCACCAGTGGGAAACACTAATAGGGGAAGGTAATTAAAGCTGCACCCAAAAGGTGATTGGACAAACAAGATGAATGTGCTGTGACACAGTGGAAAGAGACACCAACCACAAAACACAGAAGCAAGGGTTAGAATTCAGAAGCATGACAGAACTGTGGCTTCCCTGAATTTCTCTGACCCATATTTTGCTAGAAAATTTCCTATCAGGAATGTATTAACTAAATAGGTGCTGGAATCACTATTAGTAAGATAGGCCAATTACATTTAATAAAAAACATGATTAAAAATTATATAAAACAAAAATAATAACCCAAACTCAATGTAGTATAAGAATGATATTAAAAACTCTAGATGGCAATGCATTTTGAGGGAAGAGGGTCCCCTTTATCAAGCTAGAAAGAGGTATACTAGTTTGTGCCAGAATTCATGTGCTTAAATATATTTGAAATGGTGATGAAAAACATACGGCAACCCTGACTACAAGTGTACAATATGAACATATCATCATACTGAGCATGCCTAGGCTCTAAACAAAGCACAGCACCTATTTTCCATGGAATCTCTGGAGACACACATAGTTGCGTGAAAAAGTGTTTGCCCTCTTCTTGATTTTCTGTGATAAACCATAGTTAATTTATGTTTTTAGTCAGGGGGCAAATACTTTTTCACACAGGGCCCTGTAGGTTTGGATTTCTTTTCCCCTTAATAATAAAGACCTTCATTTAAAACCTGAATTTTGTATTTACTTGTGTTATCTTTGTCTAATATTTAAATTTGTTTGCTGATCTGAAACATTTAAGTGTGACAAACATTCAAAAGAATAGGAAATCAGAAAGGGACAAACACTTTTTCACACAACTGTATATTTATCTAGCATCCTGACGTATTCTGGTCACATCTAACATCCAGCTTCCTCCAATAACATGTTTATTTCTTCACATTTATGTCTCCCTACTAAATGGCTGTTTCATCACTGAAGCATATCACCTGAATTGGAATTAGAAGACTTGACTATACAAGCATATTTTGGCATCCAGTTAAAATGTATTTAAACAGATTAGTTCTGACCCAAAATAGTATACTTTTAATTTGTTAAAAAAGGGAACCCTGTATTCCCTGAATGCGTTGCTGCCTAGAAAGCTTAATATCCACTCACCAGGCACATCAGGCAACTGTCACATGGCATGGGATATTAACGTCCCATTCAAAGAACCAGAAGGGATCACTCACGTTTGGATGAGGGTTAAGCAAACCCCACTTTATTTTGGACCAGGAATTTGCCAAGAATATGTTGAAAAAATAGTTTGGGGAAACTTGAACTGTTGGTAAGTATGTGGTTCACCAGCTCTTACACTACGATGCCCAGCCTTTGGGGGTTACAACATGGTAAAAGCACAACATCAGCTAGACCCACCTTCCACACATGACCAGCATAGTTCACCATTATCATATTATCACTCACTCTCAGGTCTGGCTTGTATCACTTGAGCCTAAACATCAGGACAGACAGCTTCTGGGCCTGAATACACAAGTTCATTATATTCTGCATTTAATCACTCACACACTTAATTCCTGCTTAATGTTCCTCTACAAATGGTTCTCTGTGATATAGAAAGTTACAACAAACCAGGAAAGTGTTAAAATAAAATATATATTTTCCTGTGATGCTGCTCTGGTGGTCCCCTTAAGTCTGTCAGTTATCCTGTAGGGCTAAGTTGCCAATCGACCATGGGCCTCAGCAGTAGTGGTGGAATGGTTGGCAAAATAGCACTGAGCCCAGTGACTGGCTGTGGCAGTCATGTCTGTAACGTCTTCTGGTGTCTCCACATGGTTCCCCTACCCCCTACATAAGGTGATGCCAGCTTACTCACCACCCCAGCCACAGCAGCTTCTCCACGTGCTTTCTCCTTCTTCGCTGTGTATGCCACACTGTATTCGGCTGCGTGCCTAGTGCGAGCCTGTTCTTGAAGGGGCAGCGCACACATCGTAATGCCCCCAACTAACAGTTGGGAGGCATTTAGTTAGTGCGTGCATATACAAGGTGTTTGCCATCCAATATCTGGGAGGCATCTTGTATAAAATGCACCCTCCCCAATAGGTAGATGCCTGACCAACCCCCATAGTTTAGTGTTAGGTGTGTGCAACTGTATGTTGCTGGGTCCCCTGTCCTTAGTCTGTTAAACTTGTTCCAATATCATGTATCCTGATTGTCCAGTATAGTTTTTCCTTAATCCAGTGACCGCTTCGGCGGTGTTTGCACCCTCACACCGCATCGGTGGCACCTGAACTGTTTCCTGAGATCAGTGTGTCTAACCTGTCCCTTTGGCCATCCTGTCAGCACAGTCTGAACCTGTCTCTGTAGCTGTCCCATCTGCTATCTGGAGACTGCACAGCCTGAACCTGTCCCTGTGGTTGTCCTTTTGGCACAGTCTGAACCCATCACTGTGGCTGTCCCATCTGCTATCCGGAGACTGCACAGTCTGAACATGTCCCTGTAGTTAATCTGTAGTTGTCCTGTCGGCACAGTCTGAACCTGTCCCTGTGGCAGATTAGTCTGCTATCCAGAGACTGCACAGTCTGAACTTGATCCTGTGGTCGTCTTGTGGGCACAGTCTGAACCTGTCCCTGTCGCCATTCCGTCTGGTATCCAGAGACTGCACAGTTTGAACTTGTTCCTGTGACCGGCCTGTCAGCACAGTCTCTGTCATGCCGCCGTTGTATACTCACCCGGCCTCCGCTCCCGCGCCGCAGCCCACCGCCGTTCGGCAGCCGCGGCAGCTCCATCTGACAGGTCCACGGCCGACGGTATCTCTGCATGCAATGCGCATGCGCCTCCCTCCTGTCACTTGTGCTCTGACGGTGCACTGACCCGGATGCACCGTCGGACCAATGGCAGACTATCAGACCGTCCTCCTTTGAGGGAGGCGCCTGATCGTCGTGTTTGCTAGCACACTGGACCCTGTTTCCTCGTGTACTCTCTGCAGTCCCGCAATCCTGTCTTCCGTGGTTCCTGCAGCAGTCCTGCAGTCCTGTATTCCGTGGGTCCTGCTATCTATGCTCCAGTCCTGCAGTCCTACTCCTGTCCTGTCTCCCGTATTCCTGCTCTGTCCTGCTGTCTATGCACCAGTCCCGCAGTCCTACTCCAGTTCTGCCTCCCGTGTTTCTGCTCCGTCCTGCTGTCTATGTGTAGGTAAAGTGGGGGGCGACCGACAGACAGACAGACTTGAGACAGAGACAGGATCGTGTTCAACAGGTCTTCTTTATTGATCGTCTTTTCACGACCCACAGCACCTCACAGCAACGGCACATTAATCTCCGCAGCCTCACACAGCAGCTGCTCGACAATCCCTACAGCCGCACACAGCAGCTGCTTGTCAATCTTCACAGCCGCACACAGCAGCTGCTCGACAATCCCCTCAGCCACGCACACAGTAGCTACTTGACAGTCTCCACAGCCGCACACAGCAGCTGCTCGGCACTCTCCACAGCCACACACAGCAGCTGCTCAACATTTCCCTCAGCTGCACACAGTAGCTGCTTGACTTCATACACAGGCCCAGGTATCTTCACTTTCTTTCGTTGGCAAATGGATGTCCCTCGCGGCTCTGTCACTGTGGCTGCCCTAGGCCTACCACCACAGCGTTCCACCAGTCCGAGTCCGTTCGGTTTAGTGGTACCCCAGGCTGTCTCTGTCTGCGGCCTCTCTTTGCTCTCCATCTGTGGCCTCTGCTGTCTCTGTCTGCAGCTAATCCTGTCAGGGCCACCCCCCGTAACTAACACAACTGTCAGTCCTCTCAGGAGCTTCCTTTCTCCTCAGCCGTGCTTCTTGTTTCCTGTGCTCCCTTCGCTGACTGACCCTTCCAGAACCTTCTCCCCCTCTTTTATATCCTTCTGTTCTGGTAACCCCGCCCACCATGACTCAACGGTTTTTTTAGCCAATGGCTGTTGTTCAGTCCTAACCTCACAGCTCTCCACTGCCCTCTAATGGTCAAGACCCAATACTACAGCCCTCTTTCCTATCTCCAGCTGTTTCCCACCTTTTACTACAACAGTCCACCTTCTATACACTACACCTCCACCCTTCTTCTACAGACAGGTCTGTACGTCAGTCCACCTTCCCTACACTCCTCCTTCCTCTATCCATTGTCGTCCTCGACAATCTTGTCTCCTTCCTTTGACGTACTGAAGCTTTACCTACTCTCTTTTGTCACCACATGGCAATTCCTTCAGGTTGGGTTAGGTCCATCCGGACTACTCTACGGAAGCCTACCTCCCACTTTTCTCCCCTTCTGTAACATTTCTCATATCTCCTGGGGTGTACATGGTACTGGGAACCTGACTTAGGGTCTACGGTCTGTTTTGCTTCCTTCACTCTCTCTCTATTCCATCAACTCTAAATCGTCATGGTTGGCGTCTTCGTCACACCTCGTACCCGGGACCAGTTGAACATTTTTTTTAGATAACACTTCAACATTTCAAACTTGGCTATATATACTAAACACAGTTTTTTTTTAACTATACATCTTAAGCTTACTTCTAACCGTACTAGACTATCACTCTGTAAATTTTCCATTTAACACTTTTCAAAGCATAACATCTTCAAAACTACCTAAAGCTTTAACTATGCCATGCTTAATTCTATCAAAGCTAATTTTTTTTTAAAGCATAACATTTTTCCTTTTAACCAAAACATAAATATTATGAACATTGGTGCTGCCCGTTCCTTTGAGGAGAGCACTCCCCCCGTATGCATCCCCGCTACACCAAGAGTGGGCACTTATTACCCAATTGAGGACTTCAAACTGTCCCAGGTCATGCAATGGCGCACGACAGTCCCGGCAGTCCATTTAGCAGGATACTCCGGGTCACCTCCTGGCGGCCGATGTTTCGCCAATTAGCAGGGAACTCTACAGCCGTGAAGTCCCCGGGATGTTTGAAATGTTCTGGGCCTCGAGTGTCCCTGATGCCCGAGACCCAGGAGTCCTTGTCTCTTTTTATGGAGGCTCATACCCCTCAGGGTTGGTGATGACTGCTACCGCATAGCAGCCGCAGGGGCAGTATTCGTTGTAATAGGAGACCGGGTCTCCCTCCCTCAGAGCCCATCCATGTCTGATGGGGGTCACATTGGGGTAGTCTTTGTGGCCGGTGGTGAGGTCCCGGATGAACCCATAGCCTTTTGCGGGGTGAGTATGTACAAGCCGCTCATATGATTGAGGGGTAATCATGACTGCCTCTCCCTTCTCGTGTAACAGTGCCCACACCTCCCGCTCTTTGGCCTCCTTCTGTTCAATAATCTCCGCAACCCAGGTGGAGGGTCCGGTGTAGGCCTCAGAGTCCAGTGGGCGGGCCGCAGTCGGGATCAAGAGCGGGGCAGAGGCGGCCGCAGACATTGGGGAGCAGGCTGCAACCAGAATCACGGACGGGACAGAGGCGGCCACAGGCATCGGCGGGTAGGCCGCGGAGCAGTCCGCAGAAGGGATCAAGTCGGCCACGGGCTCTGGCAAGAAGGCCACAGCAGGGGCTGAAATGGCGGCAGGCCGATGGATAGGCCGCCGCCGGAAGATGGAGCGCGGCAGGGGCGGCCACAGGTCGGTTCCGCGCCGGCGACATGGAACGAGGTGCCACCAGGCGGGGCGGCTCAGGATCGCTGACAGGAGCCGCAAAGTCATCCGGGGCTGGGGTCGCTGAAGAACGGGAGGTCAGGCAGGGAGGCTGGGGGCTGGTGTCAGGGCCCTGGGGCCTGTCTTGTACACGGGGCATGGAGGCGGGGTCTGCCTGCGGTGCCGCCGGTTGAGCCGGAGTAACGCTCACCTTCCCCGGCACCGCGGCTCCCGACAGTCCATCCCGCAGCTCCTCCAGCAGCCGATGTTCTTTACCCCTCCATCCGGCAGGGCCAGCCTCCAGGCCCGATGACTCCGCACGGATGATCGGCAACAGCTCCTCTAGCAGCTTTTCCTGGTAGTCCAAGGTGGCTGCAAACTCCTGTGCTTCTTTTTGGCGCCAAATCGCCACAACCATTTTTAACAAGGCCTTTTTCGCTCCAGATCCACCTGCAGAAATCCAGCAATTCACAGTCCAGTTTGTAATCCACAGGAAAAGATCTTCAACCCGTTCAGCTTGGGTCCTTTGAATCTTCAAGGCAGGCTTACCGCTGAAGATGTATTTGTGGTGATGATCCTGCCGACTACGCCAAATGTAGGTAAAGTGGGGGGCAACTGACCGGGGGGTGGTCCGTTACTGGCCGCAGACAGACTTGAGACAGAGACAGGATCGTGTTCAACAGGTCTTCTTTATTGATCGTCTTTTCACGACCCACAGCACCTCACAGCAACGGCACATTAATCTCCGCAGCCTCACACAGCAGCTGCTCGACAATTCCTACAGCCGCACACAGCAGCTGCTTGTCAATCTTCACAGCCGCACACAGCAGCTGCTCGACAATCCCCTCAGCCACACACAGTAGCTACTTGACAGTCTCCACAGCCGCACACAGCAGCTGCTCGGCACTCTCCACAGCCGCACACAGCAGCTGCTCGACGATTCCCTCAGTTACACACAGTAGCTGCTTGACTTCATACACAGGCCCAGGTACCTTCACTTTCTTTCGTTGGCAAATGGACGTCCCTCGTGGCTCTGTCACTGTGGCTGCCCTAGGCCTACCACCACAGCGTTCCACCAGTCCGTGTCCGTTCAGTATAGTGGTACCCCAGGCTGTCTCTTTCTGCGTCCTCTGCTCTCCGTCTGTGGCCTCTGCTGTCTCTGTCTGTGGCTAATCCTGTCAGGGCCACCCCCCGTGACTGACACATCTGTCAGTCCTCTCAGGAGCTTCCTTTCTCCTCAGCCGTTCTTCTTGTTTCCTGTGCTCCCTTCGCTGACTGACCCTTCCAGGACCTTCTCCACCTCATTCATAGTCTGAATGTGTTTCAATTGGCAGTCCTGTCTCTGTCCCAAGTGGCTGTCCTGTAGGCACAATCTGAACCTGTCCCAAGTAGCTGTCCTGTCTACACAGTCTGAACTTGTTCCAGTGGATGTTCTGCCCTGTTTAGTAGTCTAGATTAATGGCTTAGATCCTTAGGGTCAGATGCTACTGCTGGATGCTGCCCTGGAGTGGCATTTGGCAGGTACCTGACACAAGCCTGACCTCACCGCTAGAGGCTCCAGTGAACACCAAGGCAGCTGCTTAGTCACACCATTCCAGCGCAAGTCCGGTCCGTGGCACAGTGGGTCTACGAACCATGTGCGCCACCTGTGTGTGACAATGTCTTCATTCTTGGCACATCATCATGGCAAGAAAAGTGAAATACTGGGGGAGACCACCGTAGTGTCACTGTTAGGAAACAGCAGGTAAGAATGAGTTGTTTATTTTTAGCACTTTTGTAATATTTGTTAGCTCCCACAAGCCAATATTAAAGCCTGTGGTACTACAGGGACATCTAGCGGCAACCATTATCATTGCAGTACTTGAAATACTGAGGATAACTTACAAAGAGAATGGCATACACATATAAATCCCTAGTCTTTTCCTTATGTGGGAATATATGAGGTTCACATCCCATTACATTATCTTACTAAATGGATATTGGGCTAAAAATAGCACTAGGTTGAACTTGTTATCTGACACTTTTTGTGTTTGATGTAATTTTGTAGCAATATTCAATTTCCCTCATAATTGAATTGAACTTGTGTTGAATTTGTAGAAATTCAATGAAGCAGGGGACATTGAACAACATGCGATTAATTTATAATAATAATAATAATCTTTATATAGCGCTAACATTCCGCAGCGCTTTACAATTTGTACACATTATCATCACTGTCCCCGATGGGGCTCACAATCTATATTCTCTATCAGTATGTCTTTGGAGTGTGGGAGGAAGCCGGAGTACCCGGAGGAAACCCACGCAAACACGGGGAGAACATACAAACTCCTTGCAGATGTTGTCCTTGGTGGGATTCGAACCCAGAACTCTAGCACTGCAAGGCTGCAGTGCTAACCACTGAGCCACCGTGCTGCCCAATCAATTATTCAATTTATCAATAATTGTCTAAAATGACTACAGCCATTTTACACATTTCAGAAGATTGCATGGATAAAATAAAATGACTTAGCGTGAGGATATAGAGATGCACAAAACTCATCTGATGCTCCTGATCAATGAATAGGTATATGTCTCCTCATCAATAAGGAGGTTAAATGTAATTGCAGCTGCATTTCTGATTTCCATTCACAAGCCGAGAACCTTACTACCAGTGGCGTAACTAGAGTATGATGGGCCACGGTGCAAGATTTGGACCGGGCCACCCCCATCCTAAATAAATATATGTATATTGTGGTAACTCAGCTCACTCAGCGTCACATAGAAGTAGACACAGGAACAATGTCTCTTTAAGTCTCCCACTAGGTTATTAAAGGTACTGCATAAACAGCAGAGATAGCAAAATAAATAAAAAACATAACATAAAGCACAGTGCATGTTCAACTTTCCTTTTCACGCTAATACAGCTCTTGAGTTCTGATCTCCAGGCACACCCCACACTGAAAGAGCCAGAAGGCTGTCACAATGTGACCAAAGCGGTGTCACACGACCCAACGATTGGTCGGACACCAAGTGGCACAACAAATCAATGCCGATGGAATAGGGCAGAGGAAGGCCCTGACAATAGTGAATCAGGGACGGTCACCTCCTGAGCTCCAACCTGAGCCTGTCCCTTTTCTAACCTAACACTCTATGCAGGTCCTTCCCCCTGCCGACGTCAGGATACCTCATCCATAAAATGTCACCTAAAACTGCGCTAGCTAGTGCACTGGCAGGTGACGGGCACTAGAAGGGACGAGGTAAAAAATATAACACTTAGCTTTCTGCTGCAACGCACCGCACAGCAGGATAAAGACATCAGATACCACGATTAAAGCTGAAGCACCACAGCACCCAGGAAGCTCCTTCCAGCAGCTTGGTCACTGTAGAATGAACTAACACCGACAGTCAGCTGATGCATCAGGTGACCTTTTAAAGGATGTGGGAGTGGTCACCACCCACATCAGCCTACCCAGCTGCAATGCAATTACACCAGCAGGCCAGCGGGGGAAAAAACTGACATTAACCCTCAATGGCCTGAATGGAAAAAAGTTTTAATCTGAGAACCAGATCTGCCACAGATCCAAAAATGGATCGTGACAAAGGCAGTGTATTTACCTTCTGACCTCCATCCTGGAGTGGAGATATGAACACCCTCCATCCACTCTTCAGCTGTTCACTAAAGCTAGCCCTTAACATGACAGATTAACCCCTCTCAACACTTAGTGTGCTCGAGCATTATCCTAGGTTCTTATCACTAAAGCTAATAAGCTCTGTGACAAATATCTCTCCTCTAGTACTTTGCCAATGACTTTGTGACAGTCACAAGCAAAAGGGTAGCAATCTTTTGTCTTTCAGGCTCCATATCTCACAGTCTACTACCTCTTCAAACATGAGACTACTATAATTTTATAGACAATCTTCTAGGCTATATCATACATAAATCTAATGCATAAATATGGATAACTACTCTATATTTATCCATAAAGTATAATGCACAGTCCATAGTCATCCATAAAGTATAATGCACAGCCTATTGACCTCCATAAATTATAAAGCACAGACCTTAGTCATACATGTACTAGTAGTGACACCGTGTACTCACTGATTAAAGAAAATATATATATATCCGCTTTCCTTCTGCTCGGCGACCTCTTCTAAAGCTGGCAGCCGACTTAAGCATACAAGTGAATGTAGTGCATGACGTCACTGCAATACGCCAATAGTTACATGTAGAGTTGAGCGACTTTTGCTTTTTTAGGGTCGCGTTTCGTTTCGTGAAACCCGACTTTTCCAAAAGTCGGGTCGAGCAAGATCGTCCGATTATAGGGAAAAGTCGGGGTCGTCCCGAAACACGAAACCCAATGTAAGTCAATGGGGAATAAAAGTCGGCAGTGAGAGGAGGACAGGAAACACACCTACAGTGCCCATTTGAATGCCAAAAGCATCAATTCTTCTTACTTAAGCTTGTCAACCTTAATTAACTTCATAATACAAGTTACGCACTGAAAAATGGGGGTTATTTGGCTAAATTTGTGGGGGGGGAGGGCTGGCTGCAGGTTTTCATGTGCCCTGGGCGAAAGAGCGCCCCTTTAACACATACCACAACTCATCATGCTCCGATACGGCAGAGAAATAGCGGTATAGTACAATGAAAAATACATCACTTTTTACATCTCATGACGAGGCCCATCTATTTCTCCATACAAAATCATTGGTCCCATATAATGTTTGAAACAGTATATGATGAGCTCCACATAATGCTACAGTATATGTTGGTCCCCATGGATGAAGCTCCACTGTCTTATGGGCCCAAATAATGCTCCAAACATAATGGGCCCCATTTCTAATGCTCTAGTGTATAATGGGCCCTGTAAATGCTGCTCCAGTGTCTGATGTCCACCTTTGGAATGTTCCAGTGTATGGTGGGCCCCATCTATCATTCTCCAGAGTATAGTGCTCCCCAAAAATTGCTGTCCCAACATAGAAAACAATCAAATAAGTCTCCTCGCTAGGGAATCCCTGTACTTGTCTGGACAGGTGCTGTAGCTTGCTTAACAGCTCGCCAGCCGTTCTCACGCCCAGTATGGATTGCACGTGATTGCACAAAGGTTAGAAAGGGTACCGTATCCCTGGATAACATGTATGGATAGCGTACACATTCAAAATATATGTCTATACAGCATGAGGCAGGCTCAGACGGTGTTAGGCCCAGTATGGATTGCACGCCATTGCACAAAGGTTAGAAGGGGTACCGTATCCCCGGATAACATGTATGGATAGCGTACACATTCAAAATATATGTCTATACAGCATGAGGCAGGCTCAGACGGTGTTAGGCCCAGTATGGATTGCACGTCATTGCACAAAGGTTAGAAGGGGTACCGTATCCCCAGATAACATGTATGGATAGCGTACACATTCAAAATATATGTCTATACAGCATGAGGCAGGCTCAGACGGTGTTAGGCCCAGTATGGATTGCACGTCATTGCACAAAGGTTAGAAAGGGTACCGTATCCCTGGATAACATGTATGGATAGCGTACACATTCAAAATATATGTCTATACAGCATGAGGCAGGCTCAGACGGTGTTAGGCCCAGTATGGATTGCACGTCATTGCACAAAGGTTAGAAGGGGTACCGTATCCCCGGATAACATGTATGGATAGCGTACACATTCAAAATATATGTCTATACAGCATGAGGCAGGCTCAGACGGTGTTAGGCCCAGTATGGATTGCACGTCATTGCACAAAGGTTAGAAGGGGTACCGTATCCCCGGATAACATGTATGGATAGCGTACACATTCAAAATATATGTCTATACAGCATGAGGCAGGCTCAGACGGTGTTAGGCCCAGTATGGATTGCACGTCATTGCACAAAGGTTAGAAGGGGTACCTTATCCCCGGATAACATGTATGGATAGCGTACACATTCAAAATATATGTCTATACAGCATGAGGCAGGCTCAGACGGTGTTAGGCCCAGTATGGATTGCACGTCATTGCACAAAGGTTAGAAGGGGTACCGTATCCCCGGATAACATGTATGGATAGCGTACACATTCAAAATATATGTCTATACAGCATGAGGCAGGCTCAGACGGTGTTAGGCCCAGTATGGATTGCACGTCATTGCACAAAGGTTAGAAAGGGTACCGTATCCCCGGATAACATGTATGGATAGCGTACACATTCAAAATATATGTCTATACAGCATGAGGCAGGCTCAAACGGTGTTAGGCCCAGTATGGATTGCACGTCATTGCACAAAGGTTAGAAGGGGTACCTTATCCCCGGATAACATGTATGGATAGCGTACACATTCAAAATATATGTCTATACAGCATGAGGCAGGCTCAGACGGTGTTAGGCCCAGTATGGATGGCACGTCATTGCACAAAGGTTAGAAAGGGTACCGTATCCCTGGATAACATGTATGGATAGCATACACATTCAAAATATATGTCTATACAGCATGAGGCAGGCTCAGACGGTGTTAGGCCCAGTATGGATTGCACGTCATTTCACAAAGGTTAGAAGGGGTACCTTATCCCCGGATAACATGTATGGATAGCGTACACATTCAAAATATATGTCTATACAGCATGAGGCAGGCTCAGACGGTGTTAGGCCCAGTATGGATTGCACGTCATTGCACAAAGGTTAGAAGGGGTACCGTATCCCCGGATAACATGTATGGATAGCGTACACATTCAAAATATATGTCTATACAGCATGAGGCAGGCTCAGACGGTGTTAGGCCCAGTATGGATTGCACGTCATTGCACAAAGGTTAGAAGGGGTACCGTATCCCCGGATAACATGTATGGATAGCGTACACATTCAAAATATATGTCTATACAGCATGAGGCAGGCTCAGACGGTGTTAGGCCCAGTATGGATTGCACGTCATTGCACAAAGGTTAGAAAGGGTACCGTATCCCTGGATAACATGTATGGATAGCGTACACATTCAAAATATATGTCTATACAGCATGAGGCAGGCTCAGACGGTGTTAGGCCCAGTATGGATTGCACGTCATTGCACAAAGGTTAGAAAGGGTACCGTATCCCTGGATAACATGTATGGATAGTGTACACATTCAAAATATATGTCTATAAAGCATGAGGCAGGCTCAGACGGTGTTAGGCCCAGTATGGATTGCACGTCATTGCACAAAGGTTAGAAGGGGTACCGTATCCCCGGATAACATGTATGGATAGCGTACACATTCAAAATATATGTCTATACAGCATGAGGCAGGCTCAGACGGTGTTAGGCCCAGTATGGATTGCACGTCATTGCACAAAGGTTAGAAAGGGTACCGTATCCCTGGATAACATGTATGGATAGCGTACACATTCAAATTATATGTCTATACAGCATGAGGCAGGCTCAGACGGTGTTAGGCCCAGTATGGATTGCACGTCATTGCACAAAGGTTAGAAAGGGTACCGTATCCCTGGATAACATGTATGGATAGCGTACACATTCAAAATATATGTCTATACAGCATGAGGCAGGCTCAGACGGTGTTAGGCCCAGTATGGATTGCACGTCATTGCACAAAGGTTAGAAGGGGTACCGTATCCCCGGATAACATGTATGGATAGCGTACACATTCAAAATATATGTCTATACAGCATGAGGCAGGCTCAGACGGTGTTAGGCCCAGTATGGATTGCACGTCATTGCACAAAGGTTAGAAGGGGTACCGTATCCCCGGATAACATGTATGGATAGCGTACACATTCAAAATATATGTCTATACAGCATGAGGCAGGCTCAGACGGTGTTAGGCCCAGTATGGATTGCACGTCATTGCACAAAGGTTAGAAGGGGTACCGTATCCCCGGATAACATGTATGGATAGCGTACACATTCAAAATATATGTCTATACAGCATGAGGCAGGCTCAGACGGTGTTAGGCCCAGTATGGATTGCACGTCATTGCACAAAGGTTAGAAGGGGTACCTTATCCCCGGATAACATGTATGGATAGCGTACACATTCAAAATATATGTCTATACAGCATGAGGCAGGCTCAGATGGTGTTAGGCCCAGTATGGATTGCACGTCATTGCACAAAGGTTAGAAGGGGTACCGTATCCCCGGATAACATGTATGGATAGCGTACACATTCAAAATATATGTCTATACAGCATGAGGCGGGCTCAGACGGTGTTAGGCCCAGTATGGATTGCACGTCATTGCACAAAGGTTAGAAGGGGTACCGTATCCCCGGATAACATGTATGGATAGCGTACACATTCAAAATATATGTCTATACAGCCTGAGGCAGGCTCAGACGGTGTTAGGCCCAGTATGGATTGCACGTGATTGCACAAAGGTTAGAAAGGGTACCGTATCCCTGGATAACATGTATGGATAGCGTACACATTCAAAATATATGTCTATACAGCATGAGGCAGGCTCAGACGGTGTTAGGCTCAGTATGGATTGCACGTCATTGCACAAAGGTTAGAAGGGGTACCGTATCCCCGGATAACATGTATGGATAGCGTACACATTCAAAATATATGTCTATACAGCATGAGGCAGGCTCAGACGGTGTTAGGCCCAGTATGGATTGCACGTCATTGCACAAAGGTTAGAAAGGGTACCGTATCCCTGGATAACATGTATGGATAGCATACACATTCAAAATATATGTCTATACAGCATGAGGCAGGCTCAGACGGTGTTAGGCCCAGTATGGATTGCACGTCATTTCACAAAGGTTAGAAGGGGTACCTTATCCCCGGATAACATGTATGGATAGCGTACACATTCAAAATATATGTCTATACAGCATGAGGCAGGCTCAGACGGTGTTAGGCCCAGTATGGATGGCACGTCATTGCACAAAGGTTAGAAAGGGTACCGTATCCCTGGATAACATGTATGGATAGCATACACATTCAAAATATATGTCTATACAGCATGAGGCAGGCTCAGACGGTGTTAGGCCCAGTATGGATTGCACGTCATTTCACAAAGGTTAGAAGGGGTACCTTATCCCCGGATAACATGTATGGATAGCGTACACATTCAAAATATATGTCTATACAGCATGAGGCAGGCTCAGACGGTGTTAGGCCCAGTATGGATTGCACGTCATTGCACAAAGGTTAGAAGGGGTACCGTATCCCCGGATAACATGTATGGATAGCGTACACATTCAAAATATATGTCTATACAGCATGAGGCAGGCTCAGACGGTGTTAGGCCCAGTATGGATTGCACGTCATTGCACAAAGGTTAGAAGGGGTACCGTATCCCCGGATAACATGTATGGATAGCGTACACATTCAAAATATATGTCTATACAGCATGAGGCAGGCTCAGACGGTGTTAGGCCCAGTATGGATTGCACGTCATTGCACAAAGGTTAGAAGGGGTACCGTATCCCCGGATAACATGTATGGATAGCGTACACATTCAAAATATATGTCTATACAGCATGAGGCAGGCTCAGACACTCGTGGGCGTCGGTACTGGCACTGGGCCCCTCATAGTACAGCGGTGTGTCTGACGGTGGGTGTGCACCACCACCGTCAGAGACACTTGATTGCACTATGAGGGACCCTGTGCCAGTGCCCGCGCCCCGCCCAAGAGTCGGCCTACCCACCTGTCCAGGGCAACGGCACTCGCACGGTGTCGTGCGCTAGGTGGTGACCCCGGCCATGGGGGGGGAGGCAGCACAGTTAGGGAGTTTTAGAAAGTGGCATATGTTGATGTTGGACATTCAACTGATGCAAAAGGCGAAATAGGTGAAGTACCAGGAAGAGGTGGACCAAAGCAAGCCATTTTTCTGTCACCCTATGTGTCATCAGGGGAAGGTGGGACAAAATCCTTGGAAACTCATGCGTGGTTCATTTTAATGAAGGTTAGATCATCCACATTTTGGGTTGACAGACGGGTCCTTTTTTCTGTCAGGATTGATCCAGCTGCACTGAAGACTCTTTCCGATAGCACACTTGCAGCTGGGCAAGCGAGCTCCTGTAAGGCATATTGGGCCAATTCAGGCCAGGTGTCCAGTTTAGCGGCCCAATAGTCAAAGGGGAATGACCTGTGTGGGAGAACATCGATATGGGAGGAAAAGTAGTTTGTAACCATAGTTGACAACTGCTGTCTCCTGTCACTTTCCATCGATGCAGTATTACCAGTTGTGTGAGCGGTATTTGAAAAATCAGTCCACAACATTGTCATGAAACCCCTGTCTCCAACGCCACTTCTGCTGTGTGCACCACGAACACCTCTGCCAAGCTGCCCCCGGCCCGTACGGCTCGTGTGAGAACCATCACCGCTGCTGTGTGCTGGGAATGCCTCAAGCAACCGATTTACCAGAGTTGCTTGTTTATTAGCCAATATTAGGTCAAGGTTCTCCTGTGGCATGATGTTTTGTAATTTGCCTTTATAGCGTGGATCCAGGATGCTGGCCAACCAGTAGTCGTCATCGTTCATCATTTTGGCAATGCGGGGGTCACTTTTTAGGATCCGCAAGGCATAATCTGACATGTGGGCCAATGTTCCCGGTGTCAATGATGCACTGCGAGTGCTGGGTGGAGGAGCACTTTCTGGCAAATCCACATCCCTCCAGTCACGCACAAACCCTGTACCAGACCTTGCCACGCCAACATTTTCACTTGCCCCACGAGATGCATCCTCCTCCCCTAAGTAATCATCCCCATCCTCCTCCTCCTCCTCCTCCTCTTCTTCTTCCTCCACCTCGTCCAGGAGAGGTCCCTGAGCAGACAATGGCTGAATGTCATCAAGGATTCCCTCCTCCTCTTCCTCCTCATCAACATTGGCTGCAGACGCCTGCTCCTTAAGGTGCGTCAAAGTTTGCATGAGCAGACGCATAAGTGGGATGCTCATGCTTAGGATGGCGTCGTCTGCGCTTACCAGCCGTGTGCATTCCTCAAAACACTGAAGGACTTTACAAAGGTCTTTCAGCTTCGACCACTGCACGCCTGTCAACTCCATGTCTGCTCTCAAAGTGCCTGGCCGTGTATCCTCCCACAAATGCATTATGGCCTGCCTCTGCTCGCACAGCCGCTCCACCATGTGCAGGGTGGAGTTCCACCTTGTTGCAATGTCGATAATGAGGCGGTGGTTGGGAAGGTGGAGCAATCGCTGCAGCTTCTGCATACGAACGGAGTGTACAGGCGACCGGCGGATGTGCGCGCACAGTCTTCGCACCTTCTGGAGCAGGGCTGTTAACTCCGGATAATTTTTGAGGAAGCACTGCACCACCAGGTTCAAGGTGTGAGCCAAGCAAGGTATGTGGCTGAGTTTTGAAAGGGCTATGGCTGCCACAAAATTACGGCCGTTATCACTAACTACCTTGCCTGCCTCAAGATGTACACTGCCCAGCCATGACTCAGTTTGTCGCTTCAAGTACTCGGCCAGCACCTCGGCGGTGTGTCTGTCGCCCAAACACATCATCTGCAACACAGCCTGCTGACGCTTTCCACTAGCTGCTCGATAGGGGGACACATCGTGTGCAACAGTGGCAGCTGCAGATGGAGTGCTCGTACGACTGCGCTCTGTGGACGAGCTGTCGCTTCTGGAGGAGGATGAGGAGGAGGAGGGTCGAACGCCTACAGCCAACTGTTTCCTAGACCGTGGGCTAGGCAGCACTGTCCCACCACCGCTGTCCCCTGTGGACCCTGCATCCACCACATTAACCCAGTGCGCAGTGATGGACACGTAACGGCCCTGGCCATGCTGACTGGACCATGCATCAGTTGTGAGGTGCACCTTTCCACTCACTGACTGCTTGAGTGCATGGACAATGCGGTCTTTCACATGATGGTGGAGGGCTGGGATGGCTTTGCGAGAGAAGTGGCGACTGGGTAGGTCATAGCGTGGTACTGCATAGGCCATGAGTTCGCGGAAAGCTGTGCTTTCCACCAACCGAAAGGGCATCATCTCAAACGAGATTAGTTTGGCAATGTGGGCGTTCAAACCCAGTGTACGCGGATGAGAGACTGAGTACTTTCTTGACCTACTCATAGTGTCTGGGAGGGTGAGCTGGACTTGAGAGCTGCATATGGTGGAAGTAGCGGTGGACAGGGCGGACTGAGAGAGGGTTGATGATGGTGATGGAGTTGGTGTTCTTTCTGATGGCCTAGAATCAGTCTTTCGTTGATATAACAGTGGGATTCCCTGACTGCTGTGGCCTTGCAACGACACCTCAACATTTGCTGCTGTGCTAACCGGTGTGCTTACAGTGGGGGAAACAATGTAGCGTTGCTGACTACCTTCGTTGTGATCAGTTGCACATGTGGCACTTGAGGTTTGGTGTTGTGTCCACGCTTGCAAGTGCATGCTGGTTAAATGTCTAAGCATGCAACTGGTATTCAAATTTTTCAGATTTTTCCCTCGGCTAAAGGTCTTTGCGCACTTCTTACAGATAACCTTGGCCTGATCATGAGGATTTTGTTCAAAAAACTGCCACACTGCACTCTTCCTACTTTGGCAGACATTTTGCGGCCTAGCACGCTGTGATCTTTTGACCCTCTGGACAAGCTGTCCAGCAACTCTTTTGATGTTTGGAACCTGTCTTTGGAGTGCTCCAGGCCTGCCAGATAACAGCTGTTGCGATGTCGATGTCTGCTGTGGATGCTCCTCATCTGAGCTATTGGAAGCAGCACCCTCTTCCCCCAATGGATGCCAATCTGGGTCAACAACTGGGTCTTCCATCACCTCCTCTTCTATGTCATGGGCACCTTTCTCTGTGTCACCGTGTATGGTGGTATAGTGTGCGGGAAGGGGCACCTGAGTCTCATCAGGGTCAAAATCTGGCTCTGTACACTGCGAGGACAATGTAGTGCTCTGAGTGAATGTACCAGCAGAATCATCCATCAGCGGCTGTGCATCAGTGCACTCCATGTCAGATTCATCTTGGCCTGGGTAATTCACCATTTGACTTGATAATCCAGGCATGGTATGTGAAAACAGCTCCATGGAGTAATCAGTAGTATGGCCTGCGTCATCCTTCAATCTTTGTTGGGGTGAAGGACACAAGGAAAGGTGTGGTTCATGAACATGAGCCTCCAATGACGACTCAGTGCTTTTACTTTTTACAACTGAAGAAGAGGAGGCGATAGAGCTGGAGGCTGAGTCAGCAATGTAAGACAAAACTTTTTCCTGATGCTCTGCCTTTAAAAGCGGTTTGCCAACTCCTAGAAAACTAAGCGTTCGAGGCCTTATGTAGACAGACGATGACGCAGGGTCAGCACCTCCTGCATTTGGTCCTATTTTGCTCTTGCGACTACCATCAGATCCACCACCAACACCATCATTACCAGCTGCCAACCCCCGCCCAATTCCACGGCCTCTTCCACCAGCCTTCCTCATTTTTGGTAGAAATGTAGACAAAATCCAACAAACTATATAGTAATGTAAAACAAGGTACAAGGTGTCTATAGGACAGGGGAGTTTTAGAATTTCTGCACACACTTGTGGACAGTGGACACTTGTGGATTGTGTGCGGCCCACTGATATCTGAGCGCTATGTGACACGCTCGATGGCACAGCTGCCTGTGACCAAAGTGACGAGAGGATAATGGAGATTTTGAATCTCTGCGTACACTTTTGGACACTGGACACTTGTGGATTGTGTGCGGCCCACTGATATCTGAGCGCTATGTGACACGCTCGATGGCACAGCTGCCTGTGACCAAAGTGACGAGAGGATAATGCAGATTTTGAATCTCTGCGTACACTTTTGGACACTGGACACTTGTGGATTGTGTGCGGCCCACTGATATCTGAGCGCTATGTGACACGCTCGATGGCACAGCTGCCTGTGACCAAAGTGACGAGAGGATAAGGGAGATTGGATTGCTTTTAAAAAAGCAGTTTGCGGAGCAGTGGGTAAACAGCAATGCCAGCGTGTCAGGAAGCCTTAGAAGGCAGCCCAACAACCAACACCACTGATACACCACAATATAGCCTCCCCTTGCACTGCACACACAGTGACTTGTGTGTTGTGCAGGCCAAATCGCTAGCAGCAGAAGCAGTTTTTTTATCTTCTTCCCTGCCTAACGCTCTCCCTACAGAATCAGCAGCAACCTCTCCCTATACTAAGATCGGCAGAAGTAAGATGGCGGTCGGCGTGCACGCCCTTTTATACCCCCTGTGACGACCACCAAAGCAAGCCAATCACTTGCATGCCCTTCTGAAAGATGGTGGTGACCCGTGCCTAGGTCATCACGTTGCCCACAGTGTCCGTGGATCCTGATTGGCTGAAAAAGAGCGCAAAACAAACTTTTGAAACGCGACTTTGGCGCGTAAGTCGCCGACCTCGTGGCCGACCTCATCCTAGGGTCGGGTTTCGTTTCATGAAACCCGACTTTGCCAAAAGTCGGCGACTTTTGAATTTTTTCGACCCGTTTCGCTCAACATTAGTTACATGCACTACAATGTCAGCTGCTGGCCTCTAATTGGCTGGCAGCATGTATTAACCTGACCTAATGGATCTGTGCACCGCAATACACTTCAATTGGATGTGCCTCTGAGGTTGCCGTTTCTGCTGGCATTGGCAGACCCCTCATCCACTTTGGTCCGGTCACCTTCTTTACATTGATATACTTTCTATGCATGTTGCAGCACCCGCCTTTTATATTTCCTATAGAATTTTGTGCAGTGCACCCTACCTTCTGGTTATATGGTCATGATCTCAGTCATTACGCCCCTACTTACTGCATGATTTAAAGCCAGAGAATATCCTAAGAAGGTAATCAGTGAAGCATTCAATCAAGCACAATATGTAAACAGGACTGACCTATGACCCAACATTAGAACTGAGGACACATATCTCTGGTTAGTAATCACTTAGAATAACCAGTGGAAGGATCTTTAAAATTTACTCCACAAAAATTGAAGTATATTACTCTCAGAGAAAAAATGTAAACATATTATTCCTCCTAGACCAATTCTTACAGCCAGAAGAGCTAGGAACCTCACAATGCGTATTTCTTCATGTCTGGCCATCTCGCTGAGGGTGCTTCATGCAGCACTGCTGCACCAGCATGTGGCTTCCATCTAGCCTTGGAGGCATGGCTGGTCTCTTCAGGAATTTAACCCTGTTGTGTACTGCAGAGATTATCTTCCCCGGTCTATCCTTTGCTAGTGTAGGATTGGTCCAGGATGGTAGTCGTGGCCGAGGACACCGGGGCCTTGGTGTAGTGGCCTCCTCCCACAGAAAAATTGTCAGCGTCTACCGGCGTACCTGTTTGGGGTTCTAGTTCACCATCAGGGATTCCACAGCGGTGTTGCACAGCTCTTGTACATTCAGTTTCGGTGCATAGGGCAGAAAGAACTGACACAGATACCGGTTCAGATGCCAAACAAATGATTTTATTTTTCTCTTCAACGTTCCTGGGCACATCAGTAACATTACAGTCTACACAGCATTCCTCCTGCACTTTCCCTTTCCTGCTTTCTTTGACCTCACGCTCATTACCGGGTAGTAGTGCCCTAGGCGGTACTGAAGCATCACTTCTGTAGGACCTCAAGACATAGGGGATCCCGTTCATCCATTTCGCCCCGGACTTACAAGCTTCAGCCCAATTTAAGATTTGCCACATTGTGAATATTCTGCACCCTGCACGACTCTTGGGCCATGTAATTCTCTCCTTCCATTGATGCTGTGAAACACCGTAATTCCCGGGGTGCTTAGGTCTCTTCCAGCAACCGTCTGACTGTGCCTGTGCACTTTTCTTCCAACAGAATGTTTCGTAGCTGCTATGTCGTCCTGGGCCTAGAGCCCTTGTGGACACTTTGGGCATCCTCTAACCTGTTCCTATCTCCTACACTTACTTAACCTATTGCAGCTCCTCCTACATCTAACCATCTATGCACTTCCTATCAGCTATACCTAACAAGGCCCACTAGTATGCCCCCATCTAATGGCCCACAACAAAACTACAGTTACCCATATCTAGGAACTCTATACTAATAGTGCCCTCCTCTAATGACCCCAAAGGATGCACCAGCTTACCCTAAGCTAT
Source organism: Dendrobates tinctorius (assembly GCF_039654945.1). Classification (NCBI taxonomy): domain Eukaryota; kingdom Metazoa; phylum Chordata; class Amphibia; order Anura; family Dendrobatidae; genus Dendrobates; species Dendrobates tinctorius. Next base: position 43,998,534 of record NW_027361672.1, read on the forward strand.
ACATAAATATGCAGAACATTATACAACACAATATATTACAATCTTTACAGTATGGTAACACATACATGATGTGGCAGTACCAATAAAGCAAACAATGGTAATACACAGTAAGTGTAGCAGTACCAAGAATAATGACATATATATTAGGACTTCTTAAAGGGAGATGACCTTAAAGGGGATGTCTTGCTTCACTCCTCTTCACTAGCAGGGTCTATTTAAGGCAGATTCACCTATCACTCCTTGCCGAACGTTAGTCCCTAGCTACTTTGTCTGCTAGTGTCCTATTTGTGCGTTTGTATTGATTCTCCATTATTGACCTGGCTTGCCTACCAATACTTTCTGACCTCTTTTCTCCTCACCCTGGCTATTCCTACTGATCCTGTACTGCCTGCCCTGACTTTGGACGTTCTAACTTCACTTTGTCTTTGCCCTCAAATAACGCGCCTCTGACCCTCCGGTCAGCTGTTGCAGACCCAGGAACTGCACTAGAATGGTACCTGGTGGCTACCTTCAGCCAAGCCTATCCTTACCATCAGAGAAACTAGTGAACACCAAGAAGTCGCTTAGTCATGCCCCTCCAGGGTAAACGCAGCTCGTGGCACAATGGGTGCAAATCCACCAGCATTAAATTCGCCCACCACCATAACAGTACATTCAGGCCATGAACCTCCGCTGACATGTCAGTATCCAGGGATCCCAACATGACAGTACAAGTGTTGTACAATGAGGTACACACTCAATGTGAGCATCAGGACCAGCTGATGCAGGCGATTAATGTGATGGCAGCTCAGCTGCAGGATTTGTCCGATTCTGTGTCCATCCTGTCCCATGCCTCAACTGTGACAGGTTCATTTTCCTCAGTATCAACATCTCCAGGGGAGATACCTGGAGTTCCAGTGCCTTCATCACTTAGTGCCTTGGGACTGTGGGCGCTAACCAGGTCCATAGAACTAGGGGTACCCTAGTCTGTCCCTCAAATTACTCCTGAAGGTGGAGACGCAGTATTCACGTGCCTTGCTATGCTCCTTTATCAACCCTGACTGGTCTCCTCCCCCACCCAGGGTGGTGTGAGGCCAAAGTGTATAGGATAACACTAATTTGACAAACAAGGGAAGATGGACAGGGATAAATGAAAATAAAAATCATGCAAAGTGTGTACACAAAAAACGCCAAACAATCTTCTGAACAAATCTCCAAATGCCAAGTTCAACCACGAACTACACCTCCAACTCCAAACTAGGCAGTAAGAACTAACACTGACAAATTCTAAGTGCCACAGGTGATCCTAAAGAGCAGAGGGGAGTAGCCAACACTGAACAGCTGAGACAATCCAGGTAGGAAAGATCCAGGAGCTTAAACTGAACAGATTAACCCTTGCAATGTTAGCAAAGAAAAAACTTGCACTGATTAATAAGATGATGAAGTATTTCTAACCAATGCAGGAGTGCTTGAAACCAGACACCACGATCTTATGGCCCCTCTCTGTTGCGATATCCCCATGACAGTTTTCACTTCAGTCCTGCTTTGATTAAGGTCCCGAGGAAAGCCATAGCTTTATTAACCAGTGCCAGATCCACTTCACTCTCCATGCTCATCTTTTCTCTTTGGACCAGACCAAGTTTGCCTTCATTGTCTCTCTGCTGTCCAGATGAGCCCTGGCTTGGGCAACCCTATTTTGGAGCATGGAGGGCCTGAGACTTGCGATGTTGAAAAATTCTTGGAGAAGTTAAGGGCAGTATTCGAGGAATCATGCCGCACGTCATCTTACACCTCGTGTCTGCTGACTCTAAGGTAGGGTATGGATACTGTGGCTCAGTATGTCTTACACTTTTGCAGCCATTGCAGAGGAGCTGTTCTAGAATGAAGAAACCCTGGTGGCAATCTTCTGACTGGACCTGTCTGGTCGCATCAAAGATGACCTTATACACCTCACCTCCTGCTGTAGAGCCGATGTAGGTAGGGAAACTCAAACTCTCTGTACAAGAGCGGCAGCAAAGGTATCGTGATGTGTGCATGTACTGTGGAGGCAAGGGACATTATGTTCATCAGTGCCCTGTGAGGCTTGGAGGCCTCTAGTGCCTTGGGACAGTCAGAGAGATTACCCTGGACATGAAACTTAGCTCAGCAAAACTTTTCACCCAAGTCACCTTGGTTTGGGGAGAGAGGTTGCTATCTGCAGCAGCCCATTTAGACTCTGGATCCATGACCAACCACATCTATCCTGATCTGGTTCATCAGCTTCAGCTTCCAATGCAACAGCTTCTTTGTCCTCTGGTTGTTGCCTCCATTGCTGGGCAACCCAGTCAAGGCAGAGCGTATTCGTCATGTCACACTGCCTGCCACCCTGATAATTAAAACGTAGCACTCCGAAAGAATCTCTTTTCATGTGCTACCTAATTCTGTGGACTCCGTTATTCTGGATCTCCCTTGGTTCTGGTTGTTGACTAGTATTCATCAATAAGGAGTGTCTGACTCCTCCACTTCTTCTCATTAACCTGAACATTGCCAGTGTTGTGGTCGCCCCTTCCAAGGAGAGCTAATTTCGGTTGAGATATAAACTATCTCCAGATCTGCCATTATTGATTTAAAATTAAAATGAAACAAAATAAATATGATGCATCGGAGGCAAGAAAATACACACAGCCAGTGTCTGTCTGTGTACAATTCTTTACATTTCAAAATATGCCACAAGAAAAAAGCCACCTTCAAAAACAACAATATATCCAAAAGCCTGCCATTAATCATGTAGGACAAAAAAGGCCTAGGCAAATAAATAAATTCATAAAAATTATTTTATTTGACATAAACACATAGAAAATATATAGACAAGGAGATTTCCAAAAATTGCCAGGATAAAATAAATACACCAAAAAACGGGAGGACACAATAATGTGATCCCTACAAAAAGCACTTAGTAGTTCCACCAAAATTATGGACTGAAGCTATTGAATAATTTCAAAGTGCTAAATGCAAAAAATTGCTCACAGATGGTACTTGATAATATGGTTCAATGCAATTCTCAATCAAAAAAAGTGCAATATATGCAAAGTGCTATGTGCCAAAATCAACCATCATTCACGGATCATATATAATCATTAGCTTAGTGCACCATTAAACAATCCTATAGACTGACTAAAATGACCCGCACAATCAGAAAGAAAATAGCTTAGTACTGACACAGTTTAAAATGTAACTTACATAAATGTAACTGGTAGCCAGGAGACATAGGAACCAGCAGTTACATTCATGGTAAGTGGTAGTTCCAGTGATGGTGGTCCCACAAAGGTCTTTACCAGGGACACCAAATTGTTCTGGAAGCAATGAGTCGCTAATGCCAACCACTAATACTGTGCATGAGGAAGAACCAGAAAACTTGCCCACAGTCAGCAGTGACCTGTTGTACCCATGGTAGGTTCAAAGATTTGTAGGAAGCTGCCTAGTATTCCTATCGTGCACAGATCACAGCGTAGCACACAGGGCCAAACCCCTTCTCGCTATAGAAATGATTTGTAAAAATATTCTAAGATTAATAATTTAATTTTGAGTTTGTACTTACATTGAATTTTGCCTTAAGTAACGTTATTGAAAATGTTAAAGAAATTGTGCTCACATGGACTAATGTGAGATTTCAGTAGTTATTATGCCTTTTTCTACTACAAAAACTCTTGTAAAGACTCTTAAACTCGAGAAGAAAAACTGTTCATCATGCCTTGGCAGGAAGCCATCTAAAACAGCCAGTGCAGTGAATTTTCTATTATGGTCTGTGTGCCCTGCAGCTGCACTCAGGGACGATCAAACAATCAGAAGTGTTTTTGGGCTGCAATCCACGATTCAACTCAGGTTAAATGTTGTCATTTTGTTATATGCTTGTGTTCCTTTTGTAGTCCGAGGACGTGCTACCTTTAACAAGGGGGTAATGTGGCGCCCTACGTCTTTACCACCACAAAAGGGTTAAATATGTACTGTTTTGTATGTGTTTTGTGTGCAATGGGAGTTATGCTTTCTCTGCTAGAGACCACAACACACACACACAATTCACCTCACTCCCTTACTTGTCTGAAGCTTAGAGCTTTGCAGACATGCCCTAACTGGGAGGGGGAGGAGTCGAAAGTTGTTGTTCAGTGAGGAAGAAGGAAGAATGCTCTTGGGAGCCATTAGACATGTGCTCGACCCAGGAGTGAGAGCTAAGAAGCATCAGGGTGTCAGCCTCTAGACCATCCATGCTTTCAGAGCAGGGTGGTAAGCTGAGAGACTGTGTGGGATTATACAACCAACAGCATTGTGTTTTCCCCAGGAAAACTGCAATGAACTAGGATCAGTGAAGGATTGTGCAAAAGAGAACTTGAGCTGCCTCACAAAGGATCCAAGCTGCAAGTTGCCAAAGGAGAAATACACAGTGAGTAGAGGCTATATCGGAAGTTTTAGACTCTGGGAAGCCTTGGTCCCAGAAGAGATTAGAATAGCAGGGAGCTTACATTGAGTCACAAGCAGATTGAAGGATAACTCCCATTTTTCAGAGCAGATTGTAACCTGGTGAGAGTTGTAATATCTCCTTTGAATTGCACCTGAACTACAGTAAATGATAAAGTGACTTTTATTGTCTCCTGCCTTATTACTCCGTGCCTTCTACTTACATCATAATCTCTGGGGGTCTGCCCTGGTTGGAGAGGGTTTAACATCTGCACTGCCATCACCATCTACTCCCCCAGGGATCATCTGCAGTGCCGGCTATACTACAGTCTAATACTCCAACTGACGTCACGAATCACTGCATAAACTTTATTCCCTTATCAATACTCCCCTTTTACATGACCGACTGAGGCCACGGACTGGGTCACTGCCACTGTGACATTTCCCATTGATGTTAATAGGCTCGGTACCGAGTATCCCACGGCCTCTGGGGCGTGTCACATATAATAAACAACAAATTATCTTATAACTCTATAAGTTCAATCATACACACAAAATCCAAACAATGGCAGAGGTTTGATAAGAATGGTCTTGTAGGACCACTACGTACCCGTCTTGGACCACCAGAAAGCACTGAAACTTTGTAACACAAAGAGCTACTCACTGCGGGTTTTTATTTTCAGTGATTTATGGAAAGGTCCGTATAGTCAGGTCCTAGAGAGGTCCAGTTAACTATCTCGGTTTTCTGCACCATGTACTGTTGTGGTTGCCCCTTCCAAGGAGAGCTAATTTCAGGTGAGATATGAGCTATCTCCAGATCTGCCATTATTAATTTAAAATTAAAATGAAATAAAATAAATATGATGCATCGGAGGCAAGAAAATACACACAGCCAGTGTCTGTCTGTTTACAATTTTTGTCTGGTTCTCAGATGCCCAGTCACAAGTCTTTATTACAACTACAGAAATAAGAAAGTGGGAAAGGCTTCTTGCATTACATTACCTAAGACAGAAGATATTTAAGTTGGGAAAAAAAAATTCAAACCAGTTCTATCGAGATTACTAGACTTTCAGAGGCAAAGAAATGTTTAACACACAGACATCTCTATATCAGAGACAACACCCTGTGTTATTGCTTTTACAAATAACACTTATAAAGCTATACTAAAATACAGAATTAGCAAAGATATATACTGTAGGTAAATGTAATTGTCCAAAATAATAATCAAAGCACAGTATAAATATGTACCATAACAATTCCTCCCTTTTTATTATTTGCAGACAATTTATCCATCAGCTACAGTGGGGAAAAAAAGTATTTAGTCAGTCAGCAATAGTGCAAGTTCCACCACTTAAAAAGATGAGAGGCGTCTGTAATTTACATCATAGGTAGACCTCAACTATGGGAGACAAACTGAGAAAAAAAAATCCAGAAAATCACATTGTCTGTTTTTTTTTCATTTTATTTGCATATTATGGTGGAAAATAAGTATTTGGTCAGAAACAAGCAATCAAGATTTCTGGCTCTCACAGACCTGTAACTTCTTCTTTAAAAGTCTCCTCTTTCCTCCACTCATTACCTGTAGTAATGGCACCTGTTTAAACTTGTTATCAGTAGAAAAAGACACCTGTGCACACCCTCAAACAGTCTGACTCCAAACTCCACTATGGTGAAGACCAAAGAGCTGTCAAAGGACACCAGAAACAAAATTGTAGCACTGCACCAGGCTGGGAAGACTGAATCTGCAATAGCCAACCAGCTTGGAGTGAAGAAATCAACTGTGGGAGCAATAATTAGAAAATGGAAGACATACAAGACCACTGATAATCTCCCTCGATCTGGTGCTCCACGCAAAAACCCCACCCCGTGGGGTCAGAATGATCACAAGAACGGTGAGCAAAAATCCCAGAACCACGCGGGGGGACCTAGTGAATGAACTGCAGAGAGCTGGACCAATGTAACAAGGCCTACCATAAGTAACACACTACGCCACCATGGACTCAGATCCTGCAGTGCCAGACGTGTCCCACTGCTTAAGCCTGTACATGTCCGGGCCCGTCTGAAGTTTGCTAGAGAGCATTTGGATGATCCAGAGGAGTTTTGGGAGAATGTCCTATGGTCTGATGAAACCAAACTGGAACTGTTTGGTAGAAACACAACTTGGTATGTTTGGAGGAAAAAGAATACTGAGTTGCATCCATCAAACACCATACCTACTGTAAAGCATGGTGGTGGAAACATCATGCTTTGGGGCTGTTTCTCTGCAAAGGGGCCAGGACGACTGATCCGGGTACATGAAAGAATGAATGGGGCCATGTATCGTGAGATTTTGAGTGCAAACCTCCTTCCATCAGCAAGGGCATTGAAGATGAAACGTGGCTGGGTCTTTCAACATGACAATGATCCAAAGCACACCGCCAGGGCAACGAAGGAGTGGCTTCGTAAGAAGCATTTCAAGGTCCTGGAATGGCCTAGCCAGTCTCCAGATCTCAACCCTATAGAAAACCTTTGGAGGGAGTTGAAAGTCCGTGTTGCCAAGCGAAAAGCCAAAAACATCACTGCTCTAGAGGAGATCTGCATGGAGGAATGGGCCAACATACCAACAACAGTGTGTGGCAACCTTGTGAAGACTTACAGAAAACATTTGACCTCTGTCATTGCCAACAAAGGATATATCACAAAGTATTGAGATGAAATTTTGTTTCTGACCAAATACTTATTTTCCACCATAATATACAAATAAAATGAAAAAAAAACAGACAATGTGATTTTCTGGATTTTTTTTTCTCAGTTTGTCTCCCATAGTTGAGGTCTACCTATGATGTAAATTACAGACGCCTCTCATCTTTTTAAGTGGTGGAACTTGCACTATTGCTGACTGACTAAATACTTTTTTTCCCCACTGTACTTCCCCTTGCTATGAGAGCCTGGAGGGGACAAATCCCGTTCACCGACAGATACCTTGTCTGTAAATCTCGTCATAATAAATATACCAGTTCTAGCGGTTACATACTCTAGTAATACCAACATTTATGTACTGAAAGGGTAAATGAATATAACCTTGAAAAATAGGAAAAGGGAAAGGGATTTGTGCTCACCAAAAATAGTCCTGTAAGCCTGTCGTGCCTATGGATCAAATGGCTGACCACCATGTGTAGCAAACATAAGAAGAGAAGGAAGATCCGGACGCGTTTTGAACCTCACAACAGGTTCTTCTTCAGAGGCATAATACAAAATGATTTGCAGACTAGTTATAAACATTCTCAACCAACCGAGAGACTCCACACATGTGTGAAATCAAAGAGGCAGGCAATTAAGCCCTCAAATTACCGGTGGAGTCGCTCCCTTGCTTGAAAAAAAACACCTGAACACCAATAGACAAAACACATACTGTAGAGTATACAAAAATATGTGCATTATATACGTAAAAATATGTAAATACATAGCAAATTTCAAATAACATAATAATCTTAATCATAATACATAGAAATTCACAATCCTCAAAGGAGAAGAGAAAAAAAAACACAAAAAAAAAACCAGACTCAATACTCAATAGAAATACATAAGATCATTTCTATAATTTAAACCTTGCAGGTACCGTGCATCAAGTGCAAGTATCCAAAACGCGTCCCGACAATGTAATAAATGTTCCCAGTCACCCCCTCCGGGGGTTTTTGCTACCCATTCTATTCCCTTTACTTTGAGACTACATAAATTGCCCCCCATGTGTTTCAAGAAAACGTTTAGATAAGCCGGACACATTCTTGCGACTAGACATAGACTCTGGATTAGAGGCAGTGATGTGCTCACTTAATCTCCTCTTCAAGCTGCGTGTAGTACAACTGATGTAATAAATACCGCACAATGTGCACTCTGCCATGTACACTAAATGTGTGGTATTACAATTCATATAGGTTTTAATTTTATAGGATTGTTGTGTGCTATAATTAACAAATCTATCTGTGATATCCATATAACGGCACAAGCCGCACAATTTCTCACCACACTTATAATTACCCAAATAATTTAACCACGTGGGTTTAGTGCGATCAGACAAATACAGCGAGGGGGACAAAAAATGACTCAAATTTTTAGCCCTCTTTGGAACACACCTATGTCCACCAGCTAGTATTTGCGATAAGACCGGATATTGGTACAGTAAGGGAAGATGTTTATGCAGAATTTTAATGACACCCTTATAATCTGAACTAAAAGCGGTTGAGAAAGTAGGAATATTTTTGTTTTGATTAGTGTGTACTGTGCCACTTTGCAATATACTATTCCTGGTTTTGTTGTCCACTTTCTTGATGGCCCTGTTTAACATCCAGTTCTTATAACCCCTTTTTGATAACCTGGTACAAATTTTGCGACTCTCAGATTCATAAAGGGCATCATTGGAGCATGTTCTTTTGGCACGGATTAATTCACCCAACGGTAAATTACGTATCACATGTGGCGGGTGACAACTATCCGCATGCAATATGGCATTGCCACTAGTATCCTTTCTAAATAAGGAAGTATGTATACTCCCCGTATTGACATCTCCCATGAGTTTAACATCAAGATATGTGGCACAAACACCATGTTCCTTCTCTTCTTATGTAAATGAATATACTCTTATTCTCTGTCCCCATTTCCACTATATGAGGTCTACCATTCCTTCTGGGGCGATTGTCTGCAGCTCGTTTACATAGGGAATGTTTGGGGACAGCATTTATATCTAGGTCACCATACAGAAGTATAAGGTAGCAGGCATAAGGTGTACTAAGGTGCAGGTTCCTTCTGCACCCAGGAGAAGTCATGTATAGGCCTGGTGACCATATACTAGATAAAAATCCTTTGGCAGTATGCAGGGTACGATGTAATAATAATAATTCAATCACCCTAGAGAGCAGTCCAGCATAGAGCTTCAGGGGTCAGGTCATCAGGGAAGGAAGGTCCCAGGACAAGGCAGTGTGGGGAGCCCCACGCGTATCGCTGCTGAGTGCAGCTTCGTCAGGGGAAGTCAGACAAGTACCAGTCATTCAGTCTTTAAGTAGTGGTCAATCAAGAGAAAAGAAGGGCAAGGTGTGTAAAAAAGTGAGTACCATGAGTAATATAACAGCTAGGATAAGCACGGGCATGTAGGCAGTTTCAGGAGATGGGCGGTGATGAGAAGGAAGTGCTGTGTTTGAGTGACATGTGAGCCAAACCTGCGCATGCACGCAGCGACGCTGTGTACAGGCATTCTCTTGATTGACCACTACTTAAAGACTGAATGACTCACCAGCGATCAGGACCAGCAAGGACGCTGGTAACCAATGACTGGTACTTGTCTTACTCCTGACGAAGCTGTACTCAGCAGCGATACGCGTGGGGCTCCCCACACTGCCTTGTCCCGGGACCTTCCTTCCCTGATGACCTGACCCCTGAAGCTCTATGCTGGACTGCTCTCTAGGGTGATTTTATTATTACATCACTCTCTTTATTTGTATACTTTGGCACATATATATTCTTTGCCTACTGCACCATCCTTCAGTCAGCTCTCGTTCTATTTTTATAAGTGGTCTGATTTTCTGCTCCCTCCCTCATAGAGCTACTTATAGTGCCCTTTGGCCTTTATGAGGCCTTTTTGGAGTGTGTGGTACTCTCCCTATCCTTACAGTGGATGGTCACTTTGCTCCCTCCCTTACAGGGCTACTTACAGTGCCTCCTGGCTTTTTTGAGGCTGTTTGGAGTGAGTGTCTGTGTGTCATTGTCTTTCTGGGGACGCCCAGATTTGCGGTCGGTGGGTGTCAAAGAAATGGTTAATCTTAGTTCTCTAAAGTCTAGAAAAATAACTGAAAACAACTGGTAACCCATGACATCATTTTAATTGTTATCATCTGTCTACGTGGTTGGATAATTCTGCCAGTGGTCAGTTCCAAATTCCCCTCTTCTTCCTTTGAATAATGTCTAAATATGTCAAGGCCAAATATCTTTTTTGGCCAAAATGTACTAACAGGATATGGTTCCACGAATTGTTAAATTGACATAAGGGAAATGCCAAAACCCCCACATATATTCTCGTCACCTCCAATTAAATATATCTCATAACTCATAATATAGTTAACATATCGTTTTATAACTATTTCTTGCCAATTATTGTGCAAGCTCTCCATTTTTTTTTTGTCAATTGTTACACAATGTTACGGAATTGTCTATATTTGTTCATTTCCTCTTCTGGTTTGATATAAAAGATCAAGCCCCCACCTTAATAAAGGATGAGATTTACTTGATAGACAAGCAACCTGTGTCTCTTGTTTTATTTCTCCCAATCCTAGGTACCTAGGCAAAAGCTCCTCCTGAGCTACACCCGAGGAGACATAGAAATCCCTTCTCCGACAGTGGGTCATGCCTTATGTAATATCATATACATTTAGGCTAGCATATTGTATATTTAACCACGTGTTTTCTATTCATTAGCATCTATTGTTAGATCCATTTGGGACAATTGGGGGTATGTTTTGCCTTTTAAATGTTTTTATTGTGTATTGTTTCTGTCTTTTCAATAAAATTTTTATATCTTTGTTTACATATCTTTATTGTTTTGGGTGTGCGCCTCATATGCTGGGTTCTCGGTTCTCCTTTTTGACCATTGTCCTTACCTGTGCATTGTGCAGCACCCCATACAGTTGTGGCCAAAAGTATTGACATCCCGGCAATTCTGTCAGATAATACTCAGTTTCTTCCTGAAAATGATTGCAAACACAAATTCTTTGGTATTATTATCTTCATTTAATTTGTCTTAAATGAAAAAACACAAAAGAGAATGAAGCAAAAAGCAAAACATTGATCATTTCACACAAAATTCCAAAAATGGGCCAGACAAAAGTATTGGCACCCTCAGCCAAATACTTGGTTGCACAACCTTTAGCCAAAATAAGTGCGACCAACCGCTTCCGGTAACCATCAATGAGTCTCTTACAATGCTCTGCTGGAATTTTAGACCATTCTTCTTTGGCAAATTGCTCCAGGTCCCTGATATTTGAAGGGTGCCTTCTCCAAACTGCCATTTTTAGATCTCTCCACAGGTGTTCTATGGGATTCAGGTCTGGACTCATTGCTGGCCACCTTAGAAGTCTCCAGTGCTTTCTCTCAAACCATTTTCTAGTGCTTTTTGAAGTGTGTTTTGGGTCATTGTCCTGCTGGAAGACCCATGACCTCTGAGGGAGACCCAGCTTTCTCACACTGGGCCCTACATTATGCTGCAAAATTTGTTGGTAGTCTTCAGACTTCATAATGCCATGCACACGGTCAAGCAGTTCAGTGCCAGAGGCAGCAAAGCAACCCCAAAACATCAGGGAACCTCCGCCATGTTTGACTGCAGGGACCGTGTTCTTTTCTTTGAATGCCTTTTTTCTCCTGTAAACTCTGTGTTGATGCCTCTGCCCAAAAAGCTCTACTTTTGCCTCATCTGACCAGAGAACATTCTTCCAAAACGTTTTAGGCTTTTTCAGGTAAGTTTTGGCAAACTCCAGCCTGACTTTATATCTCGGGGTAAGAAGTGGGGTCTTCCTGGGTCTTCTACCATACAGTCCCTTTTCATTCAGATGCCGACGGATAGTATGGGTTGACACTGTTGTACCCTCGGACTGCAGGGCAGCTTGAACTTGTTTGGATGTTAGTCGAGGTTCTTTATCCAACATCCGCACAATCTTGCGTTGAAAACTCTTGTCAATTTTTCTTTTCCGTCCACATCTAGGGAGGTTAGCCACAGTGCCATGGGTTTTAAACTTCTTGATGACACTGTGTAGACACAGGAACATTCAGGTCTTTGGAGATGGACTTGTAGCCTTGAGATTGCTCATGCTTCCTCACAATTTGGTTTCTCAAGTCCTCAGACAGTTCTTTGGTCTTCTTTCTTTTCTCCATGCTCAATGTGGTACACACAAGGACACAGGACAGAGGTTGAGTCAACTTTAATCCATGTCAACTGGCTGAAAGTGTGATTTAGTTATTGCCAACACCTGTTAGGTGCCACAGGTAAGTTACAGGTGCTGTTAATTACACAAATTAGATACGCATCACATGATTTTTCGAACAGTGCCAATACTTTTGTCCACCCTCTTTTTTATGTTTGGTGTGGAATTATATCCAATTTGGCTTTAGGACAATTCTTTTTGTGTTTTTTCATTTAAGACAAATTAAATGAAGATAATAATACCAAAGAATTTGTGTTTGCAATCATTTTCAGGAAGAAACTGAGTAATATCTGACAGAATTGCAGGGGTGTCAATACTTTTGGCCACAACTGTATATATTATATATATTCATAAATTGATTGCTTTTTTGCCCTTTAGTGGTGCTCCCTATCCCCCCTTTTTTCACTTTTTCCTTATAGAACTGAAGTACAAAATAACTGGCAGTGCTAGATTCCTTATATGATGGATGGACACCAACAGCCCTGGACAAACTGCATTGTCTATAATCCATTTTTTTGTGTCTCCATCATGTTGATGCCATTTTATGTTACATAATTGCATGCTACTCTAATTTGTCCCAACTGGACCCCCAATACGGATGTGAACAGAGTCTTATTCTGAGGATGGCATGATGATGTAACATGACTGTTGTTTAGGTTAATATGAGTGGGAGTGCTGTGCATCTCCTGAGCTCACCCTGCATTTTAAGGATGAACTGCAGACAGGTCAGTGGAGGAAGAACATCCTTTCTGAACCTTCTGAAGGCCTCTAGAGCTTCTGATTAGAAAACACAGTCAGTGGCTTAGAAGAAAGAAATAGTTCTTAGACAAGATCAACCACTGGCAGACTGGTGTGACTGGGAGTATTCTGTTTAGTTGGCTTGGACCGTCCAATGACCTGGTGGGCTATATAACTGAAAGAGAAGGTTAGTGGAAGGTATACAGTTGATTGTACAAGGTTGATATGTTTGAGTTCTGTACGGGTATTTGTATGATGTGCTAATAACTGATCTCTAGCATTAGCTGCATGTGTGCCTCAGTTTAGTAACACTGATAGGAGGCACATTGGGATTACTAATGAAAGGCACATCTAGAATTGCCATCGTGCCAGTAAATTACTGGCATAGCCGGTATTTCTACTCAGTAAAATGGCAAAAGCTATTTTATATTTGCATTATTAAGAGTATGTAGTTACTACCTATGTGACTCATTTGCCAGGCCATCCAGCCCCATAAATGTCATCCGTGTCATCGCTAGGTCAATTGTTGGTATAGCCCCCAAGAGATCATGTTTTCAGGATTTCCTTAGTATTGCTCTGGGGATAGAACCTGTGGCCATTTCTGATACCTTGCTAATGATTCCATCACCTGTGTAATATTAAGGAAATCCTGCTGTGTGGGGCCCTGAGGACCGGCGTTTGGGACTCTATCGCGTATCTTTTTCCTGGTGTATGGAATAGTACAGTTAGTTTCCTCTCGTTATCCAGGCTTCCAGCTCTGCACAGATTTAGAACACTATCATCCTGTAGATTAAGCCATCTATGCAAGCTAATAGCATTTTTAGACATGCCAGGTTCCCGTAAAGTCTTGCGTCTGCACACCAGGGTTAAGTAGTGTATTTTTATGTTTTTATTTTTTTTTTACAAAATCACAGACCTGTGTGCCCTACTATAATCCGTTTCTGCCTCATGATGTAATATTACAGTGCCGGCAAAAAAAATCTTTACAAGTTCAATGAAACCACAAAATCTTAATATTCAAGTGGATTCAAGTGTTTTATTGTGGATATTTTATTAGTATTTTGTCATGTCACCCTTACATTTTATCACCATCTGCAGTCGTTTAGGCATGGATTCAGCAAGGCTGGCTAAGTATGTGGAGACCATGTTTACCCACCCTGTCTTCAGCACCTCCTTTAGATTGTTGATGTTCCTGCGTCGTGTCTCTTGAACCTTGTTTTTCATTAAATTCCAGGCATTTTCTATGGGGTTAAGATCAGGGGAATTACCTGGCCACTCTAAAATGTTAATGTTATGGTCACTGAGAAACTTTCTCACGGCCTTGGCTTTGTGGACGGGGCTCTATCATGCATAAAGTAATCACCCTGATGTATGACCCAAAAAGTAAGCATGTGTTCTTCCAAAACAGTAATATAATTGCTTGCTTTCATAATTACATTCTTGGGAAGGAAGTACAAACCTGCCCTGCCATGCTTCCACTGAATGCACCCCACACCACCACACTGTCAGGGTGTTTAACAGTCTTAACTGTATATTTTGGGTCATACCGTGACACGGTACTCGGACGACGCACAACCTTTGAGCCTCCCCCGACCAGCCTGAAAGTGCTCTCATCACTAAACATCACTTTCTTCAGATGTCCAATCTTGATATTTCTTACAAAAGGCAAGCCTTTTCTTCTTCATTGCTGCTGTGAGCAGGGGCTTCTTTGCGGCACGGCAACTTGGTAGACCCAGGTCCTTCTGCAGGCGGTGACGAATTGTCCTAGTTGCGATGTTCTGGAGGAGCATAGGGTACTTGTTTTTTAGTTCAACAGCAGTTATAGAAGGATGTGACATCACTTCACGCCTCAGAAGCTTATCAGTCCTTGGTGAAGTCTTCTTAGGTGCGCCAGAGCCTGACTTCCTCTGCGGTACCATCCCAGGAGGCAATGATGCCGCCGACCGCTTCAGTTGATAAATTGCTTCTCTTGACACTCCCAGATCTCTAGCTACAGCAATCACCGAATCCCCCTTCTCGAGCAGAGTCAAGGCACGAGATTTCTCTTCCATTTTAAGCTTCTTTCAACCCATTGTTGGAGATAATAAAAAACTGAGGGAGATAATGAAAGACTGCCTAATAGCAAAACTGGCTGAGCTGCACATAACCAATCAGAGTGCAGCTTTCGCTTTACCAGAGAAGTGAAAACTGAGCGTTGATTGGTTGATATTTGCAACAAAGCCAGCTTTAATATTAGACAGTTTTTTATTATCTCCCCCATTGTGTACACTTTTAAAAAGTGAAATTATGATGTGGATTTTATATGTAAAGTTTTTTTTTGCTGCGCAAGTGTAAAGATTTTTTTTGCCGACACTGTATGTCATGGAGTGGGTGTGGTTGATGGAGCAAGCTCAGGAGCTGAGCCGGTTCTAGACAGGGCAGGTGCTGGCCGTGGTGCACAGCCAACACCTGCCTCTAACAGGAGCAAACAAAACCAGCTCCAATTGCTACTGTTAACCACTTAAATGTCACTATTAATCTGTCACAGTTGAATTTAAATGGCACAAGCAAGATGGGGAGATTATTCTGATGCTCATCACACCCTTCCAGGCAATTGCAGTAAACTGATGAGTTGCCATAACAGTCATATAGAGCCTGCTGAAAGCCTCCATTGGTGCTATCATTGTATTCCGGTGAAGCCCAACCACAGGCTGGGATTCATGAGACAAAGTTTTCACTATATACTTAAATATGAAAGTATTGCAGTATATAAAACAAGCTATTAAATGATTGCAGGTTCAAATTGCCCATGGAAACAGTGAAAAATATAATTTTTTAAAATATTAAAAAGCCTTTAAACATCTCTATCCACAGAAAAAAAAAATAATCAAGAGTATTTCTTCCACCACTTAAATGATAAATGTATAAAATTATGACAACTGCATTCTGGATTGTGCGCCAGCAGGTGGCAGTGTGATACACCCAACATCTGTCTTCACTATTGGCTGCATGAGCGCTCATTATAAAACTCTGATCTATGGACCGTCCGCCAGCAGGTGGCAGTGTGGTACACCAAACTTCCGTCCTATTATTCTAGTTTGAGCGCTCACCATAAACCTATGAGCGCTGCACCATGACTATCGGCCAGCAGGTGGCAGAGTGTTACAGCCAGCAGGCAGGAAATGGCGTGTGATTGCCGCCCCTTCCTCGGCAGTCTATGAGCTTTTTATAATTTATCCACTAGTGTCCTAATAATCTGTGTGGACGAGGCAGTCACGATGCTCCGCGCACTGCAGGCGTGTCCTCGGCATCTGCTGGTATGTGAGAAGGCCAGCTTCCTGCAGGAGAAGTCCCGGCACAGCGCCCACGTGGAGACTCATCACTACAACTACAGTGTGAGTACGCGGCGCGGCCATGTCTGCTGACGTCACTGTACAGCACGTGGAGCCCACAGGGACTATGTGACCCATCATGCGCCTACATATCAGTGCTAGCTGCAGCCAATTGGAGCCTGTGTTTTATAGTGTTGAATGAAGCGTGGAAACTGAAAGCCGACGTCTGATTGGATGCAGCATCATCTTCATTGTTGCGCCCATGGTCTGAGCTGTGCATTCATTGCTGCTGTTTAAAGAGGTTGTCCACTACTCCTACAACACCTTTTAAATCCCCCCCAGTAATAAGTTACACTCCCCTCCGGTGCCAGCACCATTCCAGCAGTGTGGGCAACGTCTCGCCCCTAATGATGTCACCCAACACGTGCGGCCAATCAGCAATGGCGTCACTCTTCCCACCTTTGGACAAATCTCGTGTGGAGGAAGTGAGAGGACAGCAGCGCTTCCTCGGGTGTGTCTGATTTCGCTAAAGGTGGAAGAGTGAAGCCATTGCTGATTGGCCACAGGTGTTGTGTGACATCGTTAGGGGCGAGCCGGTGCCGACACACCTACAACAGCGCTCGCACCCATCACCGTTAAAAAAAATTGTCTCAATGTCCCTGAAAAATCATACGAGTGTCATGCGAGTTCAATGCAATTTTTCTCCCTTAGCATCCATGTGTCATTTGGATGAAATACGTTTGCAATGCCGATCTTTAACATTAGCTTTTACACCGAGTAAATCTGTCATTTCAAGATGGTTTTGAAAGGAAATGTTATATATCGTATGTGCTTTGCGGGTGTAGCTTACTGTACATGTACGGTATTTTAGTAATAAATACATTTAGGAAAAGAGACGTAAGATCCCCCAAAGTTTTATTAACCAGCAGAGGGAAAGCTGACAGCTGGGGGCTAATGTTTTATAGCCTGGGAAGTGGATAATACACATGGAGCTTCCTAGGCTATTAATATCAGCTCACAGCTGTATACTTAGCCTTTGCTTGTTATTAAAATAGGGACCCATCCAAAAATGACTTCGGGGTCCCTCTATAATTAATAGCAAATGCTAGGCAGACAGCTGCAGGCTAATATTAGTTGCCAAGGAAAGGACCACAGATATTGGCCCCTTCCTAGACTAAAACTTTAACTCTCAGCTACCCCAGAAAACATGCATCTACACTGCTCAAAAAATAAAAGGAAACACTCAAATAACTTCCTAGATCTGAATGAATGAAATATTCTCATTGAATACTTTGTTCTGTACAAAGTTGAATGTGCTGACAACAAAATCACACAAAAATCATCAATGGAAATCAAATTTATTAACCAATGGAGGCCTGGATTCAGAGTCAAAGTGGAATGTAATGTTCTTAAAACAAGTCATAATGATGCTCAGTATTGTTTGTGGCCTCGACGTGCCTTTATGACCTCCCTACAACACCTGAGCATTCTCCTGATGAGGTGGGGATGGTCTTCTGAGGGATCTCCTCCCAGACCTGGACTAAAGCATCCGCCAACTCCTGGACAATCTGTGGTGCAAAGTGAGATTGGTGGATGAAGCGAGACATGATGTCCCAGATGTGCTCAATCAGATTCAGGTCTGGGGAACGGGCCTGCCAGTCCATAGCTTCAATGCCTTCATCTTGCAGGAACTGCTGACACACTCCAGCCACATGAGGTCTGGCATTGTCCTGCATTAGAAGGAATCCAGGGCCAATCGCACCAGCATATGGTCTCACAAGGGGTCTGAGGATCTCATCTCGGTACCTAATGGCAGTCAGGCTACCTCTGGTGAGCACATGGAGGGCTGTGCGGCCCTTCAAGGAAATGCCACCCCACACCATTACTGACCCACTGCCAAACTGGTCATGCTGAAGGATGTTGGTGAAGGATCGCTCTCCACAGCGTCTCCAGACTATGTCACATGTGCTCAGTGTGAACCTGCTTTCATTTGTGAAGAGTACAGGGCACCAGTGGCGAATTTGCCAATCCTGGTGTTCTGTGGCAAATGCCAAGCATCCTGCATGGTATTGGGCTGTGAGCACAACCTCCATCTGTGGATGTCGGGCTCTCAGACCATCCTCATGGAGTCGGTTTCTAACCGTCTGAGCAGACACATGCACATTTGTGGCCTGCTGGAGGTCATTTTGCAGGGCTCTGGCAGTGCTCCTCCTGTTCCTCCTTGCACAAAGGTGGATGTAGCGGTCCTGCTGCTGGGTTGTTTCCCTCCTATGGTCCCCTCCACGTCTCCTGGTGTACTGGCCTGTCTCCTGGTAGCGCCTCTGGACACTACGCTGACAGACACAGCAAACCTTCTTGCCACATCTCACATTGATGTGCCATCTTGGATGAGCTGCACTACCTGAGCCACTTGTGTAGGTTGTAGAGTCTGTCTCATGCTACGACGAGTGTGACAGCACAACCAACATTCAAAAGTGACCAAAACATCAGCCAGAAAGCATTGGTACTGAGATGTGGTCTGTGGTCTCCACCTGCAGAACCACTCCTTTATTGAGGTGTCTTGATAATTGCCAATAATTTCCATCTGTTGTCTATTCCATTTGCACAACAGCATGTGAAATTGATTGTCAATCAGTGTTGCTTCCTAAGTGGACAGTTTGATTTCACAGAAGTTTGATTTACTTGGAATATATTATGTTCTTTAAGTGTTCCCTTTATTTTTTTGAGCAGTGTAGGTTTGTTTGGATTGCTAATCTCCGGCGTGGTTCGTTTCGTTTAAATGTAGGCCTTTTTGAGATATCTAAAAAAAGAAATGGATCAGCTGTGCTTATATTTTTAAACTTTTGTCAGTACCTTGGATAGGGGATCCTAGAGTGGGCAGATTGTAAGTTAATATTCCAGCATATATTAAAAAAAGTACCGTATATACTCGTGTATAAGCCGAGATTTTCAGCCCATTTTTTGAGCTGAAAGTCCCCCTCTCGGCTTATACACGCGTCATATACCGGGAGGGGGAGCTGGGGTGTCAGAGATCATACTCACCTCTCCTTGCACTTCTCTGCAGCCCCTGCTTCTTCCTCTGCCGTCTGCTTCCTGAATTCAGGGGTCACGTGGTACCGCTCATTAAACTCATGAATATGCGCATATTTATGAGTTTAATGAGCGGTACCACGTGACCATCTGAATGCAGGAAGCAGATGGCAGAGGAGAAGCAGGGGCTGCAGAGAAGTGCAAGGAGAGGTGAGTATGACAGGGGCAGAGTAATATTCACCTATCCCCGTTCCAAGCCGTGCACCGCTGTGTCTCCGGGTCCTCCTGCTGTGACGGCAGAGGGCGCGATGACGTAGTCAGTATGCGCCCTCTGCTGTCACTGCAGAGAGCCAGGAGACAGAGCGGTGGACGGCGATGGAACAGGGACCAGTAAATATCACCGGTGCCGGGGGCTCAGGACACCGGTACCTGGCCCCCATTGACGGAGAGGTGAGTATGTCATTTTTTTTTTATTGCAGCGGCAGCAGCAGCATATAAGGGGTATATATCGAGCATCTTATGGGGCAGCATTAACCCTTGTGCAGCAGCATATGAGGGGTATTTATGGGGCAGCATTAACCCTTGTGCAGCAGCATATGGGGGCTATTTATGGGGCAGCATTAACCCTTGTGCAGCAGCATATGGGGAGTATTTATGGGGCAGCATTAAGCCTTGTGCAGCAGCATATGGGGAGTATTTATGGGGCAGCATTAAGCCTTGTGCAGCAGCATATGGGGAGTATTTATGGGGGAGCGTTAACCCTTGTGCAGCAGCATATGGGGAGTATTTATGGGGCAGCATTAACCCTTGTGCAGCAGTATATGGGGAGTATTTATGGGGCAGCATTAAGCCTTGTGCAGCAGCATATGGGGAGTATTTAATGGGCAGCATTAACCCTTGTGCAGTAGCATATGGGGAGTATTTATGGAGGAGCATTAACCCTTGTGCAGCAGCATATGGGGAGTATTTATGGGGGAGCGTTAACCCTTGTTCAGTAGCATATGAGGGGTATTTATGGGGCAGCATATGGGGAGTATTTATGGGGCAGCATTAACCCTTGTGCAGCAGCATATGGGGGGTATTTATGGGGCAGCATTAACCCTTGTGCAGCAGCATATGGGGAGCATTTATGGGGCAGCATTAAGCCTTGTGCAGCAGCATATGAGGGGTATTTATGGGGCAGCATTAACCCTTGTGCAGCAGCACATGGGGAGTATTTATGGGGCAGCATTAAGCCTTGTGCAGCAGCATATGTGGAGTATTTATGGGGCAGCATTAAGCCTTGTGCAACAGCATATGAGGGGTATTTATGGGGCAGCATTAACCCTTGTGCAGCAGCATATGGGGAGTATTTATGGGGCAGCATTAAGCCTTGTGCAGCAGCATATGGGGAGTATTAATGGGGCAGCATTAAGCCTTGTGCAGCAGCATATGGGGAGTATTTATGGGGGAGCGTTAACCCTTGTGCAGCAGCATATGAGGGGTATTTATGGGGCAGCATATGGGGAGTATTTATGGGGCAGCATTAACCCTTGTGCAGCAGCATATGGGGGGTATTTATGGGGCAGCATTAACCCTTGTGCAGCAGCATATGAGGGGTATTTATGGGGCAGCATATGGGGAGTATTTATGGGGCAGCATTAAGCCTTGTGCAGCAGCATATGGGGAGTATTTAATGGGCAGCATTAACCCTTGTGCAGTAGCATATAGGGAGTATTTATGGGGGAGCATTAACCCTTGTGCAGCAGCATATGGGGAGTATTTATGGAGAATCTTATGCGACAGCATTAACCCTTGTGCAGCGGCATATGTGGGGTATTTATGGAGCATCTTATGGAGCAGCATTAACCCTTGTGCAGCAGCATATTGTGGGGGGTATTTATGGGGCAGCATTAACCCTTCTTGCAGCATAATATGGGGGGTATTTATGGAGCATCTTCTTGGGCCAGCATTAACCCTTGTGCAGCAGCATATGAGGGGGTTTTATCTATAGAGCATCTTCTTGGACCACCATTTAACCCTAGGCTTATACGCGAGTCAATAAGTTTTCCCAGTTTTTTGTGGCAAAATTAGGGGGTCGGTTTATACACGAGTATATACGGTAATTGCCATTTTTAAAGCTTTATATGACTATTTTATATTAATTGTTTTATGAGTTTTGGGTAACTTTGATGTCAGTGATTTAAAGGAGATAGAATGAGCAACCCATCCTGACAGAAGTTGTACATTAATGTTATTTTATTGATCCAGGTGTCTGTTTTGTTACCTGAATGTAGACATCTACCTGAAAAATTAAAGCATATCATTGATGGAATGGGGACCTATCATTTAATAAAAAACTTGCCTCTACATGAATTTCTAAAACAAAAATTTAATGATGAATTTATAAAGAAAGGTAAGAAAACCAAAACCACATTTCTTTACCGTTGTTACCGTGTTGTGGTATATAATGTGCATGTACAGTATAACCTGTGTGACAGGGTCACTGTCACTGTGAGGGGAGACATGTGTCACAAAGATTGCTTTCTTCCGTGATCTAGAAACTCATAAGTTTCTCTCCAGTATGCTATGTGATGAAGGGGGTAATCAGCCATGATAAGGGACGGGCTTTTTAGGTGAGTAGGTCAGAGATGGGCGGGACGCCTACTCACCATATCTCCACTTCAAGACAGTGGCTGCGGAGTTAAATTTTGAGCCACTTATTTTTTTTTCCTCTGTTGTGTGTTTGGAGAGGTAAGGCTGTGT
Organism: Dendrobates tinctorius; assembly: GCF_039654945.1. Classification (NCBI taxonomy): domain Eukaryota; kingdom Metazoa; phylum Chordata; class Amphibia; order Anura; family Dendrobatidae; genus Dendrobates; species Dendrobates tinctorius. The sequence continues at coordinate 44,020,711 of NW_027361672.1, forward strand.
GCACACGCTGCGGATTAGGTTCGGATTCATCCGCGCGGATTTTGTAAAATCCGCAGGTGAAACCGCAGGTCAAAAGACCTGCGGATTGCTCTGCGGTTTGGCCCTGCAGCTTTTCATCTCCTCAATGGAGGAGATGGCAAACCGCAGGGGAATCCGCAGAAAGAATTGACATGTCAATTCTTTCTGCGGATTGAAAACCGCAGATAATCCGCGCGGAAAATTCCGCACCATCTGCACTTCGGTTTTTGATTCCCATAGGGAATCATGGTACTGTACACCGCAGCAGAAACTGCTGCAGGTCCGCAGCGGCCAAAACCGCTGCGGAACCGCAGCAAAATCCGCAGCGTGTGCACACAGCCTTAAGGGGGTTTTACACTAAGCGATATCGCTAGCAATATCGCTAAAACGTCACCGGTTTTGTGACGTTATAGCGATATTGCTAGCGATATCGCTATGTGTGATACTTACCAGCGACCGGCTCCCCCGCTGTCCATCGCTGATTGCGCGAGAATGTCCAGCTCCATTTCTCGTCGGGCGCTTCCTGCTGAGACTTCCTGCTGTGACGACGAGCGACGTGTGGAGGCGGGCGGGAGGACATCAGGATTGCTGTGTGTGAAAGGTGAGTATCGTGCGTTGCGTCGCTGCTGCATCGCTGTGAGGTCTTTCTGTATGAAAGCTCACTAGCGATCATTTAGCGATGCACCAGCGATCCTGACCGGGTCGGATCGCTGGTCTGATCGCTGGTGCATCGCTAAATGTAAAAGGGCCTTTAGTCTCCAGACATGGCTCAAGGAGGAACTGAGGACTTTTGTGTTACCTGCGGTTGAATCCTGCAGGAAAAAGGACTCTATTGGACTTTATCTTTGTTTTGTTTCGCCATTAGGCCACAAAGGCCACGTTTACTTTATTCAACTCCACTACTGTTTGTGCTGTGCTGTAGTAAACCAGCAGGTGATTTAAATCGGAGAGAGATGTCATCTAAAATAGTTAATAAATAATATTTCCCACATGACTACCTTACATCAGCACAATTATTGAAACATTTTTTTTTTTTTGGTTAGGAAGTTAGAAGGGTTAAAAGTTGACCAACGACTTTCTCATTTATCCCATCAAAATTTAAAAAAAAAAAAAAAAAAAAGAAACTTTTTTAGTGACCACATCACATTTGAATTGACTTTGGGGGGCCTATATGGCATAAAATACCCCAAAGTGACACCATTCTAAAATCTGCACCCCTCAAAGTTCTCAAATCACTTTCAAGAAATTTATTAACCCTTCAGATGCTTCACAGTAATTAATGCAATGTGGAAGGAAAAAATGAACATTTTACTTTTTTTCACAAATTTTTTTTTTTCACAAAGGTAACAGGAAAAAATGGACCCAAACATTTCTTGTGCAATTTTTCCTGAATACGCCAATACCTTATATGTGGAGGAAAACTACTGTTTGGCAGGCCTCAGAAGGGAAGGAGCACTGTTTGACTTTTTGATTGCAAAAATGGCTGGAATGTCGCATTTGGAGAGCCCCTGATGTGCTCAAACAGTGGAATCCCCCCACAATGACCTCATCTTGGAAACTTAACCCCACAAGGAATGTATCTAGATATGTATCCCCCTCCCCAAGCACAAAAAAAGTCCCACTCACTCCTTCAATGTGGTTTTCTGTCCTCTGCATGTAGGAGCCTTGAGCACATGGTTGGAGCAGCTGTGAATCCTGGAACACCATGGTGTGTTCTTTAGCAACCTATAGTAAGAAAGGATCCTGGAACACCATGGTGTGTTCTTTAGCAACCTATAGGAAGAAAGGCAGTGAGTACAGGGGCCCAGTTGGGCTATAAAATGCTAACATCAGCCTGGAAGAATCTACATTTAGTGATTCAGTACCTACCTATGTTTGCTGTTTGTCCTAGATCTTTGTGGTTTGGTAACACAGCTTGTGAAGGTGGCTTGCAGCCTAGCGTTTCTTGCTTGGGTGCTTTGGCTTATTTCGCTAAAAGAGTCTGTCTTGTCAACAGATCCTGTGTTTTTTAGTAATGTCTTGCATAGTGCTTGTGTATTGAGCCTCATCTGAAGCTTCATATCTTCAGAATTCAGCCTGCCGCCTCATGACTGGTCTTATGGCTTGTGTATTGAGCCTCATAGCTGGTCTCAGGGTTGTGTATTGAGCCTCATGTCTAGCCTCATGGCTTGTGTATTGAGACTCATGACTGGCCTTGTGTCGTATTTATTAATGGTGAAGACACTTCAGTCCTGGGTACCAGGTGCTGGTACCTACGATGGAGAGCAAATTTCTGACCAAGTGGCAGGGCTCGTATGAAGTAGTTGAAAACGGTGACGACATCAACTATAAAGTCCACCAACCAGGGACAAGGAAGCCTACCAGGTTTACCACATCAACCTGATTAAGCCATGGCAAGATAGGGAGCCTTTGGAAGCTCCGTGTTTGGTGAAGTCTGAAACCGATGTGAGAGAGGTCACGTGCCCAATAGCCGCAGTGCCGAGAGCTGCTTCATCAGAACAGAGACCTGTTCTCATAATTACTGGGTTGTACTCAAATCATAGAGCATGACGTTCTCACAGAGCCTCATGTTAGGGTGAACTTGCAGCCGTATCTGATTCCTGAAGCCTACTGAGAGGTGATCTCAAAAGAGGTGAAGCGGATGCTGAACCTGAGAGTCATTGAAGAGTCCAAGAGTGGCTGATCCAGTCCCATAGCCTTAATGAAGAAACGAGATGGAGAATAAAGGTTTTGCAGTGACTATAGGAAGATGAATGAGGTCTCTAAGTTCGATAGGTATCCAATGTCCCATGTCAATGAATTAATTTAAAGACTAGGTCCGGCCTGGTACATTACCACCTTGACCTCACAAAAGAGTATTGGCAAATCCCCATGTCCCAAGACGCCAAGGAGAAGACTGCCTTCTCAACACCAGACAGATGTTTTTAGAGACACTAAGATGCCATTTGGGTTACAAGGAGCATCAGCCACCTTCCAGAGAGCCATAGACAGAATCCTAACTCCCCATAAGCGGTATGCAGCGGCTTACCTGGATGACATCGTGATCTTCAGGATTGGGGAAGCCATCTATCTGAGCAAAGTCCAGGCGATACTTGATGTTCTACAGAAGGTAGGGTTTTCCATAAACAGGCAGAAATGTGCCATGGGAATGGAGGAATCTAAATACTTGGGCTACACACGTGGTCAGAATTGTTGGTACCCCTCGTTTAATGATAGAAAAACCCACAATCGTCACAGAAATAAATTGAATTTGAAAAAGTAATAAATAAAAAAATCTATGAAACTGAATAAATGATAATTACACAATAAAAGGGAAACCAAACAAGTGCATAGGGTATGTAAAAAGATCATAAATACCCGTGATTAGTGGCTCAATGTGTCTCCGGGTATTTATGATCTTTTTACATATCCTATGCACTTTATTTGGGTATACAGACTTTTAGTCTGTCTATTATATACCCTTTATAATGTCCATGGATTTTTTATGATCACAGTTACTTATGGCCCATGTGTTAATCATGTCATTATCTTCTTACTATGATTTAATTATGGTATTGTATTATGTCCATTTGTTTGGTTTCCCTTTTATTGGGTAATTAAATAAAAATATTTTTAAGTCTTCATCTAATTGGACTCTTGGTTTGTTCATATTTTGAGTAGGTTAATAATATCTTTCATGAACATCCCTATATGTTATATGATAAGTGAGTGTTTCTCACTAAGTTGTTGGTATATGAATAAATGATAGTCAGACATTGCTTTTCAACGATGCTTCCACTGAATTAAAAAAAAAATAAAACTCATGAAATAGGCCTGGACAGAAATGATGGTACCCTTAACTTAATATTTTGTTGCAAAACCTTTTGAGGCAATCACGGCAATCAAACGAGATTCCTGTAGCTGTCAGTGAGACTTCTGTACCTCTCGACAGGTATTTTGGCCCACTCCTCAAGAGCAAATTGATCCATTTGTCTCGTGTTTGAAGGTTGCCTTTTCCAGACAGCATTTTTCAGCTCTTTCCAAAGATGCTCAATAGGATTTAGGTCAGGGCTCATAGAAGGCCACTTCAGAATAGTCCAATGTTTTCCTCTTAGCCATTCTTGAGTGTTTTTAGCTGTGTGTTTTGGGTTATTATCCTGTTGCAAGACCCATGACCAGTGACTGAGACCAAGCTTTCTGACACTGGGCAGCACATTTCTTTCTAGAATCCCTTGATAGTCTTGAGATTTCATTGCCCCCTTACAGATTCTAGACACCCTGTTCCAGATGCAGCATAGCAGCCCCAGAACATAACAGAGCCTCCTCCATGTTTTACAGTAGGGACAGAGTTCTTTTCTTGATATGCTTCATTTTTCCGTCTGTGAACATAGAGCGGATGTGCTTTGCCAAAAAGTTTCGTTTCTGTCTCATCTGTCCATAGGACTTTCTCCCACAAGCTTTGTGGCTTTTCAACACGTAGTTTGGCAAATTTCAGTTTGGCTTTTTTTATGATTTTTTTTTTTTTTTTTTTCAACAATGGTGTCCTCCTTTGGTCATCTCCCATGAAGTCCACTCTGGCTCATACAGCGGCTGATGATGCTATCTGACACTGACGTTCCTTGAGCTTGAAGTTCACCTTTAATCTGTTTAGAAGTTTTTCTGGCCTCTTTTGTTACCATCCTTATTATCCGTCTCTTTGATTTGTCATCAATTTTCCTTCTGCAGCCACGTCCAGGGAGGTTGGTTAAAGTCTGGAGCGTAAATTTCTGAATAATATGTGCAACTGTAGTCACAGAAACATCTGCTTGGAGATGGTCTTATAATGGTCTTATAACTTTTACCTTTAACATGTTTGTCTATAATTTTCTTTCTAATCTCCTGAGACAAATATTTCCTTTGCTTCCTCTGGTCCATGTTGATTGTGATGCACACCATGTCACCAAATAGCACAGTGAGTATCTGTAGCCCTCTATACAGGCCCACTCACTGATTCCAAGATTGTAGGCACCTGTGATGCTAATTAGTGGATACACCTTGATTTAACAAAGAAGTGAACAGGGAAGAGCACCCGATCATATATGTAAGTCAGAAGCTGTCATCCTGTGAGAAGAATTACTCTATAGTGGAGAAGAAATGTTTGCCTATCAAGTTGGCGTTGGACACTAAGGCACTACTTCTTAGGCAGGAAATTTAGGCTAGTGTCAGACCATGCCCCACTGAGGTGGATGAGGGAGAAAAAGGGGAACAATGCCCAAGTGACCAGGTGGTTCCTAACAGTTCAGGATTTCAGTTTTCATGTTGAGTATATACCCGGAAAACTGCATGGCAATGCTGACGCACTGTAGAGGATCCACCGTTTGATAGCGGAAGTTGCCGAAGTGAGGGGGTATGAAAGATGGCCGCCAGACATGTTTTTGGGGCAACATATGGATCATCAAGGTTGGTAGCTTCAGTGGTGTAAGCCCGGGAAAGCAGGCTCCAGCACGTATAGTGCTGAGAGAGTTAATAGAGCGTATCGGGGCCGGGTTTTACAAGTAGTCAAAGAGATGGGTGGGACTGACTCCTCACATTTCACACCCCAGGGGCGTTGCATGGCAGATAAAATGGAGACCAGTTTTCTCCACATCAGGGTGTGGTGATGTGTGGATCTCCTGTGTACTGGTCTAAGATAAGGCTTGAAGAACTGGACACTAACCTGAGCAAGCAAACCCGCAATCCTGTAAGGACTATTTACCTTGTGCGTGATTTTGACAGCTAATTCCCGGCACTTAGTGCAGGAGCGGTGCGCACACTGCTCCCGGCACTTTTTAACCACCTAAATACTGAGATCACACTCAGTCATCGTGGGGGCCCGATAATTTCCATGGTGACCCGATGTTGTCATGACAACATGCTGGTCACTAGGCTACGGCAAGCCCCTGAGACCATGCGCTCGTGCATTGCAGTGGATTAAATCTGCGATCAGGCTGCTAAAAGTGTAAGGCTGGAGTCACACACAACCATTAAAAAATCGGACAGATTTTAACGGTAGGAAATCGCACAAAGATTCCTTGTCCAGGGATCCGTCTGTCATCCCATTTTCCGGCGATGAACCGATTTTATTCACATCTAAGCATCAAATTGACATCCAATGCCAATGCCTGATGCTCTTTCCTGTTGACCTGGAGAAGTCTTGTGATTTAATCGCAAGTCACACGTGTGGTCCGTTTTCAATGCGATTTTTAATCACATCCATAGACTTGCATTGGCGAATCCGATCCGAAAATCAGTGACAATCGCAGCATGCTGCGATTGTCTCAGTCCGAGGAACGGATCCGATAAAAAAAACGCATGATGGGAGCAGCACCATAGAATAACATTGGGACAAATGCAATGCGATTTTTTTTTTTTTTTTTTTTTTTTTTTTCTTTTTCTTTTCCCTGCATTGGATTCGTCCGATTTAATCGCTAGTGTGACTCCGGCCTAAGTCCCATAGCAGGACAAAATAAAAAAAAAAAGTAAAAATATAAAAACACAGAAAATATATATTTTATGTAAAAGAAATAAAAAATAGAGTACACCTTTGGTATTGCCACGTCCATAATGACCCAAACTGTCCCACTGCCTATCCCCTTTAGTGAACACGGTAGCTAAGAAAAAAAATGGGGGGGAAAGACATGCTTTTTCTTCATGTCACTGAACAAAAAGTAGAATAAAATGCGATCGAAGATGAATGTAAATGAAAATGGTATCTCTGAAAATGTCATCTTGTCCTGCAAAAACAAGCCGCCATACAGCTCAATCAGTGGAAAATAAAAAAAGTCGGAGCTCACAGAATAAAGCGATGCAAAAATTTACTTTTTTCTTATAAAATAATTTTTACTGTGTAAAAAAAACAAACAAATGTGGCATCGCTGTTATCGTACTGACTTGAAGAGAAAAGCTGCCTTATCAACTTTAACACACGCAGTAACTGCATAAACCCCCCCCCCCCCCCCCCCAAAAAAAAAAAAAAAAAAATCATTTTCCAAATTGCTGGGTTTTTAAAAAAAAAAAAAAAATCTGTGACCGAAAACGATCCAATGAGAACGTCAACTCATCGCACAAAAATACAAGCCCTCACGTGACTCTTGTCTATGAGAAAATTATAGCTATCTAACTATAACGATGCAAAAAAAAATTTTTTTTGCGATAAAAAGCATCTTTAGTGTGTGACAGTAGCCAAACACAAAAAGTTATAAATTGCTGTAATTGTATATACTGTTGATTTTTTTCGTTCTGCCTCACAGTAAGGCTTGGCTCACATTTATCCTGCGCTCTACGCTGAGCGCTTAGGCCTGGATCACACTTCCGTTTTTTAAAATCCGTCCAAATCCGTCGTTTTCCGTTAAACGGATCCGCCATTTTTTTGGAGGATCCGTTTTTTGGTCCCATAGACTTCCATTAGCGGTTACCGCGGATCCGTCAAAACGGATCCGTTTGCATCCATTTGCGGTAAAACGGAAACGGATCCGTTTTCTCACAAAAAAACGGATGGCGGATGCCAAAAAAACGGATGTGTGAAACAGGCCTTACACCAGGGTTTCTGTTTAAATCTCTGAAATAAATGATTCAGACAGAACCACCTGCAGAAGATTCCCTATAATAAAGGCAGATGGAGTCAAATTTATCGTCCACAAGTTTGGCAATTCTGTAGTGATGACAGCAAGCCTAATTTATGGATGCATGTCTCCAGAAGCACAACCTGGGCACAACATACTGGTCACAACAACGTACTGCAAGGCAGTTTGCAATTTGCTCGGTAACATTCACTTCTCCTTGTTTCTGGAAAACACCCATGGAGTCAATATTATCACTACATCTGTAGATAAATTCCCAAAAGGATATAATTTCCAAAATGGGGTCACTTAAGGGGGGATTCAGCTTTTCTAGCTTTTAGGGGCTCTGAATATGGAGTCTGCTCACTAATCTAGGAAAATCTGCGCTCCAGAAGGCAAATAGCCCTCCGTCTCTTCCGTGTCTCGCCATATGGCTAAGCAGTACTGTTCAGCGACATATGGAGCATTTCCACAGTAAGCAGAATTTGAGGCAGAATTTGTAGGACAAATTTTGGTGCCATTTTTACCTATTTCTCCTTGTGAAAACTTAAAATCTGGGGCTAAAACTTTTTTTGTGGCAAAAATGCAATAATTTTTTTCATTCACTGCTCAATGGTGTAAAATTCTGTGACACACCTATGATGTCAATATGATCAGTACAACCCTAGATGAATTCATTCATCAAGATGTGTATTTTGTAAAATGTGGGCACTTATGAGGAGTTATGCTTTTCTGTCACTTCAAGGGCTCTCCTAGTGGGTCATTGCATCTGCAAACCATAACACTAAAATACTGCATGATAATATGGTGCTCCTTCCCTGCTGAGCTTTGCACTGTGCCTGAAAAGTATTTCCGGTTTATATGTAGGGTATTGGCACACTCAGGAGAATATTTTACAACAAGCTGAGGTCCATTTTTTCCTTCAAAAAATTAATAACTTGGGGCTAAAGCAACATTTTAGTGGTAAAAATTTAAATTATTCTTTACTGCCCAATAGTATAAAAATCTGTGAGGCACATGTGGTGTCAATTTAATCACTGCGCCCCTAGATGAATTTATTGGGAGTGTAGTTTGTAAAATGATGTAATATATGGGGAGTTTCTACTGTTCTGGCACCTCATGGGCTCCGCCAATGTGACATGGCACCCTCAAAGCATTCCAGCAAAATCTGAACTCCAATATGGAGCTTCTTCCCTTCTGAGCTTTGCACTGTGCCTCAAGTAGTTTTCAACCACATATTGAGTAAATTGCAGGACAAATTTTGGGGTCCATTTTCTCCTGCTATCCTTGTGAAAAAGATAAAATTTGGGGATAATACAGTTTTCTGAGAAAATGGGGTCACTTGTGGGGTGTTTTCCACTGTTTAGGCACACCAGGGGCTCTCCAAAAATGTCATGACATCTGCACACAATTCCATCAGTCTGCGTTCCAAAACGTCACTCCTTCATTTCTGAGCCCTGTTGTGTGCAGAGACAGTATTTTTCCCCCACATATGGGGTATCAGCGTACTCAAAGAAATTGCTCAAAATTTGTATGGTGCACTTTATCGTGTTGCCTTTGTGAAAAGGTTTTTATTTACTGTTTAGGCACATCAGGGGCTCTCCAAACGGGACATGGCATTCGTTAATTTTTCCAGCAAATTTTGCATTCAAGTCAAATGGCGCTCCTTCTCATCTGAGCCCTGCCATGCACCCAAACAGTGGTTTTCCCCCACATATGGGGTATCGACATGCTCAGAAGAAATTGCACAACACATTTTTGGTTCATTTTTTCCTGTTACTCCTGTGAAAGTAAAAAAAATTTGGGTCTAAAGTAAAATTTTTGTTAATTGCTTACCTTGTTTTTCGGACTATGACGCACCCCAAATTTTGGGGTGGAAAATAGGAAAAAGATTTTGATAAGAAGGAGGTCCATCTTATAGTGCAAATTTACGGTATCTTATCTGGGGATCGGTGGTGGAGCTGGGTCACTGGAGGCATGGTCCTTTTCTCAGGAAGCTGGCGGCGGCAGTTGTTGGGCAATGCTGCAGTACTTGGGTAGGAAGAGGGTGTATCCCAGCAGTGCGATGCAGTGGGCCTGGTGTCGGCGGCGGGCAGAGCCGAGTGAATAATTGGTTTCCTGGCGGACATTTTCCTGAAACTGTGGGATCTCGGCCCATTCAGATCTCAATCTGTGTATGCTCGGCCTCCGGCGGCCATTTCCCTAAAGCCCACAGCGTGATGGGTTAATACACTTCTTGAATGTGGTTTTGAGCACCTTGAGGGGTGCAGTTTTTAGAATGTGTCACTGTTGGGTATTTTCTGTCATTTAGACCCCTCAAAGTCACTTCAAATGTAATGTGGTCCTTACATTTTATTTATTTTTTTAAGTTAGAATTCGATGGTCGACATTTAACCCTTATAACTTTCTAAGGAATAATAAAAAAAAAAAGTTTCAAATTGTGCTGATGTAAAGTAGACATGTGGGAAGTGTTATTTATTAACTTTCTTCGTGTGATATAACTCTGATTTAAGGGCATAAAAGTTAAGTTTGAAAATTGCTAAATTTTTGCCAAATTTTTTGTTTTTTTTCACAAATGCAAATCATATTGAAGAAATTTTACCAATATGCAATATGTCACAAAAAAACTCAGAATTTAAATTTTGACCTTGTCATAAAGGTGCAAACAGGCTTGAGGGTTAAAGGGGTTAAACTTGGTCCCTCTGTGGGAATTTCACTGCAATGCTTTATAAATTCAGTGCTGCACTGACACAAGCTTACTAGACCATGCTCTGTGCATGGTCTAAGTAGCTTGCTAGCCCTGGTGACCTGAATGTTGCGGGTGCGCCGATCGGACAGGAGAGGCAACCCCCTCTCCCTACCTTCTAAATACTGCAAACATTATCGAACGCAGCATTTGGAGAGCTTAAGGGTATGTGCACATGTTGCGGATTCTGCTGCGTTGTACAGTACCATTAAAGTCTATGAGAAATGGAAAACGATGTGCACATGCTGCGGATTTTTCCAAGCAGATTTTCTGTGGATTTAAATCCACAACATGTCAATTCTTTGTGCGGATCCGCAGCGTTTTGACACCTGCTCCATTATAGGAATCCGCGGGTGTCAAAACGCAGGGGAAATCAGAACAAAATCTGCACTGAATATGCAGGTAAAACGGAGGTCATTTTACTTGCGGATTTAGCCAAATCCGCGCGGAATAATCCACAGGGTAATCCGCAACGTGTGCACATACCCTTTCTGTTGGAAGCAAAGCGGGCCAGTTGTCCACTGTCAGATTAGTTGAACACCAGGCAGCGATCACTTGCAAAATCGTCAGGACGTATCCATACATCCAATGTTGGGGGAAGTCTTTCCTAATCAGGACGTATGGATATGTTTAAGGTCGTTAAGGGGTTAAAGATGAAGCATGTTTTGGCCAAATTAATGTTTCCTATTTATTTCTTTTAGGGCACAGTCAGACTGCCATATAAATCTGACCAAGGTCGGATCCCAGTGTACAGAATGTCTCTTTTCCCAAGCGTGACACCTGCATAGGAATACATGTGTCGCCTTCACACTCTGATTGGGAGAGCTGCCGGCCAGTCCAAGCTTTGTCCTAATGGTCTCGGTATGATTTATATGGCCATCTGACTGTGTCGAAGGAGAGGGTTTTTTTTGTTATCTTTTTGTATCCTTTTGGAATTCATAGAATTTGCATATTAACTTTTATTAAATGAGTATTTCACAGTATGAAAATAAGCAAGTTTCCAATGTACTTGCTTTTTCTATCATTCTCCTGCAGTGAGAGCTTTTATCTTACGTAGTTTACAGCTAGTTTCCATGGAGCTCGAGCATCAGAGTATGGCTGAGTGGAGTGTTTACAGTAGTTACATTCCAGGAGTGGAGTTAAATCCTAAGATGCCAGTCAGCTCTCTTCAGCCCATTGATTTCTCTATGGCAGTTAGCTGTTTGCCTCTCTCCCATTTAGCTTCTGCCAAGGCTCTTACCAGTTCTGTTTAATCACAATTTGTGATGAGCGAACATGCTCGGATAAGGTGTTATCCGAGCATGCCTGTGTGTTAACCGAATGTCTTCGGCATGCTTGAAAAATATGTTTAAGTCCCCAGAGGTATGACAAAAAAGCATATTTTTTTGCCTTGTGTTTTGTTTTTCTTTTTACTGTCTACACTGAAAGGGATTAGCTAGTAAGACGTGGTGATAATGTGTTCTTTATTTGCTTTCCTAAAAAAAGGAATTAATGGGTACAATTCATAAATAAAGCTCTTATCAGTCCTGTGTAATCACAATTAGTGATGAGCAAACGTGCTCGGATAAGGTGTTATCTGAGCATGCTCCTGTGCTAACAGAGTGTCTTCGGCATGCTTGAAAAATATGTTCAAGTCCCCATGGCTGCATGACTCGCCGCTGATAGACAGCCACAACACCTGCAGGGATTGCCTGTTTGTTATTATAGCCACGAGACATGTATTTTTTGAGCATGCTGAAGTTGCTCGGTTAGCACACAGGCATTCTCTGATAGCACCTTATCAGAGCACATTCGCACATCACTAATCGCAGTCCCTCAGCCCCCAGCATCATGGCTCTCACTGTCCATCAGAGTCTTGTGCTTGTTCAAACGCACTGTTATCTCTTTGTAGAAAATACAGGAATAACAGTGTAGACTGCAGAACAAACCACTAAATGGTCACTAGTGCTGATTGGTTGCTATTTGTACAATCGGAAGGAAGGAGGGGTTGGGGGCTATAGGTGATCACTATTGACCTCAACGTCTAGTTGGTTGAAATGACCAGAATCAAAGTTAACCTTGATTCTAGCTGTTGCAGCGGGATAATGGCAGTCTGTTACAGCGGGAGTTCCACGGTGATAACTCTGGTACAACTTCTACTTCCATATGGTAACCAAGACATAAGGACCTTTTATTTATACCTGTGGTATAAAGTGGCTTACATACATGCATTTTTATGACTTTGCTAACACCCACTATACGACTACAACCTTGTTTCCCTTTCTGTTATCATTTGTCATTCCAATTAGGACCGATACTGCATACATAGAAATCTTCATACCCTTAACACCCATCAGTTTATGAAGAATTTACAGTCTTCATTGTACCTTATATCCTCCCTTCTTGTACAGTTTAGCTGCAACACATTATAATAAGATTCTCGTGTGTCCTCAGAGAAGCAGCACCTCCTACACACAGAACAACTGGGCATAGACTTCTGCAACCCTGACACATAAACATTATCTTCAGCAGTGCTCTCAAAGTGCTGGACATTGCTATAAGCTCGTGATTTATCCATAACTTTGACCTTCGCTTTTCCAAACAAGCTTACTTCATAACTCAAACCACCTAACTATTCGACAATCTAAAATGACTGATACTTTTCACTCCTTCCTTAGTCCTAAAGTACAAGCCCCATCACCAACCTCCAGGGCTGAAGATCTGACTATTAACTTTAAAGAAAATGTGACAATATCCTTCAGGAAATTATCTAAAAAATAGCCCCTAATGGCATAAATTTTTCCTTTTCCCTTTACTCAGTTCATCCAATTCACTTTCCATCTTTTGGACCTGTCAAAGTAGATTCCAGGCCCTTCTTCTTCTCACTCTACTACCTGCACTAGCGACCCTATCTTCTCTCACCTCCTCCAGTCCCTCTCCCCAGCAGTTATTACCCACCTAACTAAAAAAGAGGCCATTTTGGGCATAACTAAAATGTTACAAGTGGATTGATCTAGTTGAAAATATTAAATAAGGTAATACTCCCATACCAGTTCTTTCCTGGATCCAGTGTAGGCCACTCCGTGGTCTGTATTTACATTGGAAGAAAGACCTAACAATTCAAGCAGCAACATGGCTGGTGGTTGAATGCCGTGTTAAGGTGACTTCAGCAGCTCATCATCGCTTCGCTGCCCTTCTCTTTTAAAACATGCCATTAGAGATGGGCAAACCCAAACAGTAAAATTCAGCTTCTGCAACGAACACCTACTGTTCGGGCATGGACATCAAATATGTACTTCACCAGGAAGTCTGTGTTACTGTTAGAGTTCGGGCCCCCCCCCCCAAACACCGGGTGTTTGTCACGCTGTCATGTGCTTGACAGCACGTCAAACACTGCTTCTGATTGGCACTGTTTTTTTGTAATTATTTGAATAAAAAAAAACTATATATAAAAAAACTTAATGGGGTCCCTACCCTATTTTTGACAACCATCTTTGCTAAAGCAGAAAGCTGGGGGCTGGTGTTTTCAGGCTAGTAAGGGGCCATAGTTATTGGCCCCTCTCCAGCCTAAATATAGCAGCTCACAGCCACCCAGAAAAGGCGCATCTATTAAATGCACCAATTCTGGCGCTTTGCCTGGCTCTTCCCTCTTGTCCTGTAGCGGTGGCAAGTGGGGCTCATATTTGTGGGGTTAATGTCACCTTTATATTGCCCAGTGACATCAAGCCCACAGGTTAGTAATGGAGAGGCGTCTATAAGGCACCTATCCATTCCTAATCCTATAGTTATATTGTAATTAAACTCACAACAAGAATAAAGGCTTTTATTTGAAATAAAAACAAAAAACACTTATTTTATTATTTAAAAATAGCAAATGCAGTTATACTCACCTAACACCCGTTCCATTGAATCCCTAGTCTTCTGTAATAAAACAAAAACTAAAAAAAGCAATTTTTCTGTTTGACATTCTGTCCCGTGCCATAATCCATGTCTGGGGATTAATAGTTTTCAACCTGGACGGTGCCAAGATGCGACAGTCCAGGCTGAGAACCACTGATGAATGAGCTGCTGTTGGGACGCAGCATCAGTGAGCAGCGGTGACCTCATTGAGGTTACCGCAGGTCACTGAAGCTGTGTTCCCAGCCGGTCCAATGAACTGCGGTGACCTCCATCCGGTGAGATCACTGCTAGCACAGTGAGAAAAAGTCTCACTTTGCAGAGGTGAGTTCATCGGGAGTATTTCACTGCGCTGAATTTGAACTACGGTGAACGTTAAATATAAGCACAACGGGTGCAAGGCCTCCCATGCAAAAAATCCCTTGTTTGCAAAATAATATAAAAGTGGAAATAGCTGGCAACACTCCATTTTATCAAAAATCAGGTGAACTTTATTGGTCCTCGTGGTGTGGCAACATTTCGGCTACAATTAATCTCTCTATCTAGAGCTGAACTTCTTGTTAACTACCTAAGCATGACATTTCCATTTCTCTGGGTCGCTCCACCATAACTCCTGTCCAACTCGCAACCTGTTTTAGGGTTATTTCCCTTTCTTCCTCATTTTGGAGTCTTTCCTTTTCTCCATATATTAAGTCATTCACTCCCTGATGTCAACTTTACCTCAGAAACCTTACCAGAATCCAACCTCTTCTCACCTGGTCCACTTAAATTCTTCCATCTCCATTCTATCCTGAATGCAGCAGCCAGGCTTATATTTTTGTCCAGCCATTAAAGAGATGACTTCAGTTTGCACTGGTTTCCTATCCTCTACAAAATATCTCGTACACTTCTCACTCTCGCTGACAAAGCTACCCACATGTCTGCACCTACTTACATTGTTTACCTAATCTCTGTCTACCACCCTACCTGTGCTCTCCATTCGGCTAACGTTCTAAGGTCCCCTTTACATTTAGCGATGCACCAGCGATCCCGACCATGATACGACCCGGTCAGGATCGCTGGTGCGTTGCTAAATGGTCGCTAGTGAGCTGCCACACCGGCAGATCTCACCAGTGATGCAGCGGCGGTCGGTCTTACCTTTCAGACGCGGCGAGGGTGTCCGTCTTCTGCCTGCGTCCATGGAGCCGACGACGAGAAATGGACCAGGCCGATCTCGCGCGATCACCGATAACCAGCGGGGGAGCCAGTCGAAGGTAAGTATCACATGTAGCGATATCGCTAGTAATATCGCTGCTGCGTCACAAAATCGGTGACGCTTTAGCGATATTGCTAGCGATATCGCTATGTGTAAAACCCCCTTAAGGACTGGTGTATGCTCAGAAGATATGAACATCGCAGTGTATCAGTCAGGATGGATGCCAAGGTATATGTCCACAATAAGGACCAACTGAAAAGAAACTTGTACCGCTTGTATACATATCTTGGCAGCGGCCTTCTGGGTGAGAAAGTTCACTGCTGTTTTCCTATTCCATTAAATAAATCGTATGCAGTTGCATACCGACCAAAGACTGAAAGAACACACTTTCTGCCTATATTTGGTGGATGGTCTTCTATAACAACGTTACAGTATATATCATGAAAATCTCCAAATGTATACTGTAGATCGTCTTCTATTGATTCAAGCTCTTTAGCACCCGTTAGGGTACACACAGGTGCTGGCACTCGTGTTAGCTGCTGCAGTTGGCTTCCTGCAGCAGCTGGGCGATCATGTGTGTCCGCTATTAAGAAAAATGAATATTCACCGTGCAGTGAATATTTCTTTGTGCTGCATGTTGGGGGACATATATATCAGGATGGGAGACATTACCCTCCATAAGTGTCAGCAGCGGATCACCCCACTCACATCATTGACAGCTCATGACCACATTTTTTTCCTATTTTCCTCATCTAAAATGTAGACACGTCTTACAATCCGGTGCATTTTTTAATCTGCAAAATACGGTAAATACAATATTTGACATGCTGGTAGTTTGTGTGCTGGGACCTCCGTAGATTATGAGAATGGGGTAGTTGTATTTTTTTTACAGTTGGTAGCATGCAATCTCATGTTCAAATTAATGTGTTGTACTGGATTCACACACAAGTGTCTGAGTAAGGATTGCGATTCACAGACTAGCCACGGGTCTCTTAACCCAAACTTCACAGCATCATATATGCCCATGAGGCTTTTGAGTTTGGGTTAGGAGCCCTGCGGCCAGTCTTTAAATCACATACTGTGACACAAGAATGGATAAATGAGTGCTAACAGCTTTTGATAACTTTTCATTGTTTTTATACATGTATGTGTTTTTTTTCTAGGCTTGTTTTATGCACTTTCATATAACACAAGAATTGATCAAGATAATGTTGCTGCAGTTCTGCCAACAGGTATCTATTTATTTCCTACCAAGTTTAGAACTGAATTGTGGACACAAGGGAACACGAAATTCTAGTCTTGTTTTATATACCAAGAAAACCGACCAAATATTCCATGAGTCTCTCCAATTAAGGAATATATATTTTAAGAGATCAAGAGGATGTGTACAGAGGGCATACATCATCACAGGTGAAGGCTTTTGACGAAACGTGCGTCAGGTTGGACACTAATCATACTAGGGATGTTCTCCCTATACAGTATGTACTGTCTTTTATAATAGTGATCTATTTCTGATGTGTTTGACAGTGTTGTCTTCACCTTATGGTTTATGCATGGACAAAATTGGACAGTAGAAGCATGCACACTATATAATTGATTTTGCCTATATCTATACACTCATTGTTATATACATGCATTGTCCATTATATAACCCACGGCTTTCCATATTCCATATGTCATTATTTCACGTGTAAGTGGGAAACCAACTATTGATCATATGCCTGCATTGAACTATATACCCCTCTTCAAAAATGTTTTTATAATTATATCTACCCAGTATCTACACTTGCGTTTGCATCCTTTTTCTGTTTGTACATCCACTGTATGCCAGTTTGATCCCTAATAGTGTTTATTCCTTAAATTGGAGTGACTCGTGGACTATTTGATCGGTTTTCTTTTCTTTATATGTTTTGTGCGTTTTTTACAGCATTTTCTGATTGGCACTGTTGTCCGTTAATATTTATGCCAAAGACATAGTGAAAATGAGGATGAATGAACTCATGGAGATCAACATCCAACACTGCGGGGACACCATCACATGTTTCTCAACGCAGTGATTCTAGGGCAATGCCCCCATCCCTTATGGGAAATATGTAAATATATGCAAAACACAAGCCGCGGAGACACCATCACATGTTTCTCAACGCAAGCAATGACTAGCCAGGTCTTTCCCCGGGAGGGAACAACCACGGGGTTTTGCATTGTGTTTTGCATATAAAGGCATAGTTAGGTCCAGAAATATTTGGACAGTAATCCAATTTTCATGATGTTCATTTTTAATACTTGTAGAGAATCTTTTGCAGGCAATGACTGCCTGGCTTCTTTAGATGTTTTGGTAAAGTCTAATCTGGCCTTTCTATTTTTAAGGCTGATTAATGATTTGCACCTTGTGATGAACCCTCTGTATTTGCTCTCATTAAGTTTTCTCTTTATTGTAGACTTAAGGTACCATTACACATAACGATGTCCCAGCGATCCCACCAACGATCCGACATGGATGGGATCGCTGGGACATTGTTAGCTGATCGCTGGTGAGCTGTCACATAGAGAGCCCCTCCAGCGATCAAGACCAGCGAGCACACTGGTTACCAATGTAAACATCGGGTTTCTAAGGGCCCTTAGAAACCTGATGTTTACCCTAGATACCAGCGTGCACTGCAGGCAGGGCGGGAGGTGGAGGCAGAGCGGCGCAGACAGGCCGGTCGTAGCATTGCTATCTGCTACTTCGGTCTGACAGACTGGAGTAGCAGATAGCAGAGCTACTCCGGTCTGTGCGCCGCTCTGCCTCCACCTCCCGCCCTGCCTGCAGTGCACGCTGGTGTCTAGGGTAAACATCGGAGACCTCTATGGTTGTCAGTGACGTATTGTTGTGAGCGCCACCCAGTGATCTGTGCTGACATGTAAAAAAGCAAACGTTCTTTAGTCGCCCACCCCGGCTACATTGCCATGTCTGCATCGACAGTAACAAAATGTTAACCTCGGGGAGGGTGAGTAAAGTGTTTTTGTATTTTGTTTTTTGCTACAAACAGCATCAGGGACACTACTTTTCTGAAACCAGAAAACGCATTTAACCTTCTTCAAATCATCAGCATTTGAATGTGAAGAAAATTGAAACCAGACATAAGTGATCGGCATATACTGTTCATTTTAATCTGTTTCTAAATGTTGCACATTGCAATGTTCTTGTGCCCTTTCCTGATACAGCACATATTACTGGATAATAATTATAGAGATTTCTAAATTTCAAACTGCATTGTGCACCATCTGCATATTCAGTGATATTTTTTTCCCGTAGGAAAGCTGATTATCTCTGTAAATAAAGACACCTATGAAGAGTTGGGTCTGCAGGGCAAGCCCTCTCTATATTCGGGGAAACATGCCTTGCGATATAGTAAGTTTCAGGAGTGTGCTTATTGTCTGTTACTGGACCTGTGCATTCGTTCTGCTTCACTAGTAACCTTTTCCCTTCATTTTGCAGTTATTACAATTGATCTGACAGACAGTGCCATGTCACCAGATAGTAAAAAGTTCCAGCGTGTGAGGTGGGCCTTGACTGAGAAAAAACCTCTGAGTTTTGATTTCTTGGTTGCTTGGGATAATTCAGGTAGTTCACCCCTCTAAAACAATATCGTCTGGTATTTGTATGTGGCATCATTTGACTTTTTGTTGGCACCCTCCTTAATCAGACTTGGGTAGACAGGTAAAACACCACAACTCATTCATTTTCAATGCAACATGTTGAAAAGAAACATATGTTGAAAACTGGTCAAAAAACACTACCTGGAATATTGGATCTCAAGTTAAGAAGCCACATACGCTAAATATATTCTTAATTATTCGGTCTCCCATGACAGCACCATGAGAGAGGGGATCTGCCATTCAGGGACAGGAAACCTACAGACATAAAAGGGTGGCACCTCTCTCCCACATCAGTTGGTTTCCTGTGCCTGACAAGATTGAAGATGTGCCCAGGCCCGGCAGGTCAACTCAGGCAGCGGGGGGTCCTCTGCCTCAGCCTGTCGTGTGTGCTGGAAGTGCCACAGTGCAGGGGGACTGCACATGTAGGCGACAGCAGAAAAAGCAGCCTCCGGGGAGGAGAGCGAGCTTGTTAATGGTCGATCGCCGCAGGTGCAGTTAAGTATGCGCTGCAAAGGGGGGTGTCTGTCTCCTGGGGCTGTGCCAGGCTCGCGGCAGTCTTTCTCTGGGGGCTGGCGCGGTGGTTCTGGCAGTGGAGGGCTGTGATGCGTGTCCGATTACCAGGGCACTTCCTCGGTGATGCGGCCGGGGGCGGAGCCTTGGTGACGCAGCCGTGGCGTGACGCGGTCGGGTTCATGCGCAGTGGCTGTTGGGGACGGGCCTTGGTGACGCCCCTATAAAGAGGGCCGTGGCGGTGAGTCGGGGGGCGCGGTCCGAGGCGGTTCGTCGAGGCCAGAAGCCGCTGATGGGACCGGTGCAGCAAGGACTGGGCCGGATGTTGGATACCGCGTGCAGGCCGGGGGTGCAGTCGTGGGGGGGGGGAGCATGCCCAGCGACCTGCAGAGTAGTACCAGGCAGGCCACATGGAAATCCTGCTGGCCCCTGACCGGTAGGGCGGTACCAAAGGGGAGTGGAACTACTTAAGGAGGCCATGGTGGGTGCCAGGTGCTTCTAGGCCCATGTATCCAAATATGGAGGCACCAGAGTAGCAGATACTGCAGCAATCACCAAAGCAGCAGCAGATGGAGAAGCCCCACATGAAAGTCACCCAGCAACGATCACGTAGTGTGACAGCAGTTGGTCGTGTTGGTGACACGAGATCTAGTCAAAAGAGTAGATTTTTTTTTTTTTTTTAAATTTTACAGAGGGTAGCAGGAGTAATTGGACTGCAAAAGTTATTGTGTAATTTGTCCTGAGTATGCTGATACCTGATATGTGGGGGGAACCACTGTTCCGGCGCATTGCAGAGCTCAGAAGGGAAGGAGCGCCGTTTGACTTTTTCACTGCAAAATTGGCTGGAATTCAGATCGGACGCCCGCCTTGTCACGTTTGGAGAGCCCCTGATGTGCCTAAACAGTGGAAACCTCCCACAAGTGACCCCATTTTGGAAAATAGACCCCCCCAAGGAACTTACCTAGATATGTGGTGAGAACTTTGAACCCCCAAGGGCTTCACAGAAATTTATAACGTACAGCCGTACAATTAAAAAATCATATCTTTTCCACAAAAATGATCTTTTCACCCCCAATTTTTATTTTCCCAAGGGTAACAGGACCCCAAAAGTTATTGTGCAATTTGTCCTGAGTACGCTGATACCCCATATGTGGGCGTAAACGACTATTTTGGCGCATGGCAGAGCTCGGAAGGGAAGTAGCGCCATTTGACTTTTTTGGCTGGAATGGAGATCGGACGCCATGTCGCGTTTGGAAAGCCCCTGATGTGCCAAAACAGTGGAAACTCCCCACAAATGACCCAATTTTGGAAACTAGACCCCCCCAAGGAACTTATCTAGATGTGTGGTGAGAACTTTGAACCTCCAAGGGCTTCACAGAAGTTTATAACGTACAGCCGTACAATTAAAAAATCATATTTTTTCCTCAAACATGATCTTTTAGTCCCCAATTTCTTTATTTTCCAAGGGTAACAGGAGAAATTGGACCCCAAAAGTTGTCCAATTTGTCCTGAGTACGCTGATATCCCATATGTGGGAGAAAACTACTGTATGGGCACACGTCAGGGCTCGGAAGGGAAGTAGTGACGTTTTAGAATGCAGACTTTGATGGAATGGTCTGCGGGTGTCATGTTGCCTTTGGAGAGCCCCTGATGTGCCTAAACTATGGAAACCCCCACAAGTGACCCCATTTTGGAAACTAGACCCCTCAATGAATTTATCTACATGTGTGGTGAGCATTTTGAACCCCCAAGTGCTTCACAGAAGTTTATAACGTAGAGCCATAAAAATAAAAAAAACCATTTTTTTCCATAAAAATGATATCTTTTGCCCCTAATTTTTTTATTTTCCCAAAGGTAACAGGAGAAATTGGACCCCAAAAGTTGTTGTGCAATTTGTCCTGAGTAGGCTGATACCCCATATGTGGGGGTAAACCACTGTTTGAGCGCATTGCAGAGCTTGGAAGGGACGGAGCACCATTTGACTTTTTCAACGCAGAATTGGCTGGAATTGAGATCAGACGCCATGTTGCTTTTGGAGAGCACCTGATGTGCCTAAACAGTGGAAACCCCCCAATTCTAACTCCAACCCTAGCCCTAACTCTAATGGGAAAATGTAAATAAATACATTTTTTTTAATTTTATTATTTTTCCCTAACTAAGGGGGTGATAAAGGGGGGTTTGATTTACTATTTATGGCTGGTTTTTATGTTTGGCGGCTGCCACACTCTAAAAGAAGCTTTTTATTGTAAAAATAGTTTTTGCATCACCACATATTGAGAGCTATAATTTTTCCGTATTTTGACCCACAGGTCTTATTTTTTGCGGGACGAGTTGACGTTTTTATTGGTACCATTTTCAGGCACGTGACATTTTTTGATCGCTTTTATTCCGATTTTTGGGACGAAAAATGAACAAAAACCAGCATTTCCTGAATTTCTTTTGGAGGTGCGTTTACACCATTCTGTGTGTGATAAAATTGATAAAGCGATTTTATTCTTCGGGTCAGTACGATTACAGCGATACCTCAATTATGTCGTTTTTATATGTTTTGGCGCTTTTATGCAATGAAGACAATTTTATATAAAAAATAATTATTTTTGCATCGCTTTATTCTGCAAGCTACAACTTTATTTTTTTGCTGATGACTCTGTGTGGCGGCTCATTTTTTGCGGGACAAGATGACGTTTTCAGCTGTACCATGGTTATATCCGTCTTTTTGATTGCGCGTTATTGCACTTTGTGTTCGGCGGTATGATGATAAAGCATTGTCTTTTGCTTTGTTTTTTATTTTTTAAGGGGTTCACTAAAGGGGTTAACAAGTAGGACAGTTTTATAGTGCGGGTCGTTACGGACGCGGCGATACTAAATATGTGTACTTTTATTATTTGTTTTTTTTTTATTTCCTAAAAATGAGTATATTAGGGAATTTTTTTTTTTTTTTAAATTTATTTAGGGATTTTTTATAAATTATTTTTACACTTTTTTTTTTTTTTGCTTGATTTTATTGTCCCAGGGGGTGACATTACTGTAATGTGTCAGATCGCTGATCTGACAGTTTGCGCAGCACTCTGCTCTCTGCAGGCACTGAGGAGGCCGCCTCCCTGCAGGCCCCCAAAGGACCCCGCGGCCATCTTCGATCCGGGGGCCTGCAGGGAGGGAGACCCTCAGAGCAGAGCAGCACATTGCGCTGCTCTGGGGGTCTCAGGGAAGCACGGAGGGAGCCCCCTCCCTGACGATGCTTCTCTAATCCCCCAGTACACTGCGATCATGTTTGATCGCAGTGTGCCAGGGGTTATTTTGCTGTGGGCGGTCCGTGACCACCCTTGACACAGTGCCGGGTGTCAGTTGTGATAATCAGCTGACACCCGGCCGCAATCAGCAGCGCCCCCCCCCCCCCTCGGGAGCACCGCTGATCGCTTAGACGTACTATCCCGTCCCCAGTCATACGGGCCCAGGTACCGTGGACGGGATAGTACGTCTCATGTCAGAAAGGAGTTAAGGAAAGAAGACCCAGGTCTCCGGTGTCAGTGTCTGAGAATGACTCTGGGGAGATTGTTTCAGATTCATCGACTCATATTCAGAGGCCCGGTCAGGCTGTTCCTGCTTCCCGCTTGATCAAGTGGACCAGCTAGTGAAGGCGGTCAATAATACGATGGGTCTTGTAGAGCCCCAGCCGAAGAGGTCTATGCAGGATGTGATGTTTAGGGGTCTGGAGCGGAAAGTTCGCAGATCCTTTCCGCTAAATAAGATCAATTCACTGATTGCCTGAGAGGAAATGGTCTCTGCCTCCAGCCTTCAAGAGAAGATACCCGTTCGAGAAGTCAGCCTCGTCCTCGTGGGATAAAGCCCCGAAGCTAGATGCAGCAGTTGCTAAAGCATCCAGGAAGGCCTCACTGCCATTCGAAGATATTGGGAATTTAAAGGACCCGTTGGACAGGAAAGCAGAGGTCTTTCTAAAGGGCACCTGGGAAACGTCAGCAGGGTCCCTTATACCAGCAGTGGCGGCCAAATGCACAGCCAGGTCGTTAATGGTCTGGTTAGACCGGTTGGAGGAACAGCTTAAGGAAAAAGGATACCGTCTCGAGAACCCATCTTCCCTTCTCATGATCCAGGGGCTGCAGCTTTTTTATTGGATGCATCAGCGGACTTAGGCTAGCAATGAGAACTGCGGCCCTTTCTAATGCTGCACGCAGGGCCCTATGGCTGAAGTGTTGGCCGGGGGATATCCAGGCCAGGTCTAAGTTGTGCAGTATCCCTCGTGAAGGAGTACATCTGTTTGGGCCAGTATTGGATGAGCTATTGAAGAAGGCAGGGGAGAGCAAGAAGAAGTTCCCTAGCTTAGCGGGTCCTTAATATAGGCGTGACTTCAGTAGGAGGTGGTCTAGCCGTAGGAGGTCATCTATGGATAAAAGTAGATGGGACAGCAACAAAAAGAAAGGTAGAGGATATATGTTTGGTTCCTCCCGGGATCGCCGGAAACCACCCCAATGACTATCGGCCCAGGTGGAGGCAGGCTTTTGGCCTTCTACCCGGCCATGTCAGAAATCTCAGACAGTGGATACATGCTGTCATCAGCACAGGTCTTAAGTTTGAGTTCCAGGAAATACCTCACGACAGGTTTATGTTAACTCCCACTCATTCTTCACCAGCAGAACAACAGGCATTGGAGTTGGAGGTCCATGACCTACGACAGAAGGCAGTCTTGATAGACGTTCCTGCGTCAGAGAGAGGTAAGGGGTTCTATTCTCCCCTCTTCCTGATTAAGAAACCAGACGGTTCCTTTCGGACCATTATTAATCTGAGCCGTCTGAATAGATTCCGTTCCTTTAAAATGGAGTCGGTGAGGTCAGCAAAAAGACTACTCTTTAAAGATTGCTTCAAAGTAGTGTTAGATCTCATGGATGCCTACTATCACATTCTGATACATGCAGATTTCCAGCAGTATCTTAGGCCTCTTTCACACATCCGGTTTTCAGCATCAGGCGCGATGCGGCGAAAAGTGTAAAAACCGGATCCGGCGCCGGTTGCCACCGGATCCGGTTTTTCCCCCATTCAGTTTCATTATTGCCGCATCGCGCCGGATACCTATGCGGCGTATCCGGTTTTTGCCTGATCCGGCAAAAGCAGCCTGTCCGGCGTCTAGAAAAAACGTTCCATGTAACGTTTTTTTGCAGCGCCGGACCGGCTTTTTCCGCAGCGCATGCCCGGACTCTGTGAATGTTAACCCCACAAGTGCCCGGCGAGAGAGAGAGAGATCTCTCTCTGTCACCCGGACACTTGTGAGAGATCTCTCTCGCCGGGCACTTGTGGGGTTAACACTCACAGTGTCTGGGTGAGAGAGAGAGATCTCTCTGTGGGGTTAACCCCACAAGTGCCCAGCAAGAGAGAGAGAGATTCTCTTGCCTGGACACTAATGTTAACCCCCCCATGTCTCTCTCTCTCCACCCCCCTCCCCTCTCCTCCCCTCCCCTCTCCTATCCTCTCCTCCCCTCACCTCCCTTTCAGCAGCTGTCTCATTGGCTGCCTCTGTCCTGCGGCTCCTTTAATAATGTCCGAGCCGTATCATCTCGCCGCACACACATCCGGTGTCACGGCTGCAGGCCGGATCCGGCGGCCCGGCTTTTCGCCGCACGCCGCCGGACCCCACACACCGGATGTGTGAAAGTAGCCTAAGAGTGGCACTGGGAGGTATGATAAATCATTTCCAGTTGAGAGCCCTTCCGTTTAGCCTCGCCATTGCTCTTCGGGTATTTACTAAAGTAATCGCAGAGGTTTTGGCGCATCTTCATGAGCAGGACATCCTGGTGGTCCCCTATCTGAATGACTTTTTGATTGTGGGCCATTCACTCCAGCACTGCACTACTCAGTTGGAGGGGGTAATGTCTGTTCTAGAAAAATTGGAGTGGCTTATTAATATCAAGAAGTTACGGTTGGAGCCCCTGAAGATGCAGGAGTTCATAGGCCTCATCCTGGACTCTGGGGTTCAGGAATGTCGACTACCATAGTCAAAGGTAGACTGTATTCGGCGTCAAGTGCTGTGGGCTGTAAATAATCCATCTATGTCCCTGAGGGGGGCAATGTCGCTTTTGGGCTCACTCACCTCTTGCTTTCCGGCTGTTCGCTAGGCCCAATTCCATACTACGGCCCTCAGTGGGATGTGTTACATAATGATCGTCAGCTGGGAGGACAGTCACTGCGTTGGTGGTTACTCTTGTCAAACCTTTGTAAAGGGGTTACCTAGGTAAACCATATCTCCCAAGTTGTTACTATGGATGCTAGCCCCAAGGGTTGGTGGGCTCATATGGGGGAGGTGTGGTTCCAGGGGGCGTGGACACATTCTGAGCAGGATGCGTCATCTAACCTGAAGGAGCTGTTAGCTGTGGAGCGGGCATTAAGAGAGCTCCTTATATCCCTGCAGGGTCGGCATGTCAGAGTGTTCTCAGACAATCAGGTAACTGTGGCTTACATGGAGGTGACGGATCGTATTTTTTAGATGGCCAAAACTCATCTGCTGTCATTAACATCCCTACATATAAAAGGAAAAGAGAACGTCGGAGCCGATTTTTTTTTAATTTTTTTTAATTTTTTTTTTCTTTATCTTCAACGAGCTCAGACAGGGGGGGAATGGGTGTTGAATCAGGCTGTCTTAAACCAGATTGTGCAGATGTGGGTGTCCCTGGACATAGATATTTTCGCCAACAGGGGGAACAGAAAAGTGCAGCGGTTTTGTTCTTTAAACTCCAGAGAAGATCCACGTGCTGTGGATTCTCTCCTGATCCCATGGGACTTCAAGCTTGCATATGCCTTTCCCCCGATAGCCCTGATTCTGTTAGTTCTAAGGACGATACAGGAAGACAGGGTATCTGTGATTCTTAGTTCCATTCTGGCCCAGAAGACCGTGGTTTACCTGGCTAAGAAAGATGTCCGTCACCAACCAGTGTGTTCTCCCAGAGCTCCCAGATCTCCTCTCACAGGGACTGATCTTCCATCCACGAGTGTCCAACCTACATCTGACGGCATGGAGATTGAGAGGGCACTGCTCAGGGAGAAAGGGTTTTCTCAGGGCCTAGTAGAAACTTTGCTAAAATGTAGGAAGGCATTCACAACTAGAATATACACCAGAACCTGAAGAAAGTTCCTGTCAGTCTCGGGGGTGGAGATTGGGGGAAAAGTTAAGATAAACCAGATGTTGGAATTCCTACAGAAGGGCTTGGAGATGGGTCTGGCCACGAGCACCCTTAAAGTTCAGGTGTCGGCATTAGGAGCCCTGTATAATTGTGATCTAGCAGGCAATTACTTGGTATCCAGGTTTGTTAGAGCAGCGGCTAGATCTAGGCCCATCATTAAGCAGAAGTTGGTACCTTGGGATTTGAACCTAGTGCTGACAGCATTGACTGAGGCTCCATTCAAACTTATTTAGGTAGCCCCAATAGAATTCTTATCTCTGAAGACAGCCCTTTTAGTTGCGCTGATATCGGCTCTGAGGGTTAGTGATATGCAGGCCCTGTCTAGGCAGCCTCCATATACCCAATTTAGGGACAATAGGGCTGCTTTGAAGCCAGATCCCCTGTAGCTGCCAAAAGTGGCTTCCAAATTCCACAGACTGCAGGAAATAGTCCTTACTTCCTTTTGCTCTAACCCGGCCAATCAAAAAGAAAGAAAACTCCATTCATTAGATGTTAGATGGTGTCTTCTTGCTTATATTTCAGTAACCAACACTTTGAAGAAGGAAACATCTTTGTGTCCTTTCAGGGGGTTAGGAAGGGGCTTATAGTCTCCAAAAATACCTTAGCCAGGTGGATTAGGGAGGCAATTTCTTTGGCATACACAGCAAGTGGTTCTGCAGTTTTGAAAAGCCTAAATACCCTCTCCACCCAAGCTGTGGCGACATCCTGGGTGGAGAGGTCGGAGGTGTTGATTGAGGACATATGTAAGGCGGTTATGTGGTCTTCTCCACCCAAGTTCTTCAAACATTATAGACTGGATTTGGGTGGTTCCTCCGATCTCACATTTGGGAGAAGGGTGCTTGAGGCAGTAGTCCCTCCCTAGATTCTTTACATCTCTGTAATTCTCTTGGGGTGCTGTCATGGGAGACCGAATAAATGCTTAGCTACTTACCGGTAGCGGTGTTTTTCGGAGCCCATCACAGCACCCTTACATTCCCTCCCTTTCACGTGTGGGTGAGCACTCTTCTGGGCTTGAAGCTTAAGCACATGTGGAAATTGTATTTGGTTTAAAATGTTGAATGTTTTGCTACTAACTTGGGAGTTCCTCTCATGCTCTGTAATCCAACTGAAGTGGGAGAGAGGTGCCGCCCTTTTATGTCTGTAGGTTTCCTGTCCCTGAAAGGCGGATCCCCTCTCATGGTGCTGTCATGGTCTCCGAAAAACACTGCTACCGGTAAGTAGCTAAGCATTATTCACTGTTTATTATAAATTCATATCAAATTTGAAAAATTAAAAACAAGCAAGGATTACTCAATTGTAGCATACAGATATTATGCAGAAGTTTAAATGGGAGTATATACAGACTAAATGACTGAAAAAATGCACAAATGTGATTCTCAATTCTCAGGTGTCACTGATGATGAAAATAAAATACTCAATGCAGAACTATATATGGTAAAAAAAATAAAGTGCCAGTGCTTTTAAGAATATATATAGCATATGTGCCTTCTTAACCTGAGATCCAGTCTCCTAGGTAGTGTGTGTGTGTGTGTGTGTGTGTGTGTGTGTGTGTGTGTGTGTGTGTGTGTGTGTGTGTGTGTGTGTGTGTGTGTGTGTGTGTGTGTTTTTTACTTTAGTTTTGAAGGGTTATGCCTAATGTGCTATTGTGGCTAAGTGTGTTTAGTATGTTTA
Organism: Dendrobates tinctorius; assembly: GCF_039654945.1. Taxonomy (NCBI): domain Eukaryota; kingdom Metazoa; phylum Chordata; class Amphibia; order Anura; family Dendrobatidae; genus Dendrobates; species Dendrobates tinctorius. The sequence continues at coordinate 44,049,109 of NW_027361672.1, forward strand.
AAATGGTATCTGATAAGAAGGCAGGATGTTATGCTGAGGAGCTGATTAGATTGTACATTTTTTGGGAAAGGCGACAGTGAACCTTTCATTTTATTCATTGACTTCTGTTGTTTGTATGCCTAGGAGTCCAGTGGGCGGTCCTATTTACTGATTGACTCTTTCCTGTATAACTGAGCATGCAGAGGTCGTGAATCACAGAGTAGGACCACCCACTGGACTCCTATACATACAAACATCAAGTTGTTATATTGAATCTTTCCAACACAACTAAGACCTGTTCCCTTTAACATAACCACACCAATGTAGATGCCATCAATAAATCACTTCCTCGAGGTATCATAGGGCTTAGTGTTAAAGCGAGGACATATGTCATTGCCAGGGGGTACCGAGAATTGGAATTCTACAGATCTGGCTTTTGATTGCCTGTCGTTAGTAAATCACATCAATTCTGCCGTTCCAAAAAAACAGCTATAACCATAAAAGAAATAGAAAGGTCAGAGTAGAGTACTTTCCACAATAGGGTAACCTACTGGGGGACTTACAGTATAACTGGCAAATAGTCATTCAAAGATGTAATGTAAGGATGGAAAGCGGCTGTTCATAGTGTTTTAGCACAAGGATATTTTTTATCAAAATAGCATATTACTCAACACATTATAAAAATAATGTATTTATTCTATTAATCTATTTTATTATTGACTGTATTGTATTTATGTATGAATAGACAGTACACAAATAAAATGGACAAAATTGCCACCATATATGATATAATTAATGTGGCCCAGGTAAAAGTATAAAAGTTATGCAATAAGCAGTACAATTGCTATTAGGTCTATGACTTCAAATGATTAAACCGGACTAGCTGAAACCTTTTAACCCCTTAGTGACGGAGCCAAATGTTTTAAATCTGACCAGTGTCACTTTATGTGGTAATAACTCTGGAACACTTCAACAAATCCCAGTGATTTTCAGACTGTTTTTTCGTGACACATTATACTTTATGATAATGGTAAATTTAGGTTGATATATTTTGTGTTTATGAAAAAAATCAGAAACCTGAAAAAAATGTTAAAAAAATTGCAATTTTCAAACTTTGAATGATTATCCATTTAATCCAGATAGTTATACCACAGCAAAACATTAATAAATAACATTTCCCTCATGTCTGCTTTACATCAGCATCATTTGTAAAATGTTATTTTATTTTGTTAGCATTTTAGGAGGTTTAAAAATGTTACTGTGATTTTTCATTTTTTCAAGGAAATTTGCAAAATTTATTTTTTTAGGGACCTATCCATGTTTGAAGTGCCTTTGCGGGTGCTATATATTGGGAAACCCCCAAAAGTGATACCATTTTAAAAACAGCACCCCCTGACATATTGAAAACTGCAGTGAGGTAGTTTATTAAACCTTTAGGTGATTTTCAGGAATTAATGCAAACTGGCATGACAGAAATGAAAATGTGTATTTTTACGACCTAAATGACGCTAACTTCTGAACAGGTTACAACAGATGTCAGACTTTAAGGCCACTATTTGGTCATGAATTGCCATGGCAAACATCAGGACCACACAATCATGATCTGATGACACCAATTGGGATAAAGAGGAAGCCCCCACTCTCTGTTAACAATTTATATAATGTAGTAACTATTGACAGCAGCATCTAAGGGGGTTAAACAGATTTGGACGATGCAAACACTGATCGTTACTGATGCAGCAAGTTGTCAGCTATAGTGTGCAGCCGACAGCTGCTGGATTGTCACCTGTATGGGGATGCTATTCTCTTACATCTCAGGTCAGTTAAAAGACGTATTGGCTGTCATTAAGAGGTTAAGCTCTATGTAGAAACATGAAGTCTCTTTTTCTTACATGAGTCAGCATTAGAACTATAATTCTACCTCACTTCAAATTCCTGGCATCCCAGCTCCACATCCTCTTAAACTCCTGATTCAGCTGCTCCTCTCCTCCCCACTGCCATGGACTTTGCATTGAGGTAGAATTGTAGCTCTAGTGATGACTCGTATTGGGAATTGAGACTTCCTGTTTCTACATAGAACTTAGAGGGATTCAGCTAGTCTGTTAATCATTTGATGTCATAGACCTAATGTAAGAGTAGGGTTAGCTGGGTAGAAAGGCAAAATGAGCAATTGTAAGTACACAGTGCTGTATAGTATGATGACTGCAATATTTTAAGAGGATAAAAACATTTATGGAAGTGCTTATTTAATAAAAATAAAGAAATTATCAAAAACCTGACATGTTCATTATTAGGCTACGTGCACACGCTGCGGAATGGGGTGCGGATTTGGCCGCTCGTATTTTGTAAAATCTGCAGGTAAATCTGCAGGTCAAAAGACCTGCGGTTTTACCTGCGGATTGCTCTGCGGTTTTCCATCTCCACAATGGAGGAGATGGCAAACCGCTGCGGATTCCGCAGAAAGAATTGACATGTCAATTCTTTCTGCGGTTTCAAAACTGCAGAAAAACCGCACGGAAAAGTCCGCACCGTCTACACTGTGTTTTTTTATTCCCATAGGGAATAATGGTACTGTACACTGCAGCAAAAACTGCTGCGGACCCGCAGCGGCCAAATCCGCTGCGGAACCGCAGCAGAATCCGCAGCGTGTGCACACAGCCTTTGTTTGTCGTTGAACAAACAGATTTGTCATATGTTTCATGGATCATGTAAAAAAAACAAGATCTCTATTTTTTGTTTGCAAAAACAAGCTGATCCTTCAAGAAAACGATTGGTGTAATGTCATTGACTTGTGCAATAGAATTTGTAGCTAATGCATGAACTCTGTTACTATAGACCAAATGACAACCTGTGAGAGGGTGATATGCTTATACTGTATTATTTTATTTTCTTTAATTTCATAGAAGAACCATCTACAATATCTTATTTTTCAAATTATGTTGTTAAGGAGTGCCCATACAAGATAAGTTCTAGTGTTTCCAGAGATCAGACCTTTCCAGTGCTGAAGAGTGAAGATCTGCAGGGTGAAGAAGGAAAATCATGTTGTGCACATGAGTTTTTCGATTGGCTTGGTGCCATCAGCAATAATATTGACTGGTAGGTGAAATATTTGTAGTTTTCCATCTAGATTATCATGCTGGTTCAGAAAATATGTAGAGTACTGTAATTGCATATAAGTGAAATGCAGCCTTACACTTCAATTTACAACTCCAAATTGTATTTTGTGTTTTTGATTTATTTTTTCCCTCTTTAAATATTATCTTTGGGGGCTTCCACTTTCAAGGCATGCAGATTCCCCCAGTAAGATGAATCCCCTCCTCCCTCTTCCAAACTACATATATGTGCATAAAGGTCTTTGAAAGCTCAATCCATGTACTCCTTTTATGTTCTGTCTTTTGATGCATTGCCAAGCATTCAACACTCCATTTGAATACGCATTAAAACGCTAAGTGCTCTGGGAATACCAGAGCACTTCCCAAACCTCTGCCTCTTGGGTTGTCTCCCAGCCTAGCACCAACCTCTTTCACAGGATAGCTTACTGTCTGATTTCATTGCTTGAAGTCACAGACAGTGAGATATCAATTGTGCGAAAGTGATTGGTGCTAGGTGGGGAAACAACATCGCTACGCAGAGGATCCAGACGTGCTCTCAAGCCAAAGAACTTAATGCCTCCTTTGTATATGAAATTAAAGGCAGCTTTCTTGGAAAAGCAGCAACCAAGTAAAAATATAAAGGTGCTGATAAATTTGGCTTTCAAAGACCTGCATAACCATATATGCGGTTTGGATAGGGAAGTGATTTAATCTTACTGACCATTATCCTTTATTGAGGTAACCCTAACCAGAGTGAGCTCCTGATGGTGTTTCTCTTCAGATCGGGGTCACACTTGCAAGAAACTTGCACGAGTCACGCGTCTCAATACATTGCCGCCGGCACTCGGACCGGAGCGCTCAGCTGCATAGAAATACATGCAGTCGCCCACTCCGGTCCCGAGTGCCGGTGGCAGTGCCGGGTATTGATGCGAGAGGCTCGCTTGAATTTCTTGCATTGTACTCGCAAGTCTGACCCCGGCCTTTACTGGAAGACTTGATGACCAGTCCATCGATTTCTATTGAGCTTTATGTAGTACTTCATTTCCCATGTGCCGGTGCCAGAAATGAACATTTGCTGTTGGGTTATATCACTGAAGTCTGTAGTTACTTTTTTCAATCATAGTAACTTGCAAAAGCTTTTACATCATGGGTACGTTACATGTTTGGCAAAATCTCTTTTTCCAAATCATTATAAAATCTAGTACCAGGCTCCGGAGTATTACTGTAAAAATAATGGTTTCTTTATCACACTATCAGTATTTCTATAATATTTTAGAATATTTCTAAATGTATCCTCACTATTCTGATGTGTTTCTTTCAGCAACAATGAATCTTCTAGCTTCATATCAAGTTTTTGCTGTCCGGAGCCAAACACTTTAGTTGGACAAGCACATCTATGTACAATTACTGGATTTATAACACCAGTGAAAATTCAGCAGTTGGTGAAACAGCTACGGTAAGTTACAAAAAAATATTCAGCGTTGCTTGCTTTTTTTGTTACTGTGGAGGAAAGACCAGTTCCTCCCACGTCACCAATGTGACGTAATTACACAGGCACAGCACTCCGGCGCCCCCTTTGTCTCTCAGGTCAGTAAGGGAACTGCACCTAGAGAAAATGGCCGCCGGGGAGGATGTCCTGTTACCCGCTGGGTATTCTAAGATTCGTAATCAGAGTAAAAGCATCAGCCCAAGATTAATTTTATGGTTTAATTGCCTTAAGGGCGCACTAGATAATTACAGAAATATACAGTAAGCTATACTACAGAATTACAGTGGAATTGCAGTCAGAGTAAAATATAACAATAAGGGTACAAGACTTGAAGATATTAAGCTGGAGGTTAATTTACCAGATTGTAGGTTGCATGTGGGTGCCGGGAGCTCGGCAGTCCACAGGTACAAGAATCTTAGTTGCCGGACAGACCCCAAAGTGCGGGCCGCTGCTCCCCTTGGCAGATCTGTCCCCAGTTCCTTCTTAGATCATCATCGTCTGGTTCTTCTGTGAGAGAGTGAGTGTCTCTGCCATGTGCTGCTAGTTCTTAAGCATGCTGGGTTCCTCCCCCTGTGTCAGAGGGTGGGCTAATAATCTCCACCCTTTAGCTCCCTGCAGAACTTACTGTATTCCCAATATCTAAGAAAGGGGGTAGCTTTCTACAGCATGATCGGATCAGGACACGAGATGTACCAGTGAATGCGGTTTGTTTTGCCTGTTGTGTGGATAGCAACCATGGCCCCATTGGGTCGCTGTGGAGGGCCAATCTCAATATCTCAGGTCCCAGAGCCCTCACCGACTCAGGAATCGCACTGCCACATGCGCGATCAGGGTCACGCTGATATTTTTTATGAGTCTATAACTCAAAAGGTGTGCTCATGATCCTAGGATGAAGTCGAAGAGGCTGGGAGAGACAATGGATGTGCATTTCTGTGTCCAGCTGACAGGTTTATTCTAATTGAAGCCCCCAGGCACCTTCATGCCCCATGCTAGCGTGGCTCCTACTCAAGCTTTGAAGTTCTGCTTTGGCTTTATCTCATTATCATACTAAAAGACCTTGCTATTCAACATTGCAGCACTAAATCCTGTTTTCTTCAATATGCTTACAGGCCCTGGGGGAGGGGTAGGAGCAGTTAGCTGCCTGTAATTTTTGTGAACTCAGAACAAAATGGACAAGCCAAGCTCAGAAATGAGGCGAGCATTAGGCCCCATATCCAAGATGGCGGGTGCTCCTTCATCACACCTCCCTGCTTTAGAGGGCGCTAGGGGGTATCACATTCCTGTGTTCACCCATGCGCCCTTCCGCACCCTTTCCTTGCCGGGACAACCCATCAGCGTTACCATGGTCCCTGCCTCTTTTGTGGCGAATGGTGAAGTGATACTGCTGGAGAGCGAGGCTCCAGTGTAGCAACCTTCCATTCGTCCCAGAAACTGTGTGTAACCAGCTGAGGGGGTTGTGGTCTGTTTCCACGGTGAATTGGCATCCGTACAAGTATGGCTGCAGATGCTGCAGGGCCCACACGATTGCCAGACATTCCTTCTCCATCGTGGAACAGGCCACTTCCCTCGGCAGGACCTTTAGTTATACTGGTTTTTTTTGTGCTTGTGACTATTTTTAGTCCAGCACATATAATAATATCTTAGCGCCTGCGCACCATTGATAAGGAGTTCTTTTACCCCTTTATTTGTGGTCGCCGTTACTATAATTACTGATTGTAGCATTGGGACTAACAAAAAGGTCAATAGTTACCTTCTGGTCTCTTTTGTATTAGAGTGTGTTAGCTCCGCCCATTTGGCTGAGTATAAAGATCTTTATCATTTACATACCATAATTTTTTGTCCACACTTGCTCACTGGGTATTTGTGTGTCTGGGGACTGGCCGCTTACTTTGTATCTGGTCGGTTTATCCAGCCACTGCCTAGCTGGCTATTTATTTTATCTACCTAGCTATGCGTGAGACTATGTATACTGCTATTTGCGCAGTAGCGCATTGTCTCTATTTCTAGAACTGACTACTGTTAGAAATGTGCTTGTGACTAATTTTAGTCGAGCATATCTATTATCTTAGTGCCTGCGCACCAGTGATGAGGAGCTCTTTCATCCCTTTATTTGTGGTCGTCGTTCCTACAACTATTGAGTTTAGCACTGGGATAGATAAAAAGGTCAATAGTTACCTTCTGGTCCTTCTTTTATAAGATCTGTATAAGAGTGTGTTAGCTCCGCCCAGTTGGCTGAGTTTAAACAGTGTCCTGTGTTAGCTCCGCCCAGTTGGCTGAGTTTAAACAGTGTCCCGTGTTAGCTCCGCCCAGTTGGATTTATTTGTGGTCGCCGTTCCTATAATTACTGATTGTAGCACTGGGACTAACAAAAAGGTCAACAGTTATCTTCTGGTCTCTTTTTTACAAGATCTGTATTAGTGTGTTAGCCCAGCCCACTTGGCTGAGCATAAAGATCTTTATCATTTACATACCGTAACTTTTTGTCCACAGTTGTTCACGGGTATTGGTGTGTCTGGGGACGGGCCGTTTACTTTTTATCTGGTTGGTTTATCCAGCCACTGCCTAGCTGGCTATTTATTTTACCAACCTAGCTATGAGTGAGACTATGTATACTGGTATTTGCGCAGTAGCGCCTTGTCTCTATTTCTAGAACTGACTACTCTTAGAAATGTGCTTGTGACTAATTTTAGTCTAGCATATCTATTATCTTAGCGCCTGCGCACCAGTGATGAGGAGCTCTTTCATCCTTTTATTGTGGTCGTCGTTCCTATAACTACAGATTATAGCACTGGGATAGAGAAAAAGGTCAATAGTTACCTTCTGGTCCTTCTTTTATAAGATCTGTATAAGAGTGTGTTAGCTCCACCCAGTTAGCTGAGTATAAACAGTGTCCCGTGTTAACTCCGCCCAGTTGGCTGAGCATAAAGTGTCCTGTTTATTTAAGTGATCATCATGGCAACTGAGTCCCGAACCAGCACGGTCTTTGTATAAGTACAGGCGCTTTAGATCACAGGTATTGCGCCTTATCATTGTTTTCTCCAGCGAGGTGCGTCTATTGGTGACTATGGCAGCTGCATGACTAGTAATACAGTGGTTATCTACGTCTCGCTCTGGCCGGGAGCGCCTATGGGGGAGTGTTTTGGTCATCGCCTACTCAGATAATTACTACAACGTGCTGCATATCTTTAGAATGTCCCCTTAATTGTGTCTCTTCACCTATTTGTGACGCGCGCTTTGTTTATTATACGCCAACGCTTGCGCAGATAATCATCACAGCAAGTGAGCTGTATATCTTTGAGGGTTAATCGGTCACATGACCGCAAACGTCCCCTTGATTGGTCTTTCTCATTTATTCGTGACGAGCGCTTTGTCTACTACACGCCGACGCCTGCGCAGTAGGCTACTGCAGGCGCCTGCGCAGTAGCAATATTGAGCTCTCTCTCACTTCCTGAATTCAGGATGTGTGCCTTGTGTCCCGGACACCGACGCTTGCGCAGTTGGCATTGCTGTGAGCTGTCAGCTATAGCTATGGATCAGTGACTAACCGCTGACTCTCAGGTATATTGGATGTTAACCCTGTCATGGTAAGCAGCGGCGCAGCTGCTCCCTATCTACTAATTATGCAACCATATATATTGACACAGCTGACTGACAATCTGTACCCCTGACAAAGCCAGCTAGAGTGGCGACACGCGTTGGGTCTCTGGTTCTACCTGCCCCACTTCACTTCTCATGGGTTTTGTATTGTGCTGATTTGTATGTGTGGTTATCATTTGGGGTGGTTATGGAGATTTTCTCTGTCCACTTAGACCCTCTCTAGCCCCTAATGGTC